>NC_092140.1:7423529-8064243 GCF_043159975.1 Macaca nemestrina
AAAATTAGACTTCTCAGAGAGTAGTTGTCGGTTCACAGTCAAATTGAGCAAGAGGCACAGAGATTTTCCATATTTCCTCTCCCCCCTGCACATGCACAGCCCCTACTAACAACCTCCCCGACAGAGTGGTTCGTTTACTGCAGTGGGTAAACCTGCACTGCCACATCAGCATCACTCAGAGTCCGTAGCTTCCATGAGGGTTCACTCTTGGTGTATTTCATACGGGCGTGGACAGTGCATAGTAACACATATCCACCATTACACCTGCAGTGTCACACAGAGTAGTTTCACTGCCCTAAAAATCCTCTGTGCTCTGCTGATTCAGCCCACCCTCTCCACTAACCCCTGGCAACCACTGACCTTTTTTACTGCTTCCATAGCTTTGCCCTTTTCAGTATATTTTAATACGCTGAGCAAAGTAGTAAGAGAAGCAAGGCCAACCCCCAAAGCAAAGTGAAATTATTATAACAGTTGGTATTATATTAAACAATAATATTTCTTTAAGCTCTGCTCACAATACATTTTTGTAGTGGAAGATAACAGTTTCACAATACCACCTGAGAAATAGATGGTGACTAAATTTAAATATATGTATATGTATAGTTAATAAGGATTTGTTTCCTTTTCTAATTATTTGGAAAAAACTTTAGAAAAATTACGCCTGAAACACAGAAATGTTCAGCTTTCTAACGCATACATACATCTAGTTTCAAATTTTTGCTACTTTAATTTAGACATTTGTACCTGTGGTTAATTTAGACTGATTATGCAAATATTAATCTTATTGTTTTCCCCATTTTTCTCAACATTTATTTTCAGATGCCAGCGCAGATGTTGATTGCTTCCATAGCTACTTTCTAAAAATTAAATGTAAAACTTGAGTACCACGGAAGTTTTAGCTGCTAACAAAAATGGGAAGGAAGTGCGAATTTACAAAAGGAATTCTGACTTCAGTGGGGTCAAAATATTAAAGAGGGCTTAGCATGGTTATTTTCATACTAAGATTTCTTTAAACAGATAAATATCACTTGCAAGTAATTATTTTGAATTCCTCTTTTTTGTTGCAGTTTTGGCCATAAAAAAATATAACAGGTGGCTGGGCATGGTGGCTCGCGTCTGTAATCCCAGAACTTTGGGAGGCCAAAGTGGGCAGATCACTTGGGGTCAGGAGTTCAAGACCAGTCTGGCCAACGTAGTAAAACCCCATCTCTACTAAAAATACAAAAATTAACCGTGTTTGGTGGCACACACCTATAGTCACAGCTACTCAGGAGGCTGAGGCAGGAGAATCGCTTGAACCTGGTAGGCGGAGGTTGCAAGTGTGCCGAGATCGTGCCACTGCACTCCAGCCTGGGCAGCAGAGTGACACTCCCTCTCAAAACAAAGAAAAAAAAAATAGCCTAAGTTCTAATATTTGTGTCTTCATTCTTGGGGAGAAATTTATTACATCATATACTTATAATGAGATCAAATTTGATTATTAACTATATCTTAAAAATTAGAAATGGCAGGTAAATTGGTTTTATTTGTATGTAAAATGTATTTAAGTCCTAAGCTCTAACTGAGCACTCCTTTTTGCAGGATTTATGGGGTACCTTCTGCTGTTCTTAGTTCTTCGTGGTAACATTATTATAGTGTATTAACATAATTTCCACTATGCATCTTATGGAGAAATGAAGGCAAGCTAAATGATTTGCTAATTGTTACGAGAGTGTTAGAATTACACACATGAGTTTTTATTTTCGTACTACTAATCCAGGACATTATTCATATGATATTGCCTCTAGTTTATACTTCTCAAAATGTGCACATAAATATACCTACAGCTTATTAATGCAAATCATTTGTTACAGGTTAATTGAAGCTCCAAAATGCTAAATATAATGTTTCTATGTTAGAGGATGTATTTTACTAAAAATTGCTAAAACATTCCTTAATTGTCATACTTTTCCATCTCCTATTAATGTGTTTAATGGAACATTATCAAATTAGAATGTTATCATAGGGTTTGGCTAAAAAAATAAGTAAAATAATAAACAGCAAAGTATTTAGTCATAAGGACATTTTCCAGCCTTTCAGCTGATAAAATAAGTAAGCCTGGAAAGTAGATTAAGAAAATAATCAAAAGTATAAAAATAACAATACACATATGAGAAGAATGAAACATTCCTGGGCCAGCACAGACTTTGATTTTAACAACTATCCAGCATGAAAGAAAAATTGTTAAGCTGATGAAAGAGAGGCATGGCTGTTTCATCACTGCGAAGTCAAGTCCTGTAGTCTATTGCAACACAATTCTTACACCTTGAAAAGCAAGCTGACAGAGTAAGCTGGCACTTCAGTTGTGTCTGACCTTGATGCCCCGGTGTCTAGGCCAGGATAGCTTAATTAATCCATAATTATCCCAAGTTCAGAGATTCTGGTAAACCACTACTTCCTAAGTGACTTTTAAAAACTATTAACGACCATTAAAATGATTAGAGACTACAAAATGCTTCTACACTTGGAAGGAATTGGAGAGCTTCGCGTTATTTCCCCAGTAGCCTCCTGGCATTGGGCAGAACCTCCTTCTCTGTGGCAGGGTTGAGACAATGGAGCACAAAGGAACTCATCCCTGTGCTCAGGGTCTGCGGTCAGGGAAGGGTCCTGGTGGGAGCAGAGGCTCTGCAGGATCAGGCCCCGATTTCAGGGCGGAAGTGTGCGCTACAGTTGGGCATCTGGTAGACCTGGAGGGCGCTACCCAGCTACTGGGGAGGGATTTCTCCCGGACAGTTGGCAGTAGGGCCCAGGATGGCCTCCCATGGAGCCCCTATCCCCAGACCCCCTCCTGCCCCACAGGGGATCTGGATCTTCCTACCGCCCTGATGGCAGCGAGGGTGCTCTGGAGGCCGTCGCGGAGAAATGATGAAATGGATGTGGAGTGTCTCAGAGCCCTGGGGAACAGGGAGGGGCGCGTGCTTCTCTTTGTTTCGCCAGCAATGTTGGACAAGAAACCTCCCGTCTGTCTCAACTTTTACGCCAGCTCTCTCCTCTGAAGTGGTTACTCTAAATAGTTGAAACATCTCTGATGCTCACACTTGGGAGTGCAGCCGAGCCAAGCCATTCTGGCTTTGGAAAACACATCAGATCATGCAACCATGGGTGATGTAGGGGGAGATGCATGCCTTTCCGCAAGCCATCTAGCTGAGCAGAGGATGTGGCAGGTGTGTTTGTGTTCCCCCAAATTCACATGTTGCCATCCTCATCCCCAAGGTGACAGTATCAGGAGGCGAGGCCTTTGAAAGGGGATCAGGTCTTGGGGGTGGAGTCATCAAGAATGAGATTAGTGCCTTTGTAAAAGTGACACAACAGAGACCTCTCACCCCTTCCACCCTGTGCGCTTAGAGTGAGAAGACAGCTGTCCCTGAGGAAGAGGCTCTCAGCAGACACTGAGTCTGCTGGTGCGGTGAGCTCAGACACCCCAGCCTCCAGAATGGTGAGAAATACACTCCTGTTGTTTACGAGTCACCCAGTCTATAGCATTTTGTTATAGCAGCCCAGACAGACTAAGTCAGTGGCTTATATCTGTTTTGGAAAGAGAGAATCGCCAGGCCAACCCAGCACCCCAGAGGGGCCCCAGTGACTGCCAGCTGGCCCCTGGTGCTCGCAGGCCACGCCCAGGAGAGAAAGCACCTTTGCTTCCCCTTTGGTGTCTTGCTCCCGATGGTGTGTAATGCTTGTTGGTTGAATAAAAGACTGACCCAGTGCATAAACATTTCCCTCTGCAGAGTTGTAAAGGACACATGCAGACCTGCTGATTTCAGCATAGGAACAACGTCCAGAAACTGCTCTCATGTCTCTCTCCAGGATGGTCAGTCAATTTAGCTAATGATACCGCCACTGGCTCAAGTGATCTTCACTGAGAGCCTGTTAGTAGGTCATTTTCCTAGGTCTTGTGGGGGAATAAGTGGATGAAAAAGAAGGCTCCTGCCCTTAAGAAACTTAGATCCCAATCAGGAAAAGTGGACATACATAAAAACCATAAGAAGCAAAATTGAAAACTGTAGTATAACAAGAGAGTACTTACACATATACAAATAAATGAGCTATTAAATGAAAAACACAGGATTGAATAGTGGGGCCTTAACCAGCTCTGCTGCTTTCAGCATCGTGGATCTTCACGGCAACTCGCTCTGGCAGTTGACACTCGTGGTGTCTGTAGCATATCCCATAAAGAAAAGTTTTACAGAGGCAAGGCTAAAGTGGGCTTCGTTAGGTTGGTGCAAAAGTAATTTTGGTTTTGCCATTGCTTTTAATGTTATTAAATACTTTTAATTACTATTCCTTTTAATAGCTCCAGTGGGGAGCATTTAAAAAAAAAAAAAAAAAAGGCATTTTTCTCTTCTCAAATCCTTCCTGGTCTAAGAGTCTGTTTTCCAAAGCTGGAATGGAAGACTTGCCTCTTCTACATTCCTGGTGTTAATATGAGGGACACTTACATTCTGCTTGGCTGTCTTGAAGACTCCTCAAATTCAATATGTCTAAAAAACAGCTTCTCATCTCAGTGTATTACACAAGTGAATAGTGAATTGTTCATCCTACAATCCAGAAGTCGCAGCCACCCTCATGCTCTTCTCCCCCATTTCCCCATATCCAATTTATCATCAAATCCTCATGATTTTAGCTTCTAAACAAGTCCCTCAGCAGTTTCGTTCTCCCTTCCCCATTGCCACTGTGATGTTCCATGCCGTCATTCTCTGTCGCCTACACAGGTGCTGTGGACTCCTACCTGGTGTCCTTGCACATATTTTGCCTTCTTTGTATCCTTACTCTGTGACCAGAGAGCTGTTCGGCACTCGCATCTGATCAAGCCACTCTCATGCCAGGAGCCCTCTGTGGCTTCCTTATCTCCTAAGTACGGCCAGAAGGGCTCCCAATCACCTGCCTCTGTCTTCTTCTCTGGCCTCGTCTCCCTCCCTTTGTTTTTGCTCCTCAGGCACACTGACCCAATGGACCATGTCTGGGAACCCACTGTCCCAAAAGCTTTGTAGCCTGGTGTTCCTCCTGCTCCAGATGCTCAGAACCCCAGCTCTCACCCCAGCCCCCTGGCCTGGCTAACTCCATTTCATCCTTCAGGTTAGATTGCTCAACATGTTTGTCATGGTTTTTGATCAACAGGGAAACCTTCTTAATCCTCCAAGACCAGGTCAATACCTCCTCTTATGTGTATTTTAAAATTTATTTGGCTGGGCGCAGTGGCTCACACCTGTAATCTCAGCATTTTGGGAGGCCGAGGTAGGCGGATCACCTGAGGTCAGGAGTTTGAAACCAGTCTGGCCAACATGGTGAAACCCTGTCTCTACTAAAAATACAAAAAAATTAGCCAGGTGTGGTGGCAGGCACCTGTAATCTCAGCTACTTGGGAGGCTGAGACAGGAGAATCATTTGAACTCAGGAGGCAGAGGTTGCAGTGAGCTGAAATTGTGCCATTGCACTCCAGCCTGGGCAACAAGAGTGAGGCTCCATCTCTCTCTCTCTCTCTCTCTCTCTCTCTGACTCTCTCTCTCTATATATATATACACACACACATGCACAATACATATTCATATATACATACACACACACACACATATATATATTCATGGCAATGATCATGGCTTATAAATACATATGTGTGACTGCTAATCAATGTCAGTTAACCCCATCAAACTGTGGGATCTATGAGGCTAAGGCCTACCCAATATTTTGCTCATTGTTTTAAAAATAAGGCTTCTGCTCTGAAGAAATTTATATTCCAATCCAGAAAAATGGACATACATAAAAAACACAAGAAGTAAGATAGAAAATACTCAGTGAGCAAATTATCTGGCTTATTTTGCTTGGCAAATGATGGTTATTCAACAAATATTTGCAAAATGAGACGCTAATATGTTAGGGGTGAGGAACATCATTGTACAAGCTACTAACTAAATTCTAGTGATCATTTAATGTAGGTCACATAAAAAAGCACAGAGAGGACTGGGCGTGGTGACTTATGCCTGTAATCCTGGACCTTCGAGAGGCTGAAGCAGGCAGATCACTTTACTTCCTTTACTTTTTCCCTCCCTCTCTCCTCATTTCTTCCCTTCCTTCCTTCCTCCCTGCTCTTTTCTTTCTGTACTCATGTTAAGAGACATACAGGATGAGTTGAGTTTGGACGGGAGTTAGGGTTAGAGATGGGGTAGAGTGAAACATTGTCTTAGTTCATTTATGCTGCTTTAACAAAATACCTGAAAGAGGGTAATTTATGAACAATAGGCATTATTGTTTACAGTTCTGGGGTCTGGGAAGTCCCAGATCAAGGCATCAGCATTGGTGTCTGGTGAGGTTCTTTGTGCTGGTTCCTCACATGGCAGAAGGGCCAGATCTAGTCGGCTCTCTCCTACTCTTTCACCAGGCTGCTAAGCCCATTCATTGGGGCTTTGCCCTCTTAACTTCATCACCTCCTAAAGGCCTCACCTGTTCACTCTCTGTCACTGAGGTTCGAGTCCCAACACGAAACTTGGAGGGGGCAGAAATATTCAAACCATAGCAAACCCTTTTCCTGTTTCTTAATTACTCAAGTAATCATTTGTTGAACACATTAAACACTGTGGCTGGCACTGTGTTGGGAAAAGGTAAAGTGAATATAGTACCTGTAATTTAGGGAGAGACATAAGGAAAAGTGTCTGTGGTATGAATAGTTGAAAAAAAGAAAAGAAACCTGTGTAGGATGCTATGGGAGCGTCGTGGGAAAGTGGTGAATTTTTGGGGAGAAGACCAGGAAGAGTGTCCCGAAGAAGGTGAAGCCTGAACTGAGCCTTCAGTGAGGTCTCAGGTGCTTTGGAGGGAGGAGGAAGGAAGAAGGAGCAGGAACCCAGGTGAGGGAACCACACGCATAAAAGCAGGAGGTGGTGAGCGCGGCTTGTTCGCAGAGCTCTGGTGTCCCTTGTGACCAGAGCAGAGTTCAGAAGACAGACTCCGAGTCCTTTACCAGGGACGTTGCTCTGGTGATTCTCAGACACACTCAGATGCAAAGCACAGGAGAGGCACAGGAGAGCCCTGCTGTGTTCTGTAAAACTGCGTTGAGTATTCTATATGTTAAACTCGTAACAAATACATAATTCAGTATAAAGCAGATACCATTTTTATTTAAAAAAAAATCTGAGAAAGACAAATAGTAGTAGGTCCTGAAGGTTTAGGAACTATTTATCAGGGAAAAGCTTGAAACATATTTTATTTTGTTTTCCCAGCTAAGGAAAAAATGATTGAAGTTTAGCAGCCAAACCTGCAGCCTGGCCGGTTAGTGTCTATGGTGAGAGACCTGCTCCAGGCAGAGGCTGGGCCCTGGCTGATTTCAGGAGGCGGAGTTCCTCCATCCGGCTCTGGCTTAGTAGGATCCCTTAGGTTTGGGTTTGGGTTTGGGTGTGCTTTGCTACTTTTAAAGCTCACGGACATCTGTGGGGTCACCTGCCCCTCTCAGTCTAGCAGCACTGGGACTGCTGGGTAAGGGAATTAAGATTTCACCTAAGAAGGAGGAAGCATCGGAACAAGACAGAGGAAAGTGCCCCTTTCTAGTAAGAAAATGACTTATTTTTGTTTTATTTTCATTTTTTGAGACAGGGTCTCACTCTGTCACCAAGGCTGGAGTGCAGTGTCATGATCTCGGCTCACTGCAATCTCTGCTTCCTGGGTTCAAGTAATTCTCTGCCTTAACCTCCCGAGTGGCTGGGACTACAGGTGTGCACCACCACATCTGGCTATTTTTTGTATTTTTTGTAGAGTTGGGGTTTCACCATGTTAGCCAGGCTGGTCTCAAATTCCTGGCCTCAAGTGATCCACCCGCCTCAGCCTCCCAAAGTGCTGGGATTACAGGTGTGAGCCACCACACCTGGCCTAGGAAATGACTTTTGAAAGTGCTGGAGAAATCTTATCTAGTCTCAGCCTATAAGAGAGGCATACAATACTTATGAGGGGTAGACGATAAAAGTGTTTGTTTATTTATTGATTTTTTCCAACTATAAAAGAAGCATGTGCTTATTATGAAAAGATTAAAATATATATACAAAGATTTAAACATAGAAGTCTGTAATATAAAAAAGTGAAATTCTGTCATATCACCCAGAAATAACCACTGTTAAATAAGTTTCCTCAGGTTTAAGATAATTAATTTATGAACACATAAATCTTATAAATAACTTTAAACCAAAATGGAAACTTTCAACTGCCTTCTTTCTCTCCTTCTTTACCAACTTCCTTGCATCACTTTTCATGTCTGTACATAAGTCTAGTTTTCTGTTAAGAGCATTATTATCTTGTTTGGGTACTTTCAGTTTTATTTGATTTTTTTTTTAAATGTGAACTATCAGTAACTGGGAAAAAAAATATTATATATCACTAAATCTAATTTTATCCTTCAGATTTTTTTTTTACATTAAGTTAATGGTAAGAATAGTTTTCAAAAGGAGGAATCATTTAATGTTTTATGTGGCAAAATGACCCAAAATTGAAGGATGGCTGGTAATAAACCCATTGGTGTTTATTTTCCAGGGAAAAGATACTTTCTGTTGAGAAATTATTTTTATATTTCATGGATTTGTTCTTTTTCCTTCTCTTATTTACTAAAATTAAAGTTAAAAAAAGAAAAGCATTTGCTGATACTGGGTAATCTAAAGAGACACCTGCTCTGTGTTATGCGTTTGTGATTATAGAAGTTCCTAGGAGGCTGACCCGAAATGGGCACCCCAGGTAAGTGCCTGTGTTGGCACTCACCCAGCAGGAGTGAAATTGTTAGGGATGGGATTTTAATAAAGGAGTAGTGGGAAAGCCATGGAGCACCGCTGATATCTGGAAGCAAAATAAATAACATATTACAACCCTGCAAAATGTCTTTTCTGAGAAAAATTGAAGTTTTCTCTGTGGCTTAAGGCCTGCATACACCACCCATGGGACCTCAGTATGTAATTCTAATAGGCAAGCGTTTTATCAAAACAAAAACTAAACTAAAAGACAGTGGTGGTGATCAAACTGTCTTCATTTTGTTAGGGCTGCTGTATTAGTCTGTTCTCATGCTACTGTGAAGAAATACTTGAGACTGGATAATTTATAAAGCAAAGAGGTTTAATTGACTCGAAGTTCTGCATAGCTGGGGAGGCCTCAGCAAACTTACCGTCATGGTGGAAGGCGCCTCTCCACAGGACGGCAGGAAAGAGAATGAATGCAAGCAGGGCAAATACTAGATGCTTATAAAGCCATCAGATCTCATGAGAACTCACTCACGAGAACAGCATGGAGGAAATCGCCCACATGATCCAGTCACTTTCCACTGAGTCCCTCTCATGACACAGGGGGGTTATGGGACCCAGCATTCAAGATGAGATTTGGGCGGGGGACACAGCCGAACCGGATCAGCTGCTGGAACAAAAATAACATAAATGGGGTGCCTTAGAAACAAGAGAAATTTATTTCTCACAGTTTGGAGGTTGGGAAGTCCTAGATCAAGGCACCCACAAATTCAGGGGCTGTTGAGGGTCATTTCCTGGTTTACGGACAGTGCATCCTTTTTATGTTCTCGTGTGGTGGAAGGGGCAAGAGAGCTCTCTGAGGTCTCTGGTATAACGGCGCTAACCCCATTCACGAGGGATTCACCTCGTGCCCTCATCACCTCCCAAAGGTCTCACCTCCTAACTCCACCACACTGGGGAGTAGTTTTCAGTGCACACATTTCAGGGGGTCACAGACATTGTCTAAACACAAAAGGCCAAATGCAGCAAGGTGTATGCTTTGCTGAACTGAAGTGAGACATGGTGGCTTGAGAGGGGCCAGCGTGTGGATGGAGGTTTGACCCTGTCTTTACTGAGTGCTCCTCAGAGACCACAGACTTCTTTACTCCCCCACAGCTTCACACATGCTGTTCCCTCTTCCTGGTTTCCCTTTCCCTCTACCCATCCTTCAGAGTCCAGCTTAGATTTCATCTCCCCTGTCAACCTTTTCTAGTACTCCCTGGAAAAATCCTTCCCTCTCGTGTCTGTGTTCTTGCAGTGTTTTTTTTGCGACACCTGCCCTTCCATATCATGACTCATCTCCTCCACAGAGGGTGAGTGTCTCACGGACGTGTCTTCCTCATGAGCTCACCCCAGCTGTCCAAACAAGCTCCTGGAATGGAGTGGTTGTGCTATGCTCAGAGATTGGATGACTGGTAGGGACCAATAGGAAGGAAGAGTCAGCTTCTATACCCAAAAGAGTAATGATAATACCTATCTTGGCTGGACGCGGTGGTGCACGCCTGTAATCCCAGCACACAGGGAGGCTGAGGCGGGTGGATCACTTGAGGTCAGGAGTTTGAGACCAGCCTGGCCAACACGGTGAAACCCTGTCTCTACTAAAAATACAAAAATTAGCCATGGTGGCACACATTTGTAATCCTAGCTACTCAGGAGGCTGACGGGAGAATTGCTTTAACTCGGGGGGTGGAGGTTGCAGTGAGCCAAGATCGCACCACTGCACTCCAGGCTGGGTGACAGAGTGAGACTTTGTCTTGAAAACAACAACAAACAAACAAACAAGAACAAAACCCATCTCCTTCTACCTCTTAGTCATAAAGTAATTCCACAAAGTCCTTTAAGTTCCTTGGAATGAATAAAAACAAGAGCTACTGTTACAGAACACATTTGAACATGTTTCCCCTTTGACCAACAGCAAGTGGAGCCTGTGTCTCCTTGCTCTCTTACCCCATGCATTCATAGCTTCTCAACCATTTGGTAAAAATAGATTTTCTTTTACAGCTCATCACCAATGACCACTTTTTGGGAACTCTACATATTTTGATGTTTATTTGCTGTGGTGTCAAATTTTGATTTTTGTATTGAATTTTGAATGAAAATTCTGTGTATTGTGTGTCCTCCTTTCAGAGCATTGGCCTTAATACAAGACTAGTTTTGTCTAGAGTTGCATGTTTGGTTGGCTTCACAATGCCACTTGGAACATCAAAAGTCAATAGGGTGGTGTCGTGAACCAGGGTGAGATTATGTACTGCAGGCTCAGAACTGCAAGCCTGTGATTCCATTTGTGCATGGGCAATTTTCTGTACTGTTTCGGAATAGTAACACAGTTAGTGCTAGGAGCTCTAGTTTTCAGGGCATGGAATCACTGTCATAAGGTCTTGTTTGACATTTTTCTTTGAAATATTATGTTTCTCCCTTTCGAGCATCGTTGAAGTTATTCCTCGTTCCAAAGTCCAAAGAGGACTCTAGTCGACAGTAGGTTCTCAGAAGCATATGGGATATTGGAGGTTGTGTGCACAGTGGTTAAATGAGCAGGTTTTAGAGAGAGACATAGTGGAGTCAGGTCTGAATCCCCCTTCCAACCACCACCTTAAGATTTGCTGGCTGTTGTTCCTCCGGCAAATTGATTACAATTTCCTCAACTGTAAAATGAAGACAATACTTCCTATCTCATGTGGTTGTTATAGGAACTAAATACTGTACTTCTGTAGCTCAACCCACAAAGCAAACCAGAACAGAAAATAAATAAATAGACAGGATACCTAGATTCTAGTAAATGCACGATAAATGCTACCTGAAATTACTGATGTAATTAAAAGATGTTATCACTGCCCTCTCTACTGTGGTGGTATAGTATCATGTTGCCAGCCACATGCAAGAACTTCAGACTACCCCTGTGCCTTGCCTTCTGTGGATGTACAGCCTGGGTAATACTCTTCCCTTAACTGTGGGCTGGACCAAGGGACCTACTTCCAACAAAGAGAAGATGGCAAAGTGATGGTAATTCACTTCTGAGACTGAGTTACAAAAATGTGCGGCTTCTGTGTTGGGTGTCTTTCATCCTGAGTGCATGCCTCTTGCTCTCCCTTGAATTACTCATCCTGGGGGAGGTCAACTGCATGGATGAACAGGAAAGCACATCCTTCCATCTCTCTAGTGTCCCTTCAGCTGGGCCAGAGGCAACCAACTGACCTACACAAACTGTGAAACAAAAACTGTGCTGTGTAGGGTGCTACGTTTTTGGGTAATGTGTTATGCAACAATAGATGACTGATATAAAGCTGTAGCTGAAGCTGTCTCAGATCTCATGGTTGCTGGCCAGGCCAGCACTCCATGGAGATAGAAGAAAATAATCCTATAAAATGTTCCCTGTTTTTTTTTGTTTTTTGTTTTTTGTTTTTTGTTTTTTTTTTGAGGGAGATGAAGAGCAAACTCCTAAGCGTAGCCCTTCATACTGTCACCCGTGCCTTACTTTGCTATAGGTAAACAAAAATGCCAACCACACTGAATTTCTTGACTCTCCTTGCAATGCTGTGCCATTGTTTTGCACCAGTGCATGTACCATTCCCTCTGTATGGAGCGCTCATACACCTTCTCTGTAGGGAAACAAAGGCCTCCCCTCTAGCAAGACTTATGTGAGCTTCCCCTCAGATCTGTGTCTCCTTCCCATGGCAGGCTGTGCATCTCTTAATGACAGGTCTGATAACTGTTGCTTATTTAGCATGTCTGGTATTTGGTTCTCTCCACTAACTGTGAGTTTATTTAAGGACTGTATTTCCTCAAGCCATTGAAAGCGCTTGGCCAATGGGTCCTGCATAAATGTTTTTTCAGTGAATAATGGAATGACTGCAGCTCTCACACAGCAGAATTGTTTTCTGCATCCAACCTCTTATGAAGTGCAAATATGCTTTTCTTTATATTCTTTTAATATGTGACATGAGGGTTGTCCTTGCAATATAAACAGATCTGAAACAGAAAGAGCAGCTCAGTTACCTGACTCAGAAACAGGCTGGAGCAGACCAGTTTGGTCTGTAGATATCTATCAGAGAGTGGTTGCACTGGGAACCATGTCTTAATCACACAACTTGGGGTTCAGGGGTTGCTGGGAAATGCAATGGTTAGAACAATCTACATTTAATTTGTGAATGAGGATGGAGAAACCATGGTTTCTGTGCAGTCATTTTGCTCTCTCCTATTTCCCAAGAGGCTTGATATTTCCCTCTGTAGAGTTTGCAAATGTAAAGAGTGATTATAACATTTGTTTTCAGATTGGTTATGGGTTTTGACCTAGAAACAAATTGGATCATAGCCAATGGCAGGGTTAGGGCCAAGACACATCACGATGGCATTTGCCATGTTCACCTCAGGTCTACCAAGGAATCCTTAACAGAGCCCAAATACAAGACTCAATACTAGGTACCGTGTTTTGTCATAAGCATAACATATAAAACTGACTTTTTATAGTGTAATTACAAAACTCTGATAGACTAAGACCAATAACAGTTTTCTTTCTCACTTCTTCATTGAAATGTGTGACAAAGAAGAAATACCTGAGATACTTGGATGAAAGTCACTGCAAATACTTCAGGAACTCAAAACACCAACAGAATGAATTAGAAGCTTTCTTTTCTGCTATGGGACCCAGAGCCAAAAATACAGGTCAATTTTCTAAGATGGGAAAGTAAAACTGAGAGCAAACCTCTATTACAGAAAGGAACTTGGAAATTTGGCAAATAGTTGTATAATTTCTACCCCCAGTGAGATCTGGTTATGGATGTTATATTGATCAAACCAATGGAAATATTTCAAAATACTGACTTCATTTGGTGGAGGTGGGGAGGGGAGAAGCCTGTAAAAAAGCAGTGGACCAACTTGGAACTTCTAGCTGAAGTGAGTGAGGCTGAGGGGAAGAGTAAATATGAGAAACCATGTCTTATTCATCTCTGTGTGCCACACATAGTAGGTGTTCAATAAAATCACTGAGTGCATGAACACGGACCCTTAATTCTTAGACCCAATGAAGGTTTCATAACCACTTCCAACTAATTTATAATTTAGATCACACGTTTCACAAATCTACTTTAGAATATCATTTGCAATTATGTCTTATGAAAATATGACATCAGATTTCACGGTTTTATCCTGGTCTGGTGCATGTTCCTTGGTTGCCGTAGTAACGAGTTGCCATGGATTACGCTGCAGGAGTTGCAAGGGTCAGCAAAGACCAGAGCTCTGTCATTCTTCATTCAAAGGCAATTGTCCCTGAAAAATGTGACTTGCTTCAATATTTAAGAACAGGGCACTGATATTAAACGAGAATGATACTTCGGTTAAAAACCAATAATTAACCTTGTCTTCAACTCTATGTCACACTTTAATAGCAATTTCATAAAGTGGACATTCCTCTGTCTTTCATTCTTGACGTCCTAGATAGGTTTTAAATAATATGTCTCCTGGAAAAGCACACGGGTAATCGTTGCAATTTATTTTATGTCATTATCTAAGTAAGCCCTTGAGACCTTGCAATTCCCGCGCTTCTCTCCAGGGTAATTGCATGCATCTTGGGGAGATGTGAGATGATGTTAATATTCAGAACACTATCCCTTTGAAACGATTCACAGCCTACAATGGAACACTGTCTTGGTGGCTTTCTGCAAAATTTATTTTTAGACAAGTATAAGGTATTTCCTTTCTAAAGAATAATTTTTTCTCAAAATCATAGTCTTTGATGTCGTGAGTTTACAATATGTATCCTGAAGACCAGTTTTAATTTTAATGTGGAGACTATGCAACTGGATTTTGTTACAATAAAACCCTTCGGGTTATAAATTAAGACGATCTCTGAGGCACGTAAATGCCATTCTTTTCCTAACACTTCTCACTCTTTTTTCCTCACTAAATCATTTTAAATTACTGTAGTGCTTTATACACTGTAGTACAGAACATGCTTTAGTTGCTTAAACTTTTTAACACCAGTAGAGTGAAATTTTGGCACCCATGCAAGAAACATATAAAATATTACTGTCTTTCAACACAAAGATTAGATGGTTCTCAAGATTTCACGTTATTTGAAAACATTATCTCTCGAAGTGGTCAAATAATGTTAAATAGTTATTTCTTATAACAAGACAAAGTTGGAATATACATATATATTTCATTCATATATACAAATTCAAGTAGAATTATTTTTACATATTTGAAACTTTAGTTGTCACATTAAAAAGTGAATTAATTATAAAAATGTAAAAATACATTTAAAATATTTGAAATATAAGAATCTAGCTCTTTCCTAGTCACAAAAAGTTTAACAAAAGTTTTAATAGTCTGTGTTCGGCTGGGCATGGTGGCTCATGCCTGTAATCCCAGCACTTTGGGAGGCTGAGGCAGGTGGATCACGAGGTCAGGAATTCGAGATTACCCTGGCCAAAATGTTAAAACCCCATCTCTACTAAAAATTACAAAAATTAGCTGGGCATGATGGTGGGTGCCTGTAATCCCAGATACTCAGGAGGCTGAGGCAGGAGAATCGCTTGAACCCGGGAGGTGGAGGTTGCAGTGAGCCAAGATAGCACCACTGCACCCTAGCCTGGGTAACAGAGCAAGACTTCGTCTCAAAAAAAAAAAAAAAAACAAAAGGCTGTCTTTAAATTCTCCATATGTTTATTATTTTAAAGGATAAAAGTGATTTTTCTTACGTTTTTTGATTCTAACAATCAATAAACTTTTATGTGATGCCACATTCATTAAGAGTCAGATAACATTATTGATGTTAGGAATGGAAATGATTCCCATTTGCTCAGTTATTAAATACATTGATTATATGACAGAATATTATTTTCTTTGAGAGAAATAAATTTTTTATACTTTTTATGGACTACAGAAACTCTAGGCAAGATATTTGATTTACTGGAATGTCTAATTATAGTTATAATTGAAAATGTTACAAGTGCTGTTATTTATCCAACTTTTGAGTTTGAATCCATTTTGCAGCAAGAGTGCAGAACACAGAGAAACTTTGGAAAATAAATCTGAAATTCATTATAAACGATGATCTCTTCAGTATTCACCCCTCCCCCATCGCTCCCTGTCCCCCCTCAACAAGTTTCAATGAAGACAAGCAGATTGACTATATTCTAATTAACAACCCAAAGACCTGGCTCGTTCTTTTGAATTGCCAAAATTGCTTTTGCTCCACATTCATCTGGTTTCAGAGAAGGAAAATAATCCACAATTTAAATAAGTGTATGCTAAAATTACTCCTGACGCTCTGAAATGCTTAGCTTTTCTAGATCTAGCTTTCACAGATGAAGGAGAGAAGGGTTGCACTGTTTCTTCTTGATAATTATATATTTACATTAAACATAGACTCACACTGTGAGTTCATTCTTTAAAAATTAGCTCCAACAAATGTGGTCTTTGCAGTGCTCACCCTCCTTCTCCTTGGTGCTCCTGCTGGTGTCTCCTCTCATGTACCCTACACGCCCTTTGATGTCAACAGGAGATCTTGAGGGGCAGGAGGAGGTTATTGAGAGGCATAAAAAGGAATCAGAAAATCAAATTGAAGGTTTACATCAATTAGTTAAGAACCAAATCACACAGTGCACCAACTATTTATTCATTACACTGACATATTTACCAAATGTATGTTTGCACTTATTTTAATTATGGATATTATTATTTTATGATCGTTGCCCTTTTTCCCTTTTAGGCATGGACTAGCTTTCCATATGGCGAAATCATGTTTTTAACATGTTAGTGAAGAAGGAGAAAGATCAAGCACTATTTTTAAAATAAAAGATTAGCAATTCCTTAAAATCTTTCTTTACTTATAGGAGATAATTTGATTGTAATCCACGTAAAAGTTCATAAGATTGAGCAAGCACAGATTAAGATGCTTCTAATTCAATATTATTCTTTGAAAATTGGATGCTTTTTATCTTTTCACCCTTCTTCCCTAACTATCCTTTTTCTTTTTCTGTGAGGCTGCTGGAGTGGCACTTCCTGAATGACATTTCAAGAGGGCTTTCCAAGTAAACGGCATAACAAAGAGATCAAGGCCTGCTGGGAAGCCAGAGTACATTTTTTTTTGCTTCATGAAATGAATAGTTTTAATTATGTCTTTTCTGCCTCCTCCGTATAACCTTCCAGCCTCTACCCCCACACGAATCCTAAGGCAGCAAGCAAAACACTGAGACTCATTTCTTCACACCTTTTTACCAACAAGGTTTACAATCAGTTAGGTCTCCAAGCAGGGGCATTGTTGCCCTGCACTCACACAGCCTGGGTCCCCATCCTCTGCCAGCTCATTGCTGTGAGAGATAAGCAGACCTCCTAAGGCTCAATTATGATCTTGTTTTCAGTCATGCCTCCAGGATCTATAGCAATGCCAACAACAGCTTGAAAAATGGACCCATTTTCAAAGAAGAGCTAGCTGTTGCTGTGACTGATGACTAGGGAACCTCTGGTTATTCAGGTTTTCAGAAAGGGTCAACTCTTCACTTCCAGCTAGTCTTTTCAGTACCTTGAAAACATTAAGAAGCAGTTATGCTAGCATCAGTTACACTTCTTTAAACTGCTAAGATAATTGCAAGCAGAAGTCAATGATCTCATAGGGATGCCACTTTCATATTGTGAATGAGCCAGTTTGAAAAATCTTAAATCAAGGCGTTGCAAACATTAAAGTTATTGTAATTCAGAGAAGACTTTTTTTTTTTAAAACTGAGAGTGGAAATCTCTGGTGGGTTGCTTGAAATATTGGTTTTTAAAGTTTAAAAAAACCTGGTAAGTGAATTTGTACCATCCCTTATGAAACAAACTTTTGATAGGCCACAAACTTTTAGTGGAAATGAACATTTTATGAAAACAAACAAACAAATGTATTCAGTTAAAATGTTTTGAGCAAAACTCCATATTCTCTTTTATTCAACTGTCCCTTCCACAATTATAATAGTTCCCTCTCCTTAAGTTTATATTTATTAGGACACATATAATGTTATTAGTACGATACAGAAGCACTGTCTACCTCAGAATATCCTTGCAATTCTATTTTTAAGACTGTTGATAGTGCAACCACTTTAGACTCTTCAACTGAGTGAAACTCTGTTACTTGGTATGAAGCAATCAGCTTTTTCTGTGAGCTCAGAAATCTCATCAATCTAACCTTGCCTTCAAATTTACACTTTATAGAAAAACCAAATAATATACTTACTACTTGAAGCTGTTTACCACAGTTTTTACTGGAAGCACAATTTCATGAATTTAATAAACATTGTCTAATGGTAGATTGAATGACTAAAATAGATAAATTTTTAAGGCATGACTTAAATAGATAAATATTAAGATTATAAATGGGCCACTATCCCTGAATTCTTGCAATGTAGTGTAACAGTGACACCTCACAGGAACAAAATAAAGACTTATAGTGAGAATGATGTTGGCAAAATTGACCTCTGATGCCCATATGCCACTCTCACCAACTTTATGACTTTACTGCTTCCCTCTACATTGGGGAGAATCCCCTCCCCAATGATTCTCCTAACACACACACACATGCACACACACACATGCACATACATGTGCACACACACATACTTTCTCTCTTCCAGTTCCAATGTCCTGTGGTTGCACGCTATTTTCTTGGATCTCAGTTGGTTCTTAATTGCATGCAAAGAAAGTGGATTCTTTTTTGTAAGTCAAAAGGGATTTAATTAAAGAAATATTGGGTGGATCAGAAATATTGGGAGGTTGTAAAACCTGATCCAAGGCTAATCTTTGTGAGGCAATGCCCACATCACCCCTCAGAGTTTGTCTGATAAGGATACCGCCTCCACTGGGCTGCTCCAGCATTGCTGTCCCCATATCTTTCCTCTACACCAGGAGCTCCATTATAACTCCTGTGAAATCACTGCGGCTTCCACTGATGCCGTAAAGTTGATTGTGTTAAGTCCATCCCCTGCAAAAATGGGGATACCGGGCCTGTTGCCTTGTGTTGCTTGTTTCTTTGCATTAAAGTCTTGTGTGCGTCTATTTGATTGGAGAAACTTAGATCACATGCTTGTATTCTGGTTGCACAGGAAATTGGAGAAAACTCAATTTCCTGAGCTCGACTTTGGGGAGCCAGGATTCTCAGTGTTAGAAGATTCCCAATCACAGAGTTTTCAAGAAGGTAATGGGTCTAAGAAATGTTCTCTATAGGTATTGAACAGCCTTGCAATACCACAGGCTGAATGACCCATCCCTCCATCATCCATCCGTCCATCCATCTATACATTCCTCCTTTCTTCTTTCACCCATCCCTCCTTCCATCCCTATATCCATCCATTCATCCATTCGTCCATCTATACATGCCTCCTTTCCTTCCCTTATTTATCCCTCCATTCCTCCTCCATTCATTCATATATCCATCCCTCTTTCCATCCATCCATCCATTCATTCTATATTTTAACAGCTATTGAGCATCTGAAGTGTGAGAGGGAAGATGCTGGAAGCTCTGGGTACATAAACAAGGTGCAGAAGCAACTTTGAGGCTCTGATCATCTAATGAGGAAGAAAGAGGGGAGCAAGTCTGGGTGGTGCGAGCTATGGCCGGGATACCATGCAGACCAGTGTTGGGGTATCGGGTAGGGAGCACAAACAGCCCATGTGTTCCCCTGTACTTCTCTCTATCCTCGCAGCGAGGTGCGACCTGCTGACTAGTTCTTGCCTGGGGGCCTCAGGAGGGCTGGGCTGCAGCACCTCGTGCCTCTTGTTCCCTTTCTTCTTTCAACGTGGACACCTGGGAGACCTGTGTCCAAACTGATGTGAATGCAAAATGGAGAGCAGCAGGCAGACCCGCCCTGGGCTCCTTCTAAGCAAGAACTCACACTCTGTGTGAAGCCGTTGAAGACGGCAGTGTCTTTTGGTTGTTGCAGACAGCATTAATTACCCTAATTAAAATTAGGCTGCACGGTAAATCAGGAAAGGTAGAGTTACCCAGAAAAGGGCGACTAGGAAATTTCCCCTTTCAACAATTCAGTGTAGCAAGTCAGACAGAGGAGTCTGGAGAGGAAATCAGAGGCCAGCTCTCAGAGGTCTTAGATGTGTCTTGCTATGAATTTGGTTTTTTTCTTGAGGCTCTGGGGAGTTACAGAAGAATTTTAATACCTTTTCCACCTTTCCACCTGGGGAACAACTTACCAATATCCTTTGCAGCACAGAGCTAATCTGATACACTAAAATCTGCTCTGGCTAATAAAAAAGGATCAATCTTTCAGCCTTCCCGACTTTACTAGTTCAAATATGCCATGCTTTAAGTATTATACAATTAGCCCATGAGGGTCTGCCTTGTGTAGGGTAAAGAACGACTTGTACTGAACATTGTGGTGCTCTTCAAATCACATGGAGTGTCTCATTTACAAGTCCAGCTTTGAGAAGACCAAGATATAACAACAATAAATTTATAGACCTTTTAAAAATGATGCTGAGGAAGCTCAGCCAATTCTCAGTGGCGCTCACCTAGGTTCTAAAGCATTTTACAAGGCCTGTATGTTTTTCACATATAGCACATGAGCTGAAGAAAATGAGTTTTTATCCTGTGGGAGAGGAGAAAGAGATCAGTGTTACAGTTCTATTTTATTATACAGAAAAATGCATACATCCTAAATATTTGGAGTGAATGTTAGAGAAAAAGGTATAATTTGCAGTGTTTCATAAAAACTCTCAGAATATGAAAATTAGTCTAATGTGCATATGTGATTAAAAGTCTATATCTTCTTCATATTGTAACTTCTACCTGTGGTTTCAAATCTTCATTGTATTATTTTTTTTTTATATCTTTCTCGATCAAGTTAAAAGTCATAGTTTAGCAAGTTTGACGTCCTGGGAATTTTCTATTTAGCTCTGTTGAGAACAATTAGTAACTCCTCTAAGAGTTAACTTTGGAAAATTCTTTACATTTAAATTCTAAATAACAACATCCATTTACTCAAGACCTTATGTAATTGGAGGTAAATGAGTTTGTATTAGTTTGCTAAGGCTGCCATAACAAAGTACTATAAACTGAGTGACTTAAAATAGCAGAAATGCATCGCCTCACAGTTTTGGAGGCCAGAAATCAGGGTGTCAGCAGAGATACATTCCCTTGGAAGACACTGGCGCAGGATCTGCTGCTGGCTTCCCTCCTTGCTTCTAGTGACCTCAGGCATCCCTGAGGTCTTGGAGATGGTGGAGATGGTGGTGGTCTTTCCACTGCCCCTCTTCACACCATCTTCCCTCCATGTGTTCTGACCCGTGTCTGGATTTCCTCTTTGTATAAGGACAGTCATATTGGGTTAGGGTTCACCCTGATGACCTCATCTCAGCTTGATTATCTGCAAAGACCAGACACTATTCCCAAATAAGGTCACATTCACAGCTCCTGGGGTTTGGAGAGCACCATCTTTTGGGAACACAATTTGACCCATAGCAATGTGTGTATTCCTCAGCTTTCACTAAGCTATGCTGGGTAACGACCCCAGAATCTCAAGGACTTAGCACGAAGACTTAGTCTGGCTCTCACTGCATGTCAATTGCAGGTAGATGCGGCATTGCCTGGCTCTACTCTGCCTGTCTTCGTTGCGGATCCAGGCTGAAGGATAAGTCAAGTCAAATGATCAGGCTTGGATGTCAGTGAGCAAGGGGTACACTTCTATTACAAGGAAAACGGAATAATTGGTAAAGATAGTCTACCATAATGTATAAAGACTTTTTTTTAATGTGAAAGAAAATAATAGCTTTCCTTCTTCTGCCCCGCCCCACAATATTTGTATTCATTAACCTATTACTCTTCTGATACTAATTTAGAAAATTGAACTCAGTTTATACAGCTACACCAAATACTGCTTACATTTACCACTCAACAGATAACATTAATGAAGTGCTAGGATTGTGTAGGAATCTAGGCATTTTCTCTGGAAAAGTTTTGGAGGTTAGATGACCCTCGGAAACAGGTTAATCTATCAGTGACTACACAAGTGTGGAATGGTAAAAGGGTTGAGAGTACAGTTTCTGGGGTCAGAGTCCTAGAAGGTCAAACCCCTGCTTTACCATGTTCTAGTTGAGTAGCCTAAGCCTCGGTTTCTTCATCTGCAAAATAGGATGAATGCAAGCAGCTGCCTGCCGTGACACACATTCGTGAAAGTGGCTTAGCGCAGAGCTCAGCAAATGTTCTTACAGCTGTGGGGACTGTTTCCTTCCAGTCATTCATCCAGCAAATACTATTAGTGTCTTTTATGCCAGATGCTGCACCCAGCACTAGTCCCTGTAGTGGTGCCACGTGGATGGCATAGACTTGCTTATTCTTTTTTTTTTTCCCGAGACAGAGTCTTGATCTGTCACCCAGGCTGGTGTGCAGTGGTGCAATCTCGGCTCACTGCAGCCTCCAACTCCTGGATTTCAGCGATCCTCCTTCCTCAGCCTCCCAGGTAGCTGGGATTACAGGCATGTGCCACCACGCCTGACTAATTTTTTGTATTTTAGTAGAGACGTGATTTAACCATGTTGACCAGGCTAGTCTCGAATTCCTGGCCTCGGGTGATTCGCCTGCCTCAGCCTCCCAAAGTGCTAGGATTATAGGTGTGAACCACTGCACCCAGCTGACATAGACTTTCTCTCAGTGAGTGTGATAGTCCCAGGGCTGGAAGGGGACAGAGGTTGCTAGGATGGAACAAGAGATGATGTCACCAAGTGGTGTTGACAGCCATGGGCAATAAAACTACACATGTGTATATGTGAACAACAGGATCACACTCACTGTGACTGAGACAACGTGGGAGGCCACAGGGGCTGAGACTGGACGAGGAAACAGCATACGCCACACTCACTCCTCTCAGCTGTCCGCCAGGCTCAGCGAGTGGAAGGTCAGCATAAAGTTGTAGCATTTTGTATCAAATTGAATTCGTTATTCTTTCATTGAAGCTGGTACATCAAATTTATGTTAATTAGGCCTGGTGCCGTGGCTCACAACTGTCTTCCCATCTCTTTGGGAGAAGAAGGAGGGTGGATCAGTCGATGCTAGGAGATCTAGATCGGCCTGGCCAACATGGTGAGATTCCGTCTCTACTAAAAATATGAAAGTTGGCCGGGCGTGGTGGCGGGCACCTGTAGTCCCAGCTATTCAGGAGGCTGAGGCAGGAGGATTGCTTGAAGCCGGGAGGTGGAGGCTGCAGTAAGCCAAGATTGTGCCACTGTACTCCAGCCCGGGCAACAAAGCGAGATCTGTCTCAGAAAAAAGAAAAAAAAAAAGTTAATAAAATGGTTGAATGATGCAGCTCCATTGTAATGTATCAAAGTTGTGTTGTTACCACTAATCACTATTAAAAGGGAAAGGCTTCCGTGTTTTGTTTCTGAGGGGTGGTGGTAGTGATGGGATCTAATCTGAAGAATCCCAAACCCCCAAACCTACTTTTACTGTGGACCACAGTGCCCGCTGCTGCCTTACAGGGTGATGCTCATGCCATGGCCTGGACCCAGGGTCTGAATGCATGGCCAGGTGAAGGAAGAGGGGAGAGGGAGGCCACCAGGGGAAACATCAGGCCCTCCGAGGCTGGTTCTCTATGAACAGAACAATGACCCTCTGGGAAAAGAAAGAAACATTTAGAGCCATCTGTTTTTGGGTGGTGGGGGAGGGAGTCTCGCTTTGTTGCCCAGGTTAGAGTGTAGTGGTGTGATCTCAGCTCACTGCAATCCCCGCCTGCTGGGTTCAAGTGATTCTCCTGCCTCAGCCTCCTGAGTAGCTGGGATTACAAGTGCCCGCTACCGTGCCCGGCTAATTACTGTATTTTGGGTAGAGACGGGGTTTCACCATGTTGGCCAGGCTGGTCTCAAACTCCTGACCTCAGGTGATCTGCCCACTTCAGCCTCCCAAAGTGCTGGGATTACATACAGGTATGAGCCACCGTGCGCAGCCTAATTTTCTTCTGGTAGTTTCTACAGCCCAGAATCAGAAGTGGGGACAACTCATGGCTTAGTTTCTGTCTGACAAGATGGGTTTAGAGGATGTGTGAATTCTGAGTGCTGGGAAAATTTTAATTGAAATGGTTGAGCAGATGTGGTTTCAGGCTGGGTTGTTATAAAAACGTCATAAGTAAGTGGTCATAATACCTTGTCATTGATTGTAGTTACCAGTTTCTCAGGGGTTTCTATTTGTATTTTACATCCAGAAAGGGACTCATGGGAGATGAGAGAGGGGCTGAGAATCAAAGGTCACACTGAGAGTAAACAGGAGTGAGAGTAGGGGGTTGTAACAGGGGTAAGAATTTCTGAGTTTAAGATGGTGGAGATGGAGCAGCTTCAGGTAATGCTGAAGTCCAAGGTGTGGCTGTGAGTGCTGGTGCTGGAGGAGGGTATAGCTGAAGGCCAATGGAGGTATTTGAAGTGTGAAGCCAGCAGTTTGCAAGGGCCATCAAAAAAAATGGCTCCTAAGACACTTCAAAGAGGAGAGTGATGGTCCAAGTGTGCAGACCCTCAAGGCATGTGGGTGGGGAGCAGACACCAGTGGAGGCAGCACTGTGGTCAGGGAAGTGCTAATGGAATGGTGTGGACTTCAAAAGAAACCAGCTGGGGCAGAGAACGGATCAGAGGTCAAGAGGTGACTGTAGCTGTTTTGCCTTATTTTGGAAAACTGTAAAATGGGGGAACTCTGAATTCCATTCAGGTTAGTAAGAGAACAGCACATCAGGGGAAAAGAATGGTGTCGTTCCAGAAGTTGTTGACAATAGAACAAAGATGCTGGGCTGATGATAAATGGTAACAAATAAACAAACAAATTAAAACAACTGCAAACAGATGGGAGGTGGCAGGAAATTAGGTTTAATGTATTAAGATGCCTGAAGATGGATGGCTTCCAGGCTGAAGGATTCAGTCTTCCCTCTTCATTCAAACACCCACGTTCTTCCCATTTTCCCTTTTGCTACCTTCACTGTTCGGCTTGTTCTCAAGTTAATTCTTCTTCCATAGTGGGGAGAAAAGTTGTTTTAGAAGTGCCTAAATCCTCCAGGAATTTTAGGAGGCCACACCCAGATGAAAGGTGAGTGTTCCTTCCTGGTTGTCTGTATCAACAAGGAAACGTTTCCCAGATGTCTTTAAATTTCTTCTGATGTCATCGTTAACTACATCTGCATCACACGCCTATTTCTAAACCAGCCACTGCCAAGGAGAATGGGACTGCCATTGCCACCATTGACTGCAAAGCAGTTTCCCATGAATAGACAACACATTGTATGAAAAAATGAAATTTCTGTTAAAAGGGAGAAATTGTTGAGTAGGCAATCAATAGCATCTGCTATATTTTACATTAAACAAAATAATCACACAAATATCATTAAAATCTGACTACATGTATACATATCACCAACTGGATAAATAAAAATAGAATTGTAATCTACTTCAATTTAGCCTGTGCTCCCGCTGAGCCACCAAAATTACTGTTGCTAAAGTTACGATCATGCTGCTAAAACTACTAGGCCCTTCACAGTAAGCGTCGTTCTTGACTTTTCCACGGAAATCTGTGATTTGAGTTTTCCCGAGATCGTCTTTTCTCCTGACTTCTGACACATCGTACCCTTCTGCTTTTCCTCTTCCCCCTTTACTTATTCTTTATATTTTTTCTTTGCTTGTCTATTCTACACTAGTTGTTAACCAAGGGTGATTTGGGGCCCCAGGGGACACTTGGCAAAGCCTGGAGGCATGTTTGGTTGTCATAATTAAGAGGAGGCTGCTAACTTCTGCTGAGTAGAGGCTGCGATGCTGCTGAACATTTTGCGGTGCACAAGGCTGCCCTTACAGCAACGATTATCTGGCTCCAGACGTCAGCAAAGCCGACACTGAGGAAACCTGAACCAAGCCTCCTCTAATAGGGCTTCTCAGGCACCAGTGCTGTCCCTTCTCATCCTGTTCTACCTTCTCTCCTGAGGTCATCTCATCTTTTCCCACTTTAAAATACCATTTATGTACCAACAGAACCGATTTTATTGTATTTTCAGATCTGATTTCTTTTCTGAGTTACAAGTCTAGATGTTAAACTGTCTACTTAAAAATTACATTTAGATTACACAGGCATCTCAAACTTAGTATTTTCAAAACTTACTTGACCATTCATGCCAAATGCACTCCTCTTCCTCAATTCTTCATTTCAGAAGGAGTTATTATTCACCCAGCTGTGGAAACCAGAGGCCCATGAGTCCTTCCTGAAGCCACCATTTCCACAACTATCACCATATTTGTGGTCCAACACTGAGACCTACTGCTTTTAACTCCAAAATTACCCTGACTCAGGCCCCACCTGACTGCCAGCACCCTACTTCCAGCACTGTCTCCTCTTACTTTTTTTTTTTTTTTTTTTGGTAGACCATGAGTCTTGCTATATTGCCCAGGCTTGTCCTGAACTCCTGGTCTCAAACAATTCTCTTGCCTTGGCCTCCCAAAGTGATGAGATTATGGGCATGAGCCCCTGTGCCCAGCTCACTGTCACCCCTTAACTGGCCTCCTGGCATTGTCTCCCTGCTGGTCTCCAGACATTCACTTCTACTCCCCTCCAATCTGTTCTCCAAATAGTAGCGAGGCAGGCCTTGTGAAGCTAGACCATGTCACACCCATTGCACTTGTGATAGAAAACCTAAAATCCTCAAGTCAACCTATAACCCTCCTCTCTGGTTTCAGTCTTTGATGCCTCCTGTCTGTGTTTCCTAGAGCTCTCACATTAAAGTTCAGCACCAAAAACGAGGTGCCTTCCACAACAGAAATGTATGATGCCAATGTTCTAGAGGCTAGGAGTCTGAGACCAAGGTGTGGGCAGGGCTGTGGGGGAAGGGTCAGTTCCAGACCCCTCCCCTGGGCCTCTAGATGGTCTTCATGTTCACATGGTTGCCTCCCTGTATGCACATCTGTCTCCAAATTTCTCCTTCTTTTAGGGAAACCAGTCATGTTGGATCAGGGCCCGCCCTAGTGACCTCGTTTTAACTTGATTAACTCTATAAAGACCCTGTTTCCAAACAAGGTCACATTCCTATGAATACCAGGGTTTAGGACTCCAACATAGGAAGTTTGGGGAGACACAACCCAATCCATCACACCCCTCTTAATTATCAAGGATTTCTGTATCTGTTTCCTCAGTCTAGAAGGCTTGATTCCTTACTCTCCACTTCATTGTCATCTATTCCATTCAGCCGGCAAGACTCAGGTTAAATGTGGCTTCTTCCAACAGGACAGGTCATCCTTGATGCCTCCTCTAGGTCAGGTCCCCTGTGACACTCACTCGCAGCACCTTCTGGTGTGACTTCCTGTGCTTGTAGCAATTCTAAAATATATATGTAGGTGGGGATTCTTTTTTGTTTGCTGTGTTTCTCTCCTGCATCGTTTATAAGTTCCATGAAGACTAAGACCATGTCTAATTTGTTCATCACTGCATGCCCAGTGCCTACGCAGTGGTCTACAGAAAAATACTTAAACATTTATTGACTGAACATGAATTAAAAATCATCACTTTCTTAGTCTTCTTCTCTTTCATCTTCACTTTTGATGCTTTTTTTTTCTCTCTCAGAAGGAACAGTTTTCACATTTTCTCACTAGTGTTTCTAGGTAAACCACAGCAAGCTGAGCACACGAAGCTGTTGCCGTGGAAGCTGGGGAGGTGGGTTGGATTCCTCACCAGTCAAGTGACCTTTTACCACCCCGAGGTCCATGATTTACGTCTGTTTTTCAGAAAGATCACTAATGACTCTGTCCTATGAACATTTACGTTGCCTTTTGTTAACCCACAAAGGTTACATCTTTGAATGCCAGAGTTCTTTCAAATAAAAGTTTATGAAAATTGTACCCTTGCCTGCAGTAAGGCCAATGCATATATAGATTGAATAAATGCATGTAAATTTTCTTTGCTTTTTCTTGGTATTGTATCAATTCAGTTTGATAACACAAATTATTTCACACTGATTAGAAGAGACTCACTTTCTCTCTCTATATATACACACACATACAGATACACGTATATACACACATATGTACATACATATATACACACACACACATACACATATATGTATATATATCACATAGGAAAACAAATACATTGTTACTAATAAACTCAAGTAACTTAGTATGAAAGGTTTCCCAATACATAAAGTCCATGGAAGGAGGTTTCCTCTTGCAGGTGGAGTGGGGCTGGAATGTTGGCATGCAGGGCAGGTGCGTTATTACTGATAGCAATGTCTTCATTTGGACTGGAAAAGTCAAGGAGAAAGAGTTGTACCAGTCTTTCAACAGCTTCTACAGATCCATTAAACTTAAAATAGATTAATCTCCAGAGACAGTCAACTTCCCGGACACAGCAATTACAGTGAAAGATGGCAAGCCCAAGACATCCATTTAATGGAAACCTACCGCCCAATACAGCTGCCTCCATAATTCTAGTTCTCATCCTGTGCAGGCTGCTTCTCCATCTCTGCTGCCAAACTATTCAATGCCAACTTGTTCTTCCCCTTAAAAGGCAGAGAGGGATGAATTTCTGAACTTTGCAGGATGTTCACTGGAAATGAGGCAAACTTTGGATACTTTGAAAAACATTAAATCAACTTAAAAAAAGTAAACAAAGCCTAGGAAAGCCAAATATGAGTTAGGTGACATATACCAAGACGACTGGCCTATGCACAATTACTTTGAAGACACTGGAACAATGCTTAGACCAAGTAGCTCTAATTTACCCAAGGAATGAAAGCAAAAACACACCATTATATATTTTTAAAAGTTTGTTTTATGAGAAATATATTCTGAAATAACATCCATCAAGTTAAAGTTGGATTCATGTTTAAGTGGTAGACTTGAAAGAACCTTTTATAAGCTACATAGAGTTTGGTTAGGTATAACATATTCATTAATGTTTAAAATTAATATTTATTGAGAACCGTTAAAGGGGCAAGTTATCTTCCAAAGATTGGAGGAATGTCAGAACTGAAATGGTAATTTACAGACAATCAGATCTTGTCCCACTTCCTCGAAGAAATGGAGATTTAGAGAGAAGAGATTTATTGGTCCTGTGTTATAGCAGTTTGTTATTACAGAATACTATTTTTCTCCTGAAAATAAACTCACAAAGTGCCCAACCTAGGTAGCAGCAATGTCTCAGGGAATCTGGCGACTCTTCAAAGACTTGGAAAGTTGTGTGCATTTTCTACTGGGCACGCAGCCCTTCTGGAACATGTCAGTATGTTTTTTCTTCAGGGCATCGTGCAGGACCCGTTGCCTACGGCTAATAGTCCCAAATATGTGTGTGTGTGTGGATGGATTGGAATTCTCTGCTGGCCATAAATAGGCATGTGTGTTTTGGTTCAATGTACTTTTAATAGAGACCTCGTGAAAATAAAAAATGTTCTAAAGTTATAAATATGTATATGAATATTGCAATACAACAGGCAATTGTACATAATTTAACTTTAAATACAAAAATACCTGACAGCCACGCCTAAGATTAAATAGAAGGTTTACTTTTCTCCCTAGTTTATAATTCTCTGTTCTCTTCCAATTCGTCATTTACAAGCCAAGTTCCATACTGTTAGCCAATAATTTTGTATTTTATATTCAACACATTTAATTTTGCTAGAGCTATGAAATATCATTTACAACCTTCCACAACTTATTTGCCTGTTTCTTATCAATTTCAGATCCATAATTGCTTTCTCACACCTCTTGTTGGTTCATCAGATTCTGTCTAGATGAGGCAGTCTTATTGCTGCAAAGCTGTTTAGTCATTATATCGAATTAAGGCAACGCTATGCCCCATGCACCGGATTTTTCACCTGGGCGCGTGTGTTTACAGCTTCCATTGCTTCCTTAGTGTCGTCTTCTGGTTATTTATTTATTTATTTATTTATATTTTGAGACTGAGTCTCGCTCTGCCACCCAGGCTGCAGTGCAGTGGCGAGATCTCAGCTCACTGCAACCTCTGCCTCCCGGGTTCAAGCGATTCTCCTGCCTCAACTTCCAGGTGCCCACCACCACGCCCAGCTAATTTTTGTATTTTTAGTAGAGACAGGGTTTCACCATGTTGGCCAGGCTGGTCTTGAATTCCTGACCTCAAGTGATCATCCAGCCTCAGCATCTCAAAGTGCTGGGATCACAGGCAGGAGCCACCACACCTGGCCTGTGTCGTCTTTTTAAAAACCATTAAAGAGAGGAAAATGTCTAAAGCTGTGGGTCTATTTGCTATTAGTACCATTGGCAGGACATGGAAAGTAACACCTATGTTTCCTGAGTGCTATATATATGCTACTAACACTTCTGGACTTTTTAAATGTTTTTGTTCGTTTGATCTACAGTTTAATAAAATTATTACCATCTTCCTAAATAAGCCATTTAAGTTTCATTATGTTTGAATAGAATACGTGCTTAGAAAAAAAAATCAGTTTAGTTTCTTCTCCTGAGCCTTCAGACTCAGCAAAGAGTGATATCTGGTAATGTCTGGTTGAACTCATATGTTAAAAAAACAAAAAAAACCACCAAAAGTTTGTGATCTTGTTCTTGGCAATCTTCTGTTCAGGAAACGTCAATTCCCAGTGCTTGGGTTTCTAAAAATGATGACCTCTGAAGCATGCACCAATGTCTGAAGAAGTGGGCTTAATTTGTTTAAAGTTTCAGCTATCACCATGCGGCCAGTAGCCTGGATGCACGTCTCCCAGTGTCAGGCAGGACTGTAACAGCTGAAGAAGCCATCCAGTGCTTCTTTCTCATTTTATGAGTCTGAGACTTAATGGAGTACTATACGGGAAACTGGCAAGCACCGTTTTCACCTGGGGTGGTTGTGGAGGGTTATTCCATTAGTTGGGAGTGGTTTCTAAGGAACACTTGCCGTCAGATTCCCTATTGTCAGTGATTCATTTATGTGACAACCCAGCTTGCCCCTGGCAGCGACAAAGTCCTCGCAGTAGCAGTGCTTTGGGGCTCACCTCTTACCAACAGGTGTAGGCAATAGCGCAATCCATCTTGCAAATTAAATGCGCTTAGGTATTTGTCAATTTTACTGTTATCACTGTAAGAGGCAGAAAGGGGAATTGAACCATTATTCTTTTAAAAACGATCACAAAATATGTATTATTCCTAATCAATAAATAGGATTTTCCACTGCTTCAGTTACTCCAGGAGAACAAGGCAGGGAGTTAAGGCATCTTGCTTTGCTCCTTCAAACCCCCAAAGTTGTCTTCCGTCCTGTAAAAGACAACTTGAACTTACCAGCCACACAAAGCCTGGCAGTATCAAAGGTTCATGCACTTTCTCCAAAGGGCCTGCCCTGTGCCAGGGGCTTGTTGAGGGTCCACGTATTTTTTGTCATCTTTTAATGAATCTTACTATAAGCAAAGCAATGGGCTCTGAGCCTGGAAGGGGAGACACCAATAAGAAATAAGACACAAACTTCGCAGCAACGTGTACACCAAGCCGTTCTATATAGCACAAGAAGTTGCTGATGTCTTGGACCTGGAGGAAGCTTTCTCGTTGTCATTGCAGACGGCCTCCGTATTTCCCAACGTGGAGCCTCCCGTTTCCTAAATACCTAATATATGTTCATATTCGTGTAGCAGGGCTTTTGTAACAAAGCGTCACAGACGGGTGCCGTGAACAGCAGAGATGTATTTCTCGTGGTTCTGGAGGCTGGAAGGCCACGATCATGTGATGGACAAGTTTTTTTCGTCTGAGGCTTTCTCCTTGGCTCCTAGAGGGTTGTCTTTCTCCTGCGTCTGTTCACGATCTTTTCAGTGTGTGTGTCTGTGTCTTTTTTTTTTTTTTTTTTTTTTTTTTTTTTTTTTTTCCGCCGCAGTGGGTACAGCCGCTCCTAACGCTGCTGCTTTTTGGTCTTCAGGTTCTCTTCGCTCTGGTGGAGCCGGCGGTGGCTGGCGCGAGTCATCTCAGGCCTCAGAGTCAGGGGCTTGCGCTTCTTGCCCTTGTAGACTTCCCTGAGGATTTCTTTCTGAGTCTGGTTAATAACGGTGAGAACACGGGCAAGGGACTTGCAGACGACTCGGATCTTAGAGAGCTTGGAGGCCGCGCTGCCTGTCACTTTGGCAACTTGCAGCTGGGACCGCTGCACCCTCAGGTCGCCTGTTTCAGCAGCTCCTCCTCCTCCTTCCCGCGAAGGTCTGGAGACTCGATCTTGGCCATTGCTGCACAGGCCGCCCATTCATCTTTTTTTTGTATATATATCTTATATATATATATTTATGTATACATTTATAGATATTTTAATATATTTTTATATATCTATATATAGAGACACCAATCACATTGAATTAGGGCCCCACCCATATGACCTCATTTAACCTTAATCACCTCTTTAAAGACCCTATCTCCAAATATAGTCATGTTCTGAGGTACTGAGGGTGAAGGCATCAACACGTGAATTTCGGGGCACAGGGTTCAGCTGATAAACTATGCCAAGCCTTTTATACATATTATTCTCTCATTTACTCACGACAAAATTCCTCCATGGGAAATGCTATCATTGACATTTGCAAATAAACAAATCAGGGAAGTAGAATAGAAAAATGTGGACATTTCAGGCTTTCTAATGGGGCTGATTTCCAGTCCAAGCAATTCCATGTAAGCTACGTGAACTTGGCTAACCCACTTAAACTCTGAGCATTATCACACAGAAAAAGATGAATTCCAGTGAAGAATCAGCCTTCCCTAAAAATGCAATGCTACCTGTCTACAGTTAGACAAAGAAAGTTAAGATCTCAACTATTCAAGAGATTCTTACTATTTTTCTTCTATGGATAAGCAATTGATCACTTATAAATATGAAATGTTTTACTGGACAAATACTGGGATCCTTTAAAAATGTATGTTGTTTGCGTTCTTTTCAAAGAGGCTTCTCAAGCTTTGGTAACTTATTAATAAAAGACCCATTCTCCCCTCCCATCAGAGAGGACTGATAATTATAAGGTCCTCCCTCCTACATCTGACTCATGGAGCAAATCTTTATGAGCAAAGACAGTGTTTTCCTGGAGGGAATACCTGGTTGAACTCGTGTGTTTACAAAAAAAAAGCCTGAATTTTTTTTTTTTTTCTCACTGCAACTTCTGCCTCCTTGGTTCAAGTGATTCTCCTGCCTCAGCCTCCCGAGTAGCTGACCTTACAGGCGCTCACCACCACGCCTGGCTAATTTTTGTATTTTTAGTAGAGATGGAGTTTCACCATGTTGGCCAGGCTGTGCTCACACTCCTGACTTCAAGTGATCCGCCCTCCTCGGCCTCCCAAAGTGCTGGGATTACAGGCATGAGCCACCACGCCCAGCCCCAAAGCCTGAAGTTCTGATGAGGTAACAACCTAAAGGTTGAGGATTCCAGTTTCTGACAGGTTAAGCATCTCCCTCCTTTTTTTCCATCTTTTTTTTTTAAATGATAAACTTACTTTGAATTCTGAGTGTGTGAACTTTCTATATCACAATATTCTACCTCTTACGGTTGCTGTACTGACTCAATGAAATAATCTGTGAAGAGCCAATTGCCTGGGACACTGTCAATATTTTGGATGTAAAATGATGGAGGATAAACAGCTAGTGTCCTGGGATGTAATCTCTTCAATTTCTCTGAGAATCCTCCTGTCTCAGAGCCGAGAACTTTCAATAGCTGCCGTTGCTGAGGTTTTATTATTTTGGAATCAATGAGAGTTAAAATACAATGAAACAAGATGAGGTTTTTCACGTGATAATTCTATTTCCTTACAAAATTGGACACAAAAAATATTTATTAAGATTCATAACAAGACTCATCATTACATAAATGTCTAAACTTCTGATTCAAATGAGGTACCACGAAGCTGATTACTTCCTGCAAAAAATGGGAGGCGAGCTTGTACATAAGGGAAGAATTATTCCTTTGTTTTTTGTTCTGGCTTCTGCCTAAAATGGAAATTTTCCTGAAATTGAAAATTTTCAACTTTTCTTGTTAATTGCAGTCACCACCTCTGGGAATAAACCTTAGATGCTCCGTATTCCCAAGAAGGCTCTTTCTCGGGGTCTTATAGAAGAACTCGGGCTAGCTGTGGTTCTTTTGCACTCAACTGAGAAGAGGGGAGTGGTTGCACCCTACTTTCCAGGCCTTCCTCAGGCCTGGTGCTGGTGGACTGGTGGGCAGGCAGGCAGGCAGGCTCGTCTCAGGTGACAGCGACAAACTCTTGCAAACGTGCAATAGAAAGTGGAAGGGGAGTTACCTTCCAGAGACTGGGTTAGCTTAACCTTTTCCTCCCACATTTTACTCTTCACTATAAAGAAGTAAAAAGGTCAACCTTCCCCTTGGGGCTGGTGTCACCAGTCACTTCGATAAAAGATACTGTCTGGAGTGACTTTCCAAGCCACGGGCTAAGCCTGGAGGTCAGAAAGGGTTAGGAATGCCCCCAAGGGAATTCATTCTCCAATTCCCCTCCCCTTAGGTGTCCTTAGGTTGGCCTTTGTTTGCATTCAGGCTTTAGGAACCTTTGTTTTCAGTTGGGCAGGGCTTTTTGCTGGGGTCCCACATTGTGATGTGTGTAGTGGGCTCTGAATTTTAGATGTGTTTGTTCCATTTGGTTTTCACTCTTTTGACATAGTTCAGTAGCTGAGTCATTCATTGCCTTTGCTCAAATTTCCCTGTATTTGAGCTCTGATTAATAGCTAATAGGATGAATGGATAACACTTACACAGTGCTTATGACGTGCCAGGCGCTGCTCTGAGAGCTTTACATATATCAACTTATTAATGGAAATTTCCAGGTTTCCTGTCTGCAGAATCTTTCGTATCAGGGCAATCCATATTTTTAAATTCAACCACTGCAGGTAAGAAGCTCAGATGGTGCAAAGCATAGATGCAAAGAAGAGGAATTGAGTGGCTGCCCTTCCTGAGCCTCCAGTATGAGGTAACTGTTTCATGTGGCAGGTTTTGATGGATGTAGAGAGAAGCACAGATAAAGTACTAGGGAGGCTCAAAGGACAGGAGGAACTCACATTGGGTTGTGATCATCATGGAAGAGCCACTTTGGGGACAGCAAATATTTCAAACGGCAGCAGTGGGAGGGTAGCATGAAAATCACGTGCCACGTGCAGGTACCAGAGGGAAGCTCAGGGCTTGTTCAGGGGCAGTGATAGCCAGCTCCTGACCTCCAAAGCTAGGACAGTAGATGGCCTGTTTGAAAAACCTGGGGGTTTTCCTAAGGGCAGATGACAGAAGAGTTGTTTGTATTAAATGTCAGGAGGATAAACTGTAGAGCCAGGAAGAAGAGGAAGCTGCTGTAACAGTGAAGCAGAGAGGGAAAGAACCTGGAAATGGGGCAGTGGCAATGGAAATCAAGAGAGCTCAAAGTGAGTTTGGGCTGCTGAGTCTCACAGTACGAGACAAGGAAGAAGGGAGGAGCCGCCACTGTTCCAGAACCTTTAAGGCTGGCATAATTCTGTCATTATTTACAGAAGCTGCGGATTTAGGTGGGATATATGCATGTGTCACTCTGCACATGGGAAGATAATTCTATTTGTTTTGGACATGTTGAGTCTGAGGTCCTGCTGAGACATTAGGACAGTAGAGACGTGCCAAAATGACCAAGCTGGCTCTCTGAGAATGAAAGTATTATTGAAAAATAAATGCACAGAGTAAATATAGGCATTCAACTATGTCATAGTCTTACTTCTCAAGCAGACAAAAAAAAATTATCAAGAGTGGAGTTCTTAAAGTGGTCCATAGCATGACCGCACCTAGTTATTTTCTATTATATATACGTATGTGTGTGTTTTGTGTCATTTACCTTTGAACAAATCACATGAAAATAAAAGTTACATATGTGTGTTTAGCTACTACTAAATACAGAAAACACAAAGGACAAACAGGCAAAAAACAAAAACAAAATCAAAACTGTAATGGACTCACCACCCAAAGGTAAAAACTATTAACACTTTACTGTATTTTCGTTCTTTTTCAAAAAAACTGTGTACGTTTTGCCCCGCATATTTGTAATCATAATTGTAATTTTTAAATCATTAAATCTGATTCTGACCTGCTTTTAAATCAGCTGTTGTACACACTCCCTGTGTAATCATTTCCCATTAAATATCTTTAGGGAACTTAGAAAAAAATTATAATAAGAAATAAAACAGAGCTGAAAGAATTCTACCTATTCTTTGGGCAATCCCCAAAACTTTTTTTAGTTTTTTTGCTGCTTTGCAATTTTCCAATGTTTGTACGTCTATTAAATTAAATAGAAGCTACCAGCATCTCCTTTTATTTGTTTATCTTTGGGTGTTTATCCTCAGAATGATCAGTAATTTACATTACTTATGAAAGTGGACTATCGCCCCAGATGCTAACAATAGTATAGTTTGCTAGAATTCCACATTTATGCCCAATGTACATTGGAAAATATTAAATTTTCTGCCAAGCTTCTATAAAATCTAAGGAGTACAGGGGAAATGCTTTGCAGTTTCCATCATTAAGGTAGATGAGATTAAAAAGAAATTAAACCCAACTCAAATATTCATAAATATTTTGAAGTTATTGGGGTAAACAAAATTCCTTTCTCATGCCTTTTCTACCAAAGGAAAAACACACTCGGTTCTCTTTAGTTTGTTTATATCAGAGGATACTGACCCTAGAAGCAAACACCAACCACACCTGTGAGTCTGTTCCTAGGCCATTTGACATCCAGGTGGAGCTGATTCCTGGAGAAAGTTAATCTGTAAGGATCGGCTTAATTTTCACTCATTTCTTCAGACTTTGTTTGCCTTGGAAAGCATCCTGAGGGACAGGATCCTTTAGGAAGCTTTTTGAGAAGCCCCCTTAAACATATTTTTTCCCTGCAAGGCCAGGAAGTGCCATTTTGTCGAAAATAATTGAAATTCAAACCTCAAAAAGGCTGAATTCATTTGAAAATTTGAAGTGTCCATTCAAGAAGGTTTTACATTTTGTAATGTTTGCCTTATCCACGGCATAAGGAAACATACAATTTGAAAGTTAGACTTGTTTAATTTAAAACCCATATTCTAGTTTTGTACCAGTGTTTTATCTGGTAATATTTAGTCCTAGTATATGTAGGCTGGGGACAGGATGGAGTTCAATATGAATACCACATACAAATTATATGTTTGTAATCACAGATAGGGCTATGATTTTTTCATTTTATAAAAATCAAGTTGTTTTCTTATTAATGATACAAACATCCGAACACTTTTTATAATAAACTGCTTTTTGTGAAATATTGGAAGACAACTCTAGGAATCTTTTTGTACTCACTGGAGGTACTGCTATTTAAACAATATCCTCCCCACTTATGATCAGAGCCAAAAGGTTTTTAAAACAGGATGCAAAATATTACAACATCTCATTATGGGGTTGAGGTTTCCTTTAACATCGTGTTTATGGATCTGAAAATCAAGTAAAGATAATAATTGAAGGGTTGTCTCTACTCAGCAGTTGAGATGGGAGATGAGGGAAGATGGTGTACAGCGGAAATCTGGTTACACACAGTCAGCTCTGCCCTCGTCCATGGGAAGGAGGGCAATGCCCAAGGGTTGCCTTTGTAAAGTACTCTCTTGATTTGTTCCTCGAAATTTTAAAAAGATTTAAAAAGTGTCTACCTACCCATTTTATTTTAATGCTAATTTTGAGTGGGCTGAACAGGACATTTTGATGTGTGATACTGTTCACCTGCATGATGGGTTCAGGCTGGCTCTGAGCTTTGAAAAGTCAATGTCTTTCGTGTGCCTGGTTGGTCAACTTTAATTGGCGAGCTGCTCAATTCTCCATTTCATTAAAACCCCACCAACCAAAAACAAAAGTGAGACTCTTAGTTCTTATAAAAATGGAAAAACAGAAATCAGTTAAAGTCGTATCTCAAAGAAACCCACCCTGAGAAGGAGAAACCTGGAGGCCAAGATCACATATTCTTTGACAAACAGCAAGGAAGATGTCCATCGGATATTCAGTGATATTCAGAAATGATTCCGATATTCAGAAACCGTTGGAAATAGCGAATGCATGCAGGCCTGAATACCTAGGGGATGGGTTGATAGGTGCAGCAAACCACAATGGCAGACATATACCTATGTAACAAACCTGCATGTTCTGCGCATGTATACTGGAGCTTAAAATAAAATTAAGAAAAGAAAAAAAAAAGAAATTGTTGGAAGTATTGGGAATAGTTACTTGTTATTTAGCACTTCCCTGCCAGGTTCCTTATCAGCATTATCTAATGTAATGTTCATAACAACCATATGGGATAGGATTTATTACTAACATTGGAGAGTTGAGAAAATAGACTTAAAAGTTAAATAAACTTGTCCCACATTTCCCAGCTAGTTAAGGGGTGAAACCCTGACTTGAACCCCACAGCTCCTCCTTACACAAAGCCTCTGCTTTTGCTTAATTTTTATTCTCTTCCTTTGTGCGTTGGGATCTAGCATTCTGGATAATTTAGTAACCATCCAAAAAAGGTATCTTATCCAAATTAAAAATAATTACATACAGAAAAGATAGCATTTCTATATACTAGATTTCTTAACAAGCAAATTCTTTAAAAAATTTTTTTGGAGGGATGAGTTGAAAACGACCTAGTGGGTAACTATGGTCAGGGTAACTAACCTGCACATGTACCCCCATCTTTAAAATAAAAATTGAAAATTTTAAAATTTGACTACAAATGATGTTTTTCAAGCATAATAAATATTCTCACATTATCTAATCCTTTACATAAATGATAACTAAAAGCAGCTTGAACTTAGGGAATAAAAGGAAGACATTAGGGTTTTCCCATTGCAGAGAAAAGCTGCTTTATTCCAGGACTTGGAAAAGACATCACTGTAAAAGCTTTGGGAGTGGTATCAGGCCATCTAGAGAGCTTATATTTAATCAATCGCCTATGACTTCCCTCACAATGGATGAGCTGTTCAGCTGGGTGCGGGTACTGAAGGGCAACCTGCCAGCCTCTTTACTCATCAAGCCTTAGTTTTCTTTCTGGATTTAAGAGGTCCTGGAGTCTTAATGATATTCATCTGCTATCACTTTCGGCTTAAACAGCTAATGACAGTGCATGTTATGTTTGATCAGTTCTTCTCTCCCGGAGAACGTGAAAACAGAGCAAGACGCTGACACTACGAAACGTCAGGAGAACCCGGACTCTGCTGAGGTACGGTGTCCCTGCACTGTATTTTATCAAATGACATATTGATCCGTGCCTGCCTAGGAAACCAGCGGGGGGCAAAACTGCTGAAAACTTTCAGTGCTTTTCAAATAGGCAAAGACACTTACGAAACAATATCTTTGTAATGACTCTCAGAAGCGCATCACTGTCTTTATGTGGAGAGTGATTTAGAGTAATTAAATATAGTAGTCAGTGGGACAGAAAATGGAAAATTACTAGAATAAATTGAATACATTTTCTCATTTGGAAAAGAAAACAGATACCTTTGGTGATATGGGCCCACTCTCTTCAAGAAGAGACAATTAACTCTCTTTCAATTTGTTTCCAAAAAAAGATACTTAATGATGTAGTGCCCTCTGTTGCAATTCAACTCAGAGCATTTTGTCAATCCCTTGATTTAATGACAGATGTTTAAACCTAACGGCATTGCAGAACAAACTTTAAGACGGCTACAAAGCAGATGTTCTCAATATTGTCATTTTGAGAAGCAAAAAAAAAAAAAAAATTTTATTTCACATTGCCACGGGCAAAAAGAAAATCTGTTGAACGAGCCGTGGGATGATGCAGAAGCCAGAGTGTGAAGAGGGATCCTAAATTGTATTTGTATTCTAAAAATGAAAGCTCACCCACCGCAAGTGAGGATTTTCTGGAAGTTCAAGAGATCAAGTTCGCTTTTCGTATGACTTGCACATTGTTTTGAGCAAGTGAAATGTGAGTGTTCCCATGGCCATAACACGGAGACAGCAAAAAGCTGGGCATTTACAGCTGCGAGGCCAGGAGGTGACACGCAGCAAAGGAACCTCAGACCTTTGCATCTTCAGCCACACCTGCTGCTCCTGTCGCTCCCCAGGGTAAAGCAAGCAGCTATAACTTGGCAGTCTCATGATCTCTTTCACTGACCAGCAGGCAGTAGGTGAGGGAAATGAATGTTAAGTCACAGCTGTTACTTTAAAAAAAAAAAAAAAATCAAAGTTCTGAAATTCATATACCTATAATGAGAGTATAAATACCAGGTACTTTTGCCTGCTTAGCTGATTCTAGTTGTATATTTTGTCTCCCTTCCCCCGATTTTTCCTCTTCAAAGCAACTTCTGAAGTTCATTTTAACCAGACTTCTCTTGTAAAACAAAAGGAATTTGGGGACAGGTAACTGTTAGCCCCAGTCCTTGCCCGGTCTGAATCTGAAGGCTTTTCTAGTTCCCTGATTTAGAAAAACAACTATCTTCATGGCCATGGCTGTTTCCTGCTTTGTGTCTATTCATCACTGCACATTAGTAACTTGGAGATATGATGCACCTCCCACCCGCCCAAATTGTATACTGTTTCTAATGTAGATAACCATCTTTATAAGGCAAAATGAAGAATCAGTTTAACTAAATAATAATGCGAAAATAATCATTTAAAAAAATTTGTCAGAATAGGCTAGTAAGAATCAACTCCCAAATGTCAGCGGCTTAAAATAAGAAAGGCTCATGTACATCCTGGGTGGTGGCATTGTCCCTTTGTTACCCAGGTAGCCAGAGTGACCATCTTGCACATAACTGGTGGCTGTACCAGAGAAGAAGACAGCTCTGGAGGGATTTGCACCCCCAGGGAAACACTCAGCCCAGGAATGACCCATCACTTCTACTTGCAATGCATTGGCTGGAACCAGTCACGTGGTCCCTGTCAGTACCAGGAAGTACTGAGGAAGGGGGAGGGAACCAGAAGTACTCTGCAAATGGCAGGTGATTGTTATCAATCACAGGGAGTAAACCCAGTGAGCTCTCTCATACTCATCCTGACCTTGAATTAACTTATGCTGCCTTTCAGTGGTTATTCTCAGAAGTGTCAATATCTATTTTGGTGAGTATGCATGATCATTAGATCTTTTTGTTTCCCTTTAATGAAAAGTTAAAAAAAAGGCTTAAAAGATTTTGTTCCTATGAATGTTTAACTTCGTAAGCTTTAAGGAATCTCAATAGTCATAGGTTGATAGAACTACATCCCATGGTCTGGGCATGTAGATAAAATCTAGTGCAAGAAATCTCAAAAGACTTTTAAAATCTGGCAAAATGTTGTCAGCTCTTTCCCACAGAAGGTTCATAATCTTGTTTCATTATTTCATTTCTTAAAAATGGTATGAAATTCATAGAAAGTACCTAGAGAAAGATGAGTTAAAATAATACATTGTTGTATGAAAATTGACTCAACTCTTCTGCATAGCTCCTCTTGGGTTAAAATGCTAATTATGATATTTTCACTTTTGAGAACTTCAGAAAGATTTCTTTTGTGAAACTGTTGCCAAAAAATCAGCATGAATGGGGAGCTTTCTCTGAGCTCTGTGTATTGTACTCAGTGTAGCAGAGAACAGCAGGACAGCCCTGTGGTGGGCTGCCTCATCTATTTTTGTTTCACTAACTACATTCTAGTAAAGACACATAATAATTGCAACATAACAGAAGCTTTATGTTCCTACATAATGATGAAAGAAAATCAATAATGTAGGCTCCAAGGCAGAGAAGAGACTCAGTGCTATTTCCTTTTCCGTCTGGAGGAAGCCAAAATGAACTACCAATGAAGGTTATGGTCCATCAGCCTAGAAATCAATAGAAAAACAAGTCATTGCACAGCACAATTCATCCAAATTGCAAGGGTCTTTATGAAATCTTTAGGAGCAGAAATATATCTTTCCAAGCACACTTTGATTTTAGAACATTTTCAGTGTACCAGATAGCAAAACTGTCCTTTGCTGAAGTGCTACAATATCAGAGCAGCCATTAAGTTAGGGATTTGAAGTTTATTTTATTAGTACTAAGCAAACCCCAGAATAGATAAACCAGTTTTATGGCCTACATCTGGTTGAATAATAAAACATACGGCTGTACAGTCAAGAATCTGCAGCTATAAGTTACTGTAAATACTCAACTCAAGATAGTGACAGAGGTACTCACACATGGGATTCAGTAAGTCTTCTCCCTCTTCACATCAGAGGTTGAATATTCGTAATTCTCAGATATTTGAGATAGGATTTGCTAATTAACCATGTTTTTTTTTCGTTATTGCTGTTACTTCATTCAGATTATTTTACTTTATTTGTTATAGAGCTATTTTAGGTTCAGGAAGGGACCAACATAAATACTTTCATTCTTTATTTGATATTTTATATTTGTGTCACTATTCTCTGTAGCTGGTCTCCAGCTAAATCTTCCTGTTGGTTTTAGAAGAATAGTCTAAGGAAAAAGAAAATTTTAACCTAGGTTTCTTCATACTTTAACAGAGTTACTGTGTTGAGAAGTAATATATAAGAAATGTAAGGTGTCGCAGTGAGGAAGCTGTGAAACTAAAGATGTTTGAGAGAGAAACAGTGGAGGATAAAAATCATATCCTTACATCTGTTAAATTATTTCTATGTCACTCGCTCTGAGCACTACCCACTGGTCATATATCTATCAGAAAAACAGGGAGCTCTAAACAAAATTTATCCTCAGGCCAACTGCATAATAAAAGTGAGATACTTGCATATCACAAAATTGTACTATATCCTCGCACCTTATTCTAAAGAACTATCTTTAGGCTGCAGTAAGCAGGGGAAGCAAAGGGCTTTAGTGAGTTACCCTTGGTCTGTGCTGATGAAGCGAAGGGCCTGGCAGAGGTGGTCTTCCTTCTTTGTGGAGGTGGGGTCGGCGTTGCTGCTATGGACATGCAGCCTCTGGCTGATATGGAAAGGTTAGGGGTCTTTTGAGCCACTCTGCTCAGTGAAGGTGGAGAAACCACCAGGCAGGCTGTGCTCCAGGCGCGGTTCTGGGTGCTTTGGATGCATCAGTGAGCAAAGCAGAGATCTGTGGCCTTGCAGAGTTACCTCCTCACAGGAGGGGCTGGGACAAAAAATAAATGCCTGACCCAGTAGATTAGTACATTAGAAAGTATAATAGAAAGCCAGGTGCAGTGGCTCATGCCTGTAATCCCAGAACTTTGAGAGACCGAGGCAGGTGGATCACAAGGTCAGGAGTTCGAGACCAGCTTGGCCAACATGGCGAAACCCCGTCTCTACTAAAAACACAAAAATTAGCCAGGTGCGGTGGCATGTAGCTGTAATTCCAGCTACTTGGGAGGCTGAGGCATGAGAATTGCTTGAATCCAGGAGGTGGAGGTTGCAGTGAGCTGAGATTTTGCCAACCTACTCTAGCCTGGGCAAAAGAGTCAACAACAGCAACAACAACAACCACCACCTACCATATTAGAGCGTCATGAGTCCCGTGGGAAAAAGAAAAGAAGGGAGCAGGTAGTATAAAGAGGATTGGGAATAGGGATGTTCCAATTTAAAACAGAGAAGTCAGAAAAGTGACGGAGAAGTGCCATATGAGCAATAATTTTAAGGAGGCAAAGGAGCCAGCCAGGCCAACTTCTCGGAAGATCATCTCAGCAGGAGGCTCAACAAGGGCCACGTCCTTCCTGTGATCTGTCCTGTGATCCTTCCTGTGAGCATGTGCCTGGCTGTTAGAGGAACAGCGAGCGAGCTGGTGTGGGGTGAGCAGCAGCAGAGGGGGGCATAGGAGATGAGGTCAAAGAGAGAGCAGATGGAGTGGGGACAGATCATTTCAGAAATGGGAGACACTACAGGGGGTTGGCCTTTATTCTTAGTGCTCTGTAAATCATTGGGCAGCTTTGAGGAGGGTGGCATGCACCAACTTATATTTTTAAAAAATCACTCTGGCTGTTGAGTTTAAATTCAAAGATAAAAACAGGGAAACCACTTGGGTGAGTGCTACAGACATCCAGGCAAGAGAGGGTCTTAGACTCAGGGTGAAGCTGTAAAATTGGGGAGAAGCATCAGATTCTGCTGCGTTTTGAAGATAGAACCAACAAGACTTTCCGATCAATTGGATCAGAAAGAAAATATGAAAAATGATCCCAAAGTCGGCTTACTTGATTGTCTTTTGATTTTACCTGAGTCATTGGAAGATGGAGTTGTCATCAGCTGAGACAGGAAAGCTGACCTCAGGCAGATTTTTGGGGAGAAGGTCGGTCGTTCAGTTCGTGTTGGGTGAGAATTGAGATGTGGCACACCGGTTGTTGAGGATCTTTACTGGAATAAAAATTTCTTTTTTTTCCTACCCTGCCTTGTGGTGCTGATGTAATAAAAATTTCTATTTAAATAATTACATTTTGGAAAATGAGTTGATTTAGTTAAATAACTGAATGGTAGTACTAAGACATATTAAGTGTCACAGCAGTTGTAAGTGAATGGCTGTAATTTGGGAACTCTGGTGCAAATCACACAGCTGGCACATGCAGAGCTGAGTTCATGTCATTCCTTTATGGACGATTCTTCATGACATATGTGGACTTGACACAAACACGTATTACACTGTGTGAGAGACTCAAAACAGCAAGTCATGTTCAAGTGAACCTTTTCTTTGATATTATAGAATGAGAATCTGAGACCAACTTGTTCACATACTTATTAGTTGAAAAAAGATCTGAGTGTTTTGCTTGAGAGCCATCAAGGTGATTTTTAGTTATCTTAGTGGAAATGTAAAAAATCAGGGAAGGTGTCGTTTCAGTTTGTTTTGGATTGGTCAGCCGAGATCTGCAGAATGACAATTCTGGGTGCTACAATTTGAAGAGAACTTTGGCAAAATACAATGTGTCCAGAGCGAGGCAATTAGGATGAAAAATGATGTGAGATCCTATGGCATGAGGAATGAAGGGAAGAACGGGGATGTTACATAAGATTAAGAAAAATGGGCCGGGTGCGGTGACTCATGCCTGTAATTCCAGCACTTTGGGAGGCCGAGGTGGATGGATCACGAGGTCAGGAGTTTGAGACCAGCCTGGCCAAGATGGTGAAACTCCATCTCTACTAAAAAATACAAAAATTAGCCAAGCGTGGTGGCGGGTGCCTGTAATCCCAGCTACTCAGGAGGTTGAGGCAGGAGAATCACTTGAACCCGGGAGGCGGAGTCTGTAGTAAGCCAAGATCATGTTATGCACTCTAGCCTGGGTGACAGAACAAGACTCCATCTCAAAAAAAAAAAAAAAAAAAAAAAAGTTTCTAGATGTTTAATGGATAAAATATAAGCTTTGTATTTAGAAGACAGGTACGACTCCTAGGGGCTAAAATACATGGGGATTGCAGGGAGGCAGAGTGCATCCCAAAAAAAAGCAGGTGCTTCTCACCCATGAAAACATCTGGGAAAGGAACAGGCTTGCCTTGTGAGCATATAAAACCCCATCACCAGGAAGAACCCAACAAGTGTTAGATGCCCACTGTCAGGGATTTTCCCTGAATCATTGACATCTGTGATTAAAAAGAGTGTTACAAATCCAACAAGAATTCTACTGAAAGAGGAGTTGGGGTATGAGACTCCTTGATGTTGTCCAGTTCCCAGGTTCTATTACTCCAGGGTCCCTCTAAGTGCCCCCACTGGGTTGTGTCCCCATTTGTGCTGTGAAGCAGGACCCAGGACCACCACAGGCTGCGTGTGGATGGTTGCTGGGTTACTCCCTGCTTGGCCCATTTCTGCATTCTCAGACTTCTAAAAAGTTGAGTTGTAAGCTCACCAAAAGTCAGTCACATTTCTTTCTAGAATTATTGATGCCAGTTTCACTTGCTGTTGTAATTACATGACTTAACTCACTGTAAGGTAAACCAGTGATGTCTGAATGTGAGAAGGGATTTGTTATTTCCGTGAAATCAAAGCAATTCCTTTGGAAGATGGCCATGAGAGAAGAGCGAAAAGTTGCTGTTGAATTAGATGTGGGGGAGAAAACGCTTAAAAGACCAAGGGAAAATGTAAGAATCCAGAAGGATTCTCCACTCAAAATGTACTTTTTTTTTTGTTATTTTTTTTGTTTTGTTTTTGAGACAGAGTCTCGCTCTGTCACCCAGGCTGGAGTGCATTGGCCAATCTCAGCTCACTGCAAGTTCTGCCTTCCAGGTTCAAGCGATTCTCCTTCCTCAGTCTCCCAAGTAGCTGGGACCACAGGCACCCGCCACCACTCCCGGCTAATTTTTGTATGTTTAGTAGAGATGGGGCTTCACCGTGTTAGCCAGGATGGTCTCAATCTCCTGACCTCATGATCCACCCACCTCGACCTCCCAAAGTGCTGGGATGACAGGCATGAGCCACTGCACCTGGCCAAAATGTACTTCTTGATGATCCATTTTAAAGCAGATGAAACTGAAAATCATGTGCGATGTTATTATGGGCTGAATGGCATCTTCCACAGATTCATATGTTGAAGTCCCAACCCTCTAGTATCTCAGAATGTAACCGTATTTGAAGATAGGGTCTTTAAAGAGGTCATTAAGTGAAAATGAGGTCTTTAGAGTAGGCCCTAATCTGATGTGACTGATGTCTTTATAAGAAGGAAAAAAGACACCAGGGATAGGGATGCTCACACCCAGACCGTGTGAAGAGGCTGCAAGAGGGTGGCCAACTGCCAACCAAGTAACAGACCTGCCAACATCTTAACCTTGGACTTCCAGCCTCCTGAACGGTGAAAACATAAATTTCTGTTGCTTAACCCGTGCAGTATGGGGTAGTTTGTTATGGTAGCCCTAGCAATCTAATAGAGATGTGTTCTAGGTGCGATTTATGCAAAGAGACGAGACAAAATACCAAGCAGAAGACCCCACCTCAGAAGTTCCGTGAACAGATGTTTACGTGTGAAATGTTTAAGACGTGTGCATCTATTATTTTGTTGGGATTCACTGCCTGGCCTTCTGTTTTGATTAATGGACCAGGAACAGGTCCTTTTCCTCCAGACTGGAAGGTGTTTCCTGGGCTTGATGTCACTCTTTTATTTGTTCATAAACATTTCATCAAAGACGTATGTATCACGGACCTGCTTTGTGACGCACGGCATCATGGCGGCATGAGAGAAGTCACGAAGGATGTTCTAGGTAGATGTTGTTTTTGCCTTCAGATGCTAATAATAAGTAATATGAGTTGGACGCACAAATAACTCTCACTCGAGCCATTAGGGCGATGGACCATAACTGAGGAACATAAAGTGTCGTAAAAGTTCTCAGGGAGATGTGACCATTTCAGCTGAGGTGATCAGAAGACACAGTAATTCATGTTTTAGGGCTGAAGATAAGATTTGGGCTAGTGGAAATAGGTAGGAAGCTTACTCTAAGTAGAAGGATTGGTGTGAACAAAGGCACACACTCTGAAAAGTTACAAGACCTTTCTGGAGCGGCCAGTGGTTCAGTCCAACAAAGGCACCCTGATCTGTGGAAAAAGTGAAACTGCAAACCATCTTTCCCTGGTCCAGCTGTGCCTATCAGTTCCAGCCTAACTCCTACCCCTCACTGCCATCATCTTTTGGCTCCAGTGCCAGGAATCTTGCTATCTTCACATAGGATATGCTTTGTCACCTCCCTGCCTAGCTTGGCTTAAATCTGTAACAACTCAGCTCAGTTGTCAGCTCCTCAGGGAAGTGGCGTGCGTTTCCTGTTTCTCTTATAACAAGTTACCACAAACTTAGCGGTGTAAAAGAACACAAATTTATTATCTTACAGTTTTATAGATTGGAAGTCTGACATGGAGACATCCAAAACAGTGGTGGCCCTTTTGCATGGCAGGAGAATACCAGCCTGAGTGAGGAGGAGGAGAGGAAGCAAGGAGGAAGGGGAGGAGAGATGCCAACACTGCCACATTTATGCCGATTTTTGTTTTGTTTTGTTTTTTGAAATAGAGTCTCACTCTGTGCCCAGGCTGGAGTGCAGTGGCTCAATCTCTGCTCACTACAGCCTCTGCCTCCTGGGTTCAAGCGATTCTCCCACCTCAGCCTCCTCGGCAGCTGGGATTACAAGCACCCCCAACCACACTCAGCTAATTTTTGTATTTTTGGTTCAGATGGGTTTCACCATGTTGGCCAGGCTGGTCTCGAACTCCTGACCTCAAGTGATCCACCCGCCTTGGCCTCTCAAAGTGCTGGGATTACAGGCATGAGTCTCTGTGCCAGGCCAAATTTTGGTTTTGAGCATCCCCTGACCGACGGGCTCTTCTTAATTACAAGTGTTCACTTCACCTCTCTGTCCTTTTAGGACATCAGCAGTGGAGTCCGTTCCAAGATTGTCAATTATTGTAGTGACGTGAGAACCTGTATCCCTTGTCCTGTTTAGCAGAGTTGCTCGCATTCACCAAAGTTTGTTTTTCCAAGCTCCTGATGGCTATGAACACTATGTGGGTTTTTTTTTTTTTTTTTTTTTTTTTTTGGATTTTCACACATGGAGGGAGAGGTATTTCTTAGAGAGATTATCATTTTATGGTGCATTAAAATAAAAATACTTCTACTTAAAAAGAAAAAAAGTCTTCCCCAGTCTCACTGGGTTCCAGGTAATATGAGGCTGGATTCCTGTCTGAAAGGGTGAGGGTGGAGTCAGTTTCTCGCCTCTTCCAGTCTCTAGAGGCTTCCTACATGTCGCAGGCAATGGCTTCTTGCCCTATCTTTGCCAGCAATGACAGGTCCCCCAGGTGTCCCATCACCCTGACCTCCCCTTTTGCCTCTTGATCACTTTTAAGAATCCCTATGATTACTTGGGTCTGCCTGGATAATGCAGGATAATCTATTTAAAGTCAGCTGATTACAGCCGGGCGCGGTGGCTCACGCCTGTAATCCCAGCACTTTGGGAGGCCGAGACGGGCGGATCGCGAGGTCAGGAGATCGAGACCATCCTGGCTAACACGGTGAAACCCCGTCTCTACTAAAAATACAAAAAATTAGCCGGGTGTGGTGGGCGCCTGTAGTCCCAGCTACTCGGGAGGCTGAGGCAGGAGAATGGCGGGAACCCGGGAGGCGGAGCTTGCAGTGAGCCGAGATCGCTCCACTGCACTCCAGCCTGGGTGGCAGAGCGAGACTCTGTCTCAAAAAAAAAAAAAAAAAAAAAAAAAAAAAAAAAAAAAAAAGTCAGCTAATTAGTACCCTTCATTCTGCCTGCAGTGTGAATTCCCCTTTGCCATATAACCTCTTATACTTACAGTTTGGGGAGATTAAGGCATGAACACCTTGGGAGGGCCGTCTTCTGTCTATCCCAGAAACCTTTCTTACCTTTTTTGCCATCCATACCAGGCAGAGTTTTGCTCTCAGCATAGCTCACCTACAGTGCATCTTAAGCTTGACACTTACCATATAAATATATTTTATATTTTCATTGGAGTCTAAAATGCAAAATTATAAGTGTGTTTATCATCTCTTCCATTATACTTTGTGAGGGAAGATGCTGCCCCTTTTATCTCATTCTTGCTTTTGTGTCCCCAGTGTATTACACAATAAAGAGAGAGACAGGAGTGGGGAGAGTAAGGGGTGAAGAGTTCCCTGCCTGACAGAATGATGTGCAATCTGTTAGACAAAAACATTTCTTAGTTACTCATTTGCAAACTTTTGAGAAAGGAGATAGCTGAGTGCTAGCATTTGCAAGAGAGTTTTTTATGCACTCCAGGCAGTGGGATCCTAAGAATACTGTACCGAGTCTACTGCTAAGAACAAGGGAGTAACAAACAAATTAGCAAGAAAAGAAACAAACAATCCTATCAAAAAGTGGGGCTAAGGACATGAATAGACAGTTCTCGAAAGAAGATATACAAATGGCCAACAAACATATGAAAAAATGCTCAGCATCACTAGTGATCAGGGAAATGCAAATCAAAACCACAATGCAATACCATCTCACTCCTGCAAGAATGGCCATAATCAAAAAATCAACAAATAATAGATGTTGGTGTGGATGCAGTGAAAAGGGAACACTTCTCCACTGCTGGTGGGAATGTGAACTAGTACAACCACTATGGAAAACTGTGTGGAGATTCCCTAAAGAACTACAAGTAGAACTACCATTTGATCCACCAATCCCACTACTGGGTATCCACCCAGAGGAAAAGAAGTCATTATACGAAGAAGATACTTGTACACACATGTTTATAGCAGCACAATTTGCAATTGCAAAGAACATGTATGTTCTTACTCATAAGTGGGAGCTAAGCTATGAGGATGCATAGCCATAAGAATGACAGTCGACACTGGGGACTCAGGAAGAAAGGGTGGGAAGTGGGTGAGGGATGAAAGACCACAAATGGGGTTCAGTGTATACTGCTCGGGTGATGGGTGCACCAAAATCTCACAAATCACCACTAAAGAACCTACTCATATAACCACATACCACCTGTTCCCCAAAAACCTATGGAAATAAAAAATTTTTAATAAAAGAGAAAACAAAAAGAGAGCAGGATGGAGAGGAGATCATGAATATGTCTGCCACAGTTCACCTTTGTACCTTTTCTTTCTTCTCTTCACAAAGGAGGGATGAGAAAGCAGGTAAAGAAACATGGTGACGTTACGGAGAGGCTGGATTCAGCTGAGCTGAGCAAGGGCTTCCTGGAGGCCTTGGGACAGGCATGTGTCACAAAGCAATCCCGAGGTAACCGCCAGGCATCAGAAAGCCAGGGGCCTCCTCCGCAGAGGTGAAATGGTAAGAAGGCAGCATTTGCCTTGGGGCTCCACACTCTGGATCTCACCCGCTTCCCGGAACCTGCCTTTTCACTGTCCAGCACACAGTCCTGCTTTTCACCTGATGCAGAAGAACTGGCTGAGTATCGCCGCCTTATTTAGACATTGATCCATTTACGTGACTAAAATAACCCACATAAACGTACAAAAGCAGCTGAGTCATTTCCTGAAGTGATTTTGTAGCTATTCTCAGTCCCTTACCTCTCAGACAGGTACAGGAATAGGCTTTGTCTGTCCCCGTGTCCACGGTCAGTCAGGAGGGACGTGGAGCAGAATCCACATCCCCCATCTCCAAATTCATTATCTCCAGAATTCGTTCGCCGACTCTTAGCCTGGAGTGTTTGCAACCTGGAACCTCTCAAAGGTTCAGAACTGACCCCCAGATTTAAATGATTAAGATGACTCTTGCGGTGAATAACTGTCAATCTGTTCTGACCATTGCTCCACTGCCTCCCGTCCCACTTTTCCTGTGGTGTGGTGTTTTTTTGCTCATATTCTTGATAAGAGAAATCGTTTTGTGAACACATGCTCTGTGTCCGGGCATTTCATGTCTATTATTTCTACCTCAAAATTCTTGCAAATACATTGTGTTCTTTTCATCTTATCGCTAAAGCAGCTTCTGCAAGAGTGCATAGTTAGTAAGCAACTGGTTTATGTCATCTAGATCAAACTCCGAAACTGATTTTACTTTTCGAATTGTTCCAGTGTATCAGTGTGGGGAGCAGGGCAGGAGGGAGGGAGGTGGATGGTGCAGAGTGGGAGAAGAGAATTCAGATAGGTCAATAGCAACTTAAACTGCTCTTTCTGAGTTCGCTCAAATGGGAGCTTGTATGGTTCCCATTGAGACTGTTTTAGAAGCATCCTTAAAATATTTATGAGGAAAGCTTAGGTGACATCTGGGACATATGTTATTGGATGAGTCAGAGAATTTCTTCTCCCCTTCCTTCATTTGGGTGATTAAAACAAATCTTTACCATCAGCAGGGTGGGCTCAGTTTAGAGGGTGCTAGAGAGACTGGCAGTGTTCAAATCATGCTCCTATGGGTTGGTCCTATAGGGTAGGCTTCTCTCCACCAGGCTCGATGGCCACCTTGGTCTTGGCCACACGGTGCTGCTGGGCCTCCTCATGGCTTGTTTTGGTGCTTCTTGGCCCTGATGTCCTTAATAAACACCAGTAGGGTGCTACCATCCATCTTTTTCATCATTGTCTCTGTGCTTCAAGAACTTGATGAGGGTATGCAGGGCTTGTCCAAGGACACACACGTCGCTTGTACGATACCTGGGGCTCCCGCCACAGAAAAAGTGACTGACTGTGGGCCTTTCAGGGCTATGAACATCTTTCAGCACAGGCTTCTTGACCTTCAAAGCCAGCTTTGGCTTTGATTTTGCAGAGGAGGGGTGTGGTGTCGGGGTTTCCTTCTTTCCTTTCAAAACCACCTTCATAAAAAGGATCTCTCAGTCCCAGATGTTTTATGTCTTGTAGGATCATTTGCCCTGAACACAATAAACAGAAATAAAGTATACAAAAGGTTGACATCACTTTTATGATGTTCTGAAGCAGAACAAATTCTGAACAGAAAAAGTAAGAACCTTCAAAATGTAGCAACCTGGGAAGCCAGCAAGAAAGCAAATTGTTTACAATAAGAGCTGCTCAATAGAATTTGTCCTTGCATTTACCCTTCTTGTAGGAGACCCACTGGGTCACTAATTACTAAAGAGTCAGGAATGCAAACGAGATTGATCGGCATCTAATTCCCAGGAAGATGACAAAACTGGCTTATCAATAAACTTTTACAAAGCTAGGAAAACAAATGAAACGCAGATTTGACAAATTAGCCTTGAGATTAGTGCACAGTGGGATCACTTCAGGCATTTAGTTTTGCCTCTTGCCCAGATAAAATCCTACTGGGAGTTACCGCTGCTTTAGCATTTGCAGGATGGAATCCTAAAAGAAATGCAATGACATTACAGAATTCATGGCTTTTGCTTTCAAAGCAGCAGTTTGAAAAATAAATTTGTGTGTTAAACATTAAGATGAAGTTTAATACCTACTTGTTAGAAACCTTTGAAGAGAGAAAATAGGATACTTTGTTCTGGAATAGATCACTAGCTTGAATTTGACATTACTTTTATCACATTTCCTTTGAAAGATGTTTCTGACTTAACACTTGACCTCTTTGAGAAGATAAAAGTCCTATATCCTATTGACAAAAATGTGTGTTTGTGTAAATGAAATACATTGTGTAATCACAAAAATATGGTTTAATGGTTTCAAGATTATATGATTTAAAATAAATTTCAAAACATCGAGCTTGATACTCTACATTTATAAACACGTTTACACGTATATGGCACAGGTATGGTACATATACAATGTCTCTGTAATAAGTTATACTGTAATTTCTTTGTCTTAAAATTTTCAGGATAAAACATAAACCATCCTAAATGTACATTCATGTTCTATTTGTTTGGGGCAAACAAGCAACCAAAAAACCACAAAGAAGAAAATAAGCATATTTGTATCATTTTTTTAAATTTTTGAATGAAACATTATTCTATCCAAATAAAACACCTAGAAATGTATATTTTAAAAAACACTGATCCCTGGGTTCTTCTCCCAGAGGACCTGATATAAATAGATCTGTTGTGTGGTACTGGGCCTCAAGATATTTGAAAGCATCCCGTGTGCTCCTAATGATCACCTAATGAGGTGGCAAAGTTGAGAACCAGTGTTTTATTTGCTATTTATAATGTAGTGTTTCTGAACCTTGGATACTCAGCACATGCATTTAATTCTGCTTCTATACTATATCCTACACCAGCACTCCTCAAACTTTAGTGTGCCACTAGAGTCACTTGGAGGGCTTGGGTCCCACTCTCTCATTTGGTAAGTGGGGGTGGGGCCTGAGAGTTTGCATTTCTTAATTCCCACGTGATGCTGATGCGGCCGTTCCGGGGCCACACTTTAAGAATTACTGTCTGAAACAGAATCACCTGGGGACTCTTGTTAAAACCGCTATCCAAAGTGAGTCCTCCTCCTACCAACGAGGTCTTGACTCGTTGACAGCAGAAGTGGAGCCTGTCTGTGTTTTCATCTAGCGCCTCCAACAATTCTGACATTTGCTAGGTATAGGAAATACTGTGATAGTGTACTGAAGTTAAATCCACGTATTTCAAAAACGTATGGAGTTTAAGCAGTCTAACATCAAATATCAAATCGGTGATATTCAAAGTACAGGTGAGGAGCCTTCTACCATCTTTGTGATCAAAGACATGTATCCAAATACAACTTCCTTGAAGGTATCAATAATTGAGTGAGTCGTGATCCTGACAGATGCACATGAGCTTTGAATGAAATCATTGTCTCTTAAGGGTGGGACCTAGATCTCTTTTTCTCATTATTGCCAGTCACTAACAGAGTGCCTGGGACCGAGCAGGGGTATGTAAATGTCACACACAACAGAGTTCACTGACGTTTATATCCTGCTGTAAAATACTATAGCTTGTATTAGCAAAACACATTTTATTAGCAACCTGCATATCTGCTAATTTAAGCAATTCTGATTCAGGATTCCGTATTATCTCCATTTTCCCATGAGGAAAGGACCCTAGTGTATCATGACAAGGTGGTTATCACAGAGTCCTCACTGGATCCACCTCTCTGCCATTAGGCCCAGTGCATTTCCTTCTGTCTCATAATGATGCCCTCTCGTCAACATTCGAAGCTGCCAGGGGTGTCCCTTTTCATGGCATTGACTTAGGAGAATTTCACTGTAATGAAAAATACCTTATATCAATGTTTTATGTGGTATGGTATGTGAACTATACTAATCTGCTCGAGTTTTAAAAGAATGTATACATATTAGGAAAAAAGTGCAGCTAGCATACAAAATCCAAGATATTTTACTAGATACTATTTTGCCAATATTTTATCAATATGTTATCAATTATACCAATAGTTTTCCTGAGGCTGACGTGGACAATTAGATTTCTAAAAAGTGGTCTGCTTTAAGGAATTATGTTAAGAAGTAATAACGTGGGTGTCACTGCCATACAACAAAAGTTATGTGAATGTTTATGTTGGGGAAGCATTGCTTTGTACGATAAACAGTAATATTGTGTTTAGACAACATGGTCTTTAATACCGCTTAGAAAGTGGTGGGTTGTCAGAGAACATGTACATGATTGACAGTTATTTACTGAGGAAGGTCTAGATTTCCAATATTTCTTGAATTGTGTGTATGTGTGCGTGTGCATGTGTGTGTAATTTTCCTTTGACTTCTAAGAGTTTGTGTTATAGAAGCTTGATGAAATAGCCATGATTAATTACAACCCTTTTTATGAAAAGGATTTCAATGAAAAAGCAAGCTTTCTTTTCTTCTCTTTTTTTAAAGGAAGAGGTTTCCTTCTATAATCAAGACAATATATTCTTTTAAAGTGGTATTTCTTGACATTTATAGTGCTGGTGACAAGGTCATAATTTCCATCGTAATGAGATGCCTTTTAATAATGCATAACCCCTAATGTAGAAAGCAGCGCAACATCTCACAGGCTGTGTTCATGGTGAATATTTCCTGCCGAGGTCTGGGAGTGTCTGAGTAGGTCACATGTTGACTTAGCAGCTCCAGTGGCCTTTCCTCTATGGTGCGCCGTAATCCAGGCCTCTTCCAACTGTGTTTGAATAGACCGAGATGCTTTGAGCAAAGAATTCTGGATTTTTCTGCTTTTATTTCAGAGAATGGCTAACTGTGAATAAAGGCTCTCAGTGAATTCTCATGAGTTTTTAATGGTCATAGCTGAGAATGAGGAGGAGGTGATAGGATTGGATTTTGACTTTAGAAACACTTGGGTTTTTGTTTCCCCCAGTGTTTGAATAATATCTCATGCAGAGCTTTGCCACTGCCACAAGGGGAGAAAAAAAGATTTCATCCAGTTATATGCGCGCGCGCGCGCACACACACACACACACACACACACAAACACACACACACACAGAGTGATTAGGAAGTAATGGATACATACAGTAAACATTTTTAAATACATAACATGTTTAAGAAGGGGATGAAAACAAATCACTCATTCTTTCGTGGCTGTATCTGAGCCTCTGTGTGTGTCACTGCACTGGCTGTGCCTCCTGAGGACATTATTGCTCACCACATTTGTACCTGGTGGCGTAGCTGGAGTATTGTACCAAATGTTGTCAAATATTCTTTTAAAATGAGGTTTTAATATTCTGCAGATAGGAATAACAAAGCTTTCCTGTGAGTTTCTAAAATCCACTCGAGTCTGAGATTGACGTGGTGTGGATAAAGCCACTGAGATGGTATTAACCTGTCTTTTAAACACACACATGAGCTATAAAAAGTGCGACTTGGAAGTGCCCAGCACAATGACGGGAGGTCATAGGGTTTCATCTGTATTTATTAAATAACCACGAAAAACATCACTGTAACAGAATAATTGACACATATTATTGGTCAAGCTGTGACATAGTAGGCATATTTTAGGTAAGCACCTTCTATAATGTAAAAGGAATGCAGTTATAACTTTAAGATGGCCACAGTAACTAAAGCCAGTCCCTGTTCATGTCGTTGCTTGCTGCTGTGATTTAAGAGATTGTGTACTGTATGATTTGCGTTACAGAACCACTTCTCTTTCTAATATCTGTAGCAGATTTGAATTATACAATAAATTTTGCAAAATCGCCCTTGTCTCTCCCACCTATGGCTGTACTTTCATGTTCACTGGCTTTAAAACATGAATGATGAGAGGAAAACTATGGTGCCAAGTATCTGCCTCCATTTGTCAGCGTTTACATTCTCCGTTAATTACTGATGTTGTGCAGTCAGTAATACACAGCACCGGAAAGAAACACAAGCTTTGTTAGAATAGAACATCTTTTTTTTTTTTTTTTTTCCTGTGTGTTTTCCTATAGATTTGCTAAACATCTTCACATCTTCAATCCATTCCGTTGGATGTCATTTAATTTGGTCTTCGTTTTTGCAGAACATGCATAGCATAAAGGTGTTAAATGTTTTTTCTTTGCAGCTGTCACTTTGTGTTTCTTATTTATTTCCTTGGATATGTATCTTCCCCCTTGCAGATGTTTCTTTGTGTTTCTTCTTGACTTTGTTTTGTTTCTCAGGCAGATCATCATTTCCTTAGCAGAGATGGAAGACAAGATCTGTCTTGAAGCCACTCTGCCTTTGCTCTTCCTCCCTGATGGGTCTGGCTTCGTGCAGCTGCCCGTCCCTTCTCTGATGCAGTGATGGTTAACTTGAAGGTGCACAGCTGCCCAATCTCTTTTGATGTTTCCTGCTTCACACGGGGACTACTCTTCTTATTCCTGTGCTGAGAAATTTAAGCAAGACCTGCCATTGAAGCAGCATTGTGTAACATGATTTATATTCGGGGTATTGTTATCACGTCTCTGGAAATAACCTCCAGTTCTTTTAATTAAATTAGTGACTAACTTCCAGGAAATAACCCAAAGGTCATGATTATCATTGCAGTTCTAAAGGCGTATGTATAAGGAAAAACAAGTCAATTATCCTTTTGGGTTTCAGTTAATTTGATTCACACATTGCTCTCTATAATGTTGTACAAACAAAGGAAAGCAGTATTTGTTCTTCACATACTGCAGATTTCTGTTCATTCCCATTCTTATGGATAAAATGTCCTATGCACTTAAAGCATCAGCACACAGTACGTAAAACAACAAAACCCGAAAGAGGTAAATTTTGATATTGGCGTTATCCCTTTGACTTTCGATTCATTCACTATTACTCAGTTCCTCTATCTGCTAACATATATATATATATATATATATATATATATATATATATATTTTATTTATCTATTAACATACATACTTTTTTACATGAATTTCCAACTTTTCTGGGAGAATTATTATTTGAGACTGCTCTGAAGCTTAAAAGTGCTGTTAAACAAGTATTTTCATTTATCATGAATATGGTTTTAAGTCCTTGCACAAGGAACAGAGGTAAATATACATTTAAACATTCCTCCTAGGTATTGTGAAAAAAGAGTATTATTTCAATTCTGCAAGGCAGAAAAAGTGCTCTAGCTTTCTGAGAGTTTGCAGTTTGAAACTTACATTTTTTCAATCCATTGTGAAGTCCCCTGCAGGCAGAGCTGTGTCTGGGTATTCAGCTGATAGCAGAAGCATTCTTCCCTCTCATCCTCACCATAACCAGATCCAACAGGGTCTGGTTCATAATTTATCTCAAGTTAGTCCATTTGATAGAGCTGTCTCTTCGAATGCCAACCAGGGAAGGTCATGAATCCGAGTGAATTTGTTAAGGCCTGGACAAGACAAGATCAACATGGAAAATCTTTGCTATCTTACCAGCCCCCAAACTTTACATTTCCTGAGGCCACTTTGCACAGTTCAGCATGCTTTCACCAGTTACAGCTGGGAATATGAACTTCTTCGATAACACAGGACAGACATGGGGACACCTAAACGAGAAGGTCATTCACACGCAGCATTTCACCTCCTTCACATCTATCTGCACGACAAAATACTGAGAAAGTGGAACCTATTTCTACAGGGTTTGGTTCTATTATTTCTATTTGCACCACCATCAAATTTCAGATATGTTAGGAAGTTCTTTCATGTAATTCTGAGACATCAAGTCCTATGAACACCACAGCACTATTCCTGTGGTCCTCCCTCTATGAGAAATACTTTCCTAGAGCTCAGAAACTGGTCTCTATGGAGACCAGATCTAGAAATGATTTATCTTAGCATAACACATTTTTAGGACCAGACTTTTCCAGCTAAATGCATAGTTATTTCATATACCCAGCAATAGAAATGTTTCCAAAATAGTACTTCCAATTAGGTAAAAATATTATAATTATGGGAGTGGTTAACCTTGTATTTATCAATATATTTTTGCCACATATCAGTATTAAAAGAACTGTTACTTCAGTGGGAAAGAAAGTTGTCCCATTAGCAATTTGGGTTAAGATAGAAACAAAAGTGTTCTTGACTTACTTGGGAACAAAAGATATTCTGTAGATAGAGCTGAACCCACAATGATTATACCAATGCATTTCACCGTAAAGTTTCTAGTTTACTTCTCGATTATTCCTTTGAAAGATTTAATGTAATAATTCCCATATTATAGGTGAAATAAGGAATAAGAGTGACATCAACCTTTTTAGTAATCATAGAGTAAATTTCTCACTGGCCTCACTCCTATGTAAAGCCATTTTCAGTCCTGGAGCATAAGAAATATCTTTCTTAGTATTAATAAAAGAACAGGAGTTACAGAGAAAACAATGGCTTAGCTATCCAAGGGATGCTGAAATAATGAAAGGGATAATTTTTATGGGATGGGGGATATTAAAAAATACAATAATGCAAGGAGAGTAGAGAGAGTTAGAGTTTATGACAAGACTACAAAATCTGTCCTTTTCTTTTTCCTTTTTTTTCACTTCTTGCAACGTATCGATTATATCTTCGTGTGGTGGTGATTTGGGTAGAAATGGCGGTTTCAGTGCCTTTTCTGTATCTGTTTCCAATTGATTGTTGCTCATACTTCCTGGGGTTTTGCTGGAGTCTCTCTGTCATGCGGGAGGAGGAGAGGGAAGAAACTCGCCTGGTTGAAATTGCATTTACTCTGCTCTAGGAAGAAATGAAAAGATCCATCTAATTGCTACTATGCAATTGTAGGACTGCCCATCTGGCCTGAAATATATAGTATGTTTTCATTTCGCCACGAGGCTGACTCCTGAGGGGAATTAGTTTCCTGATGAAATTATAGCCCCTGCTCTTATAGGTTTTAAAGCAGCACTGAAGTAAATCTAAAGCGCTAGCCACTGAAATAGAGCCTCAGAGATCACTGGAATTAGGTCAGCTTTCCTAGGTTCATTTTGAAAAATCAGTTTCCAAATTGAGATTTGTGGACCTGGAAAAGTCCATTTTGTTCATTTCCATAACTTTAGGAAAATCCATTCGGTTGCTCGTCCTGGGTAAAAGCTCACTTTACCTGCGTGTGCTGTAGCTGAGCAGGGGCAATGTATTTTCCTAGAAAGAAGAACGCAGATGCTATAGCTGACTGGTTTTCTTTTCATGAATTGTATATTGATTTATATTTTAATGAAACTTTGGCCGGTCTACTAAATGTAAGTTTCTCAGAGACAAGATGTTAATCTGTATTTAATGCATGTATCATAAGGTTAAATCTGGCATGAAAGGCAATTGAGATTACCACAGTTCTTTGGTTCAGTGCTTTACGGGAGAGAACAGAAGCACAAATCTAATTTTACAAGGAAATTGCTGAAAGAATTGATGTAATACAATGGGTATAATAGAACAAGGTATTTAAAATGTGCATGCTCAGGTGGGTATTAAGCACTGAGAAATTATCAGAGGCCACTGGAAAAGCACAGTTGCTAAGAAGACCCTACTGTCTTTTGATAGCCATAAGTCAGGTTATTAACTTTGTCTTTTTTCAATTTGATTTTTCACTATTAAGGTGACTTCAAGTATATTTTATCTTGAACGATCCAAACAAAAAGTGTATGTGTGTGTGCATGAATTTGAATATATAATTATGTGTATATATATATGGCACTGTGCACAGGTATACAGCAGAACACTGCTGGAATGCTGGTGTTGGGTGAAACGGAACTCCAGTCAGAGCCTGTGACTGTTTCAATGAGAAGAATGTTTTATAGATGGGCAGCACTGAGAGGCAATTTAATCACGTGTATATATGTGAATGTGTGTTTATAGAAAAATAAATACAAATATGCCATTTTATTATAACATTAATTAGAAAGGGCATGCATCGCCATCCTTGGAATTTCCTTCGCATTTTAAAATAAATTTTTAAGGAGGGAGAGAAGGAGTTGAAAGTGATTTACAAAGTTTAAAAAATGCGAAGTTAAGTGGAGGTGGTGAGGCCAGCATCCCACTGAGAAGCGAGAAGAATGACAGTAGAGTCTGCTGCTGGTCTTTTGGGCAGGTGTGGCCACACTTTTCCCACTTTTCTGATGCCACCTGCTCATGGTCCATTTGCTGTAGTGGGTTAGATCCTAAGAAATAAGGAGCAAAGTAATCAATGACCCAGGTGAGCCCCGGAGACTGCAGGGTGACAGAGGAAAAAGACAATCATGAACCAAGGCTCTGACGGAGCAGAGACCACCTGAGATGGCCTGTGTGGAGGGACTCATTTTGTGGATTTCTGGATGAACCAAAAAGCAAGAGAGGGCAGATCGATTCGATATTATAGATAATTACTTAACTATCTATACTCTCTCTGATTGAGCACTCTGGGTTTTGCAGTGGGCATTAACATTACATTTATGAACTTAATATCACTGATCATTAGAGAAATGCAAACCAAAGCCACAATGAGATATCATCTCATACTAGCCAGAAGAGCTATAAGTAAAAAGTAAAAAGTAACAGATGTTGGCAAGGTTGCAGAGAAAAGGGAGCCCTTATACACTATTGGTGGGAGTGTAAATTAGTTCAATCATTGTGGAAAGCAGTGTGGCAATTCCTCAAAGAGCTAAAAACAGCTCTTTGAGCTGTTTGATCCAGCTCTTTGATCCAGCAGTCCCATTATTGGGTATATACTCAAAAGAATATAAATCATTCTACCATAAACACACAGGCACGCAAATGTTCATTGCAGCGTTATTCAAATTACCAAAGACATGGAATCAACCTAAATGCCCATCAGTGACAGGTTGGAAAAAGAAAATATGGTACATACACATCATGAAATACTATGCGGCTATAAAGAAGAATAGATCATGTCTTTTATGGGAACATGGATGGAGCTGGAGGCCATTATTCTTAGCGAACTAACACAGGAACAGAAAACCAAATACCACATGTTCTTACTTATAAGTGGGAGCTAAATGATGAGAACTCATGAACACAAAGGAGGGAACAACAGACACTGGGGGCTACTTGAGGATGGAGGGTGGGAGGAGGGAGAGAAGCAGAAAAAAATAACTATTTGATACTGGGCTTAATACCTGGGTGATGAAATAATCTGTACAACAAACCTCTGTGACACTAGTTTATCTGTGTAACAAACCTTCACATGTACCCCTGAACCTAAAGTTTAAAAAACAAAAAAGCATAAACTCCAAAAGGACATTTTCAGAAGGAGGTGCCTTTTTTTTTTTTTTTTTTTAAGATAGAGTCTCGCTCTGTGTTAAAGTCACTCCAGCACTTCAGGCTGGAGTGCAGTGGCATGATCTCAGCTCACTGCAACCTCCACCTCCTGGGTTCAAGTGATACTCTTGCCTCAGCCTCCTGAGTAGCTGGGATTACAGGAGCCTGCCACAACAACTGGCTAATGTTTTTGTATTTTTAGTAGAGATGTGATTTTACCATGTTGGCAAGGCTGGTCTCGAACTCCTGACCTCAAGTCATCTGCCTGCCTTGACCTCCCAAAGTGCTTGGATTACAGGCATGAGCCAAAAGATGTCCTATTTTAAAAGCAGTATGTTAAGTAGCATTGGAAGAACAAATTAAGCATCAAGAAATACAGTGGATTCATTCCTAATAATTTATAGAGCTTTCAATGGTTAATGCACAAGAAGAACATGTGTTTTTCTCTATGCTTCCCCTCACTCTCATCAAAGGCCACTGACAAGATACCTTTTTAATAATTGTATTCTATTTCTGGCTGTGCGTGGAGGCTCATGCCTGTAATCCCAGCACTCTGGGAGGCCAAGGCGGGTGAATCACCTGAGGTCAGGAGTTCGAGACCAGCCTGGCCTATATGGTGAAATCCTATCTACCAAAAATACAAAAATTAGTTGGGTGTGGTGACGCATGCCTGTAATCCCAGCTGCTCCAGAGGCTGAGGCAGGAGAATCGCTTGAACCTGGGAGGTGGAGGCTGCAGTGAGCCGAGACTGTGCCACTGCACTGCAGCCTGGGTGACAGAGTGAGACTCCATCTAAAAAAAAAAAAAAAAAAAAAAAAAAAAGAGAATAAGGAGGAAAATTGTATTCTATTTCCTAGAACTATTTTAGATGATTACATATAATCTGCTATGATCTGAATGTTTGTTTCCCTCCAAAATTCATGTTGAAACTTAACCCTTACTGCAAGAGTGTTAAGAGATGGGGCCTGCAGGGGGTCATCCGGTCACAAGGGCTCCACCTCATGAATGGGACTAGTGCCCTAATAAAAAGACTTCAGGCCGGGTGCAGTGGCGGACTCCTGTAATCCCAGCACTTTGGGAGGCCAACACGGGCGGATCACAACGTCAGGAGATTGAGACCTTCCTGGCTAGCACAGTGAAACCCTGTCTCTACTAAAAATACAAAAAATTTAGCCAGGTGCGGTGGCAGGTGCCTGTAGTCCCAGTTACTCAGGAGGCTGAGGCAGGAGAATGGCGTGAACCCGGGAGGTGGAGCTTGCAGTGAACCGAGATCACACCGTTGCACTCCAGCCTGGGTGACAGAGTGAGACTCCGTCAAAAAAAAAAAAAAAAAAAAAGCTTCAGAGAGCTGCCTGGCCTTTTTGCCGTTTCACCATGTGAGGATACCCAGGCAGTGCCATCTGTGAGAAACAGGTTCTCATCAGATGCTGAATCTGCCAGTGCTTTAATCTTGAACTTCCCAGCCTCCAAGACTGTGAGTAATACATTTCTGTTGTTTATAAATGACCCAATCTCAGGTATTTTTCTATAGCAGCAGGAATGGATCAAGAAAGAAACTTTATTTTACTTGGTGACCCTGACATTTTGCACCAAAAAGGGAGTGGGCCTAGGGATTTTATTTAGTAGATAAGTCCTTCAAGTGGTAAGGCTAAAATTCTGTTTGAGAATTAAAAGTTCCTAGATTCTGTGAGTCCTGAATGCAGAGTTGATGGTCAGAACCTGATACGGTTTGGCTCTGTGTCCCCACCTGAATCTCATCTTGTAGCTCCCATAATCCCCTGGTGTTGTGGGAGGGACCCGGTGGGTGACGATTGAATCGTGGGGGCGGGTCTTTCCCGTGCTGTTCTCGTGATAGTGAATGGGTCTCATGAGATCTGATGATTTTAAAACTGGGAGTCTCTCGCACAAGCTCTTTCTCTGCCTGCTGCCATTCAGGTAAGATGTGACTTGCTTCTCCTTTCTTTCCGCCATGATTGTGAGGCCTCCCCAGTGATGTGGAGCTGTAAGTCCAATACCTCTTTTTCTGTAAATTGCCCAGTCTTGAGTATGTTTTTATCAGCAGCGTGAAAAGGGACTAATACAGAACCTGTCTCCAAAAGGAGTCACATGCAAATGAAAATTCCAAGCTGCCCAGTTCCCTCTGTCAAAGCGCACAGGGCAGGTCTGCCTGTCAAAAGCCCTGCGTGTTCTATTGTGGACCTTCATGCGTTAGCTCCTTCAACCAGTGTCACCACGATTCGAGGACCTGAGCTGGAGTGGTCACTGGTACCTTACATCAATTACTATCCAAGTGAAAGAGGACTACCACGGCCTTATCATCTACAGTCTCAGAAGGAATATAGCTCACATCATGGATACCTCATGGCAGCTAATTTTAAGAGTTGACTAATTTTTTTTTTTTTTTGAAACGGAGTCTTGCTCTGTTGCCCAGACTGGAGTGCAGTGGCATGATCTCGGCTCACTGCAAGCTCCACCTCCAGGGTTCACACCATTCTCCTGCCTCAGCCTCCCGAGTAGCTGGGTCTACAGGCGCCTGCCACCTAGCCTGGCTAATTTTTTAGTAGAGACAGGGTTTCACCGTGTTAGTCAGGATGGTCTCGATCTCCTGACCTTGTGATCTGCCTGCCTCGCCCTCCCAAAGTGCTGGGATTATAGGCGTGAGCCACCACGCCGGCCCTAGGGTTGATTAATTCTTAAGGCAGGTGGGTTCTAAGGAGTATTTGACTTACCCATAGGAAAATTTGGCACATTTCAGGCACCACAGATGACCTGAAAGAGGATTTTGATACAACAGTTGCAAGGGAGATGAAAGGATCACAACAGAACCTTCAACGTAGAAAAAGCAAAGATGGGCATGAGTTTATGGCTGGGAGCTGGTGCTGTGTGTAGGTGGTGGCCTGGGCCCGTGGGTTAAAGGTACCAGGAAGTCGGCCCATTCCTTTCCTTCTCCCAAATTTCTCAGCAGTTAGATGCTCACTCGTTGGAGTTAAGAAATCAGGGAGGACAAGTTTGCCTCTAGGTTTTTCAGTAACACACGCTGTAGGTTATCAGACAGTACAGCTGTGAAAAGCAGGTTTTAAAATGTTGGGGACAGTTCAAAGTGGGATGCACAGAATAAACCTTGCTTAGGAGGACAGGCCCAGGGGAGGCCCGTGTGCAGAGAGGTGGTGAGTTGTTGGGAAGCTGCTAGGAACTATGGCAGTTGTATTAGTCAGTGTTCTCCACAGGGACAGAGCTGATAGGATATATGTATATAGGAAAGGGAAAAATAATAAATTTAGGGGGAATAATTTAGGGAGAATTGGCTCACACAATTACAAGGCAAAGTCCCACAGTAGGCCATCTGCAAGCGGGGGAAAGAGAAGTTGGTGGTGGCTCAACTGCATATGGGCTGCTTGTTGCAGGCGTAACAGCCACCTTTACCAGCCTCCTTGTAGGGACCAGGAGCTCAAATCCCACTGCCTCTTCAGATTAGCTAAAGATTTGCTGTTAGAACATTAACATATGAATGGAAAATGTTGTTCTGTAAAATGTTGTCAGTAACACTGACTCTGTGCTCAATATTCGTGTGCCTCTAGGAAACCTAGTTGCCCTTTTTCCATTAACTAATCGAAGGATCTTTTTGTGTGAAGAAGAGAAGGGAGAAGAAAAGGAAAAAAGAAGGAAGAGAAAATAGGGAGGAGGAGGGAAATGAAGCTTGTTTTAGTTTGCAAACGAGAGGACAGGCAAGTATGAAAGCTTGGGGATTCAAGCCTTCTCTCTGGGAGATTTGAAAGCAATGGAAAGAAAAGAGGATGTCATCATAACTTGTCTGGACACACAATCAGATAAAGCCAGGGCCCACCTCCAGCTTGCAAGTACCTGGCTGAAATGTCCTGCAGGTCAGTAAAGATTATTCAGAAAATGTGTCAGCAGAGCCAGCTCATCAACTGTGTAGATCGTGGTTCTGATGTGAGAAAAGGTGAAGGTTTAAGAGGGCGAAAGGTTTAAGTCTCACTGGTTAGCTAAGAGTTCCTTAAATCTAGAATAAAATAAAGATGTGCTGGCTGATAGCTCAAGAATTGAACCTCCTCTATAATTCTATAAAGTAATTACATGAAGTAACGACAGAAATCTGAATGGGGATGTCTGCAAAAAGGGAGTGGGCGGTGAGACCTTTGCTCCCCTTTGCTGACAATCCACTTGCATTCATGGCGACCTGGTCTTTACAGCTCCTTGGTTCGTCTTAAAGGATCAGCGGGGAGAGGTCTGGAGTGTGGATAGTCATCACCAGGTGCCTTTCTTCTGGTAAATTTTGCAGAATTGTTATGAAATAGTTGAAAGAGAAGGTAAAAATATTCAAATTCAGTGATGCATATCATTTTTTGCTATTTGAATTTAGAGAAGATCATGGAAAAGGAAACTTGCGAATGGAGTCTGAAGGAATGCAAGTCTGGGAAGCAAATGACTTTTGAACTGAGGCAAGTTGGCTCTGTGTATATTCTGTGTATATTATAGATGGTAATCCGCCAATCTGGCCAATGACAAGAAGCAAAACATTAGTTCTTGTACAATGAAAACAGCTGCAGCAAAAATTCTCAGGACTTCCTTCTTTTATGGAAATATCACAAACAAGTTGCAAAGTATCTTTCTATACTACCTTTAATATCCCACTTTTATTTGTCCAGTGAGTCTTTCAAAGTTTTAAGCCCAAATGAAAATGTGGCCGTTTGTCAAAGTACCCCTGTTCTCCCCACCTTTTCTTTTGTAGTTCAATTCCTTTTCTTCAGGAAATTGCTGTGTATTGGTTTTCAAATATTTTGCAATGTGTTTGTCCAGTCCATAACTAGAATGGAGCTGTTTTCCCCAAACCTGAGTTTCTGTTTACATCCACCTCCAAAGCTGTCTGAAGCAGGGCTCCATGCCCAGTTTTGTCTGACTTCAGTTTCCTTTTTGTTTCCTTGGATTTCCCTTTATTTTTCCCCCTTAAGCCTTTCCTGGCTTTCCAGATTCTTCTTCCAGCCCCGACGGCTGTGTCTCAAGGGTCTGCAATGGGGAGCATCACTTTGCTTTCATTCCTACCCATTCAAGTGCTGGTCGGGCCTGGTGAGGTGGTGGGTGCAGAATCCTGCTGAAGGCAGCTCTTGGCCCTTTGGAACCATGGCTCTTACCCCACTTCTTCTCCTTCTCCTTCCACAGAAAGACCTTAGTTAAGGTTATTAGTGTGACTGGCAATAATAATACCATTATACCGGTAAGGATGATATAAGTGGGTTCAGGAGGTAGAGGGTATGAGCAATTTGGATGAAAGGAGACAGCTGACGAGGAATGAAAACCTTCCCTATGTAGATACGAGAGAACATGAGCCTAGGGACAGCAAAAGAGCCTTGAGTGATGGCAATAACAGTGTGGAATCTCAAGTTGCAGGCCTGAATAAATATGTGGCAACGTGCAGAGACCATGAGCAGATGCAAAGAGACGTTTATAATTGCGTTGGATTGTTCCTTCCTTGCAGAGGAAAGCATGTTTAAATAATAATTTAAAAAAGCTCTTGAGACTCCTTCTTGGCTCTTTAATTATTAGAGTCTTTGTAAGAGTGTAGAAGGTTGCCTTCTCTGACAACGTTAAATTTATAAATTTCACTGCTGGGAAACTTAAAGATTTTTCTCAGCCTTTAAAAAAGATAGCAATGAGGATCACATTGTGTTAGCATTTGCCTTTAAAATACAATTCAGCAAGTGCATGGGCATGTTTGGATTAAGAAGCTGTCGTACCTGTATGATCTACTAAGTATTTTTCATAAAATTAAGACAGAAAAAGATTGAAGGGGCTGGGGAGAGGGGAGTTTCTGCCCTTTATTAGAGTGAGCATATAATTTATCTTCCATACCTGTTCATCCTTTAAAACATTTTATTTTTAAATAATTTCTAACTTACAAAACCTAGCTAAGTATGAAGCACTCACATATCTCCTTGACCCAGTGTGGTAAGATGAATAATAGCCCCCAGCGATGTTCGGGTTCTAATTCCTGGATATTACCTTACACAGCTAAAGGAACTTTGCTGGTGTGCTCATGCTAAGAATACCGAGATAGGGAAAATCTCCTGGGTGGACTCTAGATGTAGTTAAAATGGCCTTGTTAGCAGGTGGCAGAGGGAGATTTGAGACAGATGAGGAGAGGGCAATGTGGCCTCAGAGGTTGAGGTCAGATCGATGCACCTGGAAGATGAAGGAAGGTGCCACAAGCCAAGGAATGCTGGAGCCATTCGACACTGAAAAGGCAAGAGAACAGATTCTCCCCTTCATGCCTCTACAAGGCAGTCCAGCCCTGCTGACCCTTGACTTTATTCCACTGAAACAGGCTTCAGACTTCTTATCTCAAGAGCCATATGAGAATATATCTGTGACTGGGCGCAGTGGCTCACGCCTGTAATCCCAACACTTTGGGAGGCCAAGGCAGATGGATCATCTGAGGTCAGGAGTTTGAGACCAGCCTGGTCAACATGGTGAAACCCTGCCTCTACTAATACTACAAAACTTAGCCGGGTGTGGTGGCATGTGCCTAAAGTCTCAGCTACTCTGGAGGCTGATGTGGGAGAATCACTTGGACCCCAGAGGTGGAGGTTACAGTGAGCTGAGATTGTGCCACTGTACTTTAGCTTAGGCGACAGAGTGAAACTGTTCCTCAAAAAAAAAAAAAAAAAAAAAAAAAAAAAAAAGGGGACTATATTTGTTTTAAACCACTACATATGTGGTAATTTGTCATAGCAGCAGAAGAAAACTAAATAAATCCGGATTCACCAATTTTTAATGTTTTGCAACATTTGCTTTTTCATTCTCTTGTTCTTTCTCCTCTCTCTTTCTGTGCAGTTTATTATTATCATTATCATAAAATTATTATTATCACAAACCATTTGAGGGTGGTAAGCCAGGATATTTTCCATAGTGAAAAGAGGAATGACAATAAGTATAAGCCAGGACTGTCTTAGGAAAACCAGAATCCTAGTCTACCCCAATGCTATTCTTGGATTTCTACCACCGGGACCAAACAGAGACCTTGTCCCAGCCGCATGAACCCATGCTTCCAAGTTCTGCTAGTCCAGGGCTCTGCACATTTCTCTCACGGGATCTGCAAGCACACGCACTCCTCAGTCTACATTGGCTAAGTGCCTACACAGCTCTAGGCTCTGGCCCGGACCTCATGCTCCAGCCTGATCTTGCATCATTTTATCTGGGTGTCTTGGTTTTCTAAACAATCCAGCTCCCTCTCCCTGCAGTCTCCCATTCACCCCTGCTCATCTGCCTACCTGGCTAACATCTCCTCACCCACTGGGCCTAAACCTAGATTTCATTCCCACTTGGAAAGCCCACCTCTGCACCCCCAGTTTCCACCCCACTGGCACAGGGGTGCAACTCCCCCTGCTTTCTGCACTCCCATCCCCTTGTGCTTTTTGTAACATCTATCACAATGACTTGGCCATTTGTGTGCATGGCATTCTGGTGAGATGGAATTTTTAAAAATTGCTGAGCTCCTGAAAATCTGGGGGTGGGCAGCAGGTCACTGTGAAGCAGATCTTCCTAATTATGGGAAAAACATCATTTGACTTCCTTCTGTTTGCCTTGTGGGGGTGATGCAAGCAACCCTCTTGACTGGGCAAGTGAGAGGAGCTGACTCCCTGCATCATCTTTTCATTTTCTTTTTCTTTGTCTTCACAAAGGCTGTTCTTCTCTTGGGAATCCATAATGCTGGGAAAAGGAGGCAGAGATTGCCATAAGGAACACGAGGTTGTTTCGGGAGGGAAAAATTAAGACCCTTACAACAGCCTCTCTTTTTAAGTGAGAGACCCTGGAGCAGATGAGTTCTGATGGTAGGCCCCCAGGAAGGTGGGAGATACTGAGCTGGCATAATTTTTAAAAATCACCAGTCACGATTTGGCCTGAAACTGGACCTATGCGTGGGCCTGGCCTCTTGGACCTGGATTCATGCTTGGGGGATCAATGACTGGGTGCACGAGTGTGGAATAAGAGAGACGTTGTGACCTCGGGGTCCAAGGCTGGGGGCTCACCGCATGGGAGGGGCTAATGCTAGACTTTGTGGGTAAAAGGACATGTGGGTGCTGATGTGTTTAAGTGGGAAATGTGAGTGTTACGATATATTTGTGCCCCCACCTAGTAGATCACACCAGATGGATGTGTGTACTCGCACAACAGACCGAACTTATCTTCGGGGCAGCGACTGCCCTTACTTGCTTGAGCCACCTCCTAGTCCTAGTAGGTGATGCTAGGGATGGTGCTTTGTTAAATGGATGACTGGAATGACATTTTATCAAGTTGAAAATATCCATTCAAACATTAGCTTCTCCATTGAACTTCGCAACTAACCTAACTACCTGCATTCAGTTCAGTAAATATGCAGGAAATCTATCCAACTTTCTGTCTATGTATGTGTGTGTGTATATATTAGAGTCTCCGTGTATATAAATATCTGTTTTCAGTATTATTTTTAAGTCCCTCATATTTTATTTCACTATTTTTCTCCTGTCAACTTGACCTGCATCTCTATCGGACGACCAGTTCCTTAATGAGGCCATGCTGTTCTTTTTCTAAAAATTGCACTGCTTCACAACAGTTTCACGTAAAAACCTCTTATTTTAATGGAAAAATTAAATGTCCAAGACCTCACCTCCCTCCGTCTCCACAGGAACTGTATTCTCAGTGTCCTTTAAGAAAATAGATGGAAGCTCCGAAGCTGCAAGGGGTTCATGGTTCATTGTTTGGGAAGCACCATTTCAGAGGAACACCTTGTAGAATTCTCTATTTTGGGGCCGCCCTTCACGTGAGGAGACTTGGCAACAGCTTCCACCATGTAGTGCTGGCTGCATGGGAACTCCACCCCCAATACCTTCTTTTTAGCTGGGAAAAAATCTTTCGCTCCATAATTAGGAAAAAAAAAAAAGTCCCTAGCCTACATTTGCTCTCTGTTGTAGATGACTGCCGTGCTGTGCTGGCATGACAGGAGTTGCTCGTTAGTGGGCACAGGGATGACCCCTTCATGAAAGAGATATTGAAGCCCCAGGAGGGAAAAAATGAGCTGAGAAAAGAAACGGGGTGGTGCCACGGACGGAGTTCACCAGGTTCACAGTCCTGAGCAGGGCGAGGGCTGTTTCTCCCACGCCGAATGCTTCATCATTGTTTTTGGTGGACTGACGTGGAAGTTTGCATCAAATAAGCTTACTTAGTAAGAACTGACCTTGATCTTTTTCCAGGACCACAGTGGAAATTTTCAATAGGAAAATGTCTGTTTAATAAGTATACTTTGTAAACATTAAATCAAATTCACCAAAAGTTTCTTTTATTTGTGTGCAGCTTTGCACAATAAGTTCCATCTGGGAAAAGCCACATTGTCTGGAGGTGGGAGTGAATTTCTTCTATTTTCTTCCCAGGAAAGTCTGTGAAATCACCAATCTCTGGTTCTCTTCACCAGAAACATTAAACTTCAAGAAGTGTCTGGGGGAGGTGGGACTCCTGTAATGAATAGTTTGCAGTTTCTGCGTGAGTATTCAACATTCGATACCATGAACCTACTTTTTAGCCAGAGAGAGCCTACTGGCAAGTAGAGAGCCCTGAAGCATGTTAATGATCTAAAGTTAATGTTTCCACGTTGCAATAGCGTTTAATTCTCCATATGTGTCGTCAGGAAATGCTAGCCTCTGAGGGTGGGTTACACTCCTTTTCACAGCATAAAGGGCACATCAGGTGGGAGGAGGATCATGAAGAGCGTCCAGGAAGCGCGGCCTCTTCAAGGAGAAACGCTGTGTAAAAAAAGAAAAAACAGCAATCCCAAAGCACTAGCTGTAAGTGAAGCCGCAAGGAGCAGGTGCTGTTTCTTGGGTCTTATTTTCTCTGCATATCAGTAAAGAGAGTACTTTTGAGTTACAGCGATTCCACAGCATCATTCTCTTGGACTAATTTTGTTTTCCTAATGACAGAAAAATATTCACATCCATATCCAGACTCACAAATGGAATCCAGAAATTTACTGGAGCCTGAGGAAAATGCTCTATGGTAATAGCCAGGCCTCCAATTGTGGGAAAGGCGAACATCTCTTTAGAGTATAAAAGGTTTAGTGGTGTTCGAGGCAGGAGTTGTGTTGTCTGTCCATTCCCCTTCTCTATGATCCCACATACAGCCTCCCCGTATGGTGAGGGTATTTACACTAATATGTGAGCAAGTGGGGCCCTGGCCCACCTCAGAGGCCTGATCATTGCCACTTCTAATGCCCCGGGTACTCCATTCAGCCCAGAAGACTTAAGAGATGGGATAACCCATAGGGAATGTGCTATTCACATATGAATCCCGGTCTCTGAATTCTATCAAAGCTGTAGGAGTTGTTTCCCAAACATGTAACCTTGTGCCCAGCCACCTTATCCTCAAGTGACCAAGCCAAGGTCTTGCTCCTGATCCCAAGTCAGCCATCCTGAGGCTGACCTGCAGCCAAGGAGCAGCCAGGCCTTAGACCCATAGGGTGGCTGAACAACTGGACCCTTGTTGAGGGACTGTGACCTACTCAGTGACCCATGGGGAGGGACTTAGGAGTTTTCTAACATGTAATAAACACCCAGAGAACACCTCAGACTCTGTAAGTCCTGTTTAGATGTGCAACCGCTTTTTATTCTTTAAAAAGTTTTTATTTATTATTATTACACATAATAGATCTACATATTTTCAGGGTACGTGTGATAATTGAATACATTCATATAACGTGTAAAGATCAACTCAGTGTAATTGGGATATCCATCACCTGAAATTGTCTTTTCTTTATGGTAGGAACATTCTAATTATTATCTTCTAGCTATTTTGAAATATACAATAAATTAGTATTAACCCACTGCAGTTAACCTACGGAGATCACTTTTCTTCAAAAACATTTTCTTGACTTTTCTGTGTGTTTTATCTATTGTTGTACATTAATCTATTGCAAAATTTAGTGGTTTAAAGTCATATGATTTCTCTGGATTCTGTGGGTCTGGAATCCGGGCAGGATCAGAACCCCTGCTCCACTGTGTTCTCAGCTAGACTGGCTGATTCACTGCATTCAGCTGAGTGTTCGGCAGAGCTGGAAGGTTCAAGCAGGCCTTACTCACATGTCTGGCACCTCAGCGTCCCCCTCTTTCTGTAACCAGCTTGGACTCTTCACAGCTTGCTGGTTTCTGGGCAGTCAGGCTTCTTGCATGGTGACTGGCTTCTAAGTAGGACACAGAAGGCTTGAAGTCTAGGCTTGGAACAGGTCCAACTTCACTACTGCTACATTTCACTGTTGAAAGCAAGGTAGGAGACCAGCCGAAATACAAGGGAGGAGAAAAAAGGCCTACCTCTGGTCATGGGGCACAGCATGTACACAAAGAAAGGGAAGGAACTGAGGGCCGCCATCTTGGTTGACTGGCTACCACCCAGTGTGTTTGTGTAACAATAAACCTCGCCAACCAAGGTATCTTGAGCACACCTCTATTCCTTGCAATTTGACAGTATCTGTCTAAGTCATTAGCTCCCTTAGCTGGTCATCCTTCCTCATGACCAACATCTATTCAATGGAGCCCTAATACATGCAAACATTCTGGGGAGGATCCACCAGCCAAAAAAAGATCATGCTCTAGTTGGGGATACATGAATACAAAGATTTAAAAAAATTCTATGAGCTAGCTTTTGAACAACAAAGCCTAAAAGTAGCGAGGGAATGAACAACAAAAAAGAGGAGAATAAATTGAAAACATATAAAGTCAAAGTTTCCCGAGAGAAAGCTAGGAGGATATCTCATTGTTTATCTAATGTGTTTTAGGGAAAGCTCTTTTTGAATTGCTTTTCAAGAGAATGAATTTCTTAAGAGACCAAGAAGGTAGGACTCATTTCTTTTGAGGCTGATCAATACGAGTCTCACAGATTCAGTCACTTGCTGATTCTTGGTTCAGAGTGCCTTCTAAGGCCGGCCCTATTCTTGGCAGTGGGGGCACCGTGTGAGTAATACACGTTGTAACAGGTCCATTCTCACACATTGTATTGGAAGTTCTGAAGGAAGGCACTTTTCTTCTGTTACAGACTTGGCTAAATCAATGGAAACTCCATATTCTTTGTCTTCATTCTTCTTTCCTCGCCACTTCCTGTAACATCCCAGATACACGAACCCACAGCCCACAAACAGCCCTGTGCCACCCACCAGGGGGAGATGAAAACAGCTCTGATGACACACTCCCTTAGCTCCTTCCCCCTCTCACCCCTGGGCTCACTTGTCACCAGCTACTTCCAGCGGAAATGCATGGTGCCTCTCAGCAGGTGAGTTCTTCTGGCTTTACTTGAGGGTGAGGGCTTTTTGGTTTATTTTGTTTTTGTTTTGAAGACCAGCTCCCGTCTGGTGGCCATATGTAGCCATCTGGGCTTCCCATAAACCACCATAATGACAAGGCAGGACTCATAAAATCATTTTCGTTTTCCATAGACGGGCTAATTTGAATTTAAGATACGGTGTGTTCAGCATGTTCAGAAGATAGGACCCTCAAGTCAAGTTAACCTACTGTTAGATTTTTCTGCCATTCATCCACCCCGGGAGATCTCTCTGCTCCTGACCCTTTCAGCACCTCCTTGTCCCTGTGGTCCTAATTTGGGGGTAAGACTTGGCTCCCTCCAGGCCGTCTATCAATCATTTTTGCTCCTTATGCAAACACAGACAGTTTTGTCATTATTCTAAAAATAAGTGCTTTTAAGGAGGCTGGGAACCAGTTTCTCTTGTTCTGTTCTATAGCCATTTTTACTTGTAGTGGCAATAACCAGCCATGCCTACTGTTTTTCAATGTGGTAATATGGTTCTCTCTCTGATATAAACAACTCACCTTTTGGCCTTGCAGTTTACTCGCCGGGGAGCATGATTATTTTCTTTATTGCCTTGTAAAATAGCTTGCCTGTCACATTATAGCTTAATTGGGAACACAAAATAATAAATAATTTAAAACAAGGAAAATTGCTGTCAATATGGGGAGCTGAATAAAAACACGGCCCCGGCATACGTCCCTCCAGTGTCACTCAAGGGTTCTACAACACAGGGCTTTAAATCATATTTGGCATCAAGCACGCCTTTGAAACTTTTCTGAACTTGTTTTTGCCTCCAATTTCCCAATAAAAATGGTTCAAATTATTTTGGTTTTTTTCCCAAAGCAGATTGAACCTTTCTTGTCATCAGATTTGTCCAACAGAAAGGATGTTAATATTGCTCACCGTTGACCCATCTGTAAAAGGGGGGACAGAATAGTAACTGCATGTCTGGGTGGCTGAAAGGACTGACAGGAGGAAATCCATGTAAAGTGCTGAACAGAAGGCCTGGCACAGAGTAAAGACTGCAGAGATGTGAAGAATAGAGAAAGTCTGGTGCTTTTTTACACACATAAACATTCGGATGCAAATAGAACCAATGCCCTTCCCTGAAAAGATGGGTTTGACCACTTAAAGAGCTTACCTCTGGGGAAAGGAAGGAAGGATCTGGAGTGGGATATGGTCCCTTTCTCGTTATTTACTCTGTGATGGCTGATTTCATGTGTCAACTAAAATTATGGGTAGGCTATGGTACCCAGCTGTTTGGTCAAACTCTAGTCTAGATATTGCTGTGAATGTATTTTTTAGATGTGATTAACAATCACATTCAGCTGGCTTTGAGAAAAGCAGATTGCCCTTTACAAGCTAGGCCCCTTCCTATCAGTTGAAGGCCTTAGGAGCAAACACTGAGGTTTCCTGGAGACCAGGAATTTTGCCTTAAGACTGCAGCATAAAAACCCTGCGTGAGTTCCCAGCCTGCTGGCTGGCCTTCAGATTTGGACTCAGGACTGCAATATCAATGCTTACCTGAATTTCCAGCCTGCTGGCTTGCTCTACAGATTTCAGATTTCCAGCCCCCACAATCCCATGAGCCAATTCTTTAAAATACATCTCTCTGCAGATACAGATATAGATATACATATACATCCTATTGGTTCTATTTTTCTGAAGAATCTTGACTAATCTGCTACCCTTTTGTTCTATTTGAATTTATTTTTAACCATATTATTTCATAAAAGAAGATATTGGATTTCAGGGTACAAATGGACGTGGGGCAAACTCTTTGATACCTCCTCATTCAATCTCTGAGCCATGCAATTGTGGGGACTGCTAGTGACACAGACAGTTTAGAAGCCACTGGAGTATGTCACCTTGTGGCTTCCAGCCAGGCATGTGCTAACTAGACTCCAATTCCAAGAGTTGCTGTTGGCTCCCAAATTGTGTCAGTTGTCAAAATTTAAAATACCTTTTAGTGATAATCTGGGGCCTATCATATATCATCAGGAAATCATTAAATTGCTGTAGTGTAATATGTGATATTGTCTATACAAGCACTTAATCTTCTGAAATGCAGAGATGATTTTGGGGTCTCCTAAGCAACTGTTTAATCTGAGTCACGAGTAGGGATAGATCTAGCCACTTAAGAGCTGTCTCATTCTGGCAAATCCCCTACCTTTCTGGGCCTCATTTGTTCTTGAAAATGAGAAAGGTAGAAGTAAATTGTCTTTTAAATTTACTCTCAAGTTCCACTAAATAAAAAGCCCCATGAATATTGCACTGCCTGGTTCAGCTGCTGTCATACACCCTTTGCAGCCAAAACCAACTTTTTTCCTAGGAGCTTAGGCTCATGGGACTCACTTTGCTGAAGACAATGGGACATTGGCCCCAGCAATGGTTTATTAGTCCAACATTAAGTGGGAAAACAGAAGAGCCCTAAGGTTGGGGAACTTAGAAAAATGCCAAAATGTTGAACATGAGCAAAGTACAGATTAAGAGGAAAGCTTCCTGTAAGAGGAAGATAGATTTCTAGACATCAAATGCCAGCATGATGCATAATTGGCAGTCTGTGCCTTGATCTGATGAACTTTGCTGATTGACACCATTATGTTGGAATCTACGGTATGGCTCCTACCTCCATTCTGTGACTGTTTTGTTTTAGGCACATGCATGCATTATTTTACTGAATCTTTACAACCAAGCTAAGAGGTTGGTATTATTTTCCCATTTTTTTTCAAGTGATGATAGGTACTGAGGATCAGATTGTTAAGTAACTTTCCTAGGGCCAGATTATTAAACTGGTAAGTGGTGGAGCTAAGATTCTGTTTTTTGCAACCCCAAAAATCCATAGATATTCCTTTGTACATCTGTGTTATGAATGATTGCAAAAAATGAATGAGTGAATGCATAATTTGATTAGCTTGTTTGATAATTTATAGCAATAAATTATCCCATTCTTTGTATAACACATTTTACAATAATTTTCAGAACTGTACTTACATGGATGAGGAGGTAGTCCCCAAAATGTGAAACTTTGGTATTGCAGGTTCTCTGAGGCCAGAAAGCGCGCGGAGCCAATGTCGTCTTTTTGAGTCTGAGAATTTGGTCAAACAAGGGGTGTTGTCAGAGACATCACAGGGCACCCATACATAAATGGTCATTACTCTAAATTCTTTGTTCTGGGAATCGATGGTGAAAATCTCACCCTTGAGTGTCAAGCTGTCACACTGGGTAGATGAGATAAGTCACATACACTTGCGTCATTGCAATTGTCTCATAGTTACTCATGCATGCTTGTTTTTAGGAATAGGTATTTGATGAAAGAATTCATGACCACAGGGCCCAACTCAGGAGTAGACAGGCAGAGGCCGAGGTGCTGCAAACAGAGGGACCTCATGGCCATACCAATGGGAAAAAACAAAGTACTCCCAGGCCTCTCCCCCACCCAATATCCTCCTCCTCTTCTTCTACTGAGAAAGCCTCTTTCTGAGAGAGAGAAGAGGGATGTTGTCTCTAAAGAGTCGTTGTTAAATTACACAATTTTTCCTAGGACAACACAGGATTGTGAGGAGTGAGTTGAACAGTGTCTTAGTCTGTTGTGTGCTGCTATAACAGAATATCTGAAACCAGGTAATTTACAGTGAGCAGAAACGTATTGGTTTATAGCCCCCAAAGCTGGGAAGGCCAATAGTAAGGTGCGACCATCTGGCGAGAGAACTTCTTGCTGCATCATTACATGGCAGAAGGTGAGAAGGTGAGAGAGAGGCGGGGGAACTAAACTCACCCCTTTATACCAGCACAAATCCGAACCATGAGGGGGGCCTGCATGGCCTTATCACCTCTTAAAAGTCCCACTTTCTAATACAGCTTAAATTTCAACATGAATTTGGGAGGGGACAAATATTCAAACCATAGCAGGCACCTTCCATTCTAGACTTTTGTTAGCATGGATTATTTGATCGAATTATATTATGGAATTGTACTGAGACAAGGGCCCTAATGATTAACTGGGTACAGTGTCGCGGGTAGAGCAGAAGAGCTGGGCAGCAGCAGGGAGCAGCATTAGGCCAGGTCCAGTGCGCCAGTTGGGAGCTGGACAAGAGTAGCCCAGAGTGTGCACAGATCCTTGGGCTTTCCCAAACAGGGAACCTGGGCATTCAATACTTTGGATAGTTTGAGGGGAGTGGCAAACTAAGGCAAAATATGTTAACAATTTGAACTTGATATCCATTAGAAGCATAGTAATCCTAGTTTTGAAAAACTTCAATCAAAATCATTCAGGTTTTTTAACAAGTTCTAGAAATACATTTTCTAAATGAAATATGAATTGGATGTAATACAGAAATGGCAACCACATGCCTCATCTCTTCCCATCTGCTGGGTTTTCTGCAGCGTGATGTGGTAGAATGAAGCCTGGAAGAAGTGTCTTGGGTCATGAGTCCCCCACTCACTTGCTGTGTGGTCTTGGGCAGGTTTCATTTCTCTGAGGCTCGATGCCCTCATCTGTAAAATGAGGAGAGTGAATGGATGATTTTTCAGTTTTTTTCTAGGTCTAAAACTCTGTGATTCTTCCAGAAGTTTTTTTGTTTGCTTGCTTTGTCCTCTGCATTCTATTTCAATAGGAAAAGGGAAAGAGGAAAAGCAGAAAGAAAGAGAAAAAAAAAAAAAAAAAAGAGACCCAAATATTAAATAAGCCTCAATCCAGTATCAAGCACCCTAGAATTAATAATGAGAAATTACTAATTTCTGATTAATTAATTACATTTATTAATCCTGATCATAATGTAGGAAATACACAGTGTTACCGTCACCATTTCACAGGTGTGGACTCTAAGGTTAAACATTTGACCAACGTTAAGTAGATGTCTTAGTCTATTTGGAGAGCTATGACAGAATACTTTGAAGTGGATGGCTCAGGAAAAACATTTGTCGTCATTCTGGAGGCTGGAAGTCCAGGATCAGGGTGCCAGCACAATTAGGTTCTGACGAGGGCCCACGTTCTGACTTGCAGGTGGCCTTCTCGCTGTGTTCTCCACTTCACATTGTGGACAGTTCAAGGGGTCTTTCTGGGGCCCCTTTTATTAGGGCACTTACGTGATTTTGAGGAATCTGCCCTCATGAGCCACTCACCTCCCAAAGGCCCCATCTATTCATACTATCTTATTGGCTATTAGGTCTTAGCATATGAATTTGGGTGGGGGACATAAACATTCCTTCTGTAGCAGTAGTTAAAGTGATCATTTAACACAAATAGGGGTGACTTCAGAATGCGTCTTCTTTCCCACGCTGTCTTTGCCACACTGTCTCCTGAAAGGGGTAGAAAAAAAGAGGAATAAAGTTAGACAGTGGGAGTGGAGAGGGAAGAAGAGACGTTGAAAGATCAGAGGAGACACATGTGACACGGACTACTCACAGTGATTCCAGCAATTGCTACACAGACGCCTCCCACACAATGGTCGTAACCTTGGTTCTCATCCACTGCGTGGGAAAGCTGCAACATGCTCCCCGCTGGCCAACGGTGGTTCATCCAGGGTGACTCTCAGCAGAGAGGTGTGCGTGCGGGTCCAGCAGCGTCCACCAGGGACACATGTGGAGTTTCATAACAGTGTCTGGGTACCTCTGATGTCCTGGCTGGAGAAAGTTTAGAGACGTAGCAAGGGAGACAGATGGATTAGGGAAGTGGGGGAGGACCAGACAGGTCTTTATTTCCCTACTCCTCTCCGTTATATGTCTCTAAAATTAACACTGCAAGAACTATGCTAAGAAGCAAGCTTTTATATTATAAGGATTAGAGCCACGAAATCAACCTTGTGCACATGGCACTTCCATCACCTCAGGCTGTGACCTCTCATAGGTCTTGGTCCCCCAGGTTTGAGGAGATGAGTCCCCTTGGCTGAGGCATTTCTAACAGGGCTGGAGGATTTCTGCAGGAAGTAGTTATGGGTGAGTCAGGACCTGGCGCTCATCCCTCTGAGTCAATAATGAGCTGATTTCTCAGTGCGTTAGGAACGAGTGGAGGTGGAGTCTTAAATAAGTGGCAAACCGGACCGCGAGCTCTCCCGGCACCTTCTCTCCAGGCAAGGAGGTTAATGCCAACGTGTTTCCTCAGTCCCAATTTGGGTCATTATATTTTAAATTATCTGTTAATTATCCCTATAGATTCAACAGGATACATTATCTTCCATTTCCTACCTTTAACTTGAAAGCACTGATGTGCTACTCAGGCTGGTGACTAATGAACAAAGCCACATCTCCAAACCTTGCCTACCCTCTTCTCCAGTCTCCCCCATAATTCCCTCACCTTTTCTCATGACGTCTCTCTCTAGTCCTAAATAATGGCCTTAAAGAAAGGCACATGCAGCCAGGCACAGGGACTCCTATTTGTAATCCCAGCACTTTGGGAGGCTGAGGTGGGTAGATCACTTGAGGCCAGGAGTTCAAGACCAGCCTGGTGAACGTGGCTAAACCCCTCTCTACAAAAATTAGCCGAGTTTGGTGGCTCATGCCTGTAATTCCAGCTACTTAGGAGGCTGAGACAGGAGAATCACTTGAACCCGGGAGGCAGAGGTTGCACTGAGCCGATATCGGGCCACTGCACTCCAGCCTAGTTGACAGAGTGAGACCCCATCTGAAAAAAAAAGATTGGAAAAAAGAAAGAAAGAAAGAAAAGCAAATGTGACTGGGCACGGTGGCTCATGCTGGTAATCCCAGCACTTTGGGAGGCCGAGGCGGGTAGATCACGAGGTCAGGAGATCGAGACCATCCTGGCTAACACGGTGAAACCCCGTCTCTACTAAAAAATACAAAAAACTAGCTGGGCGAGGTGGCGGCGCCTGTAGTCCCAGCTACTCGGGAGGCTGAGGCAGGAGAATGGCAGGAACCCGGGAGGCGGAGCTTGCAGTGCGCCGAGTTCGCGCCGCCGCACTCCAGCCTGGGAGACAGCGCGAGACTCCGTCTCAAAAAAAAAAAAAAAAAAAAAAAGAAAAAAGAAAGGCAAATGGCAGGTGTTGATCTCCTTAATGAATTCATTTGCCTTTTGTTGGTTCCTGAAGAGAGGGAGACAGAAGTCACACAAAGAAAACTGAGAAGGGGAAGGCTGCGTGTCCCCGGCTCACCCTCCCTGCGCCTGGAGGCAACGGAATCGGGAATCCCTTAGTGAAAGGCGGCACCCCCGGGACTGGCTCCCAGGGCTGGGGCTGGAGGGGCCTCGGTGAATGGCTGCCCTCTGAATCCCCTCCCTGCTTGAACTCGGGTCCTCCTCTCCTCTTCACGTCTCCCTGGGAAAGCAATACCAGGCGGAAAGGGAGAGCACCTCTGCTATCCGTGCACGGGGTTTCACCCAAACCCATAGCGTCCTGGCAGGAAGAGGCGAGCGCTGGGGTCCCGCCTGCTGGGAGGAAAGAATGGAGAAGGAGAAGGAAAGTTCAAGGAGAAGCCTCACCCTCATAGCTCATTTTGGGACAGCCGCCCTGCCCTGCCACACAGAGGTGCTGAGGAAGCATGTCCGCTGAGGGACCCTTAGGGAGATCTCTGGCCACCGAATGAGGCTCTCAGCTGACTCCTCCTTAACTTGTTGGTGATCCTGTCCCAGGTTTAACATAGACCAGGGTCTCTCAACCTCAGCGCTATGGACGTTCTGGGCCAGGTAATGCACTGTTGTGGGGGCTGCTTCAGGCACTGTGCGAGGCACAGCGGCACCCTGGCTCTACCCAGGACATGTCGTGAGCACCGCTTCTCCTACGGTGGCAACCAGAAGGGTCTCCAGACGTGGCCAAATGAGAAGCACTGATTAATATCTATTCCTAGGCCAGGCATGGTGCCTCACGCCTGTAATCCCAGCACTTGTGAGGCTGACATGGCAGAACCACTTGAGCCCATGAGTTCAAGACCAGCCTGGGCAGCAGAGTGAGACCCTGTCTTTACAAAAACGTAAAAATTAGCTTGCTGTGGTGACGTGTGCCTGTAATCTCAGCTACTTGGTCAACTGAGGCTCGAGGATTGCTTGAACTCGAGAGGTAGAAGATTCAGTAAGCTATGATTGCAGCACCGTACTCCAGCCTGGGCGACACAGTGAGACCCTGTCTTCAAAGGAAAAAAAAAAAAACAAAAAACCCCAGAAACTACAATCCAGCCAGAAAAGAGAATTATTGCTTCCTTTCTAGACCACATGAATGGATTTTCTTATTTAAGATGTATGCAAAGCAACTGTAACCATTCAGACCACTCTTCAGGGGTTAAGGACTTTCAAGGAAAAGCGCATCAGACCCTGACGGCCCAGGGCTTCCCAAAGCAGCCTCTTGGGGCGGGGCCTACAGGTGAGCAGACATAAGGAAATGAGGCCCAGAGAACACATTCAAAGGGTGACTAACAGCCCTGGTTTGCCTGGGACTTTCCTGTGTTAGGTGTGGAAGTCCCTCTGTCCTGGGAAGCCCCTCTGCCTAGGGCACATGGGGACAGTGGTTAGTGGGTAGGCTCTGTGTTTGGCTTCATTCAAGGCGGTTTTGGCTGCTTGCTTGTCATTCTGAGTGTGGGGACACACATGTTATCCTGGTAGGCAGCAGGTGAGAAGGGGACTTTGATCAGCTTCTCGCTGGATTTAGAGAAGAGCAGATGCCCCAGGCTTGTAGCTGCCATTGCCTCTGTCATTTGGAAAATGAGAGTTGCTAAGAGGTGAGGTCAGGTGAGCAGGGACCTGCTCCTGACCCTTGCTGAGATAGTGCCTGGTGTCTGTTCACGCTGGGAGCCAGGATGGCTTCCATGGGTACACTGGTCCACATGTGAGAACTGGTGGCAGGATGGGTGAGGAGGGCCAGCTGTGTGTGTGTGTGTGTGTGTGTGAGATTCACACTAGAAAGGTGCTTTGCCACCTGGCGCAGGTGAGGCTGTGACTCCTCCTTGCCCTCCATGTCACTGAAGCTGTGGTTGCAGAGGTCCCTCGGGGCTTGTGAGCTGCTGCAGGCACTTCAAGTCTGGGGACCGTCTGTTTCCTGTCTGCTATTTATGACCCAGAACATTGTCTCTAGAACTAGCCTGCACTTCAGTCCCACAGGGAGCATGCTTGCCACTCATATCTTCCCTGTGCTATTTGCAGTTTTTGTTTGTCTTAAATACAAACTTTTCTTAGTTCTTTAAGTTTTAAAGAAAAAAGTATTCTTTTTCTTGAAGGAGAAAAGATTGATTTTTTTCCTCCTTAAATTATGTAGATAGAGATATGGCTGCTCTTGGTTAGTCTCATGTGTACCAAAATGTCATTACTTATAGGAGAGCCTGGGATTTTCAAGAATAGTAACATGGTAATTTGTCTTTCAAATACTGTTTTACTTATAGCAGCAATAACAGGAAATGTGTACTATTTTTCAGTGTTATAATCTGATTCACCCTTTGATATAAACAGCTTTATCTCATCTCATTGTTTATATCACATTCCTATTCCTCTGGAAAGAACAATATTTTTCCCTCTGAAAAGTAATATATTCTTGTCTAAGGATGGCTTAAATAAGTAACAGATGGTCCTTTTTGTGTGAGTGTCCCCTACCCCCACTCAATCTCAGCATTTGATCAGATAGGAAAATCAGTATTTTTTTTTTTTAACATTACGTGTGTCTGAACTTACAGGTTTGTTACCAACCTGATGTCTTTTATTTATGTGATGGTGTTGTTACTTGGATAGTTTTAGAATATAGGCAATTGAATAAATTTATTTGTGCTTGTCAAGTGGAATGTGCTTGAACAAATCTCTTTCCTGGTTCATAGCTACCCAGGTCAGGTTAGTCATGGAAAAGATGGACTAGAATGCTCAGTGTGTGCCACATGGTCTTGGCCATAAAATAGAGTTCACTGTACCCCAGGCTGTCACCATGCAACTTATTTATAACATAGTTTTGTTGTTAAAATTCATTCTGGGACCGGGACTAAATGTTTCTTGTCAAAAAATAAGTTTCATTCCTTGGCTTGGTTCGGGGGAAAGGCATACAATTAGAAGCCGGGAGCTCTCCTTTGCTGCCTTGCTAGCTGGGTGAGTTAAGGCAAGGGCACGTGGCCACCTGGGTCTGTTTCCTGTCTACGGAAGGAGGACGCCTAACTTACCACAAGGGCTATTGAGAATGTAACATGGGGTAATAGTTATGAAAGTGCTTTGAAAGTTCAAAAGCACCTAAAATAGCATTTTTTAAATATTAAAATCAAGCAATTAAATACGTTGCATAACAATAGACTCTTGTCTATAACATCATGGTTAATAGGTTGGCCTTGCTGTCAAATGAATTTCTTTGAAAAGACGTCTTTGCTTTGTAAAGGGAGCTTCAAGGAAAGAAACACAGTATGCATAAGAGCCCTACTGCAAACTTGTATAAACTGCCACTCTGAGGGGGGGATTGGTGCTAATTCATTTTTGCACTTAAGCATCAGAGTGCTTTGAGCCTAGTAGGCCCTTAAGTATATTTTGAACAAAATCGTGATTATTGTTGTGGATAAGCTATTTGTGCTCTCCGTTATCTATTTTTATAATTGTTAAAAATGATCTTTTTTTCCCTACTAGATAGAAAGTTGAGAACATGATCCCTTATGTTGACATCTTCTCTATCTGCTTGTTTTTATGGTCTGCGAATGACGTTTTTTGCATGCACCATTACAAAGTATATATGTGATTATTGTTGAAAATTTGGGCCAGGCGCAGTGGCTCATGCCTCTAGTCCCAGCACTTTGGGAGGCCGAGGGAGGATGGATCTCTTGAGCCCAGGAGTTCAGGACCAGTTTTGCCAACCTTGTCTCTACCCAAACTACAAAAATTAGCCAGTTTCATAACCTGATCTCAAAATAACTAACTAACTAAATAAATAAATAGATTAAAATGTAAAATGCAAGAAAAATGGAAAAATAGAGATGTACAGAAAAGAAATAAACACCCAGTATCCTCCAGGTGTCATAGGGTCAGATCTCCAACATATATGGTAGTGTAGAAAGAGGCAAGTCACATAACAATATTTATTATGATAGCAATTACATAAAGAAAATATATGTGTACCTATTTATACAGATTCTTATGCATCTGTATCTGTATGTGTATGTATATGAATGGATAATAAACATATACAAAGGATGCATCAGAATGCACAGATTAAATCCAGAGAGAAAGTAGACAGAGACATTCAGAGGAGAGAGGAATCCTTGCAGGCAGGAATATGTGGGAGCTTTATGGAGGAGGCTGCATTTGAGATGAGCCTGGGAGGACTTGTATGACTTTGATAAGTACGGAGGGATGGGAAGCATCTTCCCATCAGAGCGGTATATGAAGAAAGCGTGGTGTGAGGCCTCTGTGCGGCGTGTTTGAGGGTGTATGAGTAGTCCAGTCTTTCACTGCACCTGTAGAGAGGTGAGAGAGCCTCTTGAAAAGCTGGACTAGAGAGACTGGAGGAATGGGAAAGCCAGTTTAAAGCAGTGGGAATCAACCTTTGAAAGCTTTGGGTGAGTGAAATGAAAAATTACGATTTTTTGAAGACCAATCAGGTGCTATTTAAGTAGAATGAATTAGAGTTGGTGGAGATGAGAGGTAGTAAGGAAAATAAGAAAAAGATTGATAATCTGGGTCTGAAATGACTGATCACTGGAGAAAGATAAAGCCACTGGAAACAGAATGGAAGATGTTATGAAGAAGTCATCAGACTTGGTGCCTGGTAAGAAAGAGGTACACAGAAGAAGAAAGGACCTAAGGAAGGTGTGAGCTACAGCATTTTAAATCTAAAGGACTGTTTGATGTGATGTTGCTATTGCCAGAAGCAGGGAAGACAGAAGTTGTAGTCTACATAAAAAATGTATTATATTTTTTACTAGAAAAGATCTAAATGTCAGGAGTTGGTATGTGGTTTAAATTGTCAAGATTTTAGACTGCTGCTTCTTGGCAGTGTGATAGAAAATGCTGTAATGTGGTATGTTGCTGTAAATTAGGTTTATTGATTTGGTATTGTCAAGAAATATAACATCTCAAAAATAGGCAGACTAGAGAAAAGGATACCTCACTGGCAGGTGTGGGTGCCACTGTATGATTTTCTAGCACCAAAACGCACAACAAGCTAGCAGTGTTGGTGCTGGTGTAGATTACATGGAAAGCAGCCTGTGGTTTTTCCAAGCCCATTGAATGGGAAATCTATGTCCACCTGCTGTCCGCACCCTGACTCTGGCCATTTCTAATGCATATGGCGATTCTTCATGGCATGTGGGAGAATAGATGACCTTCTCCATTTTTTGTTTTTGTTTTTGTTTTTTTTTGTCAAATGGGTTTCACAGGTATATAATAAGATCTTGATTTACTTTTTTAAGGAAAAAGAGGACAATAATAAGAGGCTGTGATTTGAGGGTGAGAAACAAAAGGGCAGCTCCAGGGAGGGTGAGTCAGGAATGACCAAGAAGAAAGATCTGGAAATCTACTGGCTTCCTGCAGTGCTTGTGGCTTATTGATCCTGGCCCCATAGAATCTTCAGACTAACACAACCGTCCTTTCATGGCAGGAGATATTTGAGAATCTGGTGGGAAATTCTGTTTTTTAGTACACTTACATTGTTTAAGGCAGCTTGCTTCCATTTTTCTATCATTTATGTAGCTGAGATAATGTTGTGAAAGATTTTTCATCAATTAAATTAATATATACAATGAAACAGATACAAACTTGACATGTTTAACAACGAAGTATAGCTTTAAAATGTCTTTTAAAAATCACAAGTTAGAATAGTTGTGATCACAATCAGAACTAATTTTTTTTTTACGGTAAGAATAACAAATATATTTTGGCTATTATCATCTTTTCCTGAACACAGATATTGGCCCTTTAAGAATTATACTTTAAAATCATTAATTATACTTAAAATCATTAAGATGAAAGTTGATTTCTTATCTTTTGGTATTAATAAAGAGAGTATTTCTGGAATTGTAAGTAGAAGTAGGCAAGGAATATGTTTCAATTTTTAAAGTGTTTTGTATGATTTTATCAGTTACCAAAAAGCATGTGCTTTTGTTATTAACCAGTTCTGTTATTTCATTTATGCACAATAGTAACATTCTGAAATTGTACCTGCAACAAGCCATAATTGACAACCTTAAGACCACATTAGGGGCGTTATTGGATAAGAAACAAAAGTTGCTTTGAGTCCTCAGCTCTCAGCGGTGCTGAGTTTCCTTTCCTGTAAGCCTGAGGATTGGCAAATCTTCAGCCTGACTTAGAGAGATACTCTTCCCACATCTATTTCCCTTCAAAGCGCATTCTTAGGGGAGCTTCTGTCATCCGGAATTCTTCCTCTAAGAGCCAACATGCTCTCTTTTCAGGTTTTCTTTTTCTTTTTCTCTATATTGAGTTGACTCTCAGTTGGTGGCTTGAGAAAATACCAAAGATCTTTTTCGTTTTTGCTGCAACTGGATCATGAACACTGATTTTCCACGTAAAAACTGGCTGTGTGGGCCGGGCGCGGTGACCCACGCCTGTAATCCCAGCACTTTGGGAGGCTGAGGCGGGCAGATCACGAGGTCAGGAGATCGAGACCATCCTGGCTAACACGGAGAAACCCCGTCTCTACTAAAAATAAAAATAAAAAAACTAGCCGGGCATGATGGCGGCGCCTGTAGTCCCAGCTACTCGGGAGGCTGAGGCAGGAGAATGGCGGGAACCCGGGAGGCGGAGCTTGCAGTGAGCTGAGATCGCGCCACTGCACTCCAGCCTGGGCGACAGAGCGAGACTCCGTCTCAAACAAACAAACAAACAAACAAACAAAAAACCCCAAAAAACTGGCTGTGTGTGCATGAGTTTATGGGGCAGGCTCTGCAGGGTGGGGAAAATCTGAGGGAGCAGTCCCCCCTCTTTCAGAAATTGTCCTTGTTGTTGACCTTCACCTGTCTGGGAGGGGCCTGAAGAACCTAGGTCTCCAGGTGACCCCTGGGGAGATGACAGACTACACGTTTTGGCACAGAGTAGAAAAGAGGTCTCTGATGAATGGTTGTCATACACACCCACCTTTGAGCTTCAGAATCCTATGCCTTGGAAGGAAAATAACTTTGGTTTTGGATGTCAACCGGAAGAGACAGCCAGGGACCCTTACTGTATCTGCATTATTTCCTACTGACCAGTCCATTTGCTGCCCTGCCCAAAGACAGTCACAGCATTCAGTGAGATAAATGCCTTAGAATTCAGACAATCCTGGCAACATGCAAGAAACTTCTTAAATAAAATAATCTCTAATGTGACATGCACCGATAGTCACAGAAAGTGGAAAGGACTTTTCCTCACCATGTTGCAAGGTTGTCATCTGCCATTGGCTTAACTCTTTGAAAGATATTCAGATCTTGCTCATGTACATTTCAATCTGCTATCATTGCCTGTTTATGGAAAAACATTTAGTATGAGAGGATTAATATATACTTGTTTTAATTACATGTTAAACCATGTGAATATATACAGGATTACTATGTAGATTCTGAATAAATAAAGGATAAACTAAAATTATTCTCGTTAACCCAAGGTTCTAACCCAGAATTATCATAGCTAATGGAATGTGTTTGACTTTCCCAGTCATTCGTCAGTGGGTAGAACCACCATTAAATTCACTAATAGCTTTAGTTTTAAGCTACAAACTAAATTAGTTTCAAACTAATTAGGCATACAGCCTTTTTAAAAATTCATATTTCTTTGTTGTTGATAACTAGTTTTCTTCCTAAGGATCAAAATAACAATATCATTCATTTACAGTGGTTTCCCTCCTTTAAATAAATGATTTTCTAATATACCTCAAAGAACTTTAATTTCTTAGCTTTTACACTCTTTTCCAAATCAATTCTGGGAAGTTCCCTGCATCCCTAAATATGAAGAAGCAATGATGTAATCCCAGAGAATGTTCTCTTTGGCCATCATAGGCCTAGCATCTTACTGTTAATCTTTCCTAAGAAAAACACGTCTTTCCTCTTGAAAGCTTGTGACTTTAAAAATAACAACTGTAAAGTGTTTTCTTGTGGTAAATGCTCATCACAAATTATTATTTTTTCCCTGAATCCTACTGTGTTCCTTCTTGAAGAACGGGAGAAGGGGGAGAAGTTTGTTATGTGGTCCACCCATTTAGGACACAATCATTTGCACTAATTTAACACTTCCTGGGGAGATGTTACTAATTCTTTATTAGATGATCAGTTACGAAGACCATTGTTAAAAAAAACAAACCTCTCATGGGAAATACACCCCTGCTAGGCTGAAGCAGAAAGAAAACCTTAACTTTGTTTAGAATCTGGACACTTTGACCCATGAACTTTAAGTTCCTTTCCTGTAGGGTTCTTTAAAGCCATGGTGGCTGAGATAGACTCCCAGTGCTATGCCTGAGTACAAGCAGCTGCAGGTTGACTTTTGAGAAGCTGGACTGTGATTATGCTGCTACGAAGAAATAAAAAACAAAATTTCCCTGTGGTACATAACGGAAGTTTTGTTTGATGGTGGTCTATGATTCAATTATTCCTGTCCAAATTATTCCGTTCTCTGATGAACAAAGACCTTATCAAGGATCTTTACACAATTAAAAGCTCACTGAAAATAAGAGAAGGGCTAATAATACACAAACACACATATGTAGGTACCATACATACATACACACACATACATATGTACACACACACAAGACACACAACCTATAGCCATACGTAAATGAAGTTGCGTTTTTGCACTTGCTATCCTTGGCTGCTTCAGAGGCTGTGGAATTCTATACCAAGAGATGAAATGGTCTCCAACTGGTAAAAAGTCTATTTAATGGGCTTTGTGGAGCAGAGACAAAGATCATATGTGAGATAGTGTACGAGTACAATAAGAATGCCCTCTGCTTACTTGATCTGTTGATATTAGAGTCTAATAGTTCTGTTAGCTTAAATTGTGGAAATATCCACTTTCTCATCTACTCTGGGGGTCTTCAACTGAGCCAGGGTCAAGTCTAGACTCCCTGGGAGGAGCAGAAAGCCCTTGTGGTAAAAATAACATGCAAGCCAGCACTCTAAACTGAAAACAAAAAAATATATTAAGCTAACCAACTCAGTTTGCTGATTCTGTCCTCCAGGTCCTGGAGATAATTGTACTAACGTCAGGGAAACGGAGGGTTTCCCAGGTGGGCCCGTGCAAAGATCGTGCAGACTATTAACGTTAACTGTGAGGTGTGTTCACAGTTGTATTTGGAAAACGTATCTAAGTAAGGAAAAGACAATTTAAACAAGACGTCAAAATTGGAAGTCATAAAAGATGCGATCGATTAGACTCAACCAAAAATTTAAATTCCATTACAAAACCACTACAGTGTCAAAATACAAAAGGCAAACTAGAAACCAACATTGAAACATGATAGGGAACAATGACTGTTTATGATATGCAAAGAGGTTTTAAAACTCTGTGATAAAACCTCCAACAGAAGAATGGGCAAGTGATATGAGCAGGCATAGAAAGCAAGAAATAAAAATACACAACATAAATATGCCAAACCTCACAAAATCTAAGTCAATACAAATGACATTTTTTTAGATGAAAAGGTAAATATTAATCCATAAGTTTGATCATTCTTTAATGTGGGTTTGGGGAAACAGACACTCTCATATACTCTTGGCAGGTATGCAAATTAGTACAAGAGGTTAAAAGAGTAATTTGAAGAATAATCTAATACAACTTAAAGCGTTCATAACTGAACTATTTTGTCTATTCCAATTCTAGGGATGATTCTATAGAAACTCTTGTGCAATTGCATAAAAGAGAATATATAACTTGCAGTAACTGTTTGTAATGGTACAAAAATTAGAATCAATCCAAATATCTATTATTGCACAATGTACAAAAAATGTATATTGGGATACCATATTGTCATTTACATAAGATACAGACCTTCATATAATAACATAAGAAAGACTTAAAATAAATTCTAAAAGATGACTTCCAGGGGAGTCAAGATCCCATTTTTCCTTAAGAATATACTTTTATATATTGTACCTGTCCATTTTGGAGAAAATATTCCCAGCTTCAAATCACATCATCTGCAAATAAGTATAATTTTACTTTAACCTTCTCACTCTGTATGCCTTATATTTCTTTTCCTTACGGCTTTGGGCTGTGTAAGACTTTCAGTGTGATACTGAAGAGCATTGCGAGACATCCTTGCTACATCGTTGCCCTGTGGCTGCTTTTTAGGGGGGAAGTATTCAGTCTTCCTCATGAAGTGCAATATTAGCTAAAGTTTCATTCTTTTTGATTTTTTGGTGTGTTTTTTTGGTTCGTTTGTTTTGGGTAGGTGTCCTTTATCAGACATTCCTTTCTATTTCTAGTCTGCTAGGAGACTTTTTTTTTTTTCTTTTTAAATTGTAAATGGATGTGGAGTTTTGTCATGAACAGTTGTCCCTCAGTATTTTGGGGCTGTTGGTTTCAGGGCCCCCATGAATATCAAAATCTGACAATGCTCAAATCTCACAGTCAAGCCTGCAGAATCTCAAACACAAAAAGTCACAAAGTCAGCCCTCTAGGTCCTGGGTTCTGCATCCCACTAATCGTGTATTTTCCATGGAGAGCTCTGTATTTTTCTCTATCAACTGATGTGATCATGTGGTTGTCTTCTTTAGATAGTTAATATGGTAAATTACATTGATTGATTTTCTTTCTTTTTCGTTTTTGGTTCTTTTCAGTTGGATTGATTTTTTAAAATATTAAACCAAACTTGCATTCCTGCAATAAACCCACTTGTTTGTGGTAATATTCTTTTTATATATTATTGTATTTGATTGGCTAATATTTTGCATCTTTTTTTCATGAAGTATACTGCAGTTTTTTTCTTTTAAAAAAAAATTGTCCGGGCACTTCTGGCCTGTTAAATTGTTTCCAGATTTCCTTATTACCAGTAATCCGTCTATGAACTGTTTTTGTATGGATCCTTGGGGCACATAGATATGGACTCTCAAAGTAAACTTGAAAAATTCTTCACTAAAAGAACTCCATAACTCTATGGTTTGTGGTAAACTGTTGGCTGCCCAGCTGACATCTATTCTACCCTTTTTCCTTTGGTAGAAAACCACGCTTTTGTTCAAGAGGCTACGATGTCCACTATGACACACTTACAAATTCATACTCCCTTTAGCCACAGGTGACCATATAACCAGTTTAGGCCAATGAGATTCAAGTGGAAGTTTTTGGGGTACGGTTTTCAGAAAAGCTTTTATGTTATTGACTAAAGTGGAAAACTCAACCAGGAAGAGCCTTTTCTACTTTCCCTTTCCACCCATAACTTATTACTGAAGCTTGGAAGTGGAGTGGCCACTTTTAACCAAGAAGATAAGGATCTCCGTCTAAGGACATGGCAGTAAATGCCTGGCTCATGGGTGAGCAATTGGGCCAGCTGAGTTTCTGCCCCAGGACTTGGGTTTTGTGAGAAAATAACTCTCCATGTGCTTACAGTCCTACAATCAGATTCTACTCCATGAGGCCCAAATGCAATGTCCTGCAGACACCAGGCACACTTTGACTTTTTTCTTTCTCTGAATATATCTTAGGACAGTGCTCTATAGAAGAGGGTAGTTTAATTAGAAAGGGACTTGGAAGTCATCTTGTTCTTGATAATGTCTCTAACAAAGACACCAGCATTAAGTGACTTGCTCAAAGTAAATGGTGAAAGTTGAAAAGAGAACCCACATGTGCTGATACTAAGTTACTTTTTCACCCTCCTGTGTGATTGTTGATGTTCACTTCCTGGCATCTCAGTACCTTATTTATAACACATAGAAAATAAAATTTATCCTACTCCCTCATAGGGTTAATGTGAATGTGTACAAGAGATTATTTTCCTCATTTTTAAAAGCCTTTATTTTTAGAAAAATCAATAGACATATTGTGACTTGAATTAATATTAATAATCCTCATTGGACAACTATGAAATTAGTAAAATATGTTGGCTTTCAGTTTAAAAATATTGACTGGAATAGTATCATGTGGAAAACACTGTGCTTAGCTTAGAGGATATAGCGGTCAACCCAACAGACGAAGCCTGCCTGCCCTTGTGGGTACGACAGTCCAGAGGTGGACATAGATGTGAATCAATACATTGAGCAAACAATTACTCCATTATGATTGTGAGAAATAATAAATGACATTTTATAATATTGTTTCCCTGAAGACTCTTGAGCAAAGTTACTGGCATACACAGACCCACCATCTGTGGGCCCCAAGGGCTGACGCTACTTCTGGACAGCATTTTAAAGACACTGAAAACTTCATGGGGATGTCATTCTAGGAAACCCTGGGATTGTACCAGGAAAACTAGAAATAATACTTCCAACCTCAGAAGGCATCCACATATTCTCAAATCAATTAATCAAAAATTAACGTTTTCTTAGCTTAGGTTTACTCCCAAATAATCACAAATATATTGGAGAAGCAGCATTATTTGGGTTGACTGTTTCACCTTTGTTTTCTCCATACTCTGTACATTTCTTCATGATTTTTTGAGATGTGGGTCCTGGGTGCTGACACCAGTGTTTCTTCTCCTCACTAAAAGTTAGTCTATTTTTCCTTCTGAAGGACTAAAATTGAAATGTACGTGATCAGGGTGATGGGATTAAAGAATTTAATGAATTACAGAGTATTCTATTAAAGAATAGAGAACATTCTTATAAACCATGAATTAATTTTTATGAATTAGGTCCAAAGAGCTTAAGTAAAAAGCTAATATTTCATAAGTAATTCCAGCCCTCTTTAATAGTACAAGTCTCTGGTGTGTAATATTTAGGTAATGATTATCATAAAATAGACATCTTTTGAGGGCAATTATGTGTTCTCAATACTTCTTTATGACAGAGCTGGGAGGAGGATGTCATTACATTTGACAGTATATTTATCTCACCTAATAGTCATGATATTCTGATGGAAATGCAGTTATCTTACTATATGCGAGTGTATTTCTGGATGCACCGAATACCGATTGTGCCACTAAACCTGTTCAGACATGAAAGATGGCACATCTCAGTGCTCAAAAGTATGGGCTGTTTCTAGCCATGTGGAGTCAGTGGTTTTGTTTATGAAAACAAAGCTTTACATCTGCAGGGTAAATTTTCCTGGGGGCAGACCAAAGCAGGGAAGGAGAGAGAACTCAGAGAGATGAGCAGAAGAGGGCCTGTCCAGGAAGTGAAAGGCGCACTCGAAGAGAAAGGGGAGGATTTGTGCACTGGTGTTTTTTTGTTTTTTTTTTTTTTTTTAAGGAAATTGGGATAGACTGAGACAGGCCTCTAGGAGAAACAATGAGCTAGCCACATACTCCTACCTATGTCTACATTTTTTATTCTTGTTTTTGGACTAATTTAACATGGAGGATATGATAGTAACTCATATTGCTATAATGTTTTTAGGTTTTCACAACCATTTCGGAATATTTTATCTGAACCTCCCAATATTCCAATAGGATAATGATGACTGTTGTTCCTCAATTATGCAGAGCAAACAGAGGCTTAAGAGTAGAATTCAGTTAGTGCAAAATGAAACCAGAACCCAGAACCCCAAACCAGGCTTCCAAAATCCAGGCTCTGCCATGGGATGACAGGACCATGTCTGAAACATCCTGTGGACTCACGGGATCGACTCCCATCCTGACTCCTGGCTACTCATTTCTCAAAGCCTAAGGGGTCCAAATGTAAAAGTTCCTGAGTCAGCTCGTGGTTCGAAATTATTCTGGTTTCTGCTAGTGAACCCATTAAGTCAATTATCCAGGTATGAAAGAGTTGGAGTGGAAGGGAAGAAATGTGAATTTGTTTTTTTATTCTTTTTTTGTTTGTTTGTTGGTTGGTTTTTGTTTTTCTCAACTTAGGAAATAAGGCCCATAGAATGCAGAAAGCTAAATATTTGCAATTCTAGTCTCCCTCAGTGAGGCACAGCCTTGAGAAAGCCCTTCATCCTTCATCTTCCTTCTTAGTTGGCGTTTGAACTTGATGACTGGAGGTGGAGCAGCTGTCTCGTGATTCTGATGGAACAGTCATTAGGAAAAGTTCTAGGGAGTTAGGGAGGCACTAGCCCAGACGCTGAACCAAGGCCAGTAGCCACTGACCTCTGCATGTCGGAACCTGATTATGGACGTTCTTGTTAATCATGCAGTCTGTTCCAAACTGATACATGTGTCCAAAGTTTTCCTAAGCATCTATCTTTTTGATGATAAAGAGATACACTAGATAAGATGAAATAAATTACATTAAACTATGCATTTTTCAAAAAATCACATAGTTCAAATACTTTTTTTAACTCTAAAATTGTCCAAAATTCAATTTTTTTTCCTTCTATTTTAGATTCAGACAGATATACTCATTTCCTTAGTCGTAGTTGCCCTGTGAATGCATTACTGTCAATCGGTAGTGATGCGCCTCATTCAGTATTCAAATCAAAAACCACATCTCACCGGGCGCTATGGCTCATACCTGTAATCCCAGCACTTCAGGAGGCTGAAGCAAGTGGATTATTTGAAGTCAGGAGTTTGAGATGAGCCTGGCCAACATGGTGAAACCCCTCTAGTAAAAATACAAAACTTAGCTGGATGGTAGTGGCGGGCTCCTGTAATCCCAGCTACTCGGGAGGCTGAGGCAGGAGAATCACTTATGCCTGGGAGGCAGAGGTTGTAGTAAGTTGAGATCATGCCACTGCACTCTAACCTGGGCAATAGAGTGAGACCTTGTCTCAAAAAAAAAAAAAGCACATCTGCTACCAGAGACAAAGGATGAAGGCTTTCCTGCCTAAGGGCACTGATATGGTTGATATGGTTTGGCCGTGTCCCCACCCAAGGGAAGTCGGTCAGGAGTTCTCAGAGACTTTGCCGATATGAAGGACCTCCTGAGGATATGGCCTACCCTACAGCAGCTTGTGGAGCGTGGAGGGTCCACCCTGACTGGCTGAGCCCTGCACAGCAGATGTATTTGGCATGAGGGGCATAGCCATTTTAACATCCCCTCCCTGCCCCCACATACGTACACTGGACACATATTTTTCTGCTATAATGATAATCACTTACAATCATATTTTCTTGATTTGTTCTTTAGTTTTGAGGCAACTAACGATTTAAAAAAATGGAGTTTTTATTTTAAAGAATGTATTCAATATCAGTAACGTAGTTCATGTATGAACTAAAGTTCGCACTTACCAAAGAAAAATATTACACGTTTAGTTTGTACTATTTCACTGTCATAGATTTTAACTTTCTCTAGATCTCCAAGTAGACTGAGAGAATTGAAGCATCTCTGTGTCATCTACACAGTTGCTATGCTTTTACAGCTTATTTCAAAGCCACTGTTTAAATGCTGGAATATTTCCTCCCTCAGGAACTGGGGACATGAGCTGTGGCTGAAGCGAACTCAAATAATTCCAAATTTTTAGGAAGTCACTGTTGAAACTGCCATGTGGTACTGATTGCAGGTATACCAGGGGCCAAGCATAACCAGGATTTCTCTGAAACTTTATTTATTAAAGGATAAGTAATAAAATGTGCTAATTTGAAGCTTATGTATATTACTAAAACTTGACACTGCTAAGTAATTGCTTAGAATTTACGGAACGGAAGTTTGTGTCTGGGAGGGTATTATTGTCACTGATACTGTTCAGCTTTGCAGACACATGGGGATAACCAAAAGCAGAGTTTCAGCTGGTTTTATTATTGTTTCCACATTCACTACAGACAGTATACCCGTAGTTATTCCCTGAACTGGGTGGAGATCCCCCACCTGCAGGGCCACCTCGAAGTCCTGGGGAGCACAGCTGGCCTGAGGAAAAGGCCACCAGGTGCAGGGAGAGAGAGAAGGAGCGTGGTTTCCTGTGGATTTTGTTGAGCTCCTGGAGGAATCAGGCCTATCTTGGGACCTTAACCATGAGATGACACGTTTTCTTTGTTGGTGAAGTCAGGGTATATGGGTCTGTCTAGTCCAAGCCACTTGACGTTTTAAGATGAGATGTGCTTGCTCTTCTTTGGGTCTCCTGCCCTGCCCTGTGCTCTGTGAGGCTGGCTCTGTGGACCGAAGCACCAGGCTCTCTTGCCCTCTGGCTCCCAGCGGTTTTGACCACTGGGGAACACGGGGTGGTTTTGGAGGATGGGAGGGGCAGGAAGGAGGGGGGCTCACTCCATTTGCTTCCTCATTGCCTCCAGGGTTCTGGTGGATGCTGCCTTTTGCTCTGCTCACTCCAGCTTCAACCCCGGCCATCTTCCTGGTCCAGCTCTTGCCAAACTCCGCTAAGACCACACTCTCCCCTTGTATTAGTCCATTTTCATGCTGCTGATAAAGGCATACCCAAGACTGGACAATTTACAAAAGAAGAGGTTTATTGGATTTACAGCTCCACATGGCTGGGGAGGCCTCACAATCATGGTGGAAGGTGAAAGGCAAGGACGAACAAGTCACGTCTTACACACGGATGGGTGCAGGCAAAGAGAGAGCACTTGTGCTGGGAGACCCCCATTTTTAAAACCATCAGATCTCCTGAGACTTATTCACTATCACGAGAACAGCATAGGCGAGACCAACCCCCGTGATTCAGTTATCTCCCACTGGGTCCCTCCCATAACACATTGGAATCATGGAAGCTACAAGATGAGATTTGGGTGGGGACAGAGAGCCCAACCATATCACTCCTTGTCCCTTCAGGGATAGCGTGGTGACCTCTTCCCCTGACTTTGCTAATCCCTGGGTGTTTGAGCACCCCTGGATGTTTCCCCAAACCCTGCCTACACCTTCCGAATGACCTCTCCATTGCGTATGCTTCAGATGGATCTTGTGTTATGGAGCCTTTTGTTGCTGCAAACCTGCCTGATAGATCAGTTATTTTTCAGCTGATTCAGAGATCTCTTTTTCCACAAATCCTATCTTATTTCTACTAATTAGAAAATTCAGTATTTTTCCAGGTCTCTGTACATTTTAACATGATGTCAAATTCCTTGAGAATTTTAGCTTTTCTCTGACTTTATACTAAATTCCCTCTGACAATTTATTATCAAGATCTGCTAAAGGTATAACGTTTAGATCATCACTTCTGAGATTGTCCTCTTTTACTCTCTGCTTCCAAGGTAATTTCCCGTCAGATTTCAGGTCTATAACCCAATGCAGGCTGGCTGTCCTCATTCTTAAAACTCCAAGGCCAATTCTATTCATCTGTTTCTCACCAGGGCCTCAGGGATGTGACGATGCTTCACTCCTTAACTGCCTTCTTCTCTGTATTCTTCTCTCTCCAAGTCTGCAGCAGAGCAGGAGACACCCTCCCTCCTTCTTTGCTCCAAGGTCTCTCATACAAGACACAGAGGTCTGTCCTGGCTGGGGATAACTGCAGGGGAGCAGACAGGATTAGCACAAATAATAAACAGGGAGAGGGTTAAAGAGGCAAGACATCCTAGAAAGTATTAGTCATAGCTCTTTTGTCTTCTTCCAAATACAAATATCTTTGTTTGTAGCTGCTTTTCCCTACTCTCTTTACAGGCTTTCCCATGGGAGGATGAGTCTTGACTGGAGGGAGGTTTACCCAGTGTGGTCAGGTCAGAGGCTGAATCAAACTGCAGAGGCGGTGACCAGAGGTAGAGTGGGGTGGTCCAGTGACTGGGGCAGGTGGGGGTCCCGCATTTTATAAAAATCTCCCTTGTTTATTGTTAGTCAGACTCTCGGCCCTGCAATATTATCAATGTGAAAAGTGCTTCTCTTTTTGGTCTCTAAATTTTTCTTTCCTGGGCTTTGGTCCATCTCGGACTGGTGCCTGGTACTATCAGCCTTCGGAAAGCTGTATCAGTCTGCCCATGCTGCCAGAACAAAATACCACAGACTAGGTGACTTAAATACCAGAAATTTGTTTCCCACAGTTCTGGAGGCTGGAAATCTGAGATGAGGATGCTGGCAGGGTTGGTTTCTCCTGAGGCCTCTCTCTTCAGCCTGCAGATGGCCGCCTTCTCCCTGGGTCCTCACAGGACCTGTGTCTATGGGAATCCCTGGAGCCTCTTTCTTTTTGTAGAAGAAGACCAGTCCTACTGAATTAGGCCCCAATCTAAAGGCCTCTTGTTAACTTAATTACCTTCTTAAAAGCCCAATATTGGCTGGGTGCGGTGGCTCACACCTGTAATCCCAGCACTTTGGGAGACTGAGGTGGGTGGATCACCTGAGGTCAGGAGTTCGAGACCAGCCTGGCCAACATGGTGAAACCCCATCTCTACTAAAAATACAAAAACTTAGCTGGGCATAGTGGCGGGTGCCTGTAATCCCAGTTACTTGGGAGGCTGAGGCAGAAGAATCACTTGAATCGAGGAAGGAGAGGTTGCAGTGAGCCTAGATTGTGCCACTATACTCCAGCCTGGGCAACAAGAACAAAACTCCATCTCAAAAAAAAAAAAAAAAAAAAAAAGCCTAACATCCTAACATCTTAATAGTCACTTTGGGGATTGTGGCTTTAGCGTGTGAATTTCAGAAGGGACACAATTCAGTCCATCACAAAAACTCATCCCTGATGTCCCTGCTAGTCAGGTTAGGTTAGGTCATGTATCAGCAACAAGAATCGCCAACATCTCAGATGTGTACATGATACTGTGCGTTTTCCCCTCACTCTCCACTTGGTGCAGTTCTAGAAGATGCACCAGGGTAGCTGTCCTCCCCAGGGTGACTCAGAAGTCCGGGATGACTCAATTTTAGGGGCCTGCCATGACCAAGGTAGCACAAGGCCCCTAAGTCATGGCAGGGAGCAGAGAGTGTGAGGGAGTCACACCGGCTCTTCTGGGCTTTGGCTGGAGGTGCTGCATATCACTTGCTGTCTCCATCCATGTGACAGACTCGTGGTCTAGACTCGTGGCCCTGCCTAACAGCAAAGCACAGAAAAGTGAGATCATATGTGACTGTTACAGCAGCAAAAATAAACTAAGACACTGTGAACAAAGGGAACCTGTTAATATATTTATCCAACTCAATGAAAAGATTTTGCTGGACGGAGTGACAATCTTCATCCCCTGGGAACACTTATGTCAGTTACTTTTATTGATACAACCTGGGTATACTGCCTGAAGACATGAGGCCCCTTCAGCCTTCTGATAGCAAATACAGTGGCTCAAGCCTGCATCCCATATAAAAGAAGGAGTGAAACACAGGCCTGTGGGCGTATAGCATTCAGAAAAAGTGAATGTTGCTGTGTACAGTCATGTCTATCACAGCCTCCTGGATGAGAAAGATAATTGTAGTATCAATTGCTATCGGGTATTGAGTGGCAAACACTGTGCTCCAAAAAGTTATAAAATACTCAGTGTTAGCACTAAATTAAAAAAAAAATTACTTACTTCTTACAACAACCTATGATGAGGATCTATTAGCCCTAAATTTTGCAGGAACAAATTGCCCCAGTAGGAATAGTAAGGATGCAGAGCTTTTATGCACATGGAATCAAGTGCCTAGAATTTTTGAGCCTGCTGCAGTCACTTTGTAAAGGAAGCTCAGGCTTAGAAAGGAGGTGAGAGAGCAAGGGATGGCAAAGGAGACCCGGAACTACAGGGAGCTGGTGGCAGCTGAGCAGTTGGCCAGTGAGGCAGTGCCGGGGGTGGGGGATGGTACATACATTTTTAGTGTGCCTTCAATCATATGTCTTTCCCTGCCTGTGCAGTAATTAACTGCTGTTATCCCAGGTCTTCGACAAAAGTCTTTTCTAGTGCACAGAAGAGCCTTGTGTTAGTTTTGTGGAAAGAAGGAAGGTGTGGCCAGCAGTTTTGCAGGGGAGCCAGACCAAGGAGCATCTCATTGGACTGACTCACAACTGATGAAAAACAAAGAAATAAAGGGAAAGTAAACAAAACACATTTATTTTCCAAATAAACTAGAAAGGTGGTCTCTGTTAGGGGTGCCTGTGCCCACACCCACAGGCAAGTGTTTCACTTCTTCTGTTATGTGGCATACAGGTTTGAAGCACTATATTTGCTACCAGAAGGCTGAAGGGGCCTCATGCATTCAGGCAACATACCCAGGTTGTCTCAATAAAAGTGACTAATATAAGTGTTCCTAGGGGATGAAGATTGTCATTCTGTCCAGCAAAATCTTTTCATTGAATTGGATAAATATATTAACAGGTTCCCTTTGTTCTCAGTGTCTTGGTTTATTCTTGCTGCTGTAACAGAATGCCTGGGACTGGGTAATTTGTAATGAACAGAAATTTATTTCTCATGGTTCTGGAGCCTGGGAAGTCCAAGGTGGAGGTGTTGGCATCTGCAGAGGGCCTTCTGGCTGAGTCATCCATGGTGGAAAGGAAAGGTTGGGGAGAGAGGGAGAGAGTGTGTGTGTGTGAAAGGGGACTGAACTTCCCCGTTTTAAAAAGTCCTACTCCCTCAGTAACAAACCCCCTTTGAGATAACAGCATTTATCCACTCATTCTGCCTTTACAACTTAACCGTCTCTTATTAGGCCCTACCTCCCAACACTGTTGTATTGGGGATTAAGTTTCCAACATATGCTTTTTGGAAGACATATTTAACCATAGCACACATGTTTTTCCCTGCCACCAGTTAATCTTTTTTTTTTTTATTTTTATTTTTATTTATTTATTTATTTTTGAGACGGAGTCTCGCTCTGCCGCCCAGGCTGGAGTGCAGTGGCCAGATCTCAGCTCACTGCAAGCTCCGCCTCCCGGGTTCACGCCATTCTCCTGCCTCAGTCTCCCGAGTAGTTGGGACTACAGGCGCCCGCCACCGCGCCCGGCTAGTTTTCTGTATTTTTTAGTAGAGACGGGGTTTCACCGTGTTAGCCAGGATGGTCTCGATCTCCTGACCTCGTGATCCGCCCGTCTCGGCCTCCCAAAGTGCTGGGATTACAGGCTTGAGCCACCGCGCCCGGCCCCAGTTAATCTTAAATAACATGGAAATCCTCCTGTCTTCCCAAGCTCCAGGTTCCCACCTCTTCAGTCTTCTTCTAGGTCAGTATCTGCTGCTTCGATCTGCTCATTACGTTTTTGCTGGGTGGTAGCTACTTGCTATAATTTTAGCTATCGGTGTATTTGTTTTAGAGGCAATATCCCTTACTAGCAGAATGAGCAGTTTCAACATCAAATTAAAAAGAATTCAGTTAATTTTATTATAATAAAGCAGATGATATGGTCTATATCAGTGGTTTTTCAAAAAAGCATTTTGGCAGCAAAGTCTTTTTTTTTTTTAACAGAAGAAATTTTACTTGGAACTTCAATATGGAAAAATATAGAAAGTAGGATATGTTTTGAGCACCTTTCTAACTTGGGATGGTGGCTGGGAGTGGCAAACACATACAAAGTGGCAACCCCTGGGGCCCCTCTGCCAGACCCAGGTCTCCATGTAAAAGCCACTGGAAGTTCCTGTCCTGGGTTGTTATTAAGGCTCTAGCAGCAGATTGGACAGTGCAGAACATACTGATTAAGGGTAATGAGGGGTCAACCTTGGAGAGATGGATAATTCATCATTGAATAGAATGATGGGGTTAAGAGCATTCTTGGTAAGGTTGTGTCTACAAAGTATTCAACTGTCAAAGCTGAACTGATTTAGTAGGGGCAAGTGGAAGAAATCTCATTTTGCTGGAGTTAGACTGGTAAAGGCAGGTAGAATATTGAAACATGTGTTCCTTTCAATAGACTATAAATCTAAATAAGTTTTAAGTTCTGAATCACTTATCTCCCTAATGCTAATCATTAAATAATTTATTGAAGGAAAATAATTAGTGGTTACTCTGATATCCAATCAGAACAAAAAATATCAAAAAAATGCTAAGCTGTTGAAGACATATTTGTGGAATGACACTCATAGACACTTTCAATGACATTTTAACCCATTATTAGTATGCATTTTAAGACTATTATTTAAAAAATATTAATAGACTTTATGTGTAGAGCGGTTTTGGGTTTATGGAAAAGTTGAGTGGAAAGTGCAGGGTTCCCACGTTCACCCTCACTCCCCCAACTCCAATTTTCCCTATTATTAACATCTTGTATTAATGTGTGTTGTTTGTTACAATTGATGAGCCAATAGTGATACATTATTATTAGCTAAAATATGTGGTTTACATTAGTGGTCTTGCTTTGTGGCTTTGCGGTGTACATTCCATGGTTTTGACAAATATATAATGTCACGTATCTACTAGTACAGTATCATAGAGAATAGTTTCACTTTCCTAAAAAGTGCCCTCTACTTTACCCATTCATTCTTCATCTTATCTTTCTAAACCCTGGGAAAATGATTTTTTTTAACTGTCTCAAGAGTTTTTTGCTTTTTCCAGAATATCATGTAGTTGGGATCATATATAATATGTAGACTTTTCAGATTGGCTCCTTTTGCTCAGCAATATGCATTCAAAGTATCTCCATGTCTTTGCATTCCTTGATAGCTCATTTATTTTTATCCATTGTATGGATGTACTATAGCTTGCTTATTCATTCCTCCACTGTACAATATCTTGGTCGCTTCCACTTTTGGCAATTATAAATAGAACTGTTAAAAACATTCATGTTCAGGTTTTGTGTGGACATAAGTTCAACTCATTTCGGTCAATACTAAGGTGCACGATTACTGGTTCTTACAGTAAGAGTATGCTTTGTTTTGTAAGAAACCACCAAACTGTCTTCCAAAGTGGTTATTAATTTTTTTTGTGACTTTTTTCATCAGTATAGTTATAAGCCCTGGTCTTAGTCTTTTTAGTAGTCAGGTGCTTGTAACGTCTATGAGTGTTCTCTTAGTTCTCTTATGTATACAGGTTGTGTATCCCTTAACCAAAAGGCATCAGAAGTGTTTCAGAATTTGGATTTTCTGGACTTTTAGAATATTTGCATTATACTTAGCTGATCAACCCTACTCTGAAAATCTGAAATCTGAAATGTTTCAGTGAACTTTTCCTTTGAGTATTGGTGCTCAGAAAAGTTTGAATTTTGAAGCATTTTGATTTTCAAATTTTTGAATTAGGGATATTCAACCTGTATTTTGCTTTGTTAAAAAGAGAGATTAGAAAAAAGAGAGAGAAAGATAGGAGATCTTAAAGAATATATAGATATATATATTACTCCTTTAGGGAACTTTATATATATATAAAAATATAAATCTATATATATAAATAAAATATATATTCTTTAAATCTTAAAGAATAATCTTAAAGAATATTCTTTAATATATATATTCTTTATATATATTCATTATTTACATATATACATTATACAGAATATATAATATATGCATCTTCTAAAAATAAGAACTAATTTAAGATGAGAAAAACCCAAACACAAGAATTAAAATTTTATGCATAAAGTGATTGTTTATTTTAAATAAATGTAAATTTAATTAAACATTTTGATTTTTTAGACATTGTTTCAAAAGTGCTTTCCAGACTGCTGGTAAGCATTTTCTATTTGTATTTTTTTCTTTCTTTTTTTTTTCTTGCTTTACATACTTGGTTAAGGAAAGACGATGAGAGCAAATTTTTCTAGTTCTCTGTGTTTAACATGATTGTCAAAACTAAGCCCATTGGTTTACAATTTGGCTGCTAAAACTGTGTCTAGACTTTAGGACTCCAGTTTCATTTTTTGGTACTTTATCAATTAAACTCCCTCGCTTTCCAAAAAGGAAGCTATCAAAGGTATATGTATAGTTTGTTGAATGCCCTATTCCTGATCAGAGGGAAGTTCCATTTCAGTCTGATAAAGTGTTATCTGGCAGAGAAAAACAGAACAACCAAGACATTCAAACGATGAGATTAGCTGCACTGCTGAGGAGATTGCTAATGATTTGCTAAACCTCTGAAAACTGTTTAGTGATGGGGTTCACCTCTCCTTGATCAGCGATCGTGATTTCTGCTCTGCTTGCGTGGGACGTACAAACACTGGGTGGGCCAGTGGACGCCAGGAGTCTGCAATTAATTGACTGTGATCACCAGGGAAAAGGGAAACTTTTTCACTTCCTGGTGATGCATTAACTTTGGAAAAATTTTCGGGATTTAAAGGTTGCTTTTTGCTAGAAACAGTTAACATATCTAGAGAAAAATGAGACGTCTAATTTTTTCAAGAAAAGTTCAGGCCTGATGACAACATATAAATAACATATAACTATTTGTTCAATCCAGGAAAAATAATAAGAAATCTACCAATGTGATATCATCAGGTCTCAATGAGCTAAGTTAGTGAAAGGCTAGAAAAGGGGCAACAACAGGATCATAGGATTCAGGCGTTTGAAGAATCCGAGTCCAAAAGACAAAAAGATACAACCACGAGGTTTGTGGTGAGCTAGGAAAAGCAGTTGCAGAATGACTTTGCCATCTGGAAAATGGAGCCTGATGACTTCTATCTATTGTTTAATCTTTTGTTCTAAAAATTCAGAAATAATCTGTATTGCATATCTTTTGGGATGTCAGTGAAGGTGGCTGTGAGTTTCCCAGGTGAGAAGCTGCCAGTGAGGTCTCAGCTCAATGGTGAGAGAACCCCCTTTCCACCCATTTACTTGCCGTAATTGATCCCGTTCGTCAGTCATGTGAATCAGAGTGTGACTAAAACGGTTTCATGGGCACCCTATTGATTCTGTGTAAGAATCCATGATTATTTTCTAAAAAGTATATTTTAAAGCATGTCAGGGAACAGAATTGCCTGATTGTCTTCCCAGAAGGCTGAGACTGAAGCCCCCTGGTATGGTGACAGCTTTTTGGTACTTTTCACTTCTGTTTCAGGGAGGCAAATGCATGTGCTTTGATCAAGTGTCAAATGTAGTTGGTAAATCTCACTTCTAAGAAGCCCCCCTTTATGTACTTTTCAGGCAGCCTGTGGGGTGGGGCGTGGAGGTGACCAAGCACTGTTTGTTCAAGGTAGCACCTCCAGTAGGAGCTCATTAAGTCAGGGCTCACACACCAATCATAGGAAGGGAGCGTTGCCCAGCTTCCACTGCCTTTGATATAGATTTTGCTACCATTGTTCCAGTTATTGCCTGAGAGAGCTTATTTCCATATGTATAGAAAACCAATATACTTTCTCCTGCCAGTTAAACTGTCACCTAATGTATTTTTAGAAATATATAATCTAAAAAAGACAGAGGATGAGGCAGAAAGTTCTACAGTAGCACCATTTGAACATCCTCTACCACTTGAAGATGTTAATTAAAAAGTATCTTATTCTACTTGTTTTAATTGCCAAGCAGTGCAATTTTTTTTCCTGACAAAAATTGACTTTAAACGAACTGTTCTTGTGTATAGCCTGTTTTGTCTTCTGCTAGGTATGTGCCTAATGAAGACATCAGCCTCCGTTCTGTGTAGGTTTAAGGAATGCCCCCTCCTCTCTGTGCAATCATTTGTAGTGTCAGTATCTTTCTCTACTTCCAATAGCGTCAGGGATGCTGAATGGAGATGCATGTGGTTGTCAGAGAAACACAAGGAACATATTATTAGATCTTTCATAATTAGGCATTGCAGATATGTGCCAAAGATTTAGAGCTTAATCAAAAAGTTCTTATCACATGGGCTTCTGCTGGCAAGGGATTGGAAAGCCAACAAAGGCAACCCTGATGCTTGCTTTGCACGATAACAAAGGGAAGACAAAGGCAGACGTTTCTGCCTTAGGTTTATTGCATGCTTTTTTTTTTTTTTTTTTTTAAATCATATGAGTCAGGCAATTGTAGGGGAAAGGGGGTTAAAAAGCCCAGCTTCCCCGTGAAGCTCAGAGCCCCTCTTGATCCTGATGGTTTCCTTGTGTCTGAGTCATTTCACTGTGCAGGTGCTGACTAAGGCTGAAGGCTGTGGGAACCTGGGTTAATGTGTCTAGCAAGCCTTTTCCAGGTAGCGCCTGGGCTCCCCGGGGAGCGCTCCCGGTCCCTTCCTGTGCCATGTCATCCCCACCTCGCCGGGAATGTAAAAGAGGAGCTCTCCAGCCCTTAGATAAACCTGGCCGTGTACATTGGCAGCCAGGACCGGGGGCTGCGGGAAAAGCGAGCGCGCCGCGCTGATGGCTGTTTTGACAAACTGTTGTGTGTTTTTTCTGCCTGAGTATCTGGCAGCGCAGGTGAAACATTGTGCTGCTGGTATCTTGGCTCGCCACTCGCTCTCAGGCTCTGCGGGGAGTGTCGGGCCATCCCTGCAAATGTTCCGGGCAAAGCTGTGAAAACAAACGAGGCAGATTAGTTGGACAGGCTCACCAGCTTTTGCGTGTTAACTGCCCTGGCTGCCCTTGCTTCTCAACCCTTTCCCATTCTTTTATTGAGCCGTGCACTTATCAATTAACACAATGGCTTCTGAAGTATTTTTTTCTTCTTCTTCTTCTTGTAGTTATACCGTATGAAGCAGGATCTCTCCTCTTTGGACCTGAAATAGATGCTGTTTCTCAGATTTTAATCTCCAAACACAATATATGATATATTCTTTAAAAAAATAATAAAGTCAGTTTTCCTTATTATTTTAGAAAGCAGGGCTTGCTTACCATGGAGATATTAGCGAATGCAGATAAACAACAGGGACAGTTTTGAAGTATATGTATTCTGTGCCTGGGTTATTTCACATGCCCATCGGAGCCGCACATGATCTATGCTACAGTATTTAAACTAAAATTCTTCTGACTTAGTCTCTGGCAGATAAGGACCATCAATTTCTTTTTTAAAAAGTATAGTTTAGTATGTATAAATATCCCTGAAGTTTCAAGCATTTGGGAAGAGCCTTCACACTGCGGTAACTTTTTTAAAAAAAATCTTTGGTTTGAAGTAAGAGCCAACCTGGGATAAAGTGAACTTGGGCATCCCTTTTGAGGTGAAATCAGAGTGAATTAAAAAGAGTGATTACACCCTTCTTTAATCAAAGGCTCCAGAGATGATGTTTCTTTTAAAAAAGAAACATCAAGGAATGGGCTTTGGAAATTACTTTCATATTTTCTGGAGCATTTCAGAGCTAGAGCACTTTTTAAGAGTTGTCATTTGTTCTTAAATATCAGCCTGTAGTATCAGCCTTTTGTCTGCGCCTGTCCTTCAGTGCATCAGAAAGATTGAGCTTGCCCTTGCTTTGTTGTGAACAAGAAGAAGCTGTCAAATGACTAATGCTCTTGGAATCTTACTGAGGCATTTATTCTGCCTCTGTTGCTATGAGCCCTATGGTCTCTTTTGTGGCATGTAACAATATAGGTAACCTATCTAAAGTACGGACCTGGCAAAAAGGGACTTAGTCATAGCATAATGATTTTGCTTAAAATAACAATTGTACAATGACTACCTATACCACTAAACAGGTCTGCCACATACCCTTGGGTAAGTTGTACACTGCACAACGCTAAGGTCCATTCTCATTTTAATCTGTGTGAACAAGTTTAATAACAACAGTATCTGTATGCTTGTAATTAGTCATGTGGACTAATTACTTGAAATAGTGTTAAGGCAGTGAAAGAAAAAGACACTCAAATTCACACAGCAAGTGTTTATCCAAACATTTCACAATTACTAGAGGGAAATAATACTCCTTTAGGGAACTTTAAAAATAAGAACGACTTGCTTGAAATTATTTAATTAATTGACATTAACAGTATTACATGTTGAAATCCTTCACATGATTCAAAAATAAATAATCCAAAAAGAAAGGTATCATCAGTTCTCAAAAATTTTAGCTTGGTAAATAGCTCTTAAAAATAAACATCTCCTGTCTATTGCCAAGAAATCGATTGGCTTAACTCTTCACAGAGATCAAGTCTGGTCCTTTAATTTGATGAATAATAGAAAAAGGAATAAAAAGTGTATTTTTGTCAGAAACTAAACATGCGCTTGTTTCTTACTCTGACACATAAAAATTAATAGAAGCCAGAATCAATCAATAGTACCAGATTTATATTATTATTATTTTTTAGGCTCTTATTTTGCTTGTTGGTGCCCATTCCAATGAGAAAATAATACAATGACACTATTAATTTTACCTGACAAGCTCTGTTACAACTGCAGTGTTGGCATTTGTGGGAAGTGGGACTGGATTTTTTTTTCTAGAGTAAGAGTTCTTCAAGGCTAAAAACCATATTCCTCTTTGACTCTTTACTACTATAGATTATTGAAAAACTTTAAATAATTAATTTTAAAAAGAATACTTGAGATTCAGACTAAAATTTTTTCATGTCCCGGGGAACTACAAGGGACTTTGAAGTTAAAATAGAATATGACCCTTTTATTTCTTATTTGATATTATGCTGTTTATTTATTGGCCAACTTTTAAGTTTAAGCATTTTAAATATAAAGTTAACATTCTCCACTTCTGAATCTTTAAAGAAATGGTGCAAACTCCTGCACAGTTGTCAAAAGGCATTTGATGTTAGACTTGCTAAGATGAAGATTAACATTTTTTAAAAATTAGGTATGAAGAAAACTAAATTTGAACCAAATGCTGCTATCAATATGGTTTCAATGAAACTGACCTATTCATCACTTTTATCAAACTCTGTGTTATTTTTTACAATTTTGATTTCGCTTCAGCTCACCCTTTCACTACTTGTATGTGAGATTTAATTGCCTTTCAACAAAAGACATAAAACAACAACTTATAAAACCTGGGTATGAACTTTCCTAAGTCAATAATTAGCTTATGTTTTCAAATGAACTCAGAATTTAGATCTGAATTTTTTTTTGTTTGTTTGGACATGGCGTCTTCCTCCGTCGCCCAGGCTGGAGTGCAGTGGTGCGATCTCTGCTCACACAACCTCCGCCTCCCAGGTTCAAGTGATTCTCCTGCTTCAGCCTCTCTGGTAGCTGAGACTACAGGCACCCACCACCACACCTGGCTAATTTTTGTATTTTTAGCAGAGACGGGGTTTCACCATGTTGGCCAGGCTAGTCTTGAACTGCTGACCTCAAGTGATCTGCCCACCTCGGCCTCCCAAAGTGCTGGATTACACTTTGCCCGGACCATATCTGAACATTTTTGATACTCTTACTCTTATTTTTAGTATTTCTTAAAGCTGGAGTTTAGATAAAACAAAAATATTTGCAATTTTAATCTTTTTAATCAAATGCAAGACATTTATAAGGAAGATATAAGAATTAAGATTCTTGGGCAACTTGATATTTTTGTTGGCTTACTTCTTGGTTGCCATTCCTGGTGTGCAGAGCTGCAGTTCATGCTAGGCTTCATTTTTACATGCCACTGCAAAGTGGATTTAAGAGGTTTGATTGGAGCAGATGTCATGCATATTTCTGTAGAATGCTCATAATTATCCATTTTTCTTGACAAAAGTAATACGGTCTGCAATACTCTTTTTGTGTGTGAAACTTAATTCATTATTTTTAAACATATCATTGTATATATTTTAATTTTACAAAGTAACTTCTTAAGTTGGGGCTAACACAGAGTCTCTGGTTATCAATTAAGCTTATTTTATAAAATAAGGTCATTGCATTCTATTGCATTTTACCTGTTCACAGAACTACCTGGAAAGCAAGCTGAATGCAAATTTCATTGCCTTCATATAGTGTAAATAAGGGTTAGAACACGTATTCAAAGTAATTGTTTTACTTGACATTAATGACACGCTAATGATGTTGGAACAGTTCAGACCTCATAAGTGACTAACCTTTCACTCTAAGTTGATTTTCCCCATGAATTAAACTAAAATAGCAACTATGTGGTGAAAATTATTAGGTGGGTCCACTAAAAGTGTTTTAGTTAACATACTTCCTTCTTTCAGCTGTAAGTAAAGAATTAAGCAAATTATAAGAAATTTTGGTTTGGTTTGGTTTATTTTGCAAAAAAATAGAGTTTGTAAGTATCATAGCAAAGGTTTTCTCAGATTTTCAATGGTAGTCATGGTAAGTATGAATATATTTGTTGCATAAATAGATCCTACAAAATGTTTCTCAAGCTTGAGATAAATTAGAATGTGTTTACATTCAAATTTATTTTTAATGTTTGAAAATTTTTAGTTATATTTTTAAGCTTTAATGTATATTTGTATACATTTGTATATTTGTATAATGTATATTTCTTCCAGTGATAGACATACATTGATGGTGTCACTTCTGAGTTATCTGGTAATATTTTATTGGTGTCACAAAGAAATTTCCAAGGGGGATATACCATAAACTTCTGAAAAATGATCCCTCAAAAATTATCTTTTCCAAAAAAGTGGAATTCCAGATATCAGGAAATGGCAAGCAATAGCAGCTGCAAATAACATTTAAGTTGAAATTTTGATCATCTTTCTATGAAAATGAACTGAAAAGTAATGTCCAGGTCATGACCAGATTCATTGGGCTTTATTTAGAAAATTGCTTTTCCTGCTGACAGGGCAGTAGTTCTTTATTCAAGTGGATTAATCCGCATTCTCAGCTATTCCTGTAATATTTAGAGGATTTTTTCCCTCAATAAAATTGGTGCAGTTTTAAAGGAATGGCACAGTCTTCAAGAAACAGCCCTTGTATTGAGATTGGTGGTCGGAATTGTATGGCTCAGTATGTTGCTCAGAAATTTCCCAGTGTCTTCAAGCTTCTTCTGAAGTCAGGGCTGGGAGGTGGCCGGGAAAGGCCAAAATAGTCTGTTATATCCACAAGAGGTATGAGACCAACCAGCCTTCTAAAAAATAAAATAAGCCTTATTTATAGTTACAAAAACCCTTGCTATTTTCCTTGTCTCTGAATGCCAACTATTTTATAGGACCTCTCCTTTTACAAATCAAAAGCAGCATTTTTTCTTGAGAACTCCTATAAACTCACAGCTGACTACATCTCTATGAGTCTGTTTTTCTTTACCCAGTGTTAAATTTTTATGGTCCTGGGTGATAACTTTAAAGGCCTATGATGAAATCAAATTTTTGTCATTCTGATGGGCTTCTCTTAGGAGGAAATGCAATGTATTTCTTTTTTAATGTAACTTGTTTTTTTTTTTCTTAAATTAGAGCTCATATAGATCCCAGAAAGTTAAATGTGTGTCTGCCAGCCCTGGCTAGACCTGAGCGTGGTCTCAGATTCGGCAAACTCCTGAGCTCAGCTTCACAAGTCCTATTCATTCTAAAGTGACAACTTGATGTTTTGATTCTGAGACTGAAAGAAGACTGATATTAAAATGGATTCACTCCCAGCCCCTCTTTTTCTTCCTCCTGGGGTTGGTTAACAGTCAGTTGTAGGTACTTGGGGCTCCTGAGGGACCACTGGGCTGAGAGTTTCTGAAGGGAAGCCAGTGGGGCTGCAGTCCTCCAACCTCAGAAGCTTTTCTTATCTTCATTCACGTCAGAACAGTATCTTGCTTACACAGCGAGGATCTGCGGCCACGAGTTTCGGTTGCCTGGCTCTATCTTTATTTCTTGTACCTGGATATCGGTTGCCTTTAAATTGGAAAAAAAGACTGTAATCTCATTTGATAAGGGGATTTTGGACATCAAGCTTCAGTATGCATGAGCTAGATAGATATCTGTTAACGGGACTTGCCCTCAGGGAATAGATAATGGGAAAAATCTACATTTAAAGCAAAAGGCTATGTTTAAAGTCAATAGGATAAGTGGAATTTAAACAGGAAAACTTAGCATCTAAATCAATTTCGTCCTCTACGATTTTTATATGCCAGTGGGGTCCTGCCTGTGTGTACAGAACATAGCCCATCTTTACGTCTCATCTCTTAGCGATCAGAGCCAACTTGAATAACAGCTGATCACAGAGGCAGATTTATGATGCCGACTACACTTTATTCCTCCTTGTTCCTTGTAGTTTTCCAACCTTCAAAGCCAGTGTTAAGTTTGAAATAGCACCTTAAAAAGGTGAAGGCACCTACTGTGTGCTTTGTGGTTGAGAGTATAGGACGGACGGTGGCTCAGAGGCCACTGATTAGCTATGTGATCCCGTCCAATGTGCCTTCCCTCTCTGTGCCTCAGTTTTCTTCTCTGTAACAAAGAGATGGTAGTAGTACCCACCCCACGGGGCTTAAAGTGTTAGGTTATGCAAAGCACTTAATGCAATGCCTCTAAAATCCTAAGCACTCTATTTACATAAATCATCTCATTTTATCCCTTTCCTACCCTGTGGGGCTACCAGCATTCTTATTGCCTGCCTTAGCTCAGGTGATTTCAAAAGCAAAGCCCGTGGCAAATAAATCATCAGAGAGAGAGAAAAGGATTGGAAGTGAAACAGGAGTGGAGGGAAAGCCAGTGCGAGGGTGCAGTTTGAAGTTGTCCACTCTGGACAAGGGGCCTTTTGAAAAGGCTTCAGAAATAGATCCAGGAACTGTCTCCTAGGCTGGATGTGTCAGGCAAGGCGAAGGGATGCTAACAGCCCCACTCATCCCCTTTGAACCTGTCTGTTTTCCTATGGGCACCACACTGAGGAGCTGGAGACCCCTTGGCACAGGCCTGGAATGAGATGCTGTCACCTGTCCCTCCTTAGAGCTGATGAGAGCTGGGCCAAACTGTCCTCTTCAGCCATGGCTGGAGTAAGAGGTGAGGCTGAGAATATTTGGAGTCGGGTATCACTTATGTCCAGTACACTCCCATTTCACAGTCATGGAGACTGAGCCTAAGAGAGTAACCAAGACCACCTAATTATTAACTCACAAAACTGGGTTTTAAATCCAGACCCTATGATCTATTGAAGCTTCATTTTTTAAAATGATATTCAATGTTAGTAGAGATGAAAGGAAATACAATGAAAAGGATGGGAATGTTAGCACTGATTAATTTTTAGTCTGAAATTATAATTACTAAAAAAGTTTTCTCTTTCTCTTCCCCTGCTCTTTGCCCTCTCTAAGGTGTGTGTATTTTCTTGTTAACTAGGGAAGTAAGACTATTTCTCATGGAAACAATATAATTATGAGACTGTTTCTGAAAGACAGGACAGAACCCAATTGCTTTATTCTTGAGTCATGCTAATTTATGATTTTGTTGTAATTTTATATTCAACCCATTTGAGCAACATTTGAGAAAGGATATAACTAACATTATATTGGGTATATCTTTTCCCCAGAAACTTGTATATGAGAAAGTTCTAGAATTATAAATAATAGTGTCTCTGAACTTAAAAAAGCACATAAAAATATGAATCCGTGATCAGATTAATTTATTCATTTGTCCTAAAAGCATTTATGGAAAGCTTTGAGCTGATGCTGGAGATAGAAGGCAAAAAGGTGTTTCTTGCTCTCCAGATGGTCACTGTGCCACTAAAACGTAGACAATAATTTAGTAGCCATAAGGCTCATCATATCTGTGTTCTTGTAATAGCTTTTTTCCTGGAACACATTCCTCTCTGGCTTTTATACATTTTCTCCTCATCCTCAGCTACTACGACCTCTTGCTTTATGATCTTATTCCTGCATCACCTTCTACCATTCCAAATACACCTACTTTCAGACAAATGTTTTTCCAGGCTGGGTGCGGTGGCTCACGCCGGTAATCCCAGCACTTTGGGAGGCCGAGGCGGGTAGATCACGAGGTCAGGAGATCGAGACCATCCTGGCTAACGCGGTGAAACCCCGTCTCTATAAAAAAAAAAAAAAATTAGCCGGGCGTGGTGGCAGCGCCTGTAGTCCCAGCTACTCGGGAGGCTGAGGCAGGAGAATGGCGGGAACCCGGGAGGCGGAGCTTGCAGTGAGCCGGGATCGCGCCACTGCACTCCAGCTTGGGTGACAGAGCAAGACTCTGTCTCAAAAAAAAAAAAAAAAAAAAAGTTTTTCCTTTAACATTTGTTCATGCTTCTTCGCACAGAATTTTTCAATAGTCACACAATGGATTCAGGGTTAAAGATGTAGCTCTGTGGCTTGTCACATGGTTACTGGTCCTGTCCCAGGCCTTCTCTTCCTGTTTGTTTCGGCACTGGACCATTGGTAGCTCCGTGTGTCCTTTGTATGCCTCTGTAGCTACACATTTCTGCTTAAAAATGTGTTTTTACAGATGCATGCGTTCGCTGATTTTGATGTGGAATTAAGAACTGCTCTTTTTCTGGGTTTTGGACAATTTGAATGTGATCTTTCTAATTGTGGCATTCTTCATGTTCCTTTTGTTTGTTAATCTTCCTGAATGTGTGAGTTTATGGTTTTCATCAAATATAAAATGAGTTAAATTTCTAATAATTTTCTTTGCTTTGTCCAATATTAATATAGTTAATTTAGCTTTCTTTTGATAGTGTTAGTATAGCATATCTTTTTCTATCTTTTTATTTTAACCTACTTGTGTTTTATATTTAAAGTGGGTTTTTTTGAAGGCAGCTTATAGTTGGATCTTGACTTTTTAAATCCAATTCAACAATTACTCTTTTAATTGACCTGTTGACATTATGTGTGTGTGTGTCTATATATATTTATATATACTGTGCATATACATATATTTATATATACTGTGCATATATATTTATATATACTGTGTGTATATATATATTTACATATACTGTGTGTGTGTATATATATATAAAAGTATATGTATATACTTTTTTTTTTTTTTTTTGAGACAGAGCCTTGCTCTGTCATCCAGGCTGGAGTGCAGTGGTGTGATCTTGGCTCACTGCAACCTCTGCCTCCCAGGTTCAAGCAATTTTCATGCCTCAGCCTCCTGAGTAGCTGTGACTACAGATGTGCACCACCACACCTGGCTAATTTTTGTATTTTTAATAGAGACAGCATTTCACCATATTGGCCAGGCTGCTCTTGAACTCCTGACCTCAAGTGATCTGCCTATCTCAGCCTCCCAAAGTGCTGGGATTACAGGTATAAGCCACTGCACCCAGCCAGACCATTTATATTTAGTGTAGTTATTGTTATGATTGGATTTAAATCTATTATCTTAGTTTTGCTTTCTATTTGTCTCATCTGTTTTTGTTTCCTCTCATTTCCTGCCTTAGTTTGCATCCATTTTGTGTTTTTGATGTATCTGTTTTATCTCCTTTTTGGTTTATAAGCTATAACTCTCTGTTGTGATTTTTTTGTGGTTAATTTATTGTTTGTGAGTATCTTTAACTTATCACAATCTTCAGGTATAGTATAAGAACCTTGTAACCATCTCCTTCCATTTATCTCACCGTGATCTTTGTTCTATTATTATAGCACAATTTACTTCTACATATATTACAAACACCTTAATACATTGTTATTCTTTTAGCTCTAGTTTATTATCTTTTGCAATTGAAGTAGTTTTTTTTTCTTTCATTACTTTAAAGACACTGTTCCATTGTCTTCTGACTGACATTATTTCCAGTGAGAAATCTACTGTCTTCCTCATCTTTGAATGACTCTGGACACAGTGTCACAATGTGTCCCTTTTCTCTGGCAACTTTTCAGAATTTTTCTTTTTCACTAGTGTTGGGCAATTTGATTTTGACACATATTTGTGTGGTTTTCTTCATGATTTTTTTTTTTTTTTTAGGCCTTGTGGCTTGCTGAACTTCTTAGATGTGTAAGTATATAGTTTTTATCAAATTTAAAAGGTTTAGGGCCATTATTTCTTTGTTATTATTGTTTTCATTTTCTTCTCTCTTTCCTCTTTTTATGAGGACTCCAGTCTTACTTTATTAGGAGTCTTGAAATTGCGCTATAGATCAGTGATGCTCTACCCTACAAGCTGTAGCTCCCATGGTATCTGCAGACTCCAGTTTTGTCCGTTCAACCCATAGAGTCTTCCAGGCTCAGCCTGGGCTGGCATCTCCTCATACTCAAGTCTAGAAACTTTGTCTAAAAGATAAGCTCCCTCCCTTCATTTGTGTCCTCTGTCATCACTCTCCTTTGTTGTTTAATGTCCAATGTCTTAAATATCGTTGTTTCCTGGGTATGTTTCTGGTTACTAGTTGTTTCAGGTGAGAGGACAAATGTAGTCTCTGCTGCATTTGATTTGAATTTTGCTTCTTCCAACACTTCTTAATTTTAGGCCATTAGACCAACTTCTGCTAAAATTTTGACAGGTATTGAGGAAAGCTCAAACCAGTGAAGAAAGTGACTAAATTATCATCCTGGAATCAGAAAATAATCTATATTGTTTATTGTTAAGACTGTTTAGTTTGTGTGGAAGAGAATAATGGGAGAATAATGGCTATAGAATTAAATAGAGAGAAAATCAAATTCCAGCTTTAAGTTTCACATTACAAATTTGTAAAAATGTCAATATTCAGTGAAGATACATTAAAATGTTTCTGATCATAACGTGATTGGATGAATCTGTGCTGATGAATATTAAACTAATGCTGAGAGTTAACATAACAGGGTTATGGAGAACACGGCTCTGGACTCAGCCTGCCTAGCTTTGAATCTTTGATCCACCTCAGAATAGTAATGTGACCTGAATAAAGTCATTTAACTTTTAGGTGTTTCAGTTTCTTCATCCCTAAAATAAGGTAGTCATGAATATAACATGATTTCATTTTGTAAAATATTTAGACAAGTGCCTGGAATCTGGTGCTCTAAAATGTTCACTAACAACAGCAAACACAAGGCAAAGAGCACCCAAATAAATATAATGTTTCATGTTTTGCTGTTTTCAGCAAAATTAGTATTAGGAAACAGTGGAGACAGACGAATTAAAAGGCAATTATTATAGCAATCCAGTCTAGTGGTAACATGGCTGAACTTGCCATAGAAAGCAGGAATAGAAAGGAGATCATTATTGGAAAGACTTTGCTGAGGATAAACACACAGAATTATAAAGATCTGGAGTCAGGATGAGAGGGAAAGGGGATGGACCAAACAACAAATGAAAAGATGGAATCTACTGCCTGGGACAATGTAGGAACTGAAATTGTAGGTCAGAGTTCATTCAGTTTTATAGCTGTAGATACAAAGGACTTCCAGGGGAAATGCTCAGGGCAGCAGGGGAAGCAGGTCTGTATCTCAGCAGAGAGACCACAGAGTGAGAAACACTTATCTTGGAGATGATTGCATGGGGTAGAGAGAGGAGGTCCCAAGAACAACTTGTAGGGAGTGAGGCAGAGAGTTCTGAGAGCATAAAGAAGGACACATTAAAGAAAGAGGAGAATCAGGACAGCAGAATATGACACACTTCCTGGGAAAACAGAGTTTGAAGAAGGATGAAGCTAGTAGACCCAGGAATGACAAAAGGCTATTGCATGTGACTGCTGAAGAATCACAGTGACTTTCACAAAAATCACTTCAGATAGGTATCAGTATCAGAACAGATTGCAGTGGGCCTGTGTATTAGTCTGTTCTCACACTACTATAAAGAAATACCTGAGACTGAGTACTTTATAAAGAAAAGAGGTTTAATTGGCTCATGGTTTCACAGGCTGTACCAGAAGCATAGCGACATCTGCTTCTGGGGAGGCCTCAGGAAGCTTCCAATCATGGTGGAAGGCAAAGGAGAAGCAGGCACTTCACATGGCTGGTACGGGAGCAAGAAAGAGAGCAGGGAGGGGCCACACACTTTTTAAACAAGTAGATCTCATGAGAACTCTATCATGAGAATGCACAAGTGGAATGGTGCTAAATCATTCACGAGAAACTGCCCCCATGATCCAATCACCTCCAACCAGGCCCCTCCTCCAACACTGGGTATCACAATTTGACCTGAGATTGCGGCAGGGACACAGATCCAACTCGTGCCATCACGTGCGGATGGTGAAGTCATCGAAGTGTGAATAGCCTGTGTTTTAGAAGGTTTTGCACTGATTAGACAGCTCTGGAAAAGCAGATTGAAGGGTGAGTTTGATGAAGGCAAGATTTCTCTCTTCGATCCTTCAGCATCACACTTGTACAAGAACATACTGAAGACAGAATGTCTAACTACAGAATCTCAGGCATCAGAGCAGGCTGGTGAGGGAGGCCCCTTGTGCAGCAGGTGGTTTTTCAGCATTCTTTGTATTCGCTGACACATGGGGCCCTGTCAGTCCTGGGCCATCTGTGTTTATATTCTGCAGCATCTTTTTGCTTCCCTATGTATGCGTCAGATTCATGCTGAGAGCTTGTTAAAATGCAGACTCCAGGGCCCCACCTTGGAGATTCTGTTTTAATAGATCTAGGGTGGGGTCCAAGAATCTGCACATAAAAATACTAAGTTCTTGAGTAGGCAGTACATTCACACGGTTCAGAAGGTACTAAAGGACATAGGGTGGAAAACCACCTTCCTACACGTGTTCCTCGGCTGCTCCATCTCCCTATTCCAAGCCTTCAATTTTATTGGTCTCTGTTATAGTCCATAGGAATTTAAAAAAACGTTTTGGCTTTTTCTTGTTTTTGTTTTCAATGAATGAAATGACATGAGCTTAAATATAATTAGAGAGTAGAAGCTATAGTTGGAGGAGAGAATGAACCATATATGTGAGAGAGAAGAAAATCCACGGAGGATTGAACACACAGATATGATTTATAGTTCGTAGAAACATGAAGCAGAGCCTCTCCTCTCTAGGCATCTCAGATTTCAAAATGCAAATAGCAATGGAATAGAACTAGAAGAACTTAGTCATCTTCAGATATTGGCCTCCTGTATACATCAGTTTAAGAGCAGAAATCTTGAATCTGTGCGTGGGTACCATGGTCAATTGCTTGTGTGTTTCTTCTTTATTGTTAATCTCCTACTTTTTTCTTGATACCAAACTTATTGAATGAAAAAAGTGATAAAGTCTTGCCCCGCTGGTTCACTGAACGTATGAACTCTATGCATCCCTCATGGTTTTATTTTGGATGTCAGGCCATACAGAGAGGCCATAGACAACATTTAATGAATTTAAAAGGTATAACGTCACAGCACCAAAATTTTAATAAATGAAGACAAGCACACACTGCTGAATTTCCTCAGTTCTGCCATGTTCTATTTATCTTTCTCACCCTCTGCATTTTAAATAACCCTTCGGTCAACATTGTAGGTATTCAAGTTTCAAATGTCGTCTAAGGGTAAATAGCCCTCTCGCTAATAAGTTTTCCTGTACTTGACATAGTTTTTGGCAAAAGGTTGTTCTAAATATTGACAATAAAGGGTGAAGATTCTACATTTTGTGTGCATTTCTTATTTTGTAAAGTTATTTTTTAAGAGAATAATAATTTTGGAAAGTCTGATTCAAACATCAGTTTAGAGTGAACATTTCTTGCCAACTTGAATTTAAAGTCTTATGCAAAAGCTCAGAATGCCACCAGCTCAGTTAAAGACTATCCCACCGAGACGGGACTAAATCCACTATGCGTGCCGAGCCCTGGGACAGAGCTACAGAATTCCTCTTTGAAAAGTGCTGGGATACAGATTAAGGCTGAAGAATATGCTTTAAAATAACGGTGACTGGATGTTTCAGTGAGAAAAAAGGAGGAGTGGGTGAGAGATTATAGTAACTAAATATGAAAAAAAATCAGTTTTCTTTTGACAGTTTCTTCTTTTGAATTATTTTGAAGACAATTAGTTTATTGACAGACACTGTGGTTGTGGATGTGAGCTTTTATCAGCATGGATTAAGTTAGGTGAGTTTATGTTTCAGAATCCGAAAATGCCCTTTAGGGAGTAGTCAACTTAAGCTGAAGGTAAATAGAGGACGTTATTTCAGCTGAATTGCAGAGATGTATAAGAAACGGAGTGATTCTTCATAACACAGAAAAATGAAATGAATTTTTCTTATTGTGTCTTTGTATTCATTTTGACTTTGACATTTTTACTAAAATTAGCTATATAAAATAAGTCAGATAATAAAATAAAATGGGTATAAATCCTTTGATAACTTTTTATGGTGATGTTTATCGGTATTACCCATAAATAGAAAAGACTTAAATGGGCCTTAGATGGTATTTTAGAAGGATATTCAAAATATCCTAGCTTTCAGTAAGATATGAACATGACTAATTACATTATATTTCCTATATATATTAAATGTATAAGTATTATAGATATTTTGAATTATAAAATAATTTTATTAGGCTGCTGCAAAAGTAATTGCCATTACTTTAAATGGCAAAAACCGCAATTACTTTTGCAGCAACCTAATAGATAATTTTGACTGCACCACTAGTAGGTTGGTTGAGAGGTAACATTTCCAATTATATTAAGAAATCATTAAAAAATATTAATATTTTTAGATTTGTTTTAAGGTGAATAGAAGCGAAATATAATATGTTTAGAAAAATATTTTATGTTTATAAATATTGGGAAACTTTACCTTTTAAAACACCATTATTTAAAAAGAAAATTGGAAATGTATTAGTCTATCCCTTTTTGAAAGTGTCACTCATTTCTCATGAAGACTAGTGACTTATTTGGTGTAAACAAACTTTGCCATTGTTCAGGCAGCTGTAAAACATGAAAGTTATTTTTGCTTTTCAACAGATAATAAAATAAATGCTTTGAAATCACTTTTTAAGAAAAACGATTTATTAATAGAAGACATGGTCTTCCTTGGATATAAAGATGTCATCAATATTTTATTTTTTGTCTTCAATGTGCAAGTTCTAAATTTCTTCTTTATGTATTTGAAAATAAATCTTGTGTAAGACTAAGAAAATATTTAAAATATGCGGGCTAAGCCATGACTATTTTACGCGCGTCCATGTGAAGAGACCACCAAACAGGTTTTGTGTGAGCAATAAAGCTTTTTAATCACCTGGGTGCAGGCGGGCTGAGTCGGAAAAGAGAGTCAGCGAAGGGAGATAGGGTGGGGCCGTTTTATAGGATTTGGGTAGGTAAAGGAAAATTACGGTCAAAGGGGGGGTTGTTCTCTGGCTGCTGCCAGGGGTGGGGGTCACAAGGTGCTCAGTGGGGGAGCTTTTGAGCCAAAATGAGCCAGGAGAAGGAATTTCCCAAGGTAATGTCATCAGTTAAGGCAGGGACCGGCCATTTTCACTTCTTTGGTGGTGGAATGTCATCAGCTAAGGCAGGAACAGGCCATTTAAATTTCACTTCTTTTGTGATTCTTCAGTTACTTCAGGCCATCTGGATGTATACAAGCAGGTCACAGGGGATATGATGGCTTAGCTTGGGCCCAGAGGGCTGACAGTGACTATTCAATTAAGTTATGTCTGTGTTTATTGGGGGGTAAATTCTCAGTCTTCTGAGTCAAGGAACAGTGATTTCTCCCAATATTAAATTCTTTCTCTTAGTTCCACTCCTCATCTTGGAAATGTGCCTTCCAGTGCCTTGTAATGTAAAACAGATACTTTTAAAACTTCTGAACTACACCATTAGTTCTTTCCTTCTTTTTTCTCTGTTATTCTTTACTCTGATTAAAGTAAAACAAACCAAAAAGGAAAAAAGAAACAACTAAAAGCAACTAAACAAGCCATATTAACAACTCAACTTTTGCACTATTCAAGAAGCCTTCTATTGGTGAATGGCTTGAAATGGCCAATTTGCATTAGAATGATCCCTCTTTGGTTTTCTTGTATAACATGAAAATCACAGCATTTCCTTAGCGGAAGCCCAGACAGTGTATGGTTTGTAAAATTACCACAGTTTGTACAATTAGGTCTTTACTGCTGTGTGAATTGGTCTCTTAGAATAGCTTTAGAATAGGCAAAGAAAGCAGTTTTCCCCCACCGGGTGTGTGTGTGTGTGTGGTGGTGGGGGGTGGTGGTGTGTGTATGGTATGTGGTGTGTGTGCATGCAGGCTTGCTATACAGTAGGATTATTAATAGATTTCTAGAATGTACAGTGTGCATACTGTATGCCTGGACCTCCTACAGACTTCACCTGTAGAGAATGGTAATTTGAAAAATGCTGTAAAATTGGATACACATTATTTAACATAGGAAATCTTTCTTTTTGATGCACGTCACATACTTTCTGTTGTGTGTATCAGTAGTTGATGTTTTAAAACCATTGTAGTAAACTATAAATGACATAATAGTTATGATTTTAATTATTTGGATCTGTGCAATTCATTGGCATTAAATACATTCACAATGTTTCAGAACCCTCACCACTATCTATATCTAAAACTTGTCATCATTTCAAACACAAACTCTGTGCCCATTAATCAGTAACTTCCCCCACACCCCGGCTGCTGCTAACTTCTTGTCTACTTTCTGTCTTTAGGAATTTATCCAGTCAAGGTATCTTGTGTAAGTGGAACCACACAACATTTTTTCTTCTGTGTTTGGCTTCTTTCACTTAGCATAATGTTTTTAAGATCTATCCACGTTGTAGCATATGTCAAAATGATACAGACAGGAGACAGGGAAATACTGTGTAGAAGAGGGAGGTTCCCTGGCAAAGGCCTCACCCTCAAGCCTGGAGACCCATGGACCTAAGTGGGAGCAGCATTTCGGTTTTTGTGCCCAAAAAGTTGCTTTTTGGCCCGCCACGCCTCCCTATCCGGTACCCATATAAACCCTGAACCCCAGGCTCCAGAAGCAGATGAGAAGGAGATGAGACAAGCAGACGAATGGCAGAACGATGTGGCAGAGAAAGAGAGAAGAGGAACGTTTGAACACCGAGAGGACTTCGTCTGGGGGCAGTTGGAGAGATCGGCTGCTTGACAGCCAAATTCTGGGGGAAGATCATCTTCCCGCTCCGTCCTCCCTTCCGGTTCCCCATCCATCCTGCTGAGAGCCACCTCCACCACTTCATCCTTCAAGCCCATGTGTGACCCAATTCTTCTAGGATACTGGGCAAGAGCTCAGGATACAGAAAGATGTCACACTGGTCCTCTGCCCTTGTGAAAAGGCAGAGGGTCCACTGATCTGGTAAACGTAAGCTGTCTGCGGATGGCAGGCTGAAAGCATTGTAACACAGGGGTTGCAGGCATCCACCCTTAGATACGACTGCAGGGCCAGAGCCCAAAGCACCTGCCCCGGCTCCTGCACTTGCCCCGGCTCCTGCACCTGCCCGTCTGTGTGCTCCCCGTCCTGTCAGGGTATGAGCAGCAGCAGTGACACAACAGGCAAGCCACACCCCTGTCACATGTCCTGCAAGAGGGATCAGGGCACTCTCCTGTTTCTTATTTATTTATTTATTTTATTATTATTTTTTTGAGACAGAGTCTCGCTTTGTTGCCCAGGCTGGAGTGCAGTGGCACAATCTTGGCTCACTGCAAACTCTGCCTCCTGGGTTCATGGCATTCTTCTGCCTCAGCCTCCTGAGTAGCTGGGACTATAGGCGCCCACCACCACGCCCAGCTAATTTTTCGTGTTTTTAGTAGTGGCAGGGTTTCACTGTGTTAGCCAGGATGGTCTCGATCTCCTGACCTCGTGATCCGCCTGCCTCGGCCTCCCAAAGTGCTGGGATTACAGGAGTGAGCCACCGCACAAGGCACTCTCCTATTTCAAAATTTTCATTTCTTTGTCTGGCTGAATAATATTCCATCGTGTATAGAGGATACACTGTATATCCACTGATCTGTTGATGGATACTTGGGCTGCTTCTGCCTTTCGACTACTGTGAGTAATGTGGCAGTGAACACCGGTGTGCAAATATCTGTTGGAGTCCCTGCTTTCCACTCTTTTGGCTATACTGAGTGCAATTGCTGGGTCATATGAAAATTTGATGCTCACCTTTTTGGATAACTGTCAAACTATCTTCCACAGTGGTCACACCATTTTCACAGTGAAAATGTAGCTTCAAAGTCTGGTCAAGTTCTGAACTGAGTTTTTCCATTTCCAAGAGTGCCATCATTTACTTTCCTGAAAATACTCCTTGTGCCTCATGTTCACAGTATCGGAAGCGTTCTGATAGTAGCTGAATCTCTCATTTTCTGGGAAATTCATTTAGATTCTTGCCTAGCTAAAAAGGATTTTAATTTGATTATCCTATGGAGAACACTAGACATAGAAACACGGCTGGCTGGGTCTTTAATCCTGCAGATTCTCCCTATTTTCCCTGCCTCGAATTTCCTGCCTCCCTGCTTTTCTCTGTGCTGCTCTGGAATACTGGTTACTTACAATGAGTCCTCGCTTTCTACGAAGTCAAACGCAAACCCCGAGCACAGTATTCATTGCCCTGCCCAGGTCCTCTAAGCTTGATCTCACATCTTATTCTTAACTTTGACTGTGTGTGTATTCAAGGTGGAAGGCACACCATGATTCTTGTTCATGGTTTTTGACATTTGGCCTTGCTATGCCTTCTACCTGGAGGAGCACACCTAACCGCTAAGGATTCATTTTTCAAATCTCAGGCGTGTGCCTCAGGATGCTGAGCATCATGGACAGGCTCCCAGGCCTGTGGCTTTCAGTTGGGGATGTCAGTGGGGAGCCCTGGCAGGGGCTCAGAGGAAGGGAACAGGGAGAAGTTAGGGAATTTAGTCCTCAGCGCCTCCTGTGAGGTCACTTCCTATTGGCTGCCTCCCTTGACTAAAGCTTGCTGCTTCCCTATGAGGCTTCTTTCGCCTATCTCTGTTTGCCTCCCTGTGACTGGGAACTGCTCTTGGTGACACTTGTCACTTTGAGCTTTGGCTGTGATGACTCCAGGTTGCTGAGTTGCAGTTGGCTTCCTCACACCCAAAACTCTGTTTACAGACGTGCCTCCGTAAATAACCCTTCCTCAGGTTCCCTGGCTTGACAGTGCCCTCTGCTTCCTCTGGGACCTTCACAGCCAAGTCTTCCTCCATCACACCGGGTGGAAACCAATCCCCTCTTCCCCCAAGTCCCTATAGCGGTTTGTACGTCTTTTAACACATAACATATTGTAGAGATTTATGTGTATATGGTAACTCCCATTTTAGATTATCAATTTCCTATGGGAGGATATTGTGTTTTACTTATTTTTACATTTCCTGTGTTCCTTCCTTGAAAGAATAATTTTTTATGACTGGTATAAAAGCCACACTAAAAAGAATACCGTTAGTTTTAGGTAAAGGATTTTCACAGCCATTGTAGCTCTGATGTGGCCATGGAGTACATTGGAGGGTATACTTTAAAAGGTTATCTCATTTCAAAGAATGAAAAATGTTGAAGTGTATTAAAAGCAAATTAAAATTATGTTATTGAAATTGCAATGATGACCTTAGTTACATAGAGAATTTGAAAATTAATACCTGTTTCTGTACAAAATCATTAATTTTGAAAGAGCTTGAGGTGATCCTGTTTTAGGACATAACAGATCTATAATTAAACCCATAGAAGAGTATTTCTTTTATTGCAATATGTAGGGTGCACATGCATTTCAGATGCAATTTTATAAAGCAATATCTTGAAAACAACTCCACTCAAATTGGTAATTTCAGATTGTTTGCAAATTCTCATCCCCCTCTACTGTCTTACTCCTATCGGTAAACAAACATGGTGATGTCAGTCAAACGGCTCTTTCTTCACCTAAAATATTCTGCCACAGAGATTGTCACGTGGAGTCTGCTCACTGTCACCCATCCCCAGCTCCTTTTTTTCCTTTAATAAATTCATTCTAACCAAGACTTTTCCCTGCCCCCTTCTCTAAGACAGCTCTTGTCAAAATCACCCGTAAACATCATGCAAATCTAGCCACCAATTCTCAGTTTTCCTCTGATTTGATATTTTGGAAGCCTCTGAAATCATAGACTAGATTTTCCTCCTTCCTTTCTTTTTTTTAAATGTTTGTTTGTTTGTTTGGAGGTAGAGTCTCCCTCTGACACGATCTGTACGCACCACAACCTCCGCCTCCTCGGTTCAAGGGATTCTTCTGCCTTAGCCTCCTGAATAGCTGGGATTACAGGCGTGTGACACCACGCCTGGCTAATTTTTGTATTTTTAGTAGAGACAGGGTCTCACCATGTTGGCCAAGCTGGTCCCAAACTCCTAACCTCAGGTGATCTGCCTGCCTTGACCTCCTAAAGTCCTGGGATTACAGGCAGGAGCTACTACACCTGGCCGAGATTTTCCTCCTTCAAACATGGTCTGCACTTGACTTCTGGGACACTCCTGTGCCCACATTGTCCCCTACATCTCTGGCCATTTCTCCATCCCCTTTGGGGACTCCTCTTTCTCTCCATCAGTTCTTGATGGGGTGTGGCCTTGGGGCTCTTCTTCCTTCTCTCCACTCTGCCTGTAAGTGTTCATTCATCCTGAACCATGGCTAAGAACACCAACAGCACACTAATGACATTGATTTCCAGCCTGAGAACTGTCCCTGACCCTGAGACTGGTACAAAACCCAGCCTGTTCATCAGCTCCATGTGGAGGCCCATAGGCATCTCTAACTGCTGGCATGCAACACGGGACCCTCGGTTCTTACTCCCTCCCACCCTATGCCCACAATTTACCACTTCCCGGGCTCCCCCATCTTCACTCATCGTATGGCTATTATTCACTCAATTCTTAGTCAAAATGTTTGCATTCTCTTGAGTCTTCTCTCTCTTTTATTTCAAAATATTTTTATTTATTTAAAATTTATTTCATAAATAGTAGAATTTTTTTCCCCACATCTTTATTGCTCGCCCGAAGTTCCACCTCCTAAGAGATAACCACTGTGATTTATTTACCTATGCTTCTACAGTCTTTTTTTTTTTACAATTATAAAAACATGCAAATATAATTTTTTATTCTCCTTTTTTACTTCAAGGGTAACAAACTAAAAATGCTCTTTTGTACTTTTTTTGAAGTTGGGTTTCTTGAGGGGAAATTTATATTCAGTCATTTTATTGAACCCTAACCCTGATCCTGAAAATGTGTCTGGTACTATGAGTTTCAACAAATGCATACAATCATGTAAACACCACCAACATGAAGATATAGAACGGACCCACCACTCTTTCAGAACATTTCTTCGTGCTTCTTAGAAGTCAGTACTGTTCCCTCCACCCCAGCTCCTGGCAAGCCCTCGTCTGGTTTCCGTCTTGATGGCTTTGCCTTGCACAGGAGGTGACACAGATGCAGTCATGCAGTGTACAGCCTTCTGGTTCTGGCTTCTTTCACTTAGCCTAAGTTGTTAGCTATTCGTCCAGGTCATTGCATGAATCAGCACTTTGTTCTTTTCATTTCTGAATAGTATTCTGTTTAGAGGTTAAACCTTGTTTTTCTCATTTAATATATCTTTCCTTGCCAGTCTATGGAAAGCTTTCTCCTTTTCACCGCTGTGACATCATCTACACACGAATGTATCACGCTTTAGTCAGTTTCAAGAGTCATGGCTGTCATGCATACTTCCCCTTCTCCACCACACACCATGATCTGAAGCTTTGCCTTCTCCCTCTCTCTGTGTATGCTGACTCTGATCAGCGCTCCCCCGGTGGCCTTAAACCTGTGTCTCGGAGACCTCCCACTTCAGGGGATCTCACTGAGCAAGGGCCCAAGCAAGCTAGGCTTCTCAAGCCATTGCTGTATTTGCACCAAGACCAAGGACTTGCCCCTCAAGGTCGGCTCCATGCTAACGGTTGAGTGCTGCAGAGCACGGGAGCTGCCCATTCCGGGGACACATGAGATTCCTTGTTGGCATATTCGGCTCAAGGACTCCTTGCAGGCTTTTTTGAGCCACCTTAGATGGTCAAAAGGCAGTTTTACCAGGGCAGTCTAGGATGCTTCTGCCCAGACCTTTGTTGAGTCAGACTTGCATGTCCCAGCATTTTCCAACTTCCTCCCTGTTGCCTTCCATGCAGTCATCTCCCATAATAAAATTCTTGCCTAGTTAATCCCATTTTGCAATCTGTTTTTCAGAGAACTCAGATTAATGTTGCTTCCAATTTCCACTGCAACCTCTGTACTCCAGCTTCCATCATCTCTCTCCGGGTCTCCTAGTCTTCTTGCACCAATCCCTGTTCTTGGGTGATCTATTAATATTATCGACAGATAATTATCTTCCAAAAATGTAAAATACGTCACATCACCTCCTGCATACAACTAAAAGATTTCCCTTTCCTTTAAGTTAAAACCCACACCTTGATGCCCTTATACAATCTAATCCTGGTCTTCCTCTCCTCCCTCATCCTTCCTTTTATCCTCATGCTCTTAGAGTCTTAATGGGGCTCTCACTATTTCTTTTTTTCCTTTTTTTTTTTTTTTTTTTTTTTTGAGACAGAGTCTTGCTCTGTCGCCAGGCTGGAGTGCAGTGGCATGATCTCAGCTCATTGCAACCTCCACCTCCCGGGTTCGAGTGATGCTCCTGCCTCAGCTTCCTGAGTAGCTGGGATTACAGGCATGTGCCACCGCACCTGCTATTTTTTTCTTTTTTGTATTTTTAGTAGAGATGGGGTTTCACCATGTTGGCCAGGATGGTCTCGATCTCTTGACTTCATGATCCATCTGCCTCGGCATCCCAAAGTGCTGGGATTACAGGCGTGAACCACCGCGCCCGGCCTGACTCTCACTATTTCTGACCATGAAATGCTCCTTCTACAGATTTTCGAATGGTCTGCTCCTTCTCCTCATTCAAGTCACTGCTTAGATGTCACGTCCTCAGAGACCCCTTTCTTGATAACTTCCTCAGCCCTCCTGCCTGATACTGTACATCTTTAACCATGTTTTAATTTTTTCATACATGATACAACTCTCTGAATTTATATTACTGATGATTTGTTTACTTGCTAACCTTCTGTCCTCCTCCAGGAAGGTAGCTTCATGTTCTGTATTCCATATTCATCATCATGAACATTGTCAGCACTCAGCAGATGCTCAATAATTATTTACCAATGAGTAAGTGGATGTATTTTAGGGGTGAATAAAATGACAAATTTGATGCGTCTGGTGTATCCTGAACAAGTCTTGGTGATCATATGACTATTCTTTATGCTGGCCATGGTTCAAGGAGGGAGCTGTGAGAACACAAAACAGTGTCTCTGAATCTCACATGAAACAATATTTCACGTGACCACAGGATACCATTAAACACATACATTCACTTCTGAGTGTCCTGTGAATTAAATGTAAAATTCTATCTGTGTCCTCAAATGTTATCGTGGATTTGATTATGATCATTTTGGTAGTCACAAATTTGCAGGTACATGCATGAGCAGAAGTACAACGAAGTTCTTGTGAATAGGGGATCCTGGCTGGGGAACAAAGAGAGTAGGTATTGCTGGAATACAGTGGAAGACACTAGGGCTGGGAGCAAGTGTGCCAAGAATAAGATAGGAAGATAAAAGTAATTTTGCATTTTCAGTGGTCATGTTGGTCTAATAGAATGCCATAAGCAAATATCTGCTTGTTATATGAGGCTTTTTTCTTTTCCTTTTTTAATGATCGTGATGATTAATATTTCTTTATAAGCGTCAGTCCACATCTGCTACAAAGCTGAGTGGGAATTCTTACTCCCACTGATGTAACCTTTAGGTAAAGGGTAATGAATGAGAACTCATCCTCCTCATTTCTTTTTTGCTTTGTTTTGCTTTTTTGTTCTTTTGAGTCAGTAGAGAAGAAGCCAGAAAAATGGTAGCGATTAGACAATTAAACCAACTAATTATAGCTTTTAGTTATAATCCTTTTCTTTTTTCCTAGGATTGCAGAAGATTTTATTTATTAAAATATTTCTGACCCATAATTATATTATTACTTGAAAATTGTAAAACTTTTCTTTAATATTTAGCAATTTTCACAAATAGTTTACATTCAAATATGTTCATCAAACTTTAGTTGTTGCTTAAGAATATTCATCTTTAAAAAAAATCATCAACAGTTTTTCCAAAGATTCTTTGTTTGAAAATAGGGCGTTTTTCTGGAATTATAATAAATAAAGTTAATTTGGCTTGAATATAACATGTTTTATATGTCTTCTAATAAATTCAGACATCCCAATTATGATATAGAGATGGCAACAATACATTTGACTCATTGATAAATTGTATATTTAAATTTATTCCTTCTGCAAATGATGTGAAAAATACGCATGTTGCCTCTCTTAGAAATGCAATGAAGTTAAATTGAAATTTTGTCATAAAAGAAGAAAACATAGATCTAAGAGTGTTATGAATTATCTTTGAGGAAAGAGACCTGAATGTTGTAAGGTTTCTTACTCTTTAAAAAGTGAGCAGTGGTTTTTTTTTCTTTTTTTTTTTTAATGTGTCAGTATTTATGCTCAATGTATTCTCTTATTATAACGTGGAACCAGAAATTACGTGCAGGTACATGCTTTCTCTAAACTTTAAAATGTAAAAAAAGACATAAAGTTGTTTTTAAAACGATCAAGTCAAAATTAAAGTGTTGAGATGGGAGCTCTGGCGCAGAGGCCGAATGCACCACTTTCTGAACTCTTTCTGTGGTCAATTACCTTATGATGCCGCAGAGTCTGAAAAGGCTTTGGCTGGGCTGAGTCAATGAAATATTTATGGATCAAAGGATCCTGGAGATGCTTCCTATGGGAATGCATATAATAATATAGTATTTATACAGTGCCGTCTTTGATGTGCTCAAAGAGTTTTACAGACATTCTGTACTTCATCAGCACCACCCATGAAGCAGGTTGGGGGTAAGAATGAATTTTGTTTACAAATGAGTAAAAGTCATACAGAGCAGAGATTCACAGGGGGTGGGAAATGACAGAGCAGGAACTCCCTGTCTGTTCAAAGGTGCAAGGAAAGAGATTAGTTTCCTAATGTCCACAGGGATTTTTAACCTCTATACTTGTGATTTCCTTGGACACCCAATATCTTGTGCTTCATGACCTTTAAAGCCCCCTCGAGTTCTAAAATTCCACTGCTGAATTCACAACAGCAGCTTGCATGGTGGAGGGAGAGAGGTCAGACTCTGGAATGGGATAATCTTGGGTTTGAATCCTGGCCTTGCCGCTCACTAGGGAGGTGAATTTGAACAAATAAGTAATTCGTTTGAGCTTCAGTTTCTTCTTCATCCATGGGATGGACATGTCATATCGGCCTCATGAGGCTGTATGGAAGCACCACTTGAGATGGTGTGGCAAAGCACTTGTCACGGGATCTAGCACACAGTAGGTCTTCCATAAACTGTGTGAGTTAGTATTTTTGGCAGAGATAAAAAGCAGTTTTTTGTTTCTTGCCTACCCTCCTTCACCAAAATGGAATGACCTAACCACATGGTAGGGTTCCAAATGAATGTGCTCCAGTTCAAGTTAAGTGTTGGAAATTCTGTCCATTTTTGTTAGCAAATCAGATGTTTGAGATCAGTTTTCTTTCCTAGGCGTTGTTAGTGCAGGGATGCCTGAATTAAACACTATAACTTTGAAGCCAGCACGTGTTGACAAAGTATGTGGACGGACAGTGCAGAGTTGGTGGAAGTGGCAAGTTTGACCACAGTTTGCACGGAATCAGTGGCTGGAGTGAGGTACCATTCTAGGCTAGACCATTCTCTGCTGCTTCATCCCCCCGGAGGAGCGTGCCAGCTGAAAGGCCCCAAGGAAACGTGAGGTGGGAGAGGAGCAAGGACTTCCTGTGATAGGAAGATAAAGAGGGACTCTAGATCTAAAAAAAGAGATAAAAACCATAGCCCATGAATACTAAAAGGGACCGTTGAGGTTCCTATATGGCAGGTATTATTTATTTCTCTAGTAATGCATATTTACTCAAAAGAATGCCAACCACAGCTTATTAATAGAGGAGCCAATATATATAATAAAAGACTGAAGGAAGATGGTCACTATGCTTATAATTTGTGATATAAAATTTGTATCAATTTTTACTATGGGCTGGGTGTGGTGGCTCACATCTATAATCCTTGGGAGGCCAAGGTAGGCAGGTCACTTGAGGTCAGGAGTTTGCGACCAGCCTGGCCAACATGGTGAAGCCCTGTCTTTACTAAAAATACAAAAAATGAGCCGGGTGTGGTGGCAGGCACCTGTAATCCCGGCTACTTGGGAGGTTGAGGAGGAGAATAACTTAAGCCTGGGAGATGGAGGTTGTAGTGAGCCGAGATCAAGCCACTGTGCTTCAGCCTGGACAACAGAGCAAGACCTCGTCTGTAAAATAAATAAATAAATAAATAAAATAAAATTCTTCCTACGATCATTGACTTAGTACTATAGATGTAGGTATTCTGCCATGTAATTTAACAGTAAGTGAAAATTATTTATTGAATTTTACATTTCCCATGTTTTTGCACTAATGGAAATGCATCTGTGTAACATGTAAATTTTTATATGAAAAACTAATGTTAGTGGCATTTTGGTTTTCTTGGCTATAATGCTATTAGGCACAGGATTGAATAAACAAATAGTGTAAAATTTGATCATCAGCATCATGAATATTTGTATATTTTGATAACAGATGATGTAAGAAAAAAATCTCTAAAGAGAAAAAAGAAGTTGTTGCAAAGTTTGCTCATTAAAGTAAATGCACTTTTAAGATAAGAATTCATCATATGAATCTCTTAGAGATCATATTTTTTGTGGGTAAATTTCAAGAGGAAGGTGAAAAGGTGCCGGGCATAGAAAATGATGTGCTGAAAAACTGACTCCTCAAAAAGTAACAAAAGAAGTTCTGATTCATAGTCTTTGCCAGTTTCCATTGTGTAACTCCTCCCACCATCTACCATGATGCATTTCAGGCAAGTGGTGAATGTGGGGCATTGGAAGAGGCACGCAATGGGCATTCAGGAGCCCAAGAGGTTGGCTCCAGCACAGCCGTGGACCGGCTCCCGTATGGACAATACGAGAGTGAGCTATATTGAGGGAGGAGATAGGAAAACAATAAAAACTGGCAGGAGGCCACAAAAAGCGTAGCATTCTGGAGTCATCTAATATAGGAGCAAGTCGTTCTCAGCACTAACCCAGCATGATCATTTATCAATGTGCTGAGGCTCCGAATAAAAGGCAAGGTCAGCATAGCACTGAGATTGAGAGCTGCAGTACCAGGGCTGACATCCGGCCCTGCCAATTGCTATTTAGTTTTGTGACTTGGTGCTGGTTTCTGAGCCTCTCTGGGCCTCTCAGCTCCTTTTTCTCTAAGATCTGAGGCACACTGCATCTGACTCAAAAGGTCATTGGGAGGGTAAACTAGTTACTACTGGTGAAGCATCTGGGAGTGCCTGACACGTAAGGTTATGAGCTAAACTGTGTTCCCCCAAATCCATATGTTGAAGTCCTAACCCCAGCATCCCAGAGTGAAACCCTATTTGGAGATAAGGTCTTCACAAATGCGATTACATTAAAATGAAGCCATTAGGGTGGACCCCCCATGACTGGTGTCCTTATGAGGAGAGGAAGAGACACCAGGTGTATCAGGCCATTCTTGCATTGCTATAAAGAAATGTTTAAGACTGGGTATTTTATAAAGAAAAGAGGTTTAATTGGCTCAGAGTTCTGCAGGCTGTACAGGAAACATGGTGCTCTTCATCTGCTTGGCTTCTGGGGAGGGCTCAGGAAGCTTAAAATCATGGTAGATGGGGGAGCAAGAGAACAAGTGGGGAGGTGCTTTTAAATAACCAGATCTGAAGAGAACTCATTCACTATTGTTAGGACAGTACCAAGGGGGATGGTGCTGAACCATTAATAAGAAATGGCCCCCAAGATCCAATCACCTCCCAGCAGGTCCCACCTCTAATATTGGGGATTAAATTTCAATATGAAATTTGGGTGGAGACACATATCCAAACTATATAATTCCACCTCGGGCCCCTCCCAAATGTCATGTCCTTCTCACATTTGAAAATAGTGATGCCTTCCCAATAATCCCCCAAAGTTTTAGCTCATTCTAGAATTAACTTGAAAGTTCAAAGTCTAAAATCTCATCTGAGACAAGGTAAGTCCCTTCCACCTATGAGCCTGTAAAATTTAAAAAAAAAAAAAATCTTAGTTACTTTCAAGAGACAATGGAGGTACAAGAATTGGGTAAACATTACTATTCCCAAAAGGAGAAATTGGCCAAAAGAAAGGGGCTACAGGCCCAATGTCAGTCCAAAACCCAGCAGGGCAGTTATTAAATTGCAAAGCTCCAAAAAAATCTCCTTTGACTCATGTCCCACATACAGGGTAAACTGCTGCCCTGGGTCATGATAGTGTTGGTGGATTCCCAAGGCCTTGGGCAGCTCTGCCCCTGTGGCTTTGCGATGTTCAGCCCCTGCAGCCACTCTCACAGGTTGTAGTTGAATACCTCAAGCTTTTCCATGTGCAGGTGAAAGCTGGTAGTGGATCTACCATTCTGGGGTCTGGAGGATGATGGCCCGATTCTCACAGCTCCACTAGACAGTGCCCGAGTGGGGATTCTGTGTGGGGCCACATTTCCCCTCTGCACTACTCTAGTAGAGGTTCTCCATGAGGGCTCCACTAGTGCAGCAGCCTTCTGCTTAGTCACCCAGGCTTTTCCATACATACTCTGAAAAACAAGCAGAGCCTCCCAAGTCTTATTCACTCTTGCACTCTGTGCACCTGCAGGCTTAACATCACACAGAAACCACCTAATTTACAGCTTGCACCCTCTGAAGCAGCAGCCAAGACTATATCTGGGCCCCTTTGAGCTACAGTTAGATCCAGAGCAACCAGAGATGCAGGGAGCAGGGTCCCAAAACTGCACAGGGCAGTGGGGCCCTGGGCCTGGCCCATGAAACCACTCTGTCCTCCTAGGCCTCCAGGCCTGTGATGGGAGGGGCTGTCTGGGAAATCTCTGAAATGGTTTTGAGGCCTTTTACCCATTGTCTTGGCTAACAACACTTGCCTTCTGTTTGCTTATGCAAATTTCTCTAGCAAGTAGTTGAATTCTTCTCCTGAAAATGGGCTTTTCTTTTCTACCACATGCCAGGCTGCAAATTTTCCAAACTTTTACACACTACTTCCCTTTTAAATACAAGTTCTGACTTATTTCTTTGCTCCCACATCTGAGCATAGGTTGTTAGAAGCAGCCATGTCACATCTTGAACACTTTGCTGCTTAGAAATTTCTCCTGCTAGATACACTAGGTCATCACTCTCAAGTTTAATCTTTCACATATTCCTAAGGAAGGGACACAATCCAACCAAGCTCTTTGCTAAGGTATAATATGTGTGGTTTTGCTCTGGTTCCCAACCAGTTTCTCATTTCCATCTAAAATCTTATCAGCCTGGACTTCATTGTTCATATCACTATCATTATTTTGGTCAAGACCATTTAATCAGTCTCCAGGAAGTTCCAAACTTTTCCTCATCTTTCTGTCTTCTTCTGAGCCCTCCAAATTCTTCCAACCTCTGTCCATTGCCCAGTTCCAAAGTTGCTTCCACACTTTCAGGTATCTTTACAGCAATGCCTCACTCCTCAGTACCAATTTTCTATGTTAGTCTGTTCTTGCACTGCTATCAAGAAATACCCAGAAAATAGCTTTACTTGGCTCATGGTCCTTCAGCTTTATAGAAAGCATAGTACTGGTCTCCACTTGGTTTCTAGGGAGGCCTCAGGAAGTTTACAATCATGGTGGAAGGTGAAGGGGGATCAGGTACATCACACAGTGAGAGCAGGAGGCAGAGAGGAATGAGATCTCATGAGAACCCACTCATTATGGCGAGGTCAGTACCGGGGGGATGATGCTAGGCCATTCAGGAGAAACCACCTCTATGATCCAGTCACTTCCCATGAGGCCCCACCACCAACACGGGATTATAATTATGCATGAGATTTGGGAGGGGACACAGATCCAAACTATATCATGAAGAGAATAAAAACAAAAAAGTTGTTTGGGATATAAATAGGGCTAAAACTCTAGCCATTTAGAATTACTTGTTTTCTGAGGATTCTTTGTGATAAATGTTGTGTTGTAATATTGTTCTCACTTTTTGGGAGTAATTAAATTACTGTGTATCAGAGAAAAAATAGTGTACTCTGGCAACAAAAATATCTTGGAAGAAAGTGCAGTGGTATATTGTTAGTATTATTGGTACATATCACATATGTATGTTGTAGAGGTTTGGAAGCAGATGTACTTTGTTATAACAGCAGTGTGTATACACCAAGGGATGAGAACTTTGATGTTTTAAGTTTTCAATCCAACCTATACATTTAAAATATCCCCATAGGCTCCATGATTAAAATACCACCTCAAACCCTGTCTTGCTTTGCAATGTGTATGTATTGTGGTTGCTTTTTCATTTCTCTTTTCTTGTTTTGGGATTAAGTGTAGACTGAAAAGACTTCCGACCTGTTAAGGGATGAGCTCCTAGGTCAAAGGCCATTTCTTCAAAGAGGAGATAAATATGTCCAGTAACTCAGAAGAAGAGGAAAAGAAAATAGATCTCTCTTGAATCTGGACGGATCTTGCTGTGGTACCCTTAAGCAAATGCTGATATTATCTATGATGAAGAATGGACCTTCTCTGTCTGCAGTGTCCTTCCCTGCAGGACTTTCTCAAAGAAAAACTGAATGTGTGAACTCTGAATACAGACGGCAGAGAAACAGAAACATGCAACCAAATACAGCTATAAAACTATGACATGACTCATGCATAATATATTGAAATCATGGCAATTTGGGGGCTTTTATTATAGTCATTAAAAAGTGTGTGTGAACTCTGAAAATCAGCTTAAGATGAAATTTTCTTTCTCTCTCTCTCTCTCTCTCTCTCTCTGTCTCTTTCTTTCTTTTTTTTTTTTTTTTGACAGAGTCTTGCTTTGTCTCCCAGGCTGGAGTGCAGTGGGGTGATCTTGGCTCACTGCAAACTCCACCTCCGAGGTTCAAGCAATTATCCTGCATCAGTCTCCTGAATAGCTGGGATTACCAGTGCCCGCCACCATGCCCCGTTAATTTTTGTATTTTTAGTAGAGACGGGGTTTCACCATGTTGGCCAAACTGGTCTTGAGCTCCTGACCTCAAGTGATCTGCCTGCCTCAGCCTCCCAAAGTGCTGGGACTACAGGTATGAGCCGCCGTGCCCAGCTAGATGAAACATTTTTGACACAACTTTGTTACCTTTGATAAAAACCCTTTAAAACAGAAAGAACTATATAGATAAAGACCAGCATCTCCAAAGAGCTCTGTGGGTGCTTCATAGATACTAAGGAAAATATTTCATTAAAACATAAACTATGGTGAATAATGGAAGTGCATTGCTGTAGAGAAGTAAAATATTCATTTCAGTTGAGACTACGACTTCTCAACACGTAGGGGGCAAAGGAATCCTGTGTGGGACCCTGTTAAAGTACAGACTTTGATTTGGTAGTTCTGGGTTCTGAGAGGAATCTAGGCTTCTGCATTTCCAAGGAAATGGTGACGTGCTGCTCGTCTGAGGACCGCACTTTGAGTGGCGAGGGTCTAGCAGCTGAGCTTCTTAAGGTCAGCAACTATTGCACTCATCTTTAAGCATCCAACATGTAGTCCAGCAGAGATCACTGATAAGCTGATCAACAAATGCTTGCAGGATGGGTGGATGGATGCATGTAAATTAAAAAAAAGGCAAAACGGAGACAAATGCATTGATTTCCCCTCCATTTTCTAGGTCTCCTGGCATGCTAAGTTCATAGAAACCTAAAAAGCTTTTACCATTCTCAAATTTTCTGTGGGGAGAACAAGAACCGACAGTTGAAGGCAAAAATGGCGTTTTCCATTCAAAATAAGAAAGCGTTTCCTAAGAGTAAGAGCCTTCAAACGGAATGGTCTGAGGTCGTGAGCTTCCTGACACTGGAAGTGTTCAGACATTGGCAGGACAATCATTTTAGGGGTTTATTATACTGCAGATCTCAGCGACAAGCTGACAGGACTAGAGAACATTTAAGATATCACCCAATCCTAAAATCCTACGGGAAAGAAACAAGCAGACGGGAGAGGTTAGTGAGGTAAAAAAGACGACCGCTTTAGATTTTAAAACCCTTTGGATGTGGTTCAAATTCCAGCAAGTTACTTTTCTGAGCCTCAGTTTTCTTCTCTGAAAAAGCAGGTAATGATAATGCCTATTTTGTAGCTTTGCTGTGAGAATTAAGTACAATTATCTTTTTATGAAAGTAGCATATCATATAGTAAACACTCTTTTCTTCAACAGAGTGGTGTGCTGGTCAATGTTCAGCAATGAATTTCCCTGTCCTCCCCGCCATAAAAGCTCTGGTTTGTAGGGTTTGCTGATTTTCGTGGTGTAAATGTTCCCATCGTGACCTATTTTAAGCTAGCAGTACCTTAACAGCCAGCTTACAGGATTCCTGAGAGTCTAGCAGCCAGCTCTTGTGAGCCACTGGTGTGAGTCAGCTCCATTACACAACCGCTTCCGCTAGCCCCCATCTTACCTTAGCTGTGAGCCTTTGTGATACGGAGGCATAACAGAGCATTACTTTCCATGGACTTCTATCCCATACTATGAAGCAGATAGACCCAGCATATTAATAATCTCTGCCTCTCATATTGGATGAGGAAGGAGGTGACTGTGGGCTGACTTAATATGTGACAAATTGCATGAGGCGAATGAGACAAAGCTCCTACAGTGAAACCAGGAGCTGCACACATGTGTCCCTAAGAAAAGAGGGGATTACAAAATACTATGAAATAGGAGAAAAATTAGGATTGAAACCAACCAAAGAGTGGGCAGTTGTATTAGAACAGATGGCATTTTTGAGTATGTACTCCTAACACTTTCAATGTTTCAAACTCTCACGTGTTTCTCAGATTAAAGTGCAATCATGAACTTAATTACTCAATAGTTTTTTGTTAAGTGAATTTTGAATTTAAAAAGCTTATTCTTCCAAATTAGCTATTAAATATATGAGCATTTCTATTTAAATTTAATTCTATTACCTGACAAGTGTTAGTTCTTCATCATAATGACAAAAGTGTGATTAGATCATTAAGTTCAACACATCAGAACAATTTTCAAATGATATGCTCTTCATGCATTTGTATTAAGATATGGTCTAATATGAGACCAGAAATCAAATACATTTTAATCTTTGCTGAAAGAATGACATTCTCTGGCCAGGTAGATGTTAAGACATATAAATACTTTTCTTCTTCCACTTATAAAATTAGACAGTAATGGTTAATGGATGCATTGGACAAGTTAATTGTTTAATATAGCAAAAAATTATCTTGTAATGAAAAACATTCACCTAGCCTCAACCTTTTACATAAGTTTTTGTCAATCTTTAATTATTAATCCTAGTTTTACATGAAATAAGTGTCTACAGTTATCAAATCCCTCTGATTGATTTATTCAAAAGTTGGTTAAGGGCAATTGTTTTACCCAATTTCTAATTATACAGTAATAATAGTACAGCTGTAAATTATAATTCAGTTTTCTCCATTTTGGAGTTATTTATAGATCTGAATCTTTTGAAGGTAATAGCTGACATTAGATAGCTGAAAGAAATTAATGACTTCATGGTAGTGTTGATGCCTTGGATACTCATTATAACCTTTTAAAAATATGTATACATAGGTTTGATTGAGTTTCTTCCTCCTTGAAATTCTATGTGCCGGTAAAGGAGGTGACATTTACTAATGGAGACAGTCCCAAATTAAACCCATTCTCTATGGTTCTACTTTGTATTTTTAATATGGATCCTAGAACGGTGATGGAAGTTGAACTAACTTTTTACTGTAATATCAAATGAGGTTTTTTAAAGTTGAGGTTTATAAGAAAAAAGGATGAGTTGAGAAGAATTTAATTCATGCTCTGAGTTGAATTATACAGAAATACATAGAGGTTTTTAAGAGCGAAATCATGTGCAAATACTTGAAGAAAATTATCCATAATTTATGGCATAATTGCCCTATGAATCTTGTATTAAACTAGAAACTTCTCATCACTTGGGTTCTGAAGCAGCTGTCAGATAGGATGGGCTGGGATTGTGTCCTGATGTGGATTCCTGCTCTCTTTTTGGTTTTGAGGCACTTCTATTGGTGCCTGGCTTTCAAGAACCCCCATCTTGGTGTTTGAAAAATATCTTTCCTTCTAGACTATGCAGTGTTGTTCTGTTTCTCATGGGTTTTCACAAAGACAATAGTAGTGGTGTCAACCCCCTATGAGATGGTTTAAAAACAGGTCTGTACATTTTCTGAAATGCCTGCCACCATGGGGTGGCAGCTAAGAATCCTTCCTTGAAACTGAGTGGGCTTTTTAACGCCTCCCATGATAGAGTTTGGTGGAAGTGATGCCCTTGACTCCCAGAAGGCAGGTTAGAAAAGAACCTGAAGCATCTGCCAGATTGTCTGGGGACACTCACGTAGGAGGAAGGCTTACACCCCTGAGGGCTTCAGGCGAGCAGAGCACATGCCTGAGAGGGAGAGCCAGTCCCTGGCTGTTTGAGTTTTCTGTCAGTGGTGTGAGTGAAGAAGCCCCAGGCATCTTCTGACTGTTTTGACTGTAGTTAGAAGACCTGGAGCAAGAATTCAGGAACTACCTGGCTGAGCCCAGTCAACCCTTAGATTGAAAAGCAAACTAAAATTATTGTTTTAGTAACTATTTTACTTCTTTTTGTTTTTTGAGACAGGGTCTTACTCTGTTGCCTGGGAGTGCAGTGGTATGATCATAGTTCACTGTTACCTTGAACCCTTGGTCTCAAGCAATCCACCTGCTTCAGCCTCCCGAGTAGTTGAGATTTCAGGTGCACACCATCATGCCCAGATAATTTTTTTTTTTCTAGAGACAGGGTCTTGCTATGTTGCCAAGGCTGGTCTTGAACCCTGACCAACTATTTTTCAGTGGTTTGTTTACTGCATTAGACAACCAGAATGCCTTGCAGCTTAAGTAAGATGATGGGTCCTGTGTGTTATGTTTCCACATCCAACCTCTGCCAAGGAGAACCACTGGGAAGCTGCTGTTCTGATGGTAAGGTTGCCTACAGATCCACAGTTCCTGACCCTAACAATTCACACAATACCGTTTTTTGGTTCTGCTTCATTATATTTGCAGAACTGAAAGGGTGTCACTCAAAATGAACCCGATAAAATTTTTTTGATGAATTCAACTTGATAAAATAGCTCTTGGTTTCTAACAAGAGAGGCTTGGGAAGGTCACGTATTGGGGGTACTTTGGGCAGCAGTAAGTTTTGGAATTGGATGTTGTCATTTGACCACTGTTTAGCATCAAATGAGTTTCAAGCAAGTGCTTGGACAAACAGTACCCCTGGCACATGCTTCTCTGTTTTCTGGCAGACTGCTTTCTTCTTTGTGTCAATGGAGACAATATTTTCTGCCTTGTTTTCATTTGTGAAACTCCAGTCTAAGACTCAGAAACTCTTTGCCACAACTGTAAAACTTAATAAGCTGAATTTCCATTGCTATTATTTATGTTCCTAGTCTCTGCTGCCTAAACTACACATAGATCAGCGGAGAAGTGTTACTCTTGGGCTCCCTTTGAGTGCAAAAGCTTTCCAAGAGGGATTTTGAATACAGTCTGCACTGCGCCTCTGAGGCTGTAGTCAGAGCCCACAAATGTGTCTCACAGTCAAGCTTCCTGAAGGATCTTGCAATATAATGCTAGGTTTCTGGGGGCTTTGTTGTTTAACTGTTTTCATATCTACTAAGTATTGATAATTCTTGTTGGTTTATGACTGCTGTGTCAATACAAAAATGCCACACAAACCTTATCTGGAATAGTTCTGTAAGTGTAATTGATGGCTATGTAAATAGGATTGTAGTTCCATTGTGCATGAGTCCTTCACCTCCACAGCTTGACGGGTTACAGCAAAAGGTGCACCTCCTTCCACGTGGGGATGGGCTTCTGGCTTTTTGCATCTCACAAGTCTCCATGTGGTGAGTGAAGTGCCCCTGTGCTCCCGAAGGCTCGCACTGCAATCGCTGCCTGGGTGTTTTAATTAAGAGGCTGTGCTGTGATGTGGGATATATAACAAATCATTTAACAGCTCTCCTCTCACTATTGCCCTAGTGAATATAGGACCTGAGTTCATCTCACCCAAAATATCTTCTGCTCAGGTGGCAACTGACATTAGCCACCAAACGGCTGCAGAGGGAAAGGCTAAGAAGATACTCAGCTCTTGAGTCTAAAATTGAACTGTTTGGCAAAACAATAGCCTGGTAAAGTCAGCTATTGTCTTAAGAATGGATTTTCCATATTCATTTATTTCCACTTTTGCCATGTTAACAACTGGGCTTGGAGACCCTGCTTGATAGAACACTCCCTTTGCTGTTTAGAAAAGCCATGAAAGCTTATCTGGAGACAAGAAGAAGGCAGGATGTAAGAGAAATAAAAGAAAGATCTCTTCCTGTTTGCCAGGAGAGAAAGCGGGCAGAGGGAAGCATAGTAAGCAGTGCAGTGTGGCCCAAGTTTCTTCCTTCTCTCAGCTCAGCTTGGGCCTGCAGTGGGGCAGCAGGTGCCATGTTGAACCACCACCACCGCAACAAAACCCTGGGATCCCTGGACTAAGAGACTCAAGGCCTTCCTGGCCCGATGTTTCCAAGTTAGTGTCTCCTATCGGTGCCTCATAAAAGCTTTTTGACAATGATAAAATCAAACTTAGGTATTGTCTTCAAGCAGAACAAGATTAGGACCCTTTGACAATGTATTAACCGTGATATACGTTTTGGTGATTTTCCAGAATAAATGAAACAAGCTAACTTCAGGTTCAGTCTCTTTGCTGTATTGGCACCTCGACATCTACCTTATTTAGCTGGTAACCTGTGGCTGCCTTAAAAAGAAACTTGATGTCACAAAATGAAGAGTAACATTAATTTTTTAACTGATTGTTACAAGCCACCAGGGCCACAGCAGGACATAGAGTTGAGCTCAGAACTGATGATGAGGCTTTAATCATTTAAACTGAGAGCAGGTGGTAGGAGTGTGAGTTAAGGAACCAACAGAGGATGTTGAGATCCCCAGAGACCATCAATAGCGGGTGGCGTCCTGAGCTCTAGGGCTGAGGAGGCGGGTGAGGAAATGGTCACAGCAGGAAGCCTGAGGACAGCCCTAAGCCTTCTGTAGTTGCAGAGAAAGGCCCACATTGCTGGAGGCTGACAAACTTGAACTTTACCCAAGCCCTGGGATTCTGGAAAACAGGAAACGTTAAGAAATCTTCTACCCTTCGCATTCTGGGAAACTGCTTACTGCAAGGAACTACCCTTCCCCGCATGACCTAGATAAGAATCAAGGGAGTCCCTCCTGCCCCAGCCACCACCTTGTTTGCCTGTGACAAGGCCAGACACAGACCCCCCAAATTCCCATTGTTGGCCTCATAAATGATTAGCCGAACTACTTGTCCTCACTGATCAATGAGAATAAAACGTTTGTTAATCAAACTTTGGTTAAGCTTTTCCCTTCCCCCAGGTACCTGAACATTGGCCCACCCTCTGTCTGAGCCAGTCTTCAGCCCCTCCAGGGACAAGGCTGGCCTTGGAGGAGAGCATCTGTGAGTCACTGCCCGTCACGTCACCCCTTCATCCCACTCTCCCGTGCTTGTTTTTTCCTAGCCTTGTTTCCTCCTCCCTATACAAGAAAATCTCCTTTTGCCCAACTCCGGTGATACTTGGCGGATGTTATCATCAGAGCTTTCTGACGTTATCATCAGAGATTTCTCCCAGTGCGATAGTCTCCCCACCCCGCAATACTTCTTTAGAATAAAATCTTTCCTTACTGAACCTGATTTTTACAAGACACAGCGCTAAGACAGTAAGGAAGAAGGGAAGAAAGACCCTGACCCCTCTCTTCTTGCTGTTCAGTTCCCTGCCAGTGCCCCATTGACTGAAGCCAACAGAGATCTACAGGGAAGCCTTTCAGGGAAGGCCAGGATAGGGCTGCACGGAGAAGGGGTGGCATGTGGTGAGGGCTGGGGTGGTACAGGGAGAGGAGACGGCACGCTGTTACTTAGGTCTCTTATTTTTTGTTTTTATTTACTTATACTAGGTTGGTGCCTCTAACTGTTTTTACCATCCTGGATTGGTTCTTCCAGTTCACACTGCCTATTTCTATGCCTCAGCTCCTCCTGAAATTTCCTCATACTTTTCATATTCAGAAGTCATCACTGTAAAGAGTGATGAATTTTCCTTCAGATATGTGTGCATGTATGCTGCATGGACATATATACCTAGGCATATAAATAGTTTCTTAAGAAAAATAGTATCATATATCTAGTTTGGCAACTATCTTTTGTAGACTTAATAATAATAATGTCTTGAATGTCTTTCCATGTCAACATATTTAATTTTAATTTTTCTTCGTTGATAAAACTTTAATTGGTGCTTTTTTTTTTTTTTTTTTTTGAGATGGAGTCTCACTTTGTTGCCCAAGCTGGAGTGCAGTGGTGTGATCTCGGCTCACGGCACCTCCAGAGTTCAAGCGATTCTCCTGTCTCAGCCTCCCGAGTAGCTGGGATTACAGGCGTGGGTCACCACACCCAGTTAATTTTTGTGTTTTTAGTAGAGACAGGATTTGACCGTGTTGTCCAGGCTAGTCTTGAACTCCTGACCTCAGGGGATCGGCCCCGCCTAGGCCTCCCAAAATGCTAGGATTACAGGTGTGAGCCACTGGGCGCAGCTATCAGTTCCTAATTTTTTCATCATTATAAACCATGAGGCAAAAAAATGTTATCATTCACATTTCTTTGCATATTTGTGTGTGGAAAAGTTCTTAGATGTGAAATTGTTAAAGAATATGAATATTAAACATTTTAATAGATGTTTCCATTTTTCCTTCCAAAAAATTAGCCCAATTTTACACTCCCACTCACAGCACATGACAGAACTTGTTTTCCCATGTTCTTGCCAATATCGGGTATTATTAACCTTTTGACCACTACCAATTTGATAGTTGAAAAATGATGTTTTATTGTTATCTGAATTTAATTATTTGTGAGTTTGGTCAGCGTTTCCAATGATTAATGGCCACTCGTCTTGTGTCCTCCGCGAAATGAATCCTAACACTCCTTGCCCAATTAAAAATGAATCTGATACCTTTCCTTGTTGACTGAGAAGAAAATGTCATCGTATCAAGGAGATTTACCTATTGTCATATAGGCTATAAATATTTATTTAGTTTTTTCTTTTACTTCTTAAAGTTTACTTATTTTCTGATGTAGGTATTAATTTTCTATTTATAATATTATATGTCTATGTATTACATATCTTTGTGTACAATAGTTATGTTTTTCTCTTTCTATGTGTACATTTACCTTTTACTTTATAATTTTTGCTTTGAGCTGAGAAAAGCTGTTGTTGTATTTTTTCTTTTGAAACAGTGTCTTGCTCTGTTACCCAGGTTAAAGTGCAGTGGCATGATCACTGCAGCCTCAACCTGTGGAGCTCAAGTGATCTTCCCTCCTCAGCCTCCCGAGTAGCTGGGACTACAGGTGTATACCACCACTCAGCTAATAACTTTTTGTTTTAATGCGTTGCTGGTCTCGAACTCTTGGGCTTCAAGCAAGCTTCCCACTTCAGCCTCCCAAAATGCTGGAATTATAGGCGTGAGCCACCATGCCCAGCCAGGAAACATGCACTGTGGCTAAAATTATACAAATATGTAAGTGATTTTTTCCCCATTATCTTAATGTTTTACCTTTAAGTGCTTGTTCCATTTGGACTTGATGTTAGTGTTAGAAGCGTGGTAAAAATACAGATTTATTTATTTATTTTTCAAATGGCCGGTGAGTTCTGCCAACACTGTTAATAATAAATGTCTTTCCTCCCATTCATTCGCAGTCCTGTCTTTATTATGTGCTATATCTACCTATGTGGTTGTTTCTGATGTGAGCTCTATTTTCTTCCAGCACTGTTTCTCTGCATCATCACCCTGCCACTTTAATTATTATTTTAAATGTTGCTGTTCTCTTTGTTCCTTAAAAACTTTCTGAGCATTTGAAAATATACCCTTCTAAATAAACTCTGGAACAATTTTACTAAATTGTAAAAATGTTATTTTAGAAATGTGATTCTATTCACACTTAACCCAGGTATTAATTAATGGAGAATTTTAATCTTTTATAACACTGAGTGCTCCCACTGTAAACAAGTCATAACCCTGTATGTCATGCAGTAACATTGTATCATGTGTTTCTCATAGTTTCTTTAACTTCCTCATAACCCGAGACTGGGGCGATTTATAGAAAGTATTCGGACATGGCAGCAGCATTGAAACGGACTTGAAGATTTCACTTCTAGCAGTTTGCAATATTTTCTTTGTATAAGGTGGTTCCAAGATGATTTAGAAACGATGATTTTCATAGGTGGGTCCACTGTATGGTTTGACATAGAGTTTATCTTGCGTAGGAGTGGTTCCTAGGTGCACTCCTCACCAGATCAAGCAGAACGGTTGCCATGGACTCATCAATGTGTTAGCCATATCCAGCAACACAACTTTCTCCCATCCATCATGCCCAGGCATGAAGGGAAGGGTAAGGATAGCGATCCTCTAGGGAGAAGGGGTTTACTCGGTGGCAAGCTGAGAGATGTGCTAACTATTCCTAATGTAGAATGGAAAGCAGAGAGAATACATAGGAAAATGGAGACAGGAGGTCACTTTTCCAGCTACTCAAGACTTAGTGGTCCTTGAAACAGAGATCTGTAATTCTGTTCAAATGTTACGAATCACAAGAACCTCAGACACATGCACATTAAAATGTAAGAGTGAATTTCCATTCCAAATTCAGTTATATTTTGGATTATCCACTGTCTTTAAATATTTCCACAACTTCACTCCACTTCCAGCTCCTTCATTCCCATTTCCCTACCTATAATTCTCTTTCATACACAAACATTAAAATATGTGCTCTTTCTCAGAAAAAAAGTTGGCTTAAAAAGGGTGAGTGAATAATTTTTCTTTTCAAGCTGCTCCTAAATTTCTATTGGATTACCCTTGTGTATCTGTGCCAACCATTTACCAGTCTATCTACACTGCAAAATCCAGTACCATTAAAAAGGAAATTACTTTGAAAATTCATTATAAATTAGACATATTTTGTGCTGTCTTCTTTTAGTGTGTGATGATGTAGCAGTTCATCTGCTCTTGCTAGGTTGTTAATTCCAAGCCAAAATATCTTGTGATGAGAAGGAAAAACAAGATCATACAAAATATGAGAGATCACTTGAAAGGGTTTCCACACTCCTCTGAACCACTACCCTTTTTTGTTGCCAATAACTTTCTTTGCCAAAATAGACTCTGATTATGGCAGTAAATTTGGATAACTTACGTTGTATTTTTTGGAGGAGAGAAAATTCACAAAAAAATAGTTTACAAAATTAAGAATGACTTGGAAACCACAATATGAAAAATATCAGAAAGCCTACAAGTGCTATATTTTATATCACTTGCCATTGGTTCTTGAGAGATTAGTTCCTACAATTTTATCTCCATAATATAGTTTGTGGTTTACTAGCTTACACATTGCCTATAAAGTAATTCAATAATTGTCAAATAAGAAGGATGTTTTAAAAGTAGAAAAAAAAAAAAAAGAAAATAATGATTTTAAAATTTTGGTGTGTCATTAATACAGAATAACATAGGCAATGATCTGATATTAATGCCTGTTTTTTTGTATTTGTATGTATCATCTTTTCTTTGAAATAATTTTTAAAAATACTGTTTTTCCTTAAAACATGCATTTGGATCCGGATCTTTAAAAAATTGACAGACTAAACTCTTTTATTATAAGAATTTTGTTGCATTCAGAAGGAGAGAAAATTACAGTAAATCCCCAGAAAAACATGTGTTAGTTTCCTCTAGATGTTGTAACAAATCACCAAAAACATGGTAGCCTAAAACAGCAGAGGTTTATTCTTTTACTGTTCTGGACCTGGCTGAAGTCAGTGTGTTACCAGGACTGCACTTGCTGCTAAGACCCTCGGAGATAATTTGTTTCTAGCTTCTTCCATTTTCAGGTGGTTGGTGGTACTACTCGGCTTGTGACCACACCACTCTGATTTTCTTTCTTTATTTTATTTCATTTTATTATACTTTAAGTTCCAGGGTACATGTGCACAACGTGCAGGCTTGATACATAGGTATACATGAGGCATGTTGGTTTGCTGCACCCATCAACTCATCATTTACATTAGGTATTTCTAATGCTAGCCCTCTCCCAGCCCCCTACCCCATGACAGGCCCTGGTGTGTGATGTTCCCAGACCTGTGTCCAAGTGATTTCATTGTTCAATTCCCACCTATGAGTGAGAACATGCGGTGTTTGTTTTTCTGTCCTTGTGATAGTTTGCTGGAAATGATGGTTTCCAGCTTCATTCATGTCCCTGCAAAGGACATGAACTCATCATTTTTTATGGCTGCATAATATTCCATGGTGTATATGTGCCACATTTTCTTAATCAAGTCTATCATTGATGGACATTTGGTTCCAAGTCTTTGCTATTGTGAATAGTGCCACAATAAACATATGTGTGCATGATTTATAATCCTTTGAGTTTGCTGGATTATACATCCAGGGATTGCTGGGTCAAATGGTATTTGTAGTTCTAGATCCTTGAGGTATCACTACACTGTCTCCCACAATGGTTGAACTAGTTTACACTCTCACCAGCAGTGTAAAAACATTCCTATTTCTCCACATCTTCTCCAGCATCTGTTGTTTCCTGACTTTTTCATGATTGCCATTCTAACTTGTGTGAGATGGTATCTCATTGTGGTTTTGATTTGCATTTCTCTGATTACCAGCAATGATGAGCATTTTTTCATTTGTCTGTTGGCTGCATAGATGTCTTCTTTGAGAAGTGTCTGTTCATATCATTTGCCGTTTTTTGATGGGGTTGTTTGTGTTTTTTTTCTTATAAATTTGTTTGAGTTCTTTGTAGATTCTGGATATTAGCCCTTTGTCAGATGGGTAGATGGCAAAAATTTTCTTCCATTCTGTAGGTTGCCTGTTCACTCTGACGGTAGTTTCTTTTGCTGTGCAGAAGCTCTTTAGTTTGATTAGATCCCATTTGTCTATTTTGGCTTTTCTTGCTGTTGCTTTTGGTGTTTTAGTCATGAAGTCCTTGCCCAAGCCTATGTCCTGAATGGTATTGCCTCAGTTTTCTTCTAGGGTTTTTATGGTTTTAGGTCTAACATTTAAGTCTCTAATCCATCTTGAATTAATTTTTGCATAAGGTATAAGGAATGAATCCAGTTTCAGCTTTCTACTTATAGCTAGCCAGTTTTCCCAGCACCATTTATTAAATAGGGAATCCTTTCCCCATTTCTTGGTTTTGTCAGATTTGTCAAAGATCAGATGGTTGTAGATGTGTGGTGTTATTTCTGAGGGCCTCTGTTCTGTTCCATTGGTGTACATATCTGTTTTGGTACCAGTACTATGCTGTTTTGGTTTGGTTACTGTAGCCTTGTAGTGTAGTTTGAAGTCACGTAGCATGATGCCTCCAGTTTTGTTCTTTTTGCTTATGATTGTCTTGGCAATGGGGGCTCTCTTTTGGTTCCATATGAACTTTAAAGTATTTTTTTCCAATTATGTGAAGAAAGTCATTGGTAGCTTGATGGGGATGGCATTGAATCTATAAATTACCTTGGGTCATTTTCATGATATTGATTCTACCTATCCATGAGCATGGAATGTTCTTCCATTTGTTTGTGTCCTCTTTTATTTCACTGAGCAGTGGTTTATAGTTCTCTTTGGAAAGGTCCTTCACATTCCTTATAAGTCAGATTCCTAGTATTTTGTTTTCTTTGAAGCAATTGTGAATGTGAGTTCACTCATGATTTGGCTGTCTGTTATTGGTATATAGGAATGCTTGTGATTTTTGCACACTGATTTTGTACCTGAGACTTTGCTGAATTTGCTTATCAGCTTAAGGAGATTTTGGGCTAAGACAGTGGGGTTTTCTAAATGTGCAATCATGTCATCTGTGAACAGGCACAATTTGACTTCCTCTTTTCCTAATTGAATACCCTTTATTTCTGTCTCTTCCCTGATTGCCCTGGCCAGAACTTCCAACACTGTGTTGAATAGGTGTACCACTCCAGTTTTCAAGACCAGCATCTTCAACTCTCTCTTCTCTATTTTCCCATCACTTTCTCCACTGTGTGTGTTTAATATCCCTCTGCCTGTCCTATCAGGATACATGTGATTGCATTTAGGGCTGACCAGATAATCCAGGATAATCTCCCATGTCAAGATCCTTAAACTAATCACATCTTCAAAGACCTCTTTTTTTGGGTACATAAGGTAACATTCACAGGTCCCAGGAATGGCATGTGGATATATTTTGGGGCACCAACCATTTTTGAGCCTACTATAATACTACTACCTAGATCTAATTGAGGCAGGAGAATAGGGTCTGGAGGTAGGGTCTATAAGGCTGATTCACACTGACTTTCTAGAACTGAATCCAAAGAAACCGCCCTCCTCCATGCCTAAGTATGGATCAGAGGATCAGAGGCTACTCCCTTTGCAGTCATCCCCCTACTTTCCACTGTGTGGCAGAGGAAAAATGGAAAGTATTTCTCATTGGTCTCCTCCTGCAACCAGTCAGAGTGGTCTCAGGCCACTCGTTCATTTACATAGGGTATAGCCAGGTAACCAATGGGAAACCTCTAGGGGGTATTTAAACCCTAGAAAATTGCTTAACCAGCACTCTTGACCCACCTGATTGAGCTCGCTCCCGTTCTGTGGAGTGTACTTTTGTTTCAATAAAGCTCTGCTTTTATTACTTCATTCTTTCATTGCTTTGTTTGTGCGTTTGGTCCAATTCTTTGTTCAAAATGCCAAGAAGTTGAACAACTTGTAGTCAAGACCCTCCACAGGTAACATAATTTTTGACCAATTGTTTTGCTTTGTAAGTTAAGTTATCGACAGCTTGGCATTTACCCCTGAATATTTCAGGTGTATTGCAGAGAAACAAGAATATGTACCTCATAGTCATAATCCACAATGTGGAATTAACACTAATTTCTTAGAGTATCTAATATTCAATCCATAACCACCTTTCCCTAATTTGCTCTTGAAATGTCTTTTACAGGTTTTATATCACATTGGAAGTGGATTCCTCTGTGCCTCCTGTTTCCCCTTTGACATTGATATGATGAAGAGATCTAAAAGATTACCTGTGTCCTCCTTCTGGATTTGGATGATCAATTCTTCATGGTAATGTTTAACTTGTTAAACACTTGCTTTTCTGTCCCCCATATATTCAATCGATTGGAAGTAGGTCTACGAGTTTGATTGCATTCACGCTGATCATTTTGGCAAGAGTGTTTCATAGATGATGGTGTGTATCCCATACTACATCGTGTAGGAGGCATATAGTGATAGTGGCTCAGCATTAATGGTGCAAAGATTAGTCATTCCATCTGATGGATTTGTTTTAACTGTATTTCAGTCTCTTCCTTATCTAAGACTAATGAATAGAATATTATCCTTGGCATCATCTGATTAAAAGATACTTATCCAGTTGACTTTAAAAAATAAGTTATTTTGATTGTAAAAGTAATAATAGTTGCAAACATTCAGAGACAGAAAGGATGTGAAGAAGCCATTGGAAGTTCCATGTAATTCCACCATTCACACTGTTAGTGTTTATTAACCACTGTGTGTGTGTATTTCCCATAAAGTGGGTGGTTAAATTGTCAAAATTTTTGAACTACCAGCTAACTATGAGTTTGAATCTCATGGATTAGTTCTTAAACATTGTTGACATCAAACATATAAATAATACTTGATATTAATTAGAAGAAGGTTTTTCTTGGTGATACATATGGAAATACATTAATATTAATATTAAAATTCACTCAGTTTTTTTTCTGGACTCAAAAATCCCTTTGGGGTTGTTGCTCTGTCACTTGGAAAAGAGCACGGATTCGAAGGGAAACATGGTCCCATTAATTTAGAATGATAAGAACCATTGGAAGCAGATGCTAATTATGCTAGGGGAAGAATGAGTACATGACAGAATAAAGGAGACAGGAAGAAGTGCCGTTTGAGACAGAGCATAAGGTGAGAGAAATGGTGTGTCAAACTTTAAATGAGAGAATGGCTGAAAAGGTCTTTTAGTTAGAAAAAAGTTATGTACAAAGGCAGAAAGATTTTTTACCTTTTAAAAATGTTTTTATTAGAAAGAATTCTAAAAAGAAAACAATGTATCCAGCTCCAGTGTATCCAGCTCTCAACTTCAACAGTCATCAACCCTTGCTCAGTCTGGTTTCATATATATCCCATCCACTACTAACTCTCCTCATGCTATTTAGAAGCCAGTCCCAAACATTAGCTCATTTCATCCTTCAATCTTTAAAATGTTTCTCTAAAAGATAATAAAATAAAAAACAAAGCATTATTACTCAGCTAGAGCAAATAACAATTTCTTAATGTCATCAAATATTTAAGACTATTTCCATTTTTATATATACCAATATATAAGGTTTTAAAAAAATTAACTCAGGATCTAAATAAACTCTATCCATTGCTATTAGTCAATATGTCTTTAAGAGCCTTCCTCTTTTTTAAACTGAGAAATAATTACATACAGTGAAATGAACAAATCTTGAATGGGTGATTTGGTTAGTTTTACAAATATATTCACCCTCCTAACCTACACCTGATCAAGATATAGAACCCTTTCTTCAACCGAGAAAGTTCCCTTATTCATATCTGTCTCTTGCCTTCACAGGCAACTACTGCAGAAAATGGAAAAAACAAATCTTTCCAAAAAAATGAGACAGGAAAAACTCCATACATTTATAGATAAACAGTGCCTCAACTCCTACTTCACAGAAACTTTCTAGGATTAGTGTCTGCATGGTGTGTTAGTCCCATGATTCTACTTTTAACCTGTGTCTTCATGTTAAAGCGTGTCTCTTACAGATAGAAAATGATTGGTTTTTGTGCATTCCACCTCCCTCCTCCACAGTCTGCAAATCTTTGCCTTTCAGTTGAGTGTTTAGTTCCTTTACATTTAATGTAACTATTCATATAGTTGGATTTATGTCTATGTTGTGATGTGCTTTCTAATTTTTGTAACCGTTCTTGATTTTCCTGTTTCTTCTCCCTGTCTTCTTTTGGGTTAACTGAATATTTTTTAGCACTAATTGTTAATTTCTCTAATAATTTTTAAGCTATGTCTTTTAATGTTATTTTTTAGTGCTTGCTCTTGGGATTATAATATTTATATTTAATACAGTCTAACTAGAGTTAATATTGTAACATTTCACAAAAAAAATGTAATTTTTTTACAACTATAGAGTATTATTTGTTTATACCATAGTTCCCTTTGTTGTTTAGTCTGTTGTCATATGTCTTACACTGAAATACATTAAAAGTGCACAGTGCAATGTTAATATTTTTGCTTTTAACAATCAGTTGTTCTACAAGGAGTGGGGGCTTAAAAAACCAATTGTCTGTGGAAACAACTAAGAGAAAAAAGTAGTCTTTTATATTTACCCATGGTATTTACATATTTTAGTGTCTTCATCTTTTAGTGCAGATTCAAGTTTCGCCTAAGCCTGAAAGACTTCCTTTAGCAATTCAGGTTTCTTGGTGATACATTTTGCCAGATTATGTTTATCTGAAAATGTGTTTATTTTATCCTCATTTTTAAGGATTTTTTTTTTTCTGGATATAGAATTCCGAATTGATAAGTTTTCCCCAATACCTTAAAGATGCCATTTCATTATCTTCTGGCTTTCTTTCTTTTTTTTTTTTTTTTTTGGATGAAAGTCAGTTGCCATTTGTATTATTATTCTTCCGTTAGTTAGGCATTGTTTTTCTCTGAGTGCTTTCAAAATAACTACACTGTTAGTTTGCTGTGGCTGCTGTAACAAAATACCAGAGACTAGGTGTCTTAAACAATAGAAGTTTTCTCACAGTTTTGGAGGCTAGAAGTCAAACTCAAGCTGTCAGCACGGTGGGTTTCTTCTTTTTTGAAATTTGTATAAGTATATGGGGTACAAGTGCAATTTTGCTATATGCATAGATTGCATGGTGGCCAAGTCAGTGCTTTTAGAGTATCCATTACCCAAATTACCTACAATGTACCCATTAAGTAAGTTCTCATCATCCGCCCCCTCCACCCACTCAGTCTTCCAAGCCTTCACCCTCTGTATCATTAGGGTGAGTTTGCTCCAAGACCACTCTCCGTGGCTTACAGATGGCCATCTTGTGGTTGTGTTCTTACATCGTCTTCCCTCTGTGTGTGCACATGTCTGGTGTCTTTTTCGTGTCAAAATTGCTTCTTGTTTTAAGGACACCAGTCATAGTAGATTAGGGCTACCCTGCAGATCTCATTATACTTTACCTCTTAAGATGCTCTGTCTCCAAATACAGTCACATTCTGGAGTACTGAAAAGTAGGACTTCAGTATATAAATTTTAGAAGACAGCGGATACAGTTTAGCTCAAAACACACACGTAGGCATATTTAGACGGGAGTCTTTCTGTTGTTCCCCTTTGTCACTATTAAGAATGCAAAAAACTCATGCCAATAAGAAATGCTTATAAAACTTTTAAAAGAGCCACACAAATGTACTTTTGTTTATGCAATGTCATGATAAAGGAATGAAGAATGAATAATTTAATACTTCACCCCCAATCTGTTTCACTTACATAACACCAAACATCACTGCGTTTCAGATTTCTCTCTCCTTCCCTTTCTCCTCTTTCATATTTATGTGTCGACCAAACATCAAACTGACAGAATATATTTTTTCTTTCGAGATGTTTTGACAACGGACATACACGTCACCAAAACAGGCTCAAATATTAACACGAGACCCTTTTCTCATTGTAATTGTGTTCAGTGATGGTATCAATGAGTGAGTAAATTTCTAATTATCTGGAAGCTTGACCGTGTGTATTCCAGGGGACTGCACTCTTACAGGAATAGGTGTTCTGTTAGAAAGTCTGTTCTGCATACTGAATAGGTCAGAAATAGGGGGGGGGGGGAAGGTCCATAATTTGTTTTCAGTATGCCACAGTAGTGGACATTTAACTGGGTTTGTAAATTCTCTTTTTGAAATGCAACGGTCCTAGGAGGGTTAATCTCACTAGTAATTTACATCTTAAGACATCTACTCTAAAAAGACAGCTTTCCTCCAAAGAACCTTACTGAGCACAATTGCCCTGAGCAGAAAAGTTGAGGAAAAGGTGTTGCCAAGAACTGAGTCACTTGCAGGTTCTTGGAAGAAGGCAGGTGTGTGAGCGACAATGTACTGGGCTTTGTGTATCCAGATGCAAATATGATGGTTCTGAGTATTTGGAGAAGAAGCAAAGAAATGATTCAGGAAATACTTTTGCCCAGGATCCCACTGTATCTGAAAATCATATTTTGTGTCACTATTATTTGAGACACACCAAGCATCTGAATAATTGAATGAGTACTGGAGTTTCCATTGATATGTCTGGCTGTTTGGAGTTTCCTATTGTTCAGAAAGCACTATGGAAAAAGCACTATGGAAAGAAAACAAATGAAATATTTGATTCCTACTCTTCAGGAACTTTGCCTATGCTAAAAAATGGAATCTGGGAAGTTTGTAGAAAGGTTTAACAAATTCAACTGGTTTTTTGTTGTTGTTGTTGTTGTTGTTTGTTTGTTTTTGAGACAGCATCTCACTCTGCAGCCCAGACTGGAGTGTAGTGACACCATTATGGCTCACTGCAGCCTCAACCTTCCTGGGTCAGGTGATCCTCCCACTTCAGCCTCCCAAGTAGCTGGGACCACAGATATATGCACCACCATGCCCAGCTAATTTTTTGTATGATTTTTTAGACACGGGGCTTTGCCATGTTGCTCAGGCTGATCTCAAACTCCTGGGCTTGAGAGATCCTCCTACCTCAGCCTCTCAAAGTGCTGGCACTACAGGTGTCAGCCACTGTGCCAGGCCACATTCAACAAGTTTTGATCTAGCTCCTTTTATGTGTAGTCACTATTTTATCCTCTGGAGCTGAATTGACAAATAGATAAACATTCCTACCTTTGCAACTCCTATTCTAGTGGGTGAAATAGATTATAAACAATAAATAACTAGAATACACAGCATGTTAGAAATTGTCATTTCTATTTAGTATGTTAAAAACTATGTACTCTGGTAGGTGTTGTTAAGTGCTAACAACAGCGTAAGGGTAACGGGAATATGTGGTGAAGGTGAGATTCTGTTATTAAGCAGGAGTCATGAAGGGGCTCACTGAAGGAGTGTCATTGAAGCTAAGACCTGATGGAGGTGGGGGAACAAGTGGTATAGATTTGGTGTGAGTGTAAAGAGCATTCCAGGCAAAAGGAACATGCAAGAAAGAGCAAAGGTTGAAGTATGCCCAACCACACAGTAGGACAAGCAAGTTGGCTGATGCTGTGGAGTTGGGTAAGGAGGGAGATAGTTAAGAAGAGGTGGTAGCAAGATAATGGGGATAGACTGGGTAGGGCTTTGTGGGTCATTGAAAAGAATTTGGAGTATTCTCTGAATTAAATGAGAAACCCCTGGATGGTTTTAAGCAGAGGAATTACAGCAGTGGTCACCAACCCCTTTATGGCACCAGGTGCCAGTTTCGTGGAAGACAGTTTTTCCACTGACTCAGCTGTGGGGGCGGATGGTTTCTGGAGGATTCAAGTGCATTGTGTTTATTGTGCACTTTATTTCTATTAATGTTACACTGCAATATATAATGAAATAACTATATAACTTACCATAATGTAAAATCAGTGGGAGCCCTGAACTTGTTTTCCTGCAGCTAGATGGTCCCATTTGGGGGTGATGGGAGACAGTGAGAGATCATCAGGCATGAGATTCTCATAAGGAGCATGCAACCCAGATCCTAGATTCCAACCTAGATCCACAGTTCCCACTAGGGTTTAAGCTCCTATGAGAATCTAATGCCATGCTGATCTGACAGCAGACGGAGCTCAGGTGGTAAATTCAAGCCATGGGGAGGGGCTGTAAATACAGATAAAGCTTAGTTGGCTCCCTGGCTGCTTACCTCCTGCTGTGCAGCCAGGTTCCTAACTGGACATGGACTGTGACCCAGGGCTCAGGGACCCCTGAATTACAAGATCTGACGTGTTTTATGAGGCTCTCTCTGGCTGCCTCATGGAGAACAGAGTGTGAGGAGACAATGACTGGAGGCAGGGAGACATTAGTTGAAGGCCATTGCACTAATCCTGGTCAGAGACTATGGCACCCAAGGATTGCGGCAATGAGAGAGAAGACAAGTGATCGCATTTGGATATATTTTCAAAGTGAATTCAACAGAATTTCGTTTGGTTTTGGCTGTAAAATAGGAAAGGAATTGTGTAGTCAGTGGTGATTCCAAGGAAGCTGAGGAGATGGAGTTACTGTAAATTGAGAGGGAACGTTCGGGGAAGCAGGACTGGAAGTCAAAATCGATGTCACATTAATTTTGTTTTTAATATCCGTGTAAGAAGTGATTTGGAAACAATCTCAAAAGAACTAAAATTAAGGAAAATGTGGCCCTGTTTGGACAAGCAAACACATCTGTGTTTGGGATATAGTGAGCTATCTTTTGATGCATCTTGATCTGTGGTATTCTCTGCCTAAAACCTCAGAGTGACGCTAAGGTCTTTGTGGTCAGTTATGAAATGTTTGCGCTTGTCGGATTTATTTATCCCAAGAAAACACAAAAACATATTAAATTGAAGGTTATCCATTCAGTGGTAATAATTCACGAACTGAAATGTTAAATTTCAGTATTTCAACACTTTATAATCTCTATGAGGTCACGGCAATCTGTTGAGTTCTGATAGATTTTGTAATATCTGCATTTATTTCTGTTTCAGGAATACCTCAGAGCCCTAATTTTGTGCCCAGTTCCTGTAACTCTCCTTATACTCACCATCTGCTATCATCTTTCATTATCTGCTCCATGGCCTCTAATTTCCATCTTTACCATTCAGAAGATTATATATGCACATTTGAATTTCAGCCATTTCCAATCCTTTGGAAAAGTCGGGTTAAGTTGAATAAGAAAAGTTGACAGTGTATCCAACATATATTATGAATAACAGACTATTTGGAGTTTTTGCATGCTTATTATCATTATTTTGGTATGATTAAATTCTATTTTCAAATCAGGGACCAAACTATACATTGAGATAAATTTCTAACTGTGGAAACACCACATTCCCCGGGCTCCTCAGGATGTGGTGCTGGACGGGCAAAGGGACTCAGGTATGGGGAGCGAGAAAAAGGGGGTGGATTCGTTTTCTAAGGGCTAGCATAATGACTACTACAGACTTGGTGGCTTCGATGATAGAAATTGACTTCTTCATCATCCTTGCGTGTCAGTGGGGTTGTTTCTCCTGAGGTCTGTCTCCTTGGTTTGTGAGTGGCCTCTTCTAGAGTTTTCACAGGGTCTCTTCTGTGTGTGTCTCTGTCCTTACCTTCTCTTCTTATAAGAGCAGCAGTCACATTGGATTAGGGTCCATGCATATGCCCTCATTTTAACTTAATTATCTCCATAAATATCTTGTGTTCAAATACAGTCACATTCACAGGTTCTGTGAGGTTAGGACTTCAACATGTACATTTTGAGGGGACATAATTCGGCCCATAATATAGGAGATAGGCGTGAAACCTTTCAGCTTCAGTGAAAAAGAGCCCTCGGAAATGAAAGCCCACAGCTCCAAAGAGGAGCGCATGACTTTAGGATTGTCAGGACGTGTCCCCTGCCCTCTGACGCCTTCTGACACCAATTCTGAAACCAGCAAATCAGGGCACTTCAGTCCATTTTTGAGGGACCTCTTTTGTGTTTAGAGATCAGAAAGCACAAAAAAAATTCAGTAACAAATGAAACTAAGGGATGACCTTGTATTGATGCCAATAACGAAAATTCATAATTGGTGAAAAATGTGTTTTGTTTTGACAGTTTGGCATTATATCTGTGATTCCTCCTTCAACATTAGCCGCACATACATTGTCACTGTTTATACTTTCCCCACGATTCAAGTAATATGATATTTTTAAGGGTATAATAATCTATCTTAATGAAAAAACTACTTCCTAAAACAAAAAATTCATAAGAAGAAGGGCATTTTTTACATTTCTGCACAACTTTGTGATATTGGGCTTCATTAAAAGGCTGCTGAATTCCCACATGTGCTTCTTCAATTTGTTGCAATGTGTTGCTTTGGTTAAAGTGAATGAAGAAAATCCAGCCTTACAAATGTGTGTTGGGAAGGAGGATTACAATGCCTTTCCTGGTAGTTAGGGATTGTCCACTTTGATACTACACCAAAACTCAACAAGTGGTTGTTATAAAGATTAGTTACAATGTGGAATCTGAAACTATACGAAAGGACTTTTGGGGGGGTTACATCAAAATCCACTGGTCTATCTTGTACTGTGAATGAATCTTTGACCCAATTTAAAAGTAAAAGTTATTTTCCACAAAGAATACTAAGTTAGTACACTGCTTTTTCTTGAGACAACCATTGTGTTTGGATATGCAACAAAAGTACTGTGTGCACACTTCCCATTTTGCCATATGGAATATTTAAAAAGGCAGAACCAAGGGTCGAGATTTAGAAAATTAATAGTTGTGTTACTCGATTAAGGCTATCTTAAAATGAAACTGGTGTTTTTCTTTTATTGCCAAAGCATGCTGGTGAGGAACGCCGTGTCTGCTAGCACTCTAGCTCTAGGTAGGTCCCACTGGCTTAATTCAGGCCAAGATGTTAGCAGTTTTATCCATCATTGTTTTTGGTTCATCAGAGCAAATACCAACACAATGTATATTAGTCTGTGCTTGCATTGCTATAAAGAAATTTATAAAGTAAAGAGGTTTAACTGGCTCCCAGTTCTGCAGGCTGTACAGGAAGCATGGGCAGCATCTGCTTGACTTTAATCATGGCAGAAGGCAAAGGGCAAGCTGGTACTCCTTACATAGCTGCAGCGGGAGGAAGAGAGAGAGAAGGGAAGTGCTACACACTTATAAACAACCACACCTTGTGAGAACTCTGTCAGGAGAACAGCACTAGGAGGATGGTGCTAAACCATTAGAAACTGTCAATCACCTCCCACCAGACCCCACCTCCGACAATGGGGATTACAATTCAACGTGAGATTTGGGTGGGGACACAGATCCAAACCATAGCACAGTGGAAAAGATAAATGATACATTAGTATTATTATGAAGACAGTTTTATCTCCTGACTCCCCTACAAGCATTCCCTGAGCGATGTCCAGGGATCACACTGATTTCTGTAATACTGGTTTACATCAGACTCGATATGTGCAAGGTAAGTGTTGTGCATAGATCACATTATCGAACCTTCAAGACAAACCCAGTCTTCTGCTCTTATGACTTTGCAGATGAGGAATCTCAGGCATAGAGAGAATCTCAGGCATTAGATTGCAGGGCTCAGGCAAGGGTGCACGGCTGGTAAGCGTAACATGTGCACCTGGGATTGGAGTCAGCCCTCTGGTTTCAGAGCATGTGGTTTGCATCTACACTGTCCTTATCTGCCTTTTGCTTATCTCCCATTAACTAATAACAGCTTATGTTCAATTATGATGATACATTCTCTCTCTCAAACATTATTTTAAAATGACACCTCTTTTCAAAGAAATGAGAATGCTGTATTCACAACGTAGCTTTTAAAAATTGTGTCCAGGTTTTCTAACCACAATTACTAAGTTTTGATCTTTTTAATACCTAGTTAACCATGCTCTTTGTATTAATATATTTAGAGAGAACATGTGTTGAACCATTTGCTTTATGGCAAACTACATTTAAATGTATTTGTAAACAGATCACACAAACCCATGAAGAGAAGGTTTGGAATTCCTCATTCCACCTGGAATGAAAGCATTTCACTTGGATGTGAGATAAAAATAAAGGGAACAAGGATCCTGGTGGGAGGCCTGGGTTGCAGCACTCCCTCAGCAGAGAGTTAAATGCACGTCTCAGCAGAAAAGGTGACTATCTTGGCGCGGTCTTTTAATTACACATTTCTGTTTTTCAAAGGCTTAAAGATTTTATTTTATTTTTTCCCTTTGGCAGTGGACAGTTCCTGAAATCAAAGTGCTCAACCCAAGATCAGGAGTATTAGAGGTTCTTCCTCCTTCAACCGGGGAAGGAACACTGGGCTGAGGGAGGTTTTCGTTGCTTCCTTCCTCTAAGGAGCATCAACAAGGGTGCCCACTAATCCTCCAGCCCTGCAGCCTAATGCGTCACCAAGGTGCTATTGTGCCTGCCATGCCAGCTTAGGAGGATTGGGCAATGGGGCTCTAGGCTGCCTGGACTCTGGGGAATAATAGCTGCAAATCCTCCTCCAGTGAACTCAGCTTTCAGACATCCTTTAAAAATCTCATTGCATCTTCACCGCCATGCAGGAGTCCTGTGCTGAGAGACACCTTCATTTTAAGGACTCAGGTTATCCCTTTAAGTCAGTTACTAAATCCTGCTGCCTGGCGCGATGAGTTTCTCAACTTACAATGAGGACATGCCCTGGAGCTCCTCTGCCCCCATCTACGGAGGAGATTCAGCTGAAATACTATCCTTGGGCAGGCAGCATGGAAGCAGATGGGTGGTGTGGCCCCGTTTTCTGCCTGGCTCTCTTCTGTACACTCTCTTCACCGCTGCTGTGCCCTGCAACCCAATGACTCCTGCTCTCAATGCATGGCCCTGACTCTGGCTGCTGGGTCTTCACCTTGATGGTGCCTGGAGCAGCCATCATCTCCTTGACTCCTGGCTGCATCACCCGCTCTGTCAATACGGATTATGGTGCTGATGTGTACATAGCTTTTCTCCTGTCTCATTCTTTTATTTGACGATCCCCTCTTGCTGCTAATCATCCACCAGTGTGACACTTAGCAAAATAAAATATGGCAGCATTTTCTGTTAGAAAGCCTGAGGGTATAATGCTAGTGATTCTAATGTCAGTGATACTGATTTTGGTAGGGACAGAAAACACTTTTACCCTTTCCAGTTCTTCTGAGATAAGCATATAGCAGGATGTGTCTGCTCTCACTTTAGGTACACACATATACACACGTGTGCACACACTCACACGCATATCACTCGTTCTATCATTATTGGTAATTATAACTCATCACATCCAATAGAATTTTAACCTGTGATTCAACGTAGTTCCTTATATCTTATGGATAAAAAAATAAAACAGATTAAATAAGGAAAACAAAAGATCTCTGATCAAAAAGAGTTGATTAATACTGGCATTCTAAATAAGCAAATGAACTTACATAGAAACATGATGGATCTTATCTTCATTTAATCAGGAATCCTTTCAGTCTCGTTTTCCTTTATGACACAAATTCATTTTTGCATTTTATGAGATGTCAAACTTCCTCGAGTGGTGTGAGAAATAGCTAGAAGGTTTTGAGTAAAAGATTTCGGGCCATGATTGACACAGTGCAGTGAGGGCATGCGCTTTCCTGAAAAGCTGTAAATTCGGCAGTGAGTTACAGTATACAGGTGCTCCTTAGGAAGGCTCTGACTAGATAATTTGTGAATATCAGTCTATATATCAACGGTGGGAGCTTGCAAATGGCCTCGGTATTGGATGCAGGAACATCTTTTCTTTGAGAAGATGTGTGTGTGGTTGTGACAATGAATTATAGCAGCCAATGGGAGGGAGGATTATGGATTATGCTGATGAAAAGTGCAACCATCACTCAAGCCAGCTTTGACAGAGCCTTCCAATCAAGATTCCACTTCCTGGCCCTGGTGGATTAAGCTTTTAAAAAAGTGCTTGAAGTTCCATTGAGAAGCAAGTCACATCTTCATAAATAAACCTTGACAACAAAGGTGCTTCAAAATATATGCTCTTCAAATTTAACAATGTAAATCACCAGAGAAATATCTCTCTGTGGACTGCAGTGTCCTGTCTGAATGCTGTCTTCTTTTTGTTGATAAGAACTTATTCTGTTTTATTTTCTTGTTAAATATAATATTTCTTGCCTTACCAGGATTTAAAATAAGACTGGGTTTCAAATCAAAGAAAGGTGGGGGAGTGGGGCGAGTGGCTTTATTAATAATATGATTCTAAAAATATTTTCAGTAACTTTTTATTTTAACCATTCATATGACAATCTAGTCAAGGTTCTTCCTCCACCTCCCCCAGGTACTTAATTGTATTGTTTATTTCTGTCAATTCTTTGAGGTTTGGATTAGAACCTTTAAAGACATAGTCTATTTTCTCAGATTCTTATGCTATATGTGAAAACTTATGACTATTTCTTTGTGATTTTCTTTTCATAATTGCTTTCCTGGAATCATATCTAATGACTTTACAACAAGCAAAGAAGATATGCGTTAAAAAAAAAAAGAAAAATTCCAAGGCTGAGTGAGGTGGCATGTGCCTGTAGTCCCAGCTACTAGGGAGGCTAAGGTAGGAGGATCCCTCAAGCCAAGAAGTTGGAGGGCGCAGTGAGATATGATTGTATCTGTAAATAGCTGCCACACCCCAGTCTGGGCAACACATTGTGACCTCATCTCTAAAAAAACAAAAATTTCCAAAGATATATTATTAGTTGAATTCCCCTTCCTGCTCCCAAGAGGCATACAACATCAGATTTTTTCCATGAAGTATATACATCCCCATATGATACATTAACATACAGTGTGGAGGCAATTAATATTTTATTGTTTCTTAAATAAAAGCCATATCATTAAACTGAGTTCCTTTTGAAAGGCTAATTAAATGCAGGCAAATAACTAAAAAATTAAATAGAAGTTTCCATTATTAAATAACAAGAAGGAAAATATGGTAAACTGTTGATGTATTAGAAAAAGTCATTTTTATATAACTGATTAGTTGCATCATTTTAGAATAAAATCGTAAAGAAAAAGAAAAAATGATACACGGCAAAATCAAACTGTTCAAAATGTACTTAGTAATTTTTATTTCTCTCTTGGATTTTTATATTAAGAAAATATAATGTGGCTCATAAATTTATTTGTTCTCTTTGTATGCATTATGCTTTATATAAAACAAGTCTACAAAATAAATGAGGAATATTTAACATGAAACTTTAAATATATCTGCGAACATCATTTATGAGGTTAGTCATGCTCTGTTACCAATTTTCTCTGAGCATTTATTAAAGAATATCTTTTGTTTTAATTTGGCCCGGTCAAAGCAGTTTAGAGACATTTACAGTGATGAGGAGGGAGCTTCAATTAACTTTCATTGCTGAGATATTTTATGTGCATGTATTATAATACAACAGGGCAATTACCTAATACCTTTTGTGAAAGAATTCTAATAAAGAAAGAAATTGATTTATACATAATAAAATTCAAGCTCTTCATTTCATTTCTTATCTAATTTTTATTATTACAATAATTGTAAACTCTTATTTTGAGAGCAGTGGAAAAAGCTTCTAACTTACATATAACATTGAAAAAATTTCATTATAATAATTTATTTTAAGATGAATTTATAGGCAAGCTACAGTTATAAAATTACATACTCTTCAAAGATATTATATACAATGTAGTGCTGAGTTTAATTTATTTTCTAAAGAGATTAGATGAAAGGTTTTAAAGTTGATTTATATATGTCTAATTCTAAATACTATTGAATCAATGGGAAGATATTTTCTGGACTTTTCTGTTTACTAAATATTAATTTTTAATCTGCCATTTTAAATTATAATCAATGAGCTGCTTTTAGTTTAGTAGGAAATATGTATTTCTTCCTGAAAGTAACTGATGAAAAAATAAAGTGAATGCTTTTAAAATCACTTGAAAGTTTGGAAACCTCAAAAGTTGTTTTGAATTTACGAGAAGTTAAAGTTACTCTCAAGTTGTTCTTCCTTTTCTTCTCTGGCTCAGGGAAGAGCCAATTAATGTCAACAGTGTTGGCTGTATTTGCAGCATGGACTGTTGTCTTCTTGGAGCCGATGTGAAGTGAAGGCTACTTTAAGTCAAGACTGTGAAAGAAAAGAGATTTGAACATATTTGCTCTCTCCTCATAGATTTGTTTCTACCTCCACCCCCTCAAGCTTCAAGGAAGGTGTGAAGAAAAAGTATATTGTTTATACCGGATACTTCAGAGCAAGAAGGGAAGCTGAAAATAGCAGCTTAAAAAATTGTGACAGTTTTCCCTTAATGTAGATATTTAAAACTAAAATTTCCTCATCAGATTTTTATCCTCCCCCTATTAATTAAGGTAGAATAATTATTCTTTGTGTTTATTTAATGCTAACAAATCACAATATGAACACGCATGCACACACACACATTCCACACACACATTCCACATCTAAAATACGTAATAATAATAATGAAAATATATTATTTTTCAACAAAACTTCCGTTTCCTAAGCGCTTATATATAATCAACATATACAGTGTTATATGTATATAACGTGTGTGTGTTATATGCATATGTTTTCATTTGGTAATTCGGCAATTGTATGAGTAAAACCTTAATGGGAGATTCTAAAAATAATACTTGGAGTAAAATTAACATCTGGTTAGGGTTTTTCCACACTATCTTTTCACATTGGCAGTACAGCTAAGAATCTGCATGGACTAGAAGCAAAAGAAGGAATGCCATGACGTGTAGTATAATGATCAACGGCAAAGAAAGTGGGCATTGGTGCTGACGAAGGTGGCAGAGAAAGCCCCTTCAAAGGGATCAGAGGTGACATCCTCTCATCGTGGCTCCCCTGGCAGACCAGCAAACACCATTGTACTGATTCTTTCTTTTCCTCTCCCTCATCACCTAAAATACCCCTCTCTTTTTCTGTCTTCTGGATACCAAGGTTTTGTTTTACTTCTTCCCTCTCTGGGCACTCTTTTTCAGTCCCTTTCATTAGTTCCACTTCCATTGTTCATCTCTGGAATGCTGGGAGTTATTAACTATTTTTCTGAGAGTTCTTCCATTACCCAGCTATACTTTCTCCATGGACAATTCATTTGCTCCATGAATATCTGTAGGCAAACAACCCCCAGCTCTAAACCTTCAGTCCAGACTTTTTGTCTCAGTTCTAGGCTCTTGTGCTTGAGGGTGAGCTGAACATCTTCACTTGGCTGTGTCCCTGAATGTGTCATTCTTCATCCTTCTCACCTCCCCTTCTCTCATATAGTGATGCTCACCACTTCCTGTTGGTTTTCTCTCCTAAACAATTCTTGAATCCGTTCCTGAGTTTTTATTCCCCTAGATGAGCTGTCAGTAAACCCTGACCTGAAGATCAGATCTGACCTGCTTGGCACCTGTTTTTGTGAATAAAGTCTCACTGTAATATGGCCGCATCCATTTGCTTATGTATTGCCTATTGCTGTTTTCTTTCTTTCTTTCTTTCTCTCTTTCTTTCTTTCTTTCTTTCTTTCTTTCTTTCTTTCTTTCTTTCTTTCTTTCTTTCTTTCTTTCTTTCTTTCTTTCTTTCCCTTCCTTCCTTTCTTTCCTTTCTTTCTTTCTTTTCCTTCCTTTCCCCCCTCTCTTCCCTCCCTTCCCTCCCTCCCTTCCCTTCCCTTCCCCTTCCCCTTCCCTTTCCCCTTCTCCTTCCTTCCTTCCTTCTTTCCTTTCTTTCCTTCCTTCCTTCCTTTTCTTCTTCTTCCTTTCTTTCTTTTTTCTTTCTTTCTCTCTTTCTCTCTCTTTCTTTCTTTCATTCTTTCTTTCTTTTCTTCTTTTCTTTCCTTTCTTTCCTTCTTTTCCTTCCTTTCCTTCCTTTCCCCCCTCTCTTCCCTCCCTTCCCTCCCTCCCTTCCCTTCCCCTTCTCCTTCCCCTTCCCCTTCTCCTTCCTTCCTTCCTTCTTCTTCTTCTTTCTTTCTTTCTTTCTCTCTCTTTCCTTCCTTCCTTCCTTCCTTCCTTTCCCCTTCCTTCCTTCCTTTCCCCTTCCTTCCTTCCTTTCCCCTTCCTTCCTTCCTTCCTTCCTTCCCTTCCTCCCTTCCTCCCTTCCTCCCTTCCTCCCTTCCTCCCTTCCTCTCTTTCTCTCTTTCTCTCTTTCCTTCTTTCTCTCTTTCTCTCTTTCTCTCTTTCTCTCTTTCTCTCTTTCTTTCTCTTTCTTTCTTTCTTTCTTTCTTTTCTTTCTTTCTTTCTTTCTTTCTTTCTTTCTTTCTTTCTTTCTTTCTTTCTTTCTTTCTTTCTTTCTTTCTTTTCTTTCTTTTCTTTCTTTTCTTTCTTTTCTTTCTTTTCTTTCTTTCTTTTCACTCTGTTGCCCAGGCTAGCCTGGGCTTATTGCAACCTCTGCCTCCCAGGTTCCAGTGATTGTCCTGCCTCAGCCTCCCTAGTGGTTGAGATTACAGGTGCCTGCCACCTTGCCAGGATAATTTGTATTTTTAGTAGAAATGGGGTTTTGCCATGTTGGCCAGGATGGTCTTAAACTCCTAGCCTCAAGTGATCCACCCACTTCGGTCTTTCAAAGTGCTGGGTTTACAGGCATGAGCCACTGCGCCTGGCTCTATTGCTGTTTTATTGCTACAACCACTGAGCTGAATTTTGGTGATAGAGAACATGTGGCTCACAGAGCCTAAAATACTTACTCTCTTGCCTTTTAAAGAAAATCAGGCTTGCTGCATTCTGATATGGAGAATGCTCACACACAGGGTCACCACAGGGACTCACCTTAGTGATTTCAACGCCCTCCTAGAGAGACTCCCTGCTTACCTTCCCAAATTCAGTTCTCCACAACACAAAGAGAGTCATTATATCTAATTTTCACCATGTCACTCATTAGCCCTTCAATGACTCCCCCTTTCCTTTGGGATAAATATCCAGACTTCTCAGCATGGTCCACAGACCCTTGTAGGAGCTAGTCCTTGCCCTGCTTCTTGCGCACCTCACTGTTCCAACTGCATCAGGCCGCTTACCTCTGGACTACAGCCACATATTTCTTTGCTCCAACAGAGCCCCTAGATCAGATATCATGCCTCTAGAAACCTCCCATGAACACCAACATCTGAGATCGGGGCTTCTCTTCTGTGCTTGGACAGCTCTGTGTGGTTCCTTCAGTAGGCCCTTCGCTCTGAATGGAAAATGCCTGCTTGCCACTTGTGATGGTTTATCTAAATGTGTCAACTTGGTTAAAAGCACTTGGTTAAACACAGATACTTGGTTAAACACCAGTCTAGGTGTTGCTGTGAAGGTATTTTTCAGATGAGATTTACACTAAATCAGTAAACTTTGAGTAAAGCAGCTTACCCTCCCCAATGTGTATGTGTGTATGCCTCATCCAATCTGCTGAATGTCTTCAAAGAAAATAGGTTGGCCTCCCCTGAGGAAGAGGGAATTCTGTCTCCAGATTGTTTTGAAACTCCAACGGCAACATCAACAACATCAACTCTTCCCTGGGTCTTCAGCCTGCCAACTTACCCTGCAGACTGTAGACTTACCAGTCTCCAGAATCGTATAAGTCAATTTCTAAGTATCTATTTCTCTCACTCACTCTCTCCATCCTGTTGCTTCCTATTCTCTGGAAAACCTTCAGTAGTCCCCCTCTACGCATGTAGAGTATATATTTCATGCAAGCAGGGGCATGTCTGTCTTGCACATTACTAATGCATGCAAAACTACCATGGTGCCTAGAATATAGTAAATCCATTTTCTATAGGGACATAGTAACAGAAAACATATGGTAAAAAAGGAAAATGGATAAAATGAGAAAAAAAATGGATTTATATGTAATCTCAGAGCCACTAAAGACAGGTCTCTGTGGAGGCAAACTGGGGTCCCTGAATAGACTGCAGATCCCTGGTGAGAGAGGTGCTCCACCAACACCATTTCTCAGGATACAGCCTGAGCGTTGGGCCCATGACAGTGAGGAACCATGAATGAAAATCTTTCTATCTCTCACAATAGCATGAATGAGAGAAACACACCTATAAGACGTGGGTTTTGCTCACTGCATGCACTAATGTGCACAGTGAGGTGGAGGTTTTTTTAAAAAAAATACAAATGGGTCTTGCTATGTTGCCCAGGCCTCAATCAATCATAAACTCCTGGCCTCAAGCAATCCTCCTGCCTCAGCCTTCCAAAGTACTGGGATTACTGGCCTGAGCCACCATGCCTGGATGTGATGGAGTGTTTTATTGCTGCAGTTATTGTTATTAGTAAAAATGATTGCTCTAACACCACGGTAGGAACATTCGTTGGCAGGTCAACTACTCTCAGAAGCGTTAGTGACGGGCTCCACTGACAATGGCCATATTCCAAGAAGCTGATCACCTGGCGAACTGGATTAAATACACTGACATGATGTTAAATTCACATGGTGCCATCGTAATTGTAATTTCCATCATGACGTGGAAGGGACGTACGTTAATAGGGACACTATATTGAACAAAACATATTCACAGTGTCCCTGTGAACATAGTGTGCCTTCCACGCCATGATGGAAATTACAATGAGCATGTGGTCTCTAAAATAAGTTCCCAATTTATACACACTTTTCTGTTTGTTTGATTTTCCATATCTGCTCAAATCTGACCTGCCCAGGTCCTCTTAACAGCTATTTTCCACCCAAGAATTTAACCAGGGTATTTGCCATAAGAGACGCATTCTCTGGGGCTCCATTGCCGTAGATATCATTCTTTCAGACTTTTGCTCATCTGATTTAATCACTTACTTCATTTAATACACACTTATGCATGGTATTTATTACGTACCAGGCATCGTTCCAAGTATTTTACTAAAGATTAATCAATATTATTTATTACTTAGCAACACCACTAGATAAACACCACAATTATTCACATATAAAAGAGAAAAGTGAGGCACATAAAAGTCAGGTAAGTGGTCCAGATTCCTGCAGCCAGTAAGCAGGAGAAGCTGCATTCATCCCATGGCTGGGAACCAGAGTCCAGGCTCTAAGGAAGCCCCCTAGGCTGCCTCTTTGTCATTTGGCTTCAGCTCTATGCCTCCTTCCAGCTAAACTGCAGCAGATCACCCTTCTAGCTTTGTCTGGGCTGGACTCTATGGACCTTTGTGGCATGCCCAGTAGCCTTAGGCCAAGTCGTCTCATTTCTAGGCCTTTCCATTTAGACCTAGTCCTGGCTCTCCTACTTGGCTCACTGGTCAACCCAACCAGCTGGCCACACTCCAAGATAGGGAGAACGGTCCTGTGGGTAGTACTTGGCCATGTCAAAGAAAGTAAGTTATTCTCAAGAAAGACAGAGGGACATGTGATGAAGGAAAATCACCAGAACTTACGTTGAATATCTTGAGTCACATCATTGAATGAAATGGGGTTCATTTGGAAGTTGAAGTATTTGACAAATCAGGCTGAACAATCACTTTCACGTCTAAGAAAGAGAGACAGAGCCAGGATATCTCTGTTAATGGGTGTTTAATGTCACAAAGACAGAAAAAATCTCAGCTGATGTAGTGACCCAGTGACCATCAGTGTCCTGCCAGGCTCATGACTCAGACCCACTAAGGGACCCTGACCGCCTTCCTTTCCCCCCGGCGCTGCCAGCAAATCTGTGGCTGCTCGGCCTCCGTGACTCCTGGATCCTCCCCACCCTCCCTACCTCCTGCTTTCTGTTTCCTGATGTCTTCCACTTTCCCAGGCTTCACATGAAATGTTAAATTGGCTTCTGTTAGGGGAATGAGACTCTGAGTCACTCATTTTTTCTACTTCTCTCAACATTCTGCACTTTATTAGGGGAACATATATTCTATTTTATAATTCAGAACCATTGGAACATGGCAGGGGCGGTTCAATAAGTACGCTTATTCTTTGCATCAGGCTGTGTACGTGACCGTTCCCAAATATTTTCAGAAGGAATTCTAGATTATAGATTTCATTGCTAATACTTGGAACTGAAAAAAGTGGAATCTGACCAGTTTCACCAGATTGAACCTTATTTATCTCCCCTGTCCTGAGCGTTAACTATCTTTCCTCCAGGTTTCTAGGCTTCCCTTGAGAGAGCCTGGAGGAGGGGCTCTCTGACCCTGAGACAAAATCCATCGCAGCAGTGCACTGTGCAGATCGCAACATTGCAAACACAGCGCTGTGGTGAAATGAGGCGGCTCTGAAGAACTCCACTGTTCGTTTCAGTTTCTCCTGCCGCTTTCAAGAATCCACAGTTTCCTTAGGCTTTATAGCAAAAGAGTGCTGCAGGCAACATACTGTGGTTTTTTTAAAATATAAAAGAGCATGCCCACAGAAACATTTTCATGCACTTTATATTTTTTATTCTTAAAATCAGTACTGGGATGTGTTATGTATTTATTGGTTTGCTTGCTGTGTGTGTGTCTTACCAAAATGAGAATGAGGCCTTTTTTCACTATTGTGTGCCTGGCACATAGTAAGGGCTCAATAAACACGCGTGTATGTGTGTGTTGGGGGGGAATTAGCTAATGAGTATAGATAGGCATCAAATCAGCGCACATTCTCAACGAGATAGTATCAGTTCTTGGGAGGGGAAAATCGTCTGTTGATGTAGAAAGTACAGATATACATACAGTAAATAAATACACAGCATATCTGTGGCATTAACATTTCATGGTGGAAAATGATTAGGAAAAAAATACCTGAAATGGCTCCTTGGGGAGGGGGAGTGGCGATAATGACAAAGCGGTTGAGAAAAACATTGAAATAGAAATTGAGATGAATGTATTCTAATGGCTTTCTTTTCTTGTTAACCTGCAGATGCATTCATACCATATACAGTCTTATTGTGGAAGTAAGAACTTGATTGCAATTTTTAACCAAAAAGTTTGGAACTTTATATTTTCTTTAAATATGGAGAAGTAATTTTCATTTCAAGGACAAATTAATTATAGACCTGCTATAATTTTCAGGGAGGAGCTTTATTTTCCTTGCAAAGCTCTGGCATGAATTATACCTAGCAATATCAGGATTTTAAAGTGTAACTTAAAAGGATGAAAGAGGGGTGTTTTGGTGGCTTCTCTTTCCCTTATGTATCTCTCTCATGTACCACATTCCTATTAAGCACAGTATTCTGAAGATCACTCACTGTTTTCTATTGCAACCTGCAATTCGAGAGTTAAGAAAACGTCCTGTTAATTAATTTCCTAAGCGCCTCTTATCAGTACACAGGCAAACTGTCAAGCTCATTTTAAAGAAATATTTTTGTTTCAGGTATTAGTCACTTCATTGATTTCCCAGTGTATCTTAGGGAATGGTGGAGTATGATAACTCTAGTTCTGGTAGATATCTAAGAGGCAAGAAAGTGGATTAGGCAAAAGTGATGAATAAAAAAAGAGAAGACAAGTTGTATGATTCTAATTTCATATGTGCACAGAGAAAGAATAGGCTTTCAAAATGGAAATGGAAATGCAAATTAAGTAATGTCGTAGGAAATAGGTTCTAGTAGCTTTCTGGAGTCTATAATTTACTTAGAGTGCAATGTCCACACGTGTGTGAGTGTGTGTGTGTGTGTACACAGGCCTGCGTACAATCAAATGCCTCAGAAGACTTCTCAGGTATCGATAACTCATAAACAGGTGATCTTGCGGTGGGGAATATTGTTCTTGCAGTATGCTCTGGCTTATTGATAGCTTCTACTTTTTGTAACTGGGGTAGTTAGAATACTCCCCAAAGATGCTCAGGCTGTGCTTCCTGGAATGTGTAAATATGTCAGGTTACAAGGCCAGGGGACGTGTAGACTGTAGATGAAATTAAGCATGTTAATGGGCTGATCAGGAGGATAATCTTATCCTAGCATATCTTAGATTATTCAAGTGGGCCCAATGTAACTGCAAGGTCCTTATCAGTGAACGAGGGAGTAGGAAGAAAGAAGCAGAAGGAGGCTGGAGCTTAGTCATCTGGTGGTAGCGCCAATGGAGCCAAGAATCACAATAAGGAGATGGGAAGATGCGACTGGCCATGCTGCCCTAAGGATGGAAGGGGCCTTGAAGCAAGGATCCGCAAACACGACAGGTGGGAAAACAAATTCTTCCCCAGGCCCTCCAGAAAGCAATGCAGCCCTGCCAACTCCTTGCTTCCAGCTCAGCAAGAGCTGTGCTAACCTACATAGTTTTCTCAGTGATTCTTCCCGCAAGAATTATGGCAAGAATTATGATGTCCACTTTACAAATGTGGAACCTGAGACAGAGATTTTAAGTTGCTTGTCCAAATACTCAGAGCTGATGTCAGTGCCGCACTGAAACTCAGGTGTGCCTGACTTGTGGAATCTGCCTTCTCTCCTCTGTAGGGCAAGCTTTCTTAGATGAAGAAGCCAGACATGGAAGACACCATTGGAAGTATTTGATACACACATGCCTTTCTTTGAGACCAGTTAACAGGTTTGTTGAGTTGTTTCTTTATTAATTTATTTTTCAATGCCAGTTTATAGGGTACTTAAATACAATAGTTGCTCAATACATGACTATCGGAAGAATGAAAATATAAATAAGTCAGTGAATACATTTGGTTGCTTCTCCAAAGAGATAAGGTCTTATAGCCAGAATCTCTGTGATTCTCAAGAATCACAGAGAACAAAATGATTGGATCTATGAGTCACCAACTTTCTGAAATTTCCTGAGTTATTCACTCATGTATGTTATGATAGTTCTGAAATTTGCTGAGTTATTTCTGAAATTTCTTGGGTTGTTCACTCATGTATGTTACAATATCTCTGAAATTTCCTGAGTTGTTCACTTATGTACGTTATGATACTATATTTTAATGCTTCTGAGGGAGCTTTGGCTAAACACATATATGTGTGTGTCTCCTAGATTTTGAATTCCTTGAGGAACTGGACCACTTCTTCCTTATTGCTGGGTACCAGGTACCTCGTATGCATAATATGAGGCAGCATTACAGCAAAGCCTTCAGGAGTTATCCTTTGCTCTGAATAACACCAGAAAGAGCATCCAGTGGAAAGATGTTGTGTGACTCTTGGAGTCAAAGGAAGGACTGACCAACCAGGCCATGGGAAGCCAGCCAGAGCAGCTTGGAAATCTCGCCACAGGGGTTCTTTGGCTCTGTTGATGCTACCACCGGATGATGAAGCTCCAGCTTCTTCCTTACCCCATGGTCTTTGCTCAGCATTCAAATTCCCAGGAGAACACGGCTCTTGCAGCTTGGGTTACAAGATACCTCTGGGACCATTGGCTCTATCATGTGGAAGGCGGAAGACATAATTTTCCACGGAAAGTGGGGATACCAGAAGAAAAGGCAAATAAGTCCTGGATAGATCAAAATTATAAATGTTTATTGGAGTATGGGAAATACAGATTCAAACTGTACCTTTTCTATCCATTATTTGTGTAACTTTAATTTACTTGAGATTACTTTCTCCCACTCTAAAATGAAAATTATATTAGTTTCTTCCTTATAGTGTTGTTGTGAGAATTAAATGAGATAATAGAGGCAAATCTTGGAGGTATTGTGGGTTCAGTTCAAGACCACTGCAATAAAGGGAATATTGCAATAAAATGAGTCACACAACTTTTTTTTGGTTTCCTAGTGTGTGGAAAAGTTTGTTTATACTATACAGGAGTCCAATAAGTGTGCAATAGCATTATGTCTAAAAAACCCAATGTACATACCTTAACTAAACAATATTGCTAAACAATGCTAATAATCATCTAAGTCTTCAATAAGTCATAATCTTTTGGCTGGTGGAGGGTCTTGCTTCAATGTGATGACTGCTGACTGATTGATGTGGTGTGTGCTGAAGGTTGGGGTGGCTGTGGCAGTTTCTTAAAGTAAGAAAATAACAAAGTTTGCTGCATACATTGACTCTTCATTTCACAAAAAAATTTATCTTAGTGTGTGATACTGGTTGATAGCATTTTAGGCACATAGAACTTCTTTCAAAATTGGAGTCAGTCCTCTCAAATCCTGCTGTTGCTTTATCAACTATTATACACTTGTGTAATAGAAATTCTTGGTTGTCATTTCAACAATGTCTACAGTATTTTGACCAGGAGCAGATTCTATCTCAAGAAATCCCTTTCTTTGCACATGCATAAGGAGCAACATCTCATCCATTTATATTTGATCATGAGATTACAGCAGTTTAATTGCATCTTCAGGCTTCACTTCTGCTTCTACTTTTCTTGCTATTTGTACCACATCGGCAGTGACTTGCTCCACTGCAGTCTTGAACTCCTGAAAGGCATCCATGAGTTGGAATAAACTCTCAAAATCCTGTTAATGTTGATATTTTTACCTTCTCCCATAAATCATGAATATTCCTAAGAACATCTAGAGAGGTGAATCCTTTCCAGAAGGCTTTCAATATACTTTGCCCAGCTCCATCAAAGGAATCACTATCTATGGCAGCTAACGTCTTATGAAACATGTGTCTTAAATAGGAAGACTTGAAAGGTGAAATTATTCCTTAATCTATGGGCTGCAGAAAGGATGTTTTCTTAGCAGGTATGAAAACAACATTAATCTCCATGTACATGTCCATCAGAGCTCTTGGGTGACTAGGTGCATTGTCAATGAGCAGTGATATTTTAAAAGAAATCTGTTTCGTAGCAGTATGTCTCAACAGTAGGCTTAAAATATTCAGTAAAATGTACTGTAAACAGATATGCTGTCATCCAGGCTTTGTTGTTTCACTTCTAGAGCACAGGGGGAGTAGATTTAGCATAATTCTAAAGGGTCCTAAGATTTTTGAAATGTTCAGTGAGTGTTGGCTTTAACTTCAAGTCACCTGCTGTGTTAGCTCCCAACAAGAGGGTCAGCCTGTCCTTTGAAACTTTGAAGCCAGGCACTGATTTCTGCTCTCCAGCTATGACAGTGCTAGATGGCATTTTCTTCCAATATTAGGCTATTTCATCTACATTGAAAATCTGTTGTTTAGGGTGGCCACCTTCATCAGTGATCTTAGCTGGATTTGGATAACTTGCTGTAGCTTCTACCTCAGCATTTGGCTGCTTTACCTTGCAGTTATATGTTGTGGAGATGGCCTCTTTTCTTTTTTGAGATGGAGTTGCACTCTTGTTGCCCAGGCTGGAGTGCAGTGGCTCAGTCTCGGCTCACTGCAACCTCTGTCTCCTAGGTTCAAGTGATTCTCCTGCCTCAGACTCCCAAGTAGCTGGGATTACAGGCGTCTGCCACCACATCCAGCTAATGTTTTTTTTGTTGTTGTTGTTTTTTGGGTTTTTTTTTCGTATTTTTAGTAGAGATGGGGTATTACTGTGTTGACCAGGCTGATCTTGAACTCCTGACCTCAGGTGAGCCACTCACCTTGGCCTCCCAAAGCACTGGGATTATAGGTGTGAGGCACCATGCCCGGCTGACTTCTTTTCTTAGGTCCTATTAACCTACCTCTGCCTGCTTCAAACTTTTTTCCTGCAGCTGCTTCTTCTCTCTAAGCCTGCTTAGAATTGAAGAAAGTTAGAGCCTTGTTCTGGACTGGGCTTTGGCTTAAGGGAATGTTGGATGATATGATCTTTTCTCTAGATCACTCAAACTTTCTCCGTATCAGCAATCATGCTGTTTCACTTTCTTATCATTCATGTGCTCCCTGGCATGACACTTTTAATGTCCTTCAAGAACTTTTTCTTTGCATTTGCAACCTGGCTAACTGTTTGGTGCAAGAGGGTCGGCTTTCATTCCACCTGGCTTTTGATATATTTTCCTCACTAAGCTTAACTGTATCTAGCTTTCGATTTAAAGTGAGAGATGTACAACACTTTCTTCCACCTGAACACTTAGAGGTCATTGTAGGGCTATTAATTCTCCTAGTTTCAATATTATTTTGTCTCAGGGAACAGGGAGGCCTGAGGAGATGGGAGAAGGAGATAAGAACAGCCAGTTGTTGGAGCAGTCAGAACACACACATTTATTAATGAAGTTTACTGTCTTATATGGGTGTGGTTCATGGTACTCCAAAATGATTACAATAGGCACATCCAAGAACACTGATCACAGATCACTGTGCCAGATATCATAATAATGAAAAAGTCCAAAGTATTGTGAGAATTACCAAAATGTGACCCAGAAGAACAAAGCGAGCACATCCCTTTGGAAAAATGGCACCAATAGACGTGATGGACGCAGGACGTCACAAATCTTCTATTTGTAAAAATGCAATGTCTGTGAAGTGCCATAAAGTGAAGGTCGGTAGGACAAGGTCCCCGCATGCCTACGTCCTCGGCAAAGCGCCTGACACTAAGTGTGTGAGCGATGGCATTTTTAAAAAGAGGAGCGTCATCTGTTAGGACGCAGGGAATCATGTCCTTGACGATGAATTGGGGAAAATGACTTCATTCTTTTCACTGAGGTGACTGGTCCTGTGGTTTTCAGTTGGTATGAATAGCCAGTGTTGCCCAGTATGGGGACAGAGGTAGGCTTTTCTAGTAGCCCCAGGTGGCCTGGGATTTCAGAACCACACAAAAGCTGACGGTGGGTAAAAGATCAGATGGCACTGCTAACCCACAAGTTGGTAAATCTGCCCACAGATAAAATCAAGTTGACTGTATTTGCTTTTCATCAGTCTCTTTTTAGTTACTAAAATTTGCTAGCTAAACACTGGCCAGTTTCAACCTGCTTAATTTATGAAAATTGATAAGATCACAGACCATTATTCAGTGGCTTCAGTGGTGCAATTTTCTTTTCCCATATTCATTCAAGTTGTTTGAATACCATGTTATTCTTGTCTTCATCTTCCTTTTCATTTTTTTCTATTGCTTTGTTGAAAAACCAAAGCAAAAGCTTTTAGTTAGCTGATCTTATTCTGTAGAGTTGACAGTCTCATAAGGTTAGAATTGTTTTATTACAAAAGCAAACATTTGAAACCCCAGATATACAGCTAAGAATGTTTGACGGAGCAGGTGACTTCAAAGATGAATAACTAGATATATGTCTACAGTTTTCAGGTTTTATGAAATGAAGTGGAACCTTTTTTTAAAGAGTTTTTTTAAATGTTTTTTTTTCTTTTCCCTGATGATAGGATCAGTATTGCATATCAAAGAACTTGATTTCAAATAGGCACAAATACACATATACCACAATCACTTGTTTTAGTTCCTTTATTCTTTTTGAAGAAGCAAATATTTTATGAGTCTTAAAAGATCAATTCTCCGTGCTCTTGAACCACATCAAGTTGCCCAAGTGGAAGGGGAGTCTCATTGAAGGGTTTATGCAAGGAGGCGGAGATGTTGATTTCAAGGCCTCACCTCGCTAACCATCTTAATTGTGTTGATGCTTTTGTACCTAGGCAACAAATAGAGAACATTTTAAAAGTCTGACTTCTTAATTAGAGGAATACCAGACTAGATACTTATTACAAAAGAAAAAAAGCTACATTATGATTTTTTTTTTTTTTTGCTAAAATATCAAGTCCTACATTTGATTAGCTGCAAGGATGAGATTCATTATCTCCACCATGAAAACAAACTCTTGAATAACAGAGGCAGTGGGAAGAGATTGTCAATGATCTCCACACCATTGATGGCAGCTGATTGTTCTCTAACAATTATTAGAAATAGTGTGATATGAGACATATAACACATGCGGCAAGGCTGGTGCTTCTCCTGTAGTTAATCCTCAGTTCACAGGCCTTATTCATCTAACTTGAGACAAATGTGAAGAGTTCTTTGTTCCGCGGCACAGTTAACCTTTCCTCTGACAACTTGGAGCAATAGGAATGTGGCAACTGAACATCTACAGGTGAGGCACAAAAGCAGAGTCAAGACATACTTAGATGTGGCCAGGGTCTGTGCTGCCTCAGTAAACCTCAGTAGAGGTATAGGAATATCAGTAGAGTTTGTCTCAAGAATCACCACAGGTATTTTGTAGTATTTGCATCTTTCACTATAACAAAGTCATTCAGATTCAGTGCAAGTTTCCACCTCTTGCTGCGAAACCTGAGGTTAGCGGCCGCTCTCCCCCAGAGTCTGAACAAAGCTGGCACCTAGCTATAAACTGCGTATTTCTTACCAGAGTATTTTAAAAGTACTAAGGAATGTTTAACTGCAAATAAAGGGGAAAAGGCACATTGGGAACATCTTTTTCCAAGAAAATGTCAAAAGCTAATTCAGTTAATTAAAAGTCTGAATTACAGCACCTAATTTTTTTAATTGAATGAGAATATTACAATAATTGAAGACAAACAATGTTTCTAAGCTATTTAGGATTAACATTAAACTTAGAAATTCAATATTCTACAGTAGAATCTACAGTAGAATTGATCTTTATTTCTGCACTTAAAAAATCTATGTCCTATGTTTTTTAGGGAGGTGTTCAATCTAATAAATTAAATTTTATAGGCTACATATGTAGAAAATGACCTGAACTTCTCCATTCTCGCTCTTAATAGCTATGCATCGTCATCCTAAAAGTAATCCTTTACAGCGTTCTGTAGAACATGTTGAGAAACTTAAGTTATTCTTTAGGAGAGGAAACTTTTAGGTAATACAGCTATTCCCATAATGGCCTAGATTCTCTCTTGTCTAAAATTCTTTCTGGGAAGTCATTGAGAAGAATGGTAGGCATTGAAAAGGGTATGTATTACGGGCCTAAAACTGCTGAATCGAATTAGCAGGATGTGGAGAGGTGGTCTAGACTTCACGCTGCTGCTCGCCGGAGGCAGGTGGTGAAGGGGGAAGAGTTCTCTGCCAGCCTGGAGGGGGATCCACCAGCAGCTCATCTAGTTGATATTTGCAGCTTGAAGTAGTAAGTGCCATCCATCCCAGTGGTGAATGGGACTTGAATGTATGAGTATCTCACATCCTAGCCATTGAGACATTGTATAAATTGATCACATTCACAGCTTTAAGGAAAGAAGCCTTCAAAAGTGCCCAGTGTGAGCTTTTGAGGCGGTGATGGGTGCTACGCGGGAAGAGAACTCACCAGAAAACCTGGCTCCTTGCAGTCCCCACCCCTTTTTTTCCTACATATGAGTGGGAAAAAGAGTCCTCAGCTTGCTTCCTAGGTTTGCTGGGTAGATGTACATACTCATGAAAGTAAAATGTTAAGTCAATAGAAAGGACACAAACTCAGCCCTGAATGTGTAGAGACAGCTCGGTTTCTCCTGTTGGGCCTGGAGGGAGGAGTACTGAACTGTAATCTCTCAGTGTGGGTTTCGGCTGACAACCACCTCATTCACAGTGGCAAGCCACTCAGGTGCGGCTTAACTTCCACACTTGGTGGAGAGGTACGCTAAGAAGAGTTCCATGCAAAGCCTTCTAACCAGGGGGGTACAAAACAGCAGGGAGGAAGGAGTTGGTTTCCCAGGGGGCTTTTAGAGGTAATCTTGTTAAGCAACGTAGGAAGATTATTTAAATACCTCTTAAGCAGCAGTTCCTCCCTCTTGATATTTTCAAGGCTGGTAATCTGGTCTTTGTTTTATTTCGGTGCTGCCAGTCCAACTAGTGATAGGGTTGGCATGCAGCTGATATTGGCAGCGCGCTCACTGTCATCAGATGCCAGCTTAAATGGATGCTGCACAGAAAAGCCAGCATCCTGTGCTTCCAGTGCCAGCCCTGATTTGTATGAAACCAGCAGGTAATTTTCTTTGTTTGGAGCAGTGATTTTTTTTTTTTTTTTGCCCTTTTATGGTTCACAATTAATTTTCTGGCTGGAAAATAATCTCTGGAAATACTGTGTCCATTATACATCGGTACATAAAATAGGCACAGAAGGAGAAAATCGGTGAAAAATGCATTTCAGTGACATTATTTGTGTGAGTGTGAGATTCCATCTATGTAGGTTTGGGTGATTTTGTTCAGGTAAAAATTGAGCCTAAAGGGCATAATGGCAAAGGTTAGTGCTTTTCTTACTGTGTCAGTGAAATAGGAAAAGCTGCTTAAATATTCAGTTATGATCTGAAAGTTTTTCTACAGTGCATTCCAATTTAGCCCCCATCATGTCCATCAATGAACAGAAGCGTGTGTAATAAATAGAGAATAGTAATTTATTTTTCAGATAGGAGTGAGAATCGAAGGCATAGATTTGTCTTCAAACAGGTTGACATGACTCACTAGGGTTTGGCGTATAACTGCTTCCTTCTTAAGTAGTCAGCTGAAAAACCTTGTATTATTCATCATCTTTTTTTTTCCCTTTCCAGAGAAACCTGTAAAACATGCTGACTATATAAAGCCATTCTCAAAATACACGGTCATTTTCTTGGAAGAAGCAATGGTATTGGGTTGTTGATTGTGGAATGTGGATTGTAGTCAGTTATGCTAACATTTCATTTAATCCCTCCAAAATTAAATAAATTAAATGCTAATAAAACTCTTTTACTGAGGTGTCTACTAACCCTGTGAAGGTCTCAGAGGGATACCTACAGCTGCATTTGGGGTTCCAATAAAGTGTAAGATTATTTTCTCAACTTTCAAGCTTAAATAAGCTGAAGATTTTGTTGATTCTGGGTTGAGGTCGGGGGTGGTTGTGTGAGGATTAATGGAGCCATTTTGAAAACCATTGCTAATCAGGTTAAAATGAATCACACATTTATAGGGATGTTGGCTTTTTTGTATTTGTGTGCACAGCAGACACAGTACTCTCAGTATCTGCTGTGAACTTATTTAAGTCAGTAGTAATTCCTCGATAAATATCCAAATCTTTGGGGAATCAAGCTGTAATCCCAAATAAACTAATTTTGGAAGGTCACAAGTATCTGACTATTATGAACTCATGTGAAGTGGGTAGCAAGGTGATTAGAGTTTCCATGTGACGACAGCTTCCTATAGCCTAACAGTTCCCTGATGGCAAAGCTCATTTTAAATAAAAGCATCTGAGTTATTTTCTGAAGATTTGAAGGCATTTTATTTTTCTTTGAAATATCTGAAGCAAAACTGGTTTGGAGAAAACACAAGAGTGGCTGCTAAATTAAAAAAGGATATTAGAAAATATTTCTGTGTTTTTGAATTTATTACTTTTTATTATATTTTTCAAGGCATGATGAACATTGTTTTCATGTTCTTACATGTAAAAAAGTTAATCCAGTAATCAAATCGGTTGGGTAGAAATGGCTCCTTCAGATAGGTGCTTCTTTAAGAATATATTCTAAGACAATAATTTCTAGAAAATTCTGTTTCTGTGGCCTAAAAATGGATGAAAATGTTCAAAACATAAAATCCTTTGCTTGCCAGTAGCTGTAATCACTTGAAATAATGTGATATGCTGGTTAATCACAGCAAATGTGAAATATATTTAGTTTCACAAGTAGAATCTGCACTTTAACCACCATGTGTGATTTGGTAAGGAAGCCGGGGCTACGTGGGTGGGGTAATTGCACCCACCCAGCTCTGCTCCACCCTGACTGAGGTTGTGTCCTTACCGAAAGCATGTGTCTCAAACTAGCCTGTGTCTTCATTATGGCAGCTGTTACTCTGGTAAAGAGTAAAATATGTTATCTTGGTCAATGGTTCTGCATATCTGAGAGACAATTTTAGTTAATGGCTGAGGTAGTTGGATTGTGTACAATTCTTAGGCTCTGGGTTGTTTTACACTAAACTGATGTGACTGTGGCTGAAACTGCTATTCAGCATTCTGGGTTAGGAGGCAAGAAGGGGCTGACATCTTGAATCCTATTTAAGCAGGATAAGAGCAGTCCAAATAAACTATAGACTAGTTTCATCAGTTGGCTGCCTGGAAGTGGTTATTATGCCTTATGTTTTCAGTTGGAGATTCGTGAATAAACCTCACATATTTGTTTAAACCTTTGGGGTGAAGGAGAGTGGAATTTTGCTCTAGATAAAATTTATGCTTAGGTTTGTAGGATAGGAAAACATTTTATAAATTTGGGAGCTCCAGTGTTAGGCGCGTATATATTTAGGATTGTGATATTTTCCTGTTGGACTAATCCTTTCATCATTATATGATGTTCCTCTTTGTCTTTTTTAACCATTGTTGCTTTAAAGTCTGTTTTGTCTGATAGAAGAATAGCTACTCCTGCTTGCTTTTGGGGTTTCCATTTGCAAGAAATATCTGTTTCCGTCCCTAGGATAGGAAAACATAAAGGCTCCCCCTTACCCTGGCTTTTGTAGACATTCAGGAACTTGATGAGAAAATTAAATGAATTTCTGTTCGTTGAAGAGATATGGTACCATGCAGTAAAAACCTATCCCAAGGTCCTGGGTGGAAGATGCCTCACTATTTTGGTATGTAGCATGACAACCTTGCTTTTTTTTTTTTTTTTTTTTTTTTGAGACAGAGTCTCACTCTGTCACCCGGGCTGGAGTTCAGTGGCTGGATCTCAGCTCACTGCAAGCTCCGCCCCCCGGGTTCCCGCCATTCTCCTGCCTCAGCCTCCCGAGTAGCTGGGACTACAGGCGCCGCCACCGCGCCTGGCTAGTTTTTTGTATTTTTAGTAGAGACGGGGTTTCACCGTGTTAGCCAGGATGGTCTCGATCTCCTGACCTCGTGATCCGCCCGTCTTGGCCTCCCAAAGTGCTGGGATTACAGGCTTGAACCACCGCGCCCGGCCAACCTTGCTATGTTTTAAAACATGAGTTGTGGGCACAAGCACTCTAGAGAATCTTAAAATACAACTACATGGAAAAAGTATCTTTAACGGCACAGCTCCATCTCCCCTAACTGCATTGCTACTGTAAATTCAAATTTTCTATTGGGTAGCAGGTCCTTGGCAGTGTTGTTAATGTCAACATTTTTTTCCATGTGTCCAACCAGCAGGCACCCTTGATTTTTAAAGTATTATTTTTGAGGTTATTCATACATGTTTGTTCAACATTTAAATTGGAAAATGTTTTAGTCATTCCTGGTCAGTTGTATGTTTTCGAGACTGAGGTAATCCTGTATCTCTAACCATGTGGAAACACTGACTTGGAATAAGACATAAAATAAACGTTGTCTTCCCTAGGACTCTCCAATGCAAATTTGACGATGATCAAATACTGACCATGTTTCCTGTTTTTATTTATATTTGAACAAGAAGTGATGACAGAGTTAATCTCTAGAGTTACCACAAATGTGACTTTCATGCCTGGATCTTCCCTATGGGTTACACACGCCACTGGTACTTTGGTGAATGACTTCGACCATGCTTTTCCGGGCGCATTCCTGTTGGGTGCCTGCAACTTCACGTGGAATGGGAACTGAGCACAGTCTAATTCTTGTTGCCTATCACTGGATGGGTTTAATCTTGACTACTTGTGTAGTCATAGGGTCATAAAAATCTTAGCTTTCAAAGGGTCTTTGAAGGTAATTTTAGATCAATCCCCTCCTTAGCAGTTCTTTGCACGTTTCTAATAAATATTTTGCAGCGGCTGAGGTTGAAGCCTAGCGAGGTTGAAGCGTAGCAGGGCTGAAGGGAGCCACATGCTTCAGAGAAGCAGTGGGTGACTATTAGCAAAATACCAAGATTAAGTAAAATGTATCAAAATACAAGTTGTTGAGCACTGAGCAACCCAATAACAGAGATGGCAAATGGGAACTCAAGTTAAGAGCCAACAGCAGCAGCCTCGATTTCAGGAGGAGGGACCAGAAGATGGAATAGGATTGATTTGCCTTAATTCCAGCATCTTTGGTCTTGGATGGCTTTGAAAGAGTGAGATGAATGTCCTCCTGGTCACAAATCGGACTACTAAAAAAGTAGTGCCTTGTAACTGATGTAAAATGCTAGAACTTACTTTCAATTAAAAATAATTATTAAAAATAATAAAATGACAATATATCTTAAATAATTTATATATTAATATATATCTTAAATATATTAATATAATATATCTTAAATATAATATATATTTATATCTTATAATATATCTTAATATAATATATCTTAAATATATTAAAAATAATAAAATGACAATAATATCTTGTAATGGTATTCGTTCTGATTTCACACATTATTTTGTTAAATTATTACAGGCTAATGAGAAAGTCCTATTCCTTCAGAAAGTAGCAACTTACCAAATAATGTTGCATCCACACATGTGGTTTATTTATATGGGCATGTTTACATTTACAATAATAATTAAGAATGATTGAAGTTTAAAAAATTATGTGTTTTCTCTTTGGCCAGAAAATATTTGCTATCAGAAACGGTTTTGAGAGATTTTGAGATCTAGAAGAGAAAAGGGCAGTCCAAGTAACTGAGAATAAAGGAATTCAAACTAACATTTTAAATAGAAACTTCTTGTGAATGTGGAGAAGATTGTGGTGTTTAACCATTCAACATGTGTTGAACTGCCGCTGTGTTTTGATTGTAAGAAACAGGTGAAAGATTTGCCAGTAGAAAAACAGTCAAGAAACATTAATAGAAAGTTACAAGGAATGTAAAGATTGATAAATTAGGGAATGGAAGGGGGGAAATGACAACTGAAAACTAGCAGTGTTTTGTTATTTCTGCTTAGCTACCTTTGGATAATTTTCTCCTTGTGATAGTAAAGCTGCAATAGCACTCGATTGTACAGATAGCTGGTGGGGCTACAAATTACGTGATAGTGTTTGTCAACCACTGAGCATTAGACAGTGTTTCCAGCCATCCCCTCATTCACAGACTGTGATCTCCATGAAATCTTTGTTTCTGAAAATGCAAGCTAATGTGGTTACGGTAGATGTCCTTTCATCTATAGCTAGTGCACACTTGAGACTCATGAATTGCTTTTTTTTTTTTTTTTTTTTTTGAGACGGAGTCTCCCTCTGTCCCCCAGGCTGGAGTGCAGTGGTAAAATCTCTGCTCGCTGCAACCTCCACCTCCCGGGTTCAAGCGATTCTTCTGCCTCAGCCTCCAGAACAACTGGGATTACAGGCACATGCCACCGTGCCTGGCTAATTTTTGTATTTTTAATATAGATGGGGTTTCATCATGTTGGCCAGGCTGGTCTCAAACTCCTGACCTCAGTTAATCCACCTGCCTCAGCCTCCCAAAGTGCTGAGATTACAGGCATGAGCCACCATGCCTGGCCTTTTGTAAGGACACTTTGTTCAGGGGAAAGGCTGTCCTTGCTCTCCGAGGTGCCAAAGCTCTTAGGCACGCAAGTATCCAGTGGACAGATGGTCAACCCAAGTACTCAGCCAGGAAGTGCGTGTGGACAGAGGAGTTGCAGGTGGAGTTCCCGTGGGCTGACCATGCTACTACAAACGGCCCTGCCCCTGTGTCTCTGGGGCAGTTGGGCCCCCGGAGGGAAACAGGAGGACAGCCGGCTCTGTAGCTCCGTGATTCCAGTGGACCTTCTGGAGGAACTGCCTCAGCTCAGCTTCAAGGTGACCCTGCTGCCTCATCTCTGACCACATGCTTGTTCTTTTTTTTTTTTTTCCTGTTTCCCCAGGCCACTGTCATTTAGACCTAGCCATGGAGAAACAGGCTTTAAAAAAAAAAATGTTGTGGTTTTTTTGAGACAGAGTCTCTGTTGCTCAGGCTGGAGTGCAGTGGTGCCATCTCGGCTCACTGCAGCCTCTGCCTCTTGGCCTCAAGTGAATTTGTGCCTCAGCCTCCCCCGTAGCTGGGATTACAGGTGTGCGTCACCACACCCGACTAATTCTTGTACTTTTAGTAGAGATGGGTTTTTGCCATGCTGACCATGCTGGTCTTGAACTCCTGACCTGAAGTGATCTGCCAGCCTCAGCCTCCCAAAGTGCTGGGATTACAGGCCTGAGCTCCCATGCACAGCCTGACTCTTGAAATACATCTCTGAATCCTTCTGCTTGGAGCAGCTCTCACAGATTCAGTGTTTCCACAGAGGATGACCAAGCCTGTCGATGAGAAGGGGTGATGTGAGGAAGAGATACACCTAGAGCATTGTCTGTGGGGTAAGGAGAGGAGAATGAACAGTGAAGTTGATGACAGCTGATCCCATCACATGTCCATTTATAGAAAAAAATTATTTTTCTTTCTCGTATTACAAACCCACACTCACATATTCAAATGACTGCCATTTTTATATCAAGATGACAGTATTTCTACTAATGTGTGGAAATGTTTCTGAAAAAACTGAAGTGTGCCTAACATTTCTTTTGACAGTATACATTTGCAGATGGTTTGTTAGTTTGTGCCTGTAACCACTGTTTCGTCGCACTCTGTAATGTCAAAACTTTTTCTTAGGCTCTTTTGAACACTACGTTAACTCATTCAAACACAGAGTCCGTAAAAATAATACAATTGACACAAGTTGAACACTTACTGTATATCAGGCACCGTTGCAACTTCTCTTCATGCATGAATCATCATAGTGGACTTGTCTTGTCCCCATTTCACAGAGGACCAACTGAGGCACAGCTAGGAAATGATTCTTGATTCAGGCCACACAGTTTGTAGGTGGCAGGGTTGGGATTTGAACCCCAGAAGACTGGCTGTAAAGTTGACAGCACTTACCAAATACTATGTTGCCCTTTAGTTTGTCAACGGGTATCCCAATGGTCAGCCATAATTAATACTACTCAACTGGAGTGAGAACCAATGTTTAGTCTACTCAGCACCTTTCTTTTCTTGAAAATTGTCTTCCTTTTTTTTTTTTTTTTGAAGAACTGCCCTTTTTATCCTATGAAATCTGAACGGGTACTAATAAACTTTCATGATAGTACAACGGTAAAGCCTCTGCCCCTGCACCCTTCCGCTATGATTGGGAACCGGACATAGTTGGATGAAATGAAATGCTTCCCTGGAAATTGTGGAGCTGGGAGTGAGAATGAGAATCCATTCTTTCTCTGCCAGGCTCAAGTGGGAACCGGCACAACTTCAACAGTATCAGCACCGTGTCTTCTGCCATGTGGACCGGGGAAGTGAGGTAGGGCAGCCTGACAAGAGAGAAAAGGCAAAAACACGGCAAAGGTGGAGAAGGGCAGAGCCAGCGCTTGCATCCCACATTCTATCCCAATGGTTCTGAAGTCTCAAAGTCTCCTGGATTTCTGAGAGATATTTTTGTATCCTTTCACAAACATTCTGTTTGACTAACCTAGGTTGAAATAATTTGTTACTTTCAATCAAAATAATTCTAGTTAATAGAAAAACATGAAATAATGGCACTGTATTCATTCATTTATTGAACACATATTTGAAGAGTGTCTACTCTTTGGTGCCAGGCATTGGTGTTGAGTATACCATGGGAACAAGACTGACAAGGTCCTTGCTCTGATGACGTTCACATCTGTACCCAGAGAGCTCAAAGAAAGAAAGAAGTAAGGAAAAGGAGAATGTTTCAGAGGGATAATAAATTAACAGAGTGAAATGGTGAAGCATGAATGGATAAGGCTAAGGTTTGCTGTGTGGTCTTGGGGTGGTTTTGTAGAGGAGGGGATATGGAGGTTGAAGTTTGCATGACCAGAAGGGAGTGGCCTCACAAGTTCTGGCTTCTGGAATGTTCCACGTTAAAAAAAAAAAAAAACAACAGTGAGGGCAAAGGATCTGAGGGGAATTTGTTTGCCATAGTCAAAGTGGAAATTGGATAAAGAGTTGCAGAGATTGACTGATGTCAGTAAAGGAAGAGAAGCTGAGAAAACCAGATTTTGCCCGGAGAGAAAGATAGGCTAAATAAAAGAAAACAAAACAAGTAAAAAAAGAAAAAAATTGGAAGCTTTCTCAGCTCATGTGATTGGAGAAGGAAGAGAAAAAGGTAAGTAGTACATGACCCCCAAAAGACTATTTTTTTCTGAATGAGACAGAAAAATGAAGGGCAGTAGGGCTACATAGGCTGTGATGATAGCAGCTGGGGTGTGCTTTGGGTTAACCAGGATATTATACTAGTTCTTTTCTATAACGGGAGAATTCAGCTTGAAAGAGCTGCCACCACCTTGAAACCATTTTATGTTTTAAACATTTGATTGTAAATTGACAAATTATAATGGTATGTATTTATGGGGTATGAAGAGATGTTATGATATGTGTATACAAAGTGGAGTGATTAAATCAAGCTAATTAACATACTCATCACCTCAAATGTTTATCATTTTTTTAGGGTGAGAACATTTGAAATTTATTCTCTCGGCGATTTTGAAATATACAGTATGCTATTATTAACTATCATCCCCAGGCTGTGCAAATGATCTCAAAAAACTTATTCTCAAGTGTAACTGAAATTATGTATGTACCCTTTGTCCAACATCTCATTCCTCCTCACGATAGATAACAACTATTCTCCTCTCTGCTTCTATGAGCTTGATTGTTTTAGATTCCACAAGGAAGTGAGAACATGTGGGATTTCTCTTTCTGTGCCTGGCTTGTTTCACATAGCATACTGTCCTCCAAGTTCACGCATTTTGTCACCAATGACAGAATTTTCTTCTCTTTAAAGGCTGGATTGCATTCCATTGTGTTGATATTCCACATTTTCTTTAACCATTTATCCATTGATGAACACTTAGGTTGACTCTCTAACTTGGCTATTGTGAACAGTGCTGCAATGAACATGAGAGTGCAAATACCTCTTCAATATGCTGATTTCAAATCATTTGGATATACACCCAGAAGTGAGATTGCTAGACCATGTCCGGATTCTATTTTTAGTTTTATTGTGGAAAAATACTCCATATAGTTTTATACCATGGCTGTTATATTTTTTAACTGAACTTAAGGTTCCTTCTCTAGCCTAATCTTCTTTACCCTGCCTTCGTCATCGGTACTTATGGAGGTTGCTCCATGATGTACAGAGGTGACTCTCAGATCTATCACATCAAAATCTTACGGAGGGCATGTTAGAACACAGACTGCCAGGTCCCATCTCAAGAAATTTTTACCCAGTAGATTTGGAGCTGAGAATTTGCATCTCTATCAAGTTCCCAGGCTGTGGCTGCTGGCCTGGCCACGCTTTGAGAACACTGACGTGGAGAAGGCTTGCTGGGGCTCATGTCAGCATCGCCTGGGGTCTGGTCTGGATGGAAGAATGCCTATTGATGTAGGACTTGCTGGTAACTAAACTATTCTAAAGTCAACTCCTGATAGATTTAGTAATGCCAACCAATGTTACATTCAAGAGCAGCTTGAGGAGAAAGTGAATTATGAGGCATGCACAAAAGCTTCAGTGTCTTTAGTGAGTAGGTATTGGTGGGAGATGGTGATGGTCATAATTCCTCTCAGATTGCTCTGTGGGAAAAATGAGTTTGCATTTTCAGGAGCATCAATTTGACACAATTCAAAGCCTTGGCTTCACTAAATCACAGCTATATTTTCATTTTGAGGTCTTGGATTTACATATATTATGATCTTAACTAAACTCCTAAATTTATAACATATTTTTCTTCTTTCACCACAATGGCAGTCTTTTAATCACTTTGTTTTTGTAAAAATCTGTTTAAAGTATTTTGCATGAAAAATTATGATTATGTAGTCTCCACTGCAAATTTTTTGTGCCAAGTGAAATGATTTTTTACTCTAAGGACTCAAAAAAATACTTGGGAAGCATACTAAATAGTTTCTTGTGTCACACCACAATAGCACATAGTTTTAAATTTGCAGTTAATTCATAGGTGACAAGAATGCTATTCAGATTGCACATTTCCTATTCTAAGAGATTTACGTTTAATATGAGTAACTGGCATACACCGTAAATGAAATAGCAAGTTTTCTTTATGTTTGATAATAGACCCATCTTATGCTAAACAAACATTAAAAAAAAAGAGGGGGACCAGGCGCGGTGGCTCATGCCTGTAATCCCAGCACATTGGGAGGCTGAGGCGGGCGGATCACCTGAGGTCAGGAGTTCAAGACCAGCCTGACCAACATGGTGAAACCCCAACTCTACTAAAAATACAAAAAAAATTAGCTGGATGCTGTGGCACATGGCTGTAATCCCAGCTACTTGGGAGGCTGAGGCAGGAGAATTGCTTGAATCCGGGAGACGGTGGTTGCAGAGAGCCGAGATCACACCACTGCACTCCAGCCTGGGCGACAAGAGAGAAACTCCATCTCAAAAAAAAAAAAAAAAAAAAAAGGTGGGGGAAAAAGGGGCCCAAATGATATAGACATTATACCTTTATGCTGAAACAGGGACTAGGATTATTTTCTAGTATATTTTATAGTTTTATCAGAGAAGAGAAGAATATGTGCATAATTTACTAAAAGGTTCTATTTATCTGCTTACCTAGTTGTTCTACTAAATATTCCACTAAATTCTTACACTTAGTATTTCATGTAGAGGCTCTGGCTTTGCCATTTCTTATGCATGGCTGAGGTTAGATACACACATCATGGCAGATTCAGAGCCTCCCTGTCTTGAAATCCTGGAAAAGGCCTCCGTCTCGAGTGAAGGGCCCTGCAATGCGTTCACAGAAAGAAACAAGGAAGTTCCAGAAGGAAAATATAATCATATGAAGGGGACATCTCTCCTAGCTGCCCCGTGCTCATGTGTGAGGCCACCTTTTTATTCTTACCCCTCCCCTGTGGCTATAGGTGGAAGCAGCACACTCAGGATGCAAACCTGGGGATTGCATTTCTGCTGTATGGTTGCAGCAGAAATTGTTTTGGGTTTTTGCTTTACAAATAGTTATGGGATGGATTTAATCCTATTGTCCCACCTGGTCCATGGCTAATATCTTTGTGCACCTATGGCCCTAGGCCTTTTGGCCAATTGGAGGCCATCCTTCCTTCTGGGGTTCGTTTTTCACAATGTGAACAAATCAGTGAAATTCATGCTTTGTTTGCTAATTGGTTGATTAATATGATGTAGTCCATTTTCTCAGTTATTATCACATCCTTAGGCAGCTTTCCTTATGGTATAGGCAACATGTTAAGAACCAGGTACACTTCCTATTTTTGACTGGACAAGAACAATCTCCTTTTTTCTTTTCCCCCCCGCCCATGTAGTATGTCTCAGATTCCTACTGCTTAAAGAAGTTGCCAAATTCCCCTTTGGCCATAACCAATCTCTTCTTATGTTCCACCTACATGTAGGTATATCTCTTGTTTTATGTTCATATTGGGTGAAGGATTAAATTTTGATTTACAAGTTATAGTCGTGAGAAATCTATGTGTTAAACTCAATTCTTACCAAACTTGCAATTGTTTTTTTTTTTTCACTTTCTCAGCACCGTTAAAGCTTTCTCTTCTCTTACTCTTGAGCAGTTGTTGCTCTTTCCCTTATCTTAGTTAAAAAATAAGTAGACTGAAAGAAAGAAAGGCAACAAAGAAAAGCAAATTGACTGAGTGTCAATATTACTTGGGCCATTTAAAGATCTTGTGCTAAATTTCCCTTGAAAAGCTTATCCTGATTGAATTCTAATTTCAGTTACTATCTCATACCTAAAATTCCACAATGATAGCATATTGATTTTGTTCCTTTGTTTTATTTCTACATGAACTTATCTGATCCAGGGAATAACATCAGCAACTCTCCAATCAATAGAGCCTTTCTTTTGTGTATGTTTCTTATGAAGGAACGAGGGCAAATACAAATTCATTTTTAAAAGGTTTAAAATCCCTCAGTATAAGCTAAGTGTTGCCTGGATGGGAAATGTTGAGGTTTGTCTAGTTTTTGGCTTATAGATTAAAAATCCTTTTTTCATTTGGTGTGAGGCTTTGCTTTGAATGGGCATAATAAAATCTTAGTTTGCAACTTACTTACTTTTCATATTATAAATCTCTTAGCAGGAAAAAAACAGATTTGAGTTCATTTATTTTACATTTTAGTTCTATGACAAGCATTTAGATAAAAGACAATTCTCTTCTGAATATTAAAGATTGATTTGACTCATATATTATTGATGAAAAGCACATGGAAAAACCAGGAGTAAACATCCCTGAAATGTAAATTGTAGGCTATAGATTATTTTATATATTCTTGATAGTAAAGGAATTATACTTTTTAAACTTATTGTATTATTATTATTACTATTATTATTATTTTGAGGCAGGGTTTTGCTCTGTCACTCAGACTGGAGTGCAATGGTGCGTTCATGGCTCACTGCAGCCTCGACCTCCCTGGGCTCAAATGATCTTCCCACCCCAGCCTCTGGAATAGTTGGGACTACAAGCCTGCACCAGTATGCCTGACTAACTTTTCTATGTTTTGTACAGACTGGGTTTCTTTATGTTGCCCAGGCTGGTCTTGAACTCCTGGGCTCAAGCTATCCTCTCTCCTCAGCCTCCAAGTGCTGGGATTACGGGCTCTAACTTTAAATCTGTGTGACTCTGGGATCCTTCACTTTGGCAAGTTTTATTTAGATTTGTCAGCAGCTAATTGCTAATTATAATTTCAAAAAACCTTGTTTTTTATATTAAATGCACTTTAGAATAATGAAGACAAAAAGAGAAGTACTTCAACTTTTCACTTTTAATAATATAATTTATATGTTTAAAAAAGTCCAGTAGGTATCTTCCGTTAAATAATCCTCATGAATTTTGTCTACTTGTCCAAAAGTAAATTAAGAAAGGGGATACTTTTATCCCCCTCGGTGAATACATTTCATGACACTTGTCTTGAGACAAAAGACCTTTTTTTCCACAACATCTTTTTCATGTACTGAGTGTTACTGCAGAGTTCAAGCCACGGAATGGAGCACCTTGGATGGGTTCCTGCCACGGCCAAGGTATTGACATGCTTCTAGATCATGCTGAGGGATTAATTTTTAAAATTATGATTGTTTTCATTCCTAGATTTTAATTAAATATGCTATCTTTTAGAATGCATCCTGAAAAACAAGCAACACACAAAGTAGAAAACAATGCAATACACACATCCAGTTTTGTAGAATTGTTTCCCACTAGAATGAAAACCTATTTTGAAGTATAGAAATATTTGATAAACATTGATATTCTAGCCCTAGCCTTCCCAAAGAAACTAATCAGATAAAACTAGGGTTTGACTGCTTACTGTCCCTTTGAAAAAAACTGGACCTTCAAAGAGAAAACTTCTGTAAAGGCTGGGGCCACAGCATTAAATACAAGTGGACCATACTTTGTGGAATGCATTGTGCACAATGGAAAGTAGAATAACACCTCTCTACATTGCAGTGCAGTTAGAATGTGTTATTCCAGTCAAATCATCTCATTTTCCTTGGCATCTCCTTAGAAGTTTGAATAAGTTTCTGTGGTTTATTAAACCAAATGAATTGCTATAGAATGTTAGGCTCATAGATTGTGGACAGGTAGTGAGTCTCAAGGTATGTACCTTTCTATTTCCTGTGGACGTGTCATGTTGGAACAATGAACTGTCCATCATAGGGGGAGTGATTACATACTTTTCCTTCCCTTCAAATGTAATTTCTGTAAGACTGCATCAATTGAAGCATACAGCTAGGAACTTATGTTTTCCCCACTCTCTCCCTGCCATGCTAATTCCTAGATAGGCATTTTAACTGCATATGGTGCCAACACTGGCAAAAGCAAATGCGTCAGCAAAGTGAGCTGATGGAACCCAGTGAGTAGTATTTCTTAAAGAAGCTCCTTGAGTTCTGAGACAAATATACATTTTTGTTCAGATCAATTCTTGGCCTTACTTTATAATTTTTCTTATATTCATGTGTTACTTTGTTTAATGGGAGACTTTTGACTAGCTGTCGATAACTTCAGTGCTTTAGGACAAGTTGGAGCAGTATGCAGTTTCTAAGAGTCTTTATGATTTTTAATGGGCTAGACTGGTGAATAGTCATAAGACTTAGTAAAACATTTGGCAGGAAAAGTTAGAATTTCTCAGGGAGATTAATGACCATTGCAATTTTTCCTTGGATTGTCCCAGATGGTGCTTCTGGCCTTAATGGAAACCAAGTGAAAACTTTGAGCCAAAGTCTAGAATCATTGTTAGTGCCTTTTTCATGTGATCAAATAATTCTAATGCACATTTGAGGCTCTACTTCTTTCTGTAGTCGATTAGTTTGTTCATTCATTCACTGAATAAACACACCTATGATGTACCAGGCAAGAGGATGCAATGAAACATAAAACCATAATTGTTCCCTGATATCTTATAGCTACAAGGAGTGACAGGTGTGTAAACCCATGGCCACGCCACAGTACAAGTGAAGACAAAACATGGTGGAGATTGAAATGGAAAAAGTCAGTTTTGCTTGGAAAGTAGAGATGCCTTCACTGAGAGGGAAGTTTTTGAAGCCTCAGTAGGAATTTCCTATGTTGACTGAGCATGAAAGAACATGTCGAATAGAGAAAAGTGTTTGAAAACGCATAAAAGCAGAAAACAGCCTGATGTGCTCACTCACGATGAAGGGCTTGATGTGGCTGAAGTGTGGAGCGCAGGGGTCGGGGCCATGCAAGGTGGACAGTGGGAGATGGACCCAGAGGAAGAAGAGAGGCCGGGTGGTCATAGCACTGAACAGTAGGTTAAATGGATGGAAGTTTCAGAGCCTCTGCAGGCCATGAAAGCATATTGTGATATAGTAACCTTACATTTTTGAAAGATCACTGGGGCAGAAGAGGAGAGTGGATGAGAGGGGCTCAGGCCAGAGGCAGGGAGGTGAATTGGGAGGAAAATGGAAGAAACCAAGAGGAAGATGAGGACGCGACACAGTCACCTTTATGACTTGTGCTGTGGCAGCACAGAATACTTACTCTTGAGGTGGAAGGTGGAAGGAACCATGGCTCATGGGAGGTGGTGAGCCTGAAATACTCGAGGGCTCTTGGAAGACAGAGAAGCAGCTCTTCCTCCTATCTGGAGTTGACATCTTTGAGCAAAACAAAGTTAAAAAATATGTGTTGAATTATTAACACCATTTGCATGGGCCTGTCAGGCTTAGCCATGTCACTCATCAGGTTTCTCACAGGAGAACAGAAGACTTCTTAGAAAAAGAACATTGGCCTGGAATGAAGAATAATACACTATTGAGCAGCATGATACTAGTAAGATTAACTAGGTTGGTGAACATGTACACTGTAAACCAGCATACAAATATTAGATGCTACTATTGTTTTCCACATGTTCATAGGAGCCAGATATTAGCCCCAGTCACTGTAAGGTACGGATGTATTTTTCCTCTTCCACAGCTATAGAATTTAAACTTGGACAAAATAATCATCTCATCAATGCATCATTCCAAAGCATGCGTCTTGTCAAGAATATGGCATAAGCATTATCTCCATGTATAAAGAACAACACACAAGGAATTTGATAAACTTTCCTGGAGTCCCTCCATGTCTTGGGTAGAGTGCTATCTCTGGGAATCCAATAGCAAATGAAACCCAGCCCCTGTTTTTCCTCATCCTTACTCTAGTGGAGGAAACAGCAGCTTAGAGGGCAAATTCAAGTACAGAGAAGACGAGGGAAAACCATGGTATCCAGACTGCTGGGTACCTGGGGAGCAAACGGCCAGGCTTGAGGATCCAGGAGGGAAGCCGCAGCTAAGATGATGCCTGAGAAGAAACAGACTTTGGTCCAGGAACAGGGGCTGCCTGCTTGGCACAGAGGAAGCAGCACGTCTGGACAGAGAAACAAGTCACTGCAGAGCTGATAGAGTCTTGCATGAGGGATAAAGGCAAGGGACATTGGTGGGTAGGATAGAGAAATTTAGGAGAGAGCAGTGGCATGGCTTGGTGATGGATGGGATGAGGCAACCAAGAACAAGGGAGGGGCCAAGAGTCTCCAGATTTGTGCTTTTCTTTTTTGTTTGTTTTATAAAATGGATTATTCTGCATATCATATTCTAAAATTTACTATTTTTTTTTTCTGAACAAATGTATCAAGAATTTCCTTCCAAATATTGATAAATCTATCTCAATCTCTGAAGGCCTGAAGAGCATTATTCCAGAAGTAGGCACCATAATTTGAACAATTGAATCCTGCTGCTGAGCTTCAGGTTGGTTCTGGTTTGGGGTCATTACCAAGAAGACCGGAATGAGCAAACTTATCTGTGTAATTCACAAGATGGTACTTTGATTTCTGAAGGATAAAATAAGCAAATGAATAAGAAAAATAAAAGTGATTTGATATATGTATAGGCAAAAAGACATGATAAGGGTAGTTACAGCAGAGAAATTGCAAATGACAAATACATTTCTGAAGACGTTCACGTCACTGATAGGGGTAGTTACAGCAGAGAAATTGCAAATGACGAATACATTTCTGAAGATGTTCATGTCAGTAGCCAGAGAAATGCAGACACACAAACCCAAACAGAAAAACAAACAAACAAACAAAACTCCCCAAATACCAGTTTCACCAATTGGCAGAGATGAAATATATTCGTAATACCCTGTGGTGGCGAACGTGTGGGGGAAATGGCGTTGTCAACCGTTATCAGTGGGATTGTAAATTAAGTTTTTGAGAAACAATTCTTCTGTATTTAATGCAATTAAGCATGCATAAACCTTTGACTCAACAACCCTACCCCTGGAAATTAAACTGGGATATTTTCGCAGAATGTCTAAAATCATTCGGGAAATGGGTGCCATGGGGAATGTGTTCCCAACTATTTTTACTGATAAAAGGAAAAGCAAATTTCAGTAGCAACTTAGGGCAACTGGGAAGAGACACAGAGAGCTATTGTCTCGATATATCAATATTGATCCTACTCTGCAGACATTTCCACATCGTGTTTAATAACTCCTTTTGGAAAAAATAAATTGATATGTACTGGAGTTTTCGAATCTGTTCAAAATGCATGCATGAAAGGCATCCATTACTTCTGAACCAACCAATTAAGTCTTACTTCAGGTGAAGGGGCTTGTGAAGCCTTCTCTGCCGCTGGTGGAAGTGCTGCAGATGAGGCCTGGGGTGGGATGGGCAGGGGCCAGGATCACCAGACTGCAGACAGGACTGGTTCTCCATGCCCAGCCTTGGGCTCTGGATCTGTTTGTAATCTAACTCGTAAATCTAAGTCTATAATTTTCATCATACCTGAGGACATGGCTGTCAGGGAGAAGGGGTGCTGTGCAGGCCAGAGGGACACTCAGAGCTTTGTGCGCTCAGTGAAAGGCCGGCTAGGAGGGCCTCTCACTTAGGGAGGTGCTCGTGGGGTTGAGGCGGTGCCTGGGGGCTGCGAGCAGCCAGCGGGGATGAAGGAGACACAGGCAGGAAGGCTGCATATTCTCCGATGGCAGGTGAGTGACACCGGAGGCAGCTTCTGCAGACGTGGCCTCAGGTGGGGCCATGAAAAGTGAGCCACAGAGCAGATGTTCTGGACAGAGCCACCTGCAATGTGCGTGCTGCTCTCCAGGCAGAGTTGGGAGGTCTTCCCTGGAAGGTCCTTCTGAATCTCCGGTTCAGAGCAGAAAACTGGCTTGTCAGGGGGACTAGACGTAACCAATTTAACACACCCAGCTATATCATTTTCCTGTGCCTGCTGTAACTAACTGCCACAAAATGGGTGGCTTAAATCAACATGATCAATTCTGTCTCAGTTCTGGAGGCCAGAAGTCTGAGGGGGGCAGGCCGTGGTCTCTCTCTGAGCTTCGGTGGAGGACACTGGCGCTCCTGACCTGCCACTGCATCACCGCAATCTGCCTCCATGGCCACAGGGTGCCTTCCCCACGTCTGTGTCTTCGCGGCTGTTCTGCTCTCTGCGGTTTCTGCGTCTTCTGATGACGACTGTAGTCACTGGAATAAGAGCCTCTCTACTCTAGTACTTTCTCATCTTAGCTGATATTCTAATGATATCTGCAAAGATCCTGTTTCTGAATAAGGTCACATCGATAGGTACTGGAGGCCAGGAGTTTACGTATCTTTTGGGGCCACAATTCAACCCACACCCCCACACCAAGCATGAAATCGGTAGTGCCTCTTAGGTGCTGGCCTGCTTGGGGGTGGTCATGATGATACAGAAAGGTGGGGCTCCGGGCTAAACCCACCCTTAAGCCCGGAACTGCAGCCCTAAGTGAAAACAGTCGGCCCCGTTTTTCCACCCAAATGTTGCCTTTTTGGCCTGCCATGCCCCTATCCTGTGCCCATACAGAGACTTCAGCTGGCACAGCAGCACAAATCGCTGAGTGCTGGGGATACAAGTGGCTGAGCGGCGAGCAGAGAAGCAGCAACTGAACTCTAGAGACTACAGATAGATGCAGCTAACTTCAGAGGGTGAGGCTTCAGGGAAAGAACACCTTCTTCCCGAACCATCCGCTTTCCAATTCCCCATCCCACGGAGAGCCACTTTTATCACCCAATAAATCCTCTGCATACACTAATCTTTAATTCTTTCAAGTGACCTGCTTCTTCCTGGACCCTGGACAGAACCCAGGTGTGGAGAGAGCAGGGGCTTGGATGCTGCTGTGGGGCCTGCACAGAGCCTGCTCCTGCAGAGAGGAGCTAGGACTGGTTCCAACATTCATTCCCTCTGGTTCCGCACTCATTTGCTTGCATGCTTCCTCTCACCAGGAGTGGCCAGCGGCGGCTGAGGGAAACGAGGCACTCCAGGTCCTGCCCCATGAAGGGGGTCAGGGTCAAGGGAACAATCCTGTCTCATCAGTAGTGGAGAGACTTGTTCTAACAAACATGCTTCTCTAAAAGTAGGCCAGGCGTGGTGGCTCAAGCCTGTAATCCCAGTACTTTGGGAGGCCGAGACGGGCGGATCACAAGGTCAGGAGATCGAGACCATCCTGGCTAACACAGTGAAACCCCGTCTCTACTAAAAAATGCAAAAAAACTAGCCGGGCGGGTTGGCGGGCGCCTGTAGTCCCAGCTACTCGGGAGGCTGAGGCAGGAGAATGGCGGGAACCCGGGAGGCGGCGCTTGCAGTGAGCTGAGATCTGGCCACTGCACTCCAGCCTGGGCGACAGAGCAAGACTCCATCTCAAAATAAATAAATAAATAAATAAAAATAAATAAAAGTGGGACCAGGGGAGACCTTATTGATCACTAGACATAGATTCTGCAGAGAACCAAGCCCAGACAAACAGTAGCGTTGGGTTGCCACAGCCAGCAGCTGTTACATTTTATTTCAGGGGAGCAAAAACTTCCACAGAAATGAACTGCAAAGACTCAGTTTGTACCTATTGTATTTTCTGCAAGTACCCAAGCAATGGCTGAGGACACCACCCTAAAGGAAGAAGATGCACACCAGCACAAATGGCAGTGACCAAGGCAGTGTGAGTCACTCAAGGAGCACCAAAATGAACCGTGCAGAAACTCAGCGCTTCCATACAATTCAGGTTTATCACCAGCTGCTTAGAAGAGCTGTCCAACGCTGACATGAAAACCCAATAAGTGCCTTTTATGCATCATTATTCACAAAAAGAAATAACTCTATATCTACATCCGTATCTATATCTCCCTGAGTTTTAGACTTAGCCATTTTTAATCATAACTTTTTTTGTCTTCTTTAAAGCTTGTGTAACATCCTTTGCAATTGTTAAATTTAGTACCTGAACTAGGGGTATCCTACTTAACTTTTAAAGTTATAATTCTGGAGCCCGAAATGTACAAAAGCAAGTTAGCAACTCGCTGCCCAAATCCCTGCTTTATCAAATGCTATTTTAACAAGTTGCTCTTCTCTTAAGTCATGATACATGTTACACAAAATATGTGCTCTCATTCTGGAACAAGCAAGAGGAGAGGCAGAAAATGGCAACAAGTATGGCACAGAGAAGCCCAGTTACTAGAACATGGATGCAAGATTAAAGCAATACCAGCAGTGAAAGTGGACTTAGGCATAGTAATCATAAGGAAAATAACAACACCAGTGATAATAGCAGCAATTTTTAGCTTGTCAGGCATCTTGTTAGATGCTTCTATATTATTGATGTTACTTACAAAATCTCTGCAACACCAGCATTGTTATCCCCACACTTCAGATAAGAAAATGGAGGACCAGTATCTTGTTCAAGTTTGTACAGCCAGTTAAAAGGAGAATCTGAAAATCAAAGCCAGATCTACCAAACTCCAGAACCCAGGTCTTTACAAGCTCTTGGGACTTGGTTCTAGAGCTGAGGCAGAGAACATCTTGCAGGGCAGAGGGGCAAGTGGCCTTAGTCATGGGCACTGGGGAAATGGCCAGTAGAGTATGCACTGGCTTTGCTGGCATTCGTAGAGCATTACGTGCTAATAGTTGACCACTCACAGAAGGGGATGGGAATAATCTAGAAGCAAGAAGGAGAGTTTACATAGCCACAAAAGGTGATTACTTACAAGAGGATTGAAGAGTAGATGTACACATGTTAATTCATCGAATCCTCCCCACAAATCTATGAGTTAGACTCTGTTGTGATTTTCATTGTATGCACAAGTCTTGGGGCAGAATGGCCAGTAGAAGGGGGGGTGTGAACATTCAGTACAACGGTCCTGGCCCGGGGCCTGGATCATAACCATGATGTTCTCGGTCACGACTTGGGGCTTCTTGGAACATTCACCTCTGCTTCTGGTTGGCTTCCTTGAGCAATTCTTCCCAGGTATCCTGTTTACCAGATTTTGAACCCCTGCCTGCTTTGTGCCCGGCTGTGACAGGTCCATTATTTCATTCATGATAGTGCCTTATAAGCTGTGTCCCTACTGTACTTTGTGAGCCTGAAGTGAAATAAGAGATGTAAAAGAGCTTCTGAAACAAATGGGCCAACTAAGCATAAACGGCTAATTAGTTAGTGTCACATCTTGGGAACTGGTTTCTTGGCCACAATACCATTACCTGCCACTCTTCTGACAAGTTCCTTTCTGAAATCCACTGCATTCTGCAACGTTGGGTGTCACGTATTATTTCCAAGTATGTTCACAAAGCATTTTAATGTTTGCTAAATATTTTTACAGTTGGTAACAACACAGAAAGAGAGGTGATAAAATGATGTATATGAACCACTCACTTAGGAACTCATAATGAGCCTTGAAGCCTGGTGGTGGGAGTTCCCCCTGGCTTCTCCGGGAATGGAGGTGGAATCAGGCCTGATGATTCTGTTTGCCTTCACTGACGAACTCAGCTACTTCAACCCCTTCCAACACACCATTCGCTCTTTTGGCTGCTGGGATGATTTTTCTCAATTTTGCAATCTTAGGATTCCTCCTCTACTTCTGTCTTCTCTGTGAGCTCTAAACCAGCAGATTTCAAGAGGGGCAAATCATGCAAGGTAAGAAAAAGCTTTGAGTCAGAATTTTGCCCACAAAATTTGAAATGAGTTCCATCTGCATTCCAAAGTATTTGCCTTAATTTTAATGTCATTTTAGATCACACTCTCCCAGAGACCCCCTATAGAGACCTACAGGGTAGCCTGAGGCCCTCTCCATTTCCAGGAGCAGATCTAGTGGGGTTGAGCCATTGTCTCCCTCATCGTTCATTCTCTGGACATTAGCCCTGCCATGGAACACTTAGAAGTGGAACTTCTAAATTGTGCCATATTCATGGTAATTTCTATAGCAAGAGTAAGAGGTGTTTGGTGTAGATTTAGTGTCAACAATAACACAAATCTCTCCCACAGCACTCGCGAGTAGAACTAGTTGATGATATGGAGAATTTATGACTTGGGAGACCATTTATTTCAAATAAAATTGGAAAACCCAGGCACTACTTTGGGATTTTGAAAATCTTTACTGTTCTATTCCCAAAGCTGAAATATTTGAAATACAGAAAGTGTCACTTCACCAAGGAACAATGGATTAATCTGTACCCCTGGATTAGAGCCTGGGGAAAGAATACTGAAAACGAAGAAGTCACTCTTGGGGACTATCAAACCTAGGTTTCTTGCTCCTGGAATAAGCACGCACTCACCTAGATATACAAGGCAACTTTGTCATCTTTTGATGTCATCGTTTTCTAGCCTGCAATAGAGATATATAATAATGATATATATCATTAATTGAGGGTTTACCAGTTTGTGCTAAAGGCTATGCTTTGCTTTATGCTACATTGATTTTCTATAGTCTTCACTATCATTTTATCAGGTGATACCATTTTTAAAGGTGAGAAAACAGGGAAGTTATACAACTCACTCAAGGTCATGTAGCTTGCAGTTCAAGGGCTAGGATTCAGACTCAGGAGTCTAGATAGTTTTAAAGTCTGTGCTCTTTCTAAAATACTGTGACATCTCCCCCAGAAACTGCTATCGGAATAAAGCTTTTTCTGGGCGATAAGCTTGGAGAAGGACATTTACATATAGGAGTGCATAGAAATATGAGTGAACAAGATGGTGGCCATTTAAAAACCATGACATGAGAGGAAAAGTTCAAATTGCAGAAGTTAATTAAGTCAGTGAAAGAGTCACATAAGAAGAATGAAATCTTTTTTGAACTACTTGGAGAGCTTTCATGCATAAGGATGGACAATGTCTGTGGAGCAAAAGGGTCATAGGTGAAAGTTGAAGGAGGCAACTTTGACCCCCAAAGAGCCAAAGCTTTCTAGGGAGCTTGTCCAACAATGGAATAAGGAGGAAGTTGATGCCTGGGGGTGACAGAAATGATTGCTTCTCAAGGTAGTGAAGAGAACGCTGATAATTAAGTAGACGGTTGGGCTGGATGATCTTGGGTACATATTTTAGGTCTGAGATCACATAAATGCCAATTCACAGCCTCTTGGTTGTGGATAAGTTTTTCAGCTCCTTCTGTTTATGACAGGGCAAGATTTGACAATGTGACGACATTGAATGCCTGGAAAGAAAGAAATCTTGGAGATACTTTGCCTGTTTAACAATTTCTCTTAGGATTGACCTCATATTTACATTTTCCATCAAAAGAGGAACAGAGGAGTTCCTATCATTGATTTTCTCAGAAATTCTCTTACTGAATCTGAAGAAAGATACGTCTCAAATTTCTATAAATCTAATGTTATTCATAATGGATTTGGAAGTTCATCTGACTAGGTGTTTAATGGGTTACGAAGACCCTGGAGTAAGGTTTTCCAGGATGGGAATGTGTATAATTGAATTGTGATAGGAGATCAGAAAGGACTCATGGGTGATTCCTTGCAGGCAAGAATAACTTTCCCCATGAACTCTGAATGTCAATAATGTGTATATTAAATAGTAGTGTTGCTATATTAATATATTGTGTTTTGAATATATTGAAAAAACTGCAATTACTTTTGCACCAACCTAATATGTTAGAAAAGTACATTATTACTGTTTGTGAAATGAATGTTATGCTCGTAACATTTTTTAAACCCCGAAAGGAGTGATATCCTGGAAAACGTTAAGAAAGTCTTGGCAAGAAGTCAGGTTTAATTAAACTATGGGGACTACATCATTTTAAAGCATGATTTTATCAGATTAAGAAAACCAGCCATGGTCCTCCTCTGGGAAAACGGGATGGTGGGGAGACATGAACTCTCCTAACATTGATCATTTATTCATTAATTTGGCAAACACTTTTAACTAGTCTGACTTGATTCATCAACTGTGGACATATGTGATTGCATGGCTCTTTCTCCTGGTTATTCTCTTGAGCTCCAAATGTCTTCCGCCTGCTGAGGTTTCCAAAGGAACCAGTGACTCTTGTTTCCAGATGTGAGGGATGGCTTATCTCTTATGCAGTGTTCTTTGGAGGCACTGGCCCATCCCCAAAGGACTCCTGTTTATTACTGCGGGGAAGTCATGGCTTGTTCAGGCACTGGCCAGAAGCTACCTCTCAAGGTAGCCCCAAAGATAACCACTCGCCACTTAGCTCTTCTATGGAATTTGAGCCACCAATGCCGATAAACTTGGGAATTTATTCCAGCACTCGCGCTGCCTTTTTCTGCCAACGAATCATGATCAGGGCCACCGTTACCTACCTAAACAATGCATGCAAACTTCACCGATCAGGGTAGTGTTGAGCTGGCCCTGTGTTCATTCCACAGTGGGATGCACGTTTTCCTCAGTGGTTAGTTTTGCCACCAATTGATGTATACCTTGATTAGTTAGTAAGAGGTCTGTTACACCCTATTCCTTACCCTATACTTATACTTACATAAGTCACAAAATATAAATGTTATACAAATACATGCACATAATATTCATGTGAGAGAGGACCATTCAAGTGCTCTTTTCAGAAGTAAAAAGTTATTATTCAAGGTGACTATATATATTAGGTTGGTGCAAAAGTAATTCTGGGTTTTGTCATTAAAATAATTACTTTTGCACCAACCTAATACGTAGACCATGGATGAGATTGGCTTCAATTTTAGTAGCTCCTTTGAAAGGCATTCTACTTCATTTTAGCCTTAAATATTACACATATGTGGCCCCAGTAATACTGTCGTTAAACATTTACTGAGTATATCCTATACAATAGGCTCTACAGTGAATGTTTTCCATACGTTAGAGCTTTACAACAATTAGATGTAGAGACTACTATTCTCATTTTACAGATGGGAAACTAGGTTTGTAGTTGTTAAAAGCCACAGCTATTGTACACGTCAGGAATCGAAATGAGGCTGCTGGAGTTCAATCTTCCCAGGCTTAAGCGATCCTCCCACTCAACCTCTCTAGTAGCTAGGACCACAGGTGTGTACCACCATGCACTGCTAATTTTTTTTTTGTAACATTTTGTAGAGACAGGATTTCATCACTTTTCCCAGGCTGGTCTTGAGCTCCTGGGCTCAAGCAAACCACCCACCTTGGCCTCCCAGAGTGCTGGGATTACAGGTGTGAGCCACCGCGCCTAGTCACAAAATCAGATTTTCATTAGACAGAAGGTACGTCTAATTTAGGTGATTGGTGTTACTATAAAGACTAGATTCTCCAAATAAAAATTACCGTGACTATTTGAAACTGGAGGATATACATACAAAGCTGTATGTTTTCAATGAAAATATGTTTAATATACCCATACAAAACACCAGCAATCATACTTTGTAACAATTATAATTATAATAAAAATAATTTTAAATGTTCACTTAGAATGTGTCAGAGAGCACATTATTTTTCAAGACACGTTGAGGAGGAATGTAAAAAGAACATGGGCAGCACTGGTGAGTTGGGATAGGAAGGCAGCGACCATGGTGGTGACAGCATTGAGGGGGCAGTACTGGGGTCAGAAACATCCCGTGTTGCAGAGAAAGAGATCTGCAGGCCTCTGAATAATTTGGGGTCTCAGAGAGAGACCAAAAAAAAATAAGTCTGGATGCCATATGCTTAAATTTTTTAAAGTTAGGAAGCAGACTTAAAAAAATGCTACATAAAAGATGTTTTATTCTCTTTTCTTGACAAATATATCCTTAGAATGTCAAAATTGAAAAATATGTCCAAAGTTGTGGTTTTTAGACAACTGAATGCTGGCAAAATGTGACTGAACTCCATGATCATTGCTTCTCAGGGCGTTCCACTGAGAGACCAGTGATGTTTGAAGAGTGTAAAATGATGACACACACACACTTTATGCATTTATTATGTACCCATAATTTTTTGTGCATCTTAAAGTAAGCAAAATCACTTTGTTTTTATAATAAAGATCTTCACAAGGCTTTTGTTCTTTTGAGATTAGTGATTAAAGGATAAAAAAGTGACTATTCAGAATGTTCAAAATCTGAATAGATTTTATTTAAAATATGAAGTATTACAAAATGAAACTTTCAGTTATTTTGATCTTTAAATTTTTTCTAAAAATTCAGAATTGCCCATTAAACTAAATATGAAGTTATAAATTATAAGCAATGATGATGAACATTTAAAATACATTTAGATAAAACTGAACTTTAAAAGTTTGATTTTTGAAAAACTTACATTTGCTTTTTTTCAAAAATCTACACCAAAATACACACATATTCAAGTGTAACTTAAATTGTTCCATAACATGAGAGATTCCTCAGCTACCATGTTCAGGTGGATCAAATAAATGATGAACAAGAAAATAGATGCCTGTCCCCATCAGAATGCAGCACTTCATCAATACAGGACAATAGACAACTGTCTATTGCATTCATATGCCATTGCAGAGGAAGAAAGTCGTGTGTTATTAATTTGTTCTTCATTTTCCTAAGTGCTTCTGCTGGCTCATTTCTCCCTGCACCTCCAAGCTTTGTCCTTCTTGGATGTGAGCAGAGGCATAACCCACAAGCCACTATGACATTCAAACAAAATTCACATCTGCTTCAAAAACACAGGCGACAAGTGTGGAAAAGAGTCTCCAGGGAGCTGGAATGGTGCGACTCATGGGGCGAATCCCTGGTAAGGAGCAGCCCACGTGCATCCCTGTAGAATTAATCTTGGTGTGTGTGTTCGTGAAATGCAAGGCCCAGGGCTGGAGTCCACTTTTGCCAGGCTTTGAGGGCGGCACTGTTCTCGTTTTCCTTTGCTGGTAGGATAGCTGGGTCTCTGAATCAGGGAGTGGACAATAGAGGGGTTAAGGGTGGTAAAAGAAAACATCAGACAAGTTAAATTTAATGGAGTTTAATTAAGAAAAGAAGAAAGGAAATGAAAAGCAATGATTCGCTAATAGGGCAGCCTCCAGGATCACAGCAGATACAGAGCAACTCGAGGTGCCTCGTGGTCAGAACAATTTTATAGACACAAAAAGGGATGTGACGTACAGAAATTAGAAGTGAGGTACAGAAACAGTGGGATTGATTATAGCTCAGCATTTGCCTTATTTGAACACAATTTGAACACTCAGCAGTCTATGAGTGGCTGAAGTATGGCTGCTGGGATTGGCCAACACTCAGCTATTGTTACCGGTGCATACTACTAAGTTAGGTTTCAATCTTGTCTGCCTGTTAAGCTAGGTTGCTGCTCCTCCATGAGGACTCAAATATAGAAGTATGGAGTGTTTCTCAGGCCATATTTAGTTCACTTTAACAGGAGACACCTTGTTACTTTTTTGGAGGTTTTCTTTGCTATGGTTACTCTTACTGTGACCTGTGATGAAGGAAAATGATGACATTCCCGTAAAAGAATCAAACATTTTATTTTTTTAATTTCATTTGCTTATTTGGATTTTTAGTAGAGACAAGGTCTTGTGATGTTGCCCAGGCTGGTCTTGAACTCCTGGGTTCAAGCAATCTGCCCACCTAGGCCTCCCAAAGTGCTGGGATTACAGGCATGAGCCACCATGCCTGGCCCAAACTTTTTAAAGGAAGTTGGGGATTAGACGTGGAATATTTGATACTTTTTAAAAATTTAGAAGTAGGGACTCTTTAAAGACATTGTGATATTTTTTCACAAGAAATGCTAAAACTAATTTGTAATGTCTTTATTAAGAATGGCTACCGTTATGTTTTATATGCTAATCTGCAATGAAGATTCTCAAAAGCCTTACACTCTGATTGTTTCTTATTTGATTACTTTTTTATTGCTAGTCACCAACCTTTAGATATTGCTTTAACTATGAAAAATGGCAGTAAATTACTATGTGAATCTGTTAAACAGCATTCAGAGAACTGAGAGTCAACTAACAGGAGTTAGCACGTACTAGAAGAATATCTCTATTTAGAGGATAGTGACTAATGTGAAATAAACACCTCTCAATGGTTTCTTTTATGTATCTACTTTGCAGTTTACAGTTTATTATCCATCTATGGTATATATGCAAGAGTCACTTTTAATTCATTTCTGTATAAATTGTTGTTTTATGCAAATATTTTTAGATAATGGCTTTCTAAAATAATAATCTCCACTGTGCAGAATATGTCACCCAATCATTGTGACCCAAATCATTGCAAACAGGAAGCAAGGGTCAATGATCAGTCAATAGAAAGATGTTAGTGATAAGGATGTAGTTAACAAAAATACTTAAACATTTCAGAACATCATAAACCATTCATATTAAGGATTAAAAAAATTAAGGACTTAATATTCTTTTTTATATAGAAGGAAAGCCTCAGAACTTTGTCAAGTGATCAATAACTGCTCTTTATTCCCTCTCATTTTTCTTTACCTACTAATTAAACATCTTAGAATATAAAAGAGACATGTGATTTTAATAGTGGGTGAAAGAAGACTGAGCCAGAGTTGATTAGACTAATAAATATATTTTTAAAAACCCTTCATTTTGAAATGAGAAAGCCGACTCTCCATTTTTTCCTTGAGCATTTAAAGAATGAAATGGTTTCACTGTCCCAGCAGGCTTCCATAATTCAAAAAAATAAAAAGGACTGTGATTGGCTTTCATGATTGGAAATTGATCTAATTTTTATTGTTTGCACTTAACATTATGATTTAGGACTTTTCTAAGATAAGTCATCCTCATGTTTAATTTTTTCTGTTTGAGATGACTACTTCACACAGATTTTTTTGTGTTATTTTTTGGTATCACTTTCTTTTTCAAGGAGTGTACTGTATAATCACTGAACTCCTCTGTAATTACATGGCAAAGACTATGTAAATACGTAATTATGTTCATGCAGATTACTTGATAATTATACTTCCAGTTACCAAGTAATGAACGGAATAATCATCATGCACTTTGCAGCTCTTAGATTTTCAGCTTGGTCTTTGTTTTAAAGAAGGAGAGAACTGGATAATTACTCTATGGTTACATGGCACTTACATTGTCAACAGCCATGCGTTCATAGTGCTATTACATGGTTATTTTTTACCTTGTAAAATAAAGTGGTACTGCCTTTTAAAGAAGTCTTTTCCTGCTCTTTTCAGTAGGAAATTCATGTCTCACACGACTGAATGGCAGAGCAGAGCTTCTCTTTTGTACACAGGGTGGCACTGAACTTGAACTGGAAAAGTCTCTGAACTTAGTCTTTGCCAGGATAAAAATAAAAGGAGAAAAAAATATATATATACATATGTCAAGCTTTCACAGTGGAAAATAAAAAACATAGTTATTAATCCTAAATCCAGGAGACAGATTTCCTAGCCAACGATGAATTGTATTTGTTTTGTTTAGCTTATCGACATTACTATTTAGCCGCGGTTCCCTCTGTCTGGAGTATGCGTCTTTCTTTATTTCAAGAATTAGCTCTGTTGGGCATCCTTTGTGTGTACCCTTGCTCCTTCCTCTGTCCCTCTGTACTTGTGGCTCTGCTTGTGTTTTACTGTAAAGACTTTACTCAGTGTCTTCCCTTCCAGCCTCTGTGACTGACCTCTTATCTTGTGTTTTCCACAGTCTAGTAGAGGGCATAGGTATAAATAGTTTATGAATACATCTTTAATGAACAAACTAATTCAAAGACATGTTTAAAACATTAGTTACATGACTGATTAATGAATTCCCAAATCACTATTATATATCAAAATATTTTGGAACATTTATATTAAAAGTTTACTTTTTCAGAACATCCTTTGTCTTTGCCTTTTGAAGCTTAATAAAGTTTCACATAAAAATATATGGCACTGGGTGGCGTGCAACGGCTCACACCTGTAATCCCAATACATCAGGAGGCCAAGGCAGGTGGATCACCTGAGACCAGGAGTTTTAGACCAGCCTGGACAACATGGTGAAACCCCATCTCTACTAAAAATACAAAAATTAGCCAGGTGTCGTGGCGCACACCTGTAATCCCAGCTACTCAGAGGCTGAGGCATGAGAATACCTGAACCCAGGCAGCAGTGGTTGCAGTGCGATGAGATCGTGCCACCGAACTCCAGCCTGCGTAACAGAACGGGACCCTGTCTCAGTATTGAGACCCTCTCTCCATATATATATATATATATATATATATATATATATATATATATATATTTATATATATTGAATTCATGCATTCACATAATTGATCTGGCATTTATGTAGCACACATACAAATAGAAATACACACATCATATTCAGTGTTCCGTGATTGGCACAGAGGAGAGTCAAAGATAAATAATCTACTTTCCTATCTTAACTAAAGTCACGTGTCATGGGAGAAAAGAGGAACATCTATCTTAAAACGAATGATGATACGAGGCAGAAGAAACTGGAACTGTAATAGAAAGCAGCAGAACTGTGATTAGGGCTTTCCCAGTGATTTTAAGGAATGTTTTATTTCACTGGCTAATTTTATCTTTCCAAAGCAAATTGACCCATGCATATTCAAAAGAAATTAAACTTTCATTTTGCTTGACCCATATATGGAGGATTTACAATTATTTTTGCTAATTCACATGATTTTCTACAAAAAATTGCAAAACATACCATTATGTTTCTGTGTTAACAAGCATTAAGTGATAGTAGCCATTTCTTTTTTTTTGTGCTTCAAGAAATGTGGACTTGTTTTTAAAAAGTTCTCTATAGTTTTTGAAGCTAATTTTATAATATGATGATTTAATGTCCATTTGGAATTTGTATGAACCCTGCTAGAATCTTTTTAGTGAAATTTTAAACTCAAATGTATTGGTGACATCTCCAGGTGTTAAATACCTTTGTTATTTCACATAAGAAAATTAACAAATTGAAAATAAATAACAGCCATGAATTTGTGCACGAATAAAAAAAAGAAGAAAAAATCCAAATAGACATGAGAAGTTAGCATATAAGATCTGCATTTAAATAGTTATGAGAAGATAGCAACTTGAAAAAGAATAAAACTAGATATCAACATTACTTGTGACAGCAATACAAATTAGAGCTCTCTTAAATACTGAATGCAAGAAATGAAAATACAGCTAAAGCAAAATATATAAAAGAGCTAATATTATAGTGGAAAAGTCATGGTAATTATGACCATAACAGAAAGTTAGAGAAGTTTGATTATATAAATATTCATAGCATAAAACAAATTAATTTTTATTGTGTAAAAGCATTATAATTCAATAAAAAGATTAACAATATGCAGAGTAAAAGAAGTTTATGGTCAGAGAGAAAAACACACACACACTCATATACAAAACTGTCAAAGCAGCAAAAAGATACTTTTAAACTAGTCAGAGTTAAAAATATATAAACCAAATTAGAGTGCATAGAACACTCTATTGACAGTGGTCTAGAGAATCCAGCCATTCGTAAACACGTATTTGGTGTGTAGCATGGTGGGTACTATTCCCACAGCACGTCAGTCTGTCTTACATGGCATCTGATTTCCAAGAAAAGGAAGCAGCTTGTCCCCCGAAAGCCTCAGCCCAGAAAGGGACTGTTGTGCTTCTGCCATATTCTGTTGTTTAAAGCAGTTTCAGGGTCAGCCCAGATTCAAGAGATAAAGAAATAGACTGCACTTATGCGTGGAGGGTTAGCAAATAATCTGCAGTCATCTTCCGCCTTCTCTCTTCACTTTTTCTTCCATTCTATTTTTTTCTATTTTTTCTATTGAACAACGTTAATAATGTCTGCCTCTGGGAAAAGAGACTGAGAGACTAGAGATTTGAGAGTAGAGGGAGAGACTTTTCACTTTTTTTCCCTTTTATACTGTTTGATTAAAAAATTACAATGCTCATGCTTTATATGGTTAATTTTTTAAAGACAGCTTATTTTCTTCTTTTTTACTTTATGTCTTAAATTGACGTACAATAATTGTACACATTTATGAGGTACCTAGTGATGTTTTGATACATATAACATATAGTGATCAGATCAGGGGAATTAGCATCCCCATCACCATAAATATTTATTGTTTCTCTGTGTTGGGAACATTAGCTATTGTCCTAGCTAGCTGCAGACTAGTTAACTGTTTGAAACTAGATATTATAGTTACTTATATTCATCCCACAGTGCTAGGTGACACTAGCACTTGTTACTCCACTTATTCCTCCTATCTAGCTGTAATTTTGTCTCCTTTAACAAATCTCTCTCTATCCCTCTTTTCCTCCACCCTTCCCAGCCTCTAGTATACTCTGTTCTGCTTTTTACTTCTATGAGATCAACTTTCTTTGGTTCCTCTGGCGAGTGAGAACATGCCGTGTTTAATTTTCTCACCTATTGAACTTCGTGTCCTCCAGTTCCATCCATGTTGCCGCAAATGACAAGATTCCATTCTTTTTCCTGGGTGAATAGCATTCCACTGTGTACACACACACATTTCTTTATCCATTCCTCTGCTGTTAGCCATCTAGGTTGGTCCACATGTTGGCTATTGTGAATAGCGCTGCAATACCCATGGGGGTGCAGAGATCTCTTTGATATGCTGATTTCATTTCTTTTGGATAATTGCCCAGCAGTGGGATGGCTGGATCATACTGTGGTGCTAGGTATAGATTTTTGAGTCACCTCCACACTGCTCTCCATTGCGGCTGTGCTAGTTTGCATTCCAACCAACAACGCATAAGAGTTCTTTTACCTTCACATTCTCACCAGCATTTGCTATCTTTTGTCTAAAATGATAGTGTAGTCTATATGTTATGAAAGCTCTCCAAGACGTACTATAAATTTTAAAAGTAGGAAAATACAGTGTATAATGTGTTTAAGATATACACAGAATTTTTTTATTTATCAAGATTTGGATCCTGATGTCTCATTTGTATACATGTACGTGTGTGTGTGTGTGTAAATGTGAAATGGAGTAACACATTGTAAACACGCACACACTGACAAGCAATGCCTATAAGCAAAGTCACAGGGGTAAACAGAAGAAAGAGCAATGTCTTCTCCATTGAAAGTATCACAAACATGTGAGTGTTGGGCTAAGTCTTCTCCATGTGGATTTTTACTATCTTCATCAAAACTCTTGTAGTGGTTTCAGACTTGTGTGCTGCAAAAGATCAATGAACCTTTATCTTCTGATGGTGTGTTGTACGTGCACCGTGGAGGCCGATAGCACGCAGAACCGGTCTGACTCAGACCATAGCTCATTTACAGCGTGGAGATATAACACACAGATACCCTTGGGCACTTTCTACAAAAATGTTAAGTCTGTTATCTGTATTACTGGAAATTTAAGCTTCTGTCTTAAAGTTAATTCTGCTATCTGTTTCTGGTTTGAGAAGTGAATTCAGGTCCATACAGATTCCTGAGAAATCCAGGTTATACAATTCAATGATGAGGAAGATATCTTCATTCCTGTAATCTACGTCTACAAACTTACAAAATAGACAGTGAAGACAATCTCATTTGCTGAAGGGACTTGCAGTTCTTCCCCAACCCAGACAATTAGGCCGTATCTTTGTGGGGTCTGTTGTTTTAGATCAAAGACTAAAGATGAGTAATTCATTCTGGTCCTTAATCACTGAAGCACTGGTACTTGCAATCCCAGTTCAGAGCTGGTTAATACTTAGTTTTAGGCCAAGAAGAGAAAAAAGATCTCAAATATGACATCAATTCTGGCATCTTCTGACACTGAATGATGCAGCAGTTCTGTGGAGATTTCCATTTTCAGACATTGTCTCCACTCCCCTCACCACCACTTCACACTACTTTTTGTCTCGGCCTCCTTTCCTTAATTGTTATGATTCTTTTGCCTGTGAGGATTCCAAAGTTATTGTTTATATGGAATTTTCAGATCCTGGGGAATGGAAAGAACTTCTCATTCCTTTCAGGAGTTATGGATAAAAGAGCAGGATTGGCAGAGCTTCTCCCACACGCATTACATAAGAAGGAATATGTGTCTGACAGTTCCCTGAAAATGTTCTTTGCCTATTCAAATGCTTTAGGTCAATGAATTGTTTAATAAATATTGGTCAGTGAGCTATGAAATCTCCCGTTATGCTCTAGACCCTTAGTAAAAGTGAAAATATCCTAAAATGTTAGTGCCAATATTCTTGACCGAGGATCTATTAAGGGCTACAACGAGTCACTAAGTTTCCAGCGACTATGTACACAATGTGTATTTGGGGTTTTAAGTGATTTTTTGGAGAGGGGATCCCTAGTTTTCAGGAGCTTCCTAAGTGGGACAGTTGCTCCACAATAGGTTAAAAGCATTTTAGTAAAGTATTTTATGCTTCTCTATTATTTTTGACCAAGTGAAATGACAGGCTTTAAAATGCTTGGGCAGGACAAAGACCTAGACACTCTTTCATTATAAGTATTTATGTAGGGTGTGCATATGTATAGGGGGAGGATGTGCTATTGGTCCAAAAACTGCATTTCCTTCTTGTGTGCAATTCAGCTATGAACAGTGAGTGCTATTACTTGTTGTAGGAACTATTTAGTGTGATGACGTAACTCACCCACCACATCTGATGGAATTCAGACATGAAAAAATCTATTTTGTCCCTTCTAGGAGCAGTTTGAATGTAAGACACAGGATTCTGCTTAGCCAGGCATATTACTCATGAGAGTTGTCTCCATTTGTTTTCACATTTTTCAAATTTTAAATATCCTGTTTGTTTCAAAAAATTCGTAACTTCTCATTTAAAAATAAAAAGTTGTTTTCACTGGCCAGCAAACGAGTTGATACTATTGGGTTGAGGGCTTATTGGAGGCAAAGCGGTGACTAGGCCACATTGCACACATTATTTTTATTTTTTAAAAAATGAGGTTATTTTAGTTATAGCGGCATATGTGCAAGTTTGTTACACAGATAAACTTATGTCATGGGGTGTGTTATACAGATTATTTCATCACCCAGGTACTAAGCCTATAGCCCATAGTTATTACTTTCTGTTCCTTTCACTCTTCTCACCCTCAACCCTCAGAGAGGCCCCAGCATCTGTTGTTCCTTTCTTTGGCACATGTTATTTTAAAAGTCTGAATACCAAAAGTGCATCACTTCAGACAGACTAGGTTATGCTATGATTAAAAATCAACCTCTGGTACTTCGTGACTTAAAATAGCAGTGATGCTTTTCTCTGTTTTTTTTTTTTTTTTTTGCTCATCTCTATGTCCATTCGAGTCAGCGCTCTGCTGCATGCCGTTTCCTCCTAGGGATGCGGCTGACAGAGGGTCCCTCACCTGGAACGTTGCCCATCACTGTGGCAGTGGAAAGAGAATCAGCAAATTGTGCGGACTCTTAAGTCGTTGCCACCTTGAAGTGAAACATGTCAATGTGCTCACCTTGGATCCATCCATTAGTAACATAGTCACTGACTCATTCCAGGGCAGTGGGAAGTACAGTCAACCCTATCATGTGTCCAGATGGGTCAAGTGGAACATTGCTGAGCAGCCAAGGGACTGACACTCCTCAAAACAAGATTATCAAATGGCCAAAAATATGAAATTAATTAATTATTTAATTATCAATTCATATGAAAAAATACTCAACATTATTAATTCTTAGAGAAATTCAAATTAAAACAACAATGAGATACCATCTTACCCCAGCCAGAATAACCATTATTAAAAGGTCAAAAAACCAATAGATGTCAGCATGAACGCGGTGAAAGGGAATACTTAGACATTCTTGGTGGGAATGTGTATTAGTAGAACTTTTATGAAAACAGAATGGAGAGCTCTCAAAGATCTAAAAGTAGATCTACCATTCAATCCAACAATCCTACTACTATCTACGCACATGAAAATAAGTCTTTCTATCAAAAAGACACCTGCATGCAAATGTTTATCACAACACACTTCACAATTGCAAAGATGTGGAACCAACCTAAGTGCCCATTGACCAATGAGTCGACAAAGAAAATGTTGTCTATATGTATACACCATGGAATACTACTCAGCTATTAAAAAGAATGGAATAATAATATTTTGCAGCAATTTGGAAGGAGCTGAAGGCCATTAATATAAGTGTAGTAACTCAGGAATGGAAAACCAAATACCATATGTTCTCAGTTATAAATGAGCACTAAGCTATGGATAAAATGGACATTGGAGACTCAGACGGTGAAGGAAGGGAAGGCGATGAAATATAAAAACTATATTTTGGGTACAATGTACACTACTCAGGTGATGGGTGCATTGAAATCTCAAACTTCACCAGTATACAATTCATCCTTGTTACCAAAACCCACTTGTACATCCAATTAAAATTAAATTTAAATTTAAAAAATTAATTTTAAAAAAAAACTTAGATGCTGTAGGAACTCCAATTTTGCATTTGCATGTGGTTGTGCTTTTGGGGGCTACTGACATATGTAGAACTGTTTACCTGGAAAATTCATGTCCATGAGAGTGTCATTGTAAAGATCTACTAGAAACACTGCATTCTCCTGCTTCTTTTATGCTGCCTTGTTCTACACAAAATTTTCTCCCATTAAGGGTAAAAATAGTTTAGTGGTTTTTTGTGGAGTGAATCAGGCGGATTTAAGTAATGAACATTTTTTCCATTTAGGTTTTTAAAAATGTAACATTTGGCACAAAACTGAAAAATATTTGTCAGAAGGTTAACCTAGGTATTCTCTAATAAATTAGAATTTAGAAAAAAACTTTTTCATTTATAATCAATCTTAGAGCATATGTTATTTATTTATTTATTTGTTGTATTTTCAGACCAAGTCTCACTCTGTCACCCAGGCTGGAGTGCCATGGCGCGATCTTGGTTCACTGCAACCTCCGCCTCCTGGGTTCAAGCCATTTTCGTGCCTCAGCCTCTCCAGTAGCTGGAACTACAGGAGCCCGCCACTAAGCCCGGCTAATTTTTTTTTGTATTTTCAGTAGAGATGGGCTTTCCCCGTGTTAGCCAGGATGGTCTCGATCTTGTGACCTCGCGATCCGCACGCCTCAACCTCTCAAAGCAATGGGATTACAGGCGTGAGCCACCGTGCCCAGCCTATATGATTAATTTTTAAAAGACAGCTGATTTTCTTATTTTTTACTTTATTTCTTAAATTGACATACATTCATTGTACTCATTTATGAGGTAGCTAGTGATGTTTTGATACATATAACGTATAGTGATCAGATCAGGGTAATTAGCATCCCCATCACCATAAATATTTTTTGTCTCTATGTTGGGAACATTAGCTATCGTCCTAGCTAGCTCCAGACTAGTTACCTGTTTGAAACGAAATATTATCATTAACTAACTTCATCCCACAGCGCTAGGTGACACTAGCACTTATACTCCACTTATTCCTCCTATCTAGCTGTAATTTTGTCTCCTTTAACAAATCTCTCTCTATCGCTCTTTTTCCTCCACCCTTCCCAGCCTCTAGTATACTCTGTTCTGCTTTTTAGTTCTGTGAGATCAACTTTCTTTGGTTCCTCTGGCGAGTGAGAACATGCCGTGTTTAACTTTCTCACCTACTGAACTTCGTGTCCTCCAGTTCCATCCATGTTGCCGCAAATGACAAGATTCCATTCTTTTTCCTGGGTGAATAGCATTCCACTGTGTACACACACACATTTCTTTATCCATTCCTCTGCTGTTAGACATTTAGGTTGGTTCCACATGTTGGCTATTGTGAATAGCGCTGCAATACACATGGGAGTGCAGAGATCTCTTTGATATGCTGATTTCATTTCTTTTGGATAATTGCCCAGCAGTGGGATGGCTGCATCATACCGTGGTGCTAGGTATAGTTTTTTAGGCGCCTCCACACTGTTCTCCATTGCGGCTGTACTAGTTTGATTCCCACCAACAGTGTATAAGAGTTCTTTTTCCTTCACATTCTCACTAGCATTTGCTATCTTTTGTCTAAAACGACAGTGTAGTCTATATGTTATGAAAGCTCTCCAAGATGTACTATAAATTTTAAAAGTAGGAAAATACAGTATATAATTGATTTATGATAGAGCCAGAATTTTTTAATTAATCACAATTTGGTGATGCCTCATTTATATACATGTACGTGTGTGTGTGCGCGTAAATGTGAAAATGGTGTAACATGCTGTAAACACACACACACTTACAAGCAATGGCTATAAGCAAAGTCATACGGGTAAATAAAAGAAAGAGCAATATCTTCTCCTTTGAAAGTATCACAAATATGTGAGTGTTGAGCTAAATCTTCTCCATGTGGATTTTTACTATCTTCATCAAAACTCTTGTAGTGGTTTCAAACTTGTGTGCTGCAAAAGATCAATTAACCTTTATCTTCTGATGGTGTGTTGTACGTGCACCGTGGAGGCCGATAGCACGCAGAACCGGTCTGACTCAGAGCCACAGCTCATTTACAGCGTGGAGATATAACACACAGATACCCTTGGGCACTTTCTACAAAAATGTTTTATTTGTATTACTGGAAATTTAAGCTTCTGTCTTAAAGTTAATTCTGCTATCTGTTTCTGGTTTGAGAAGTGAATTCAGGTCCATACAGATTCCTGAGAAATCCAGGTTATACAATTGAATAATGAGGAAGATATCTTCATTCCTGTAATCTACATCTACAAACTTACAAATGGACAGTGAAGACATCTCATTTGAAGGGAATTGCAGATCCTCTTTCCCTCCCCAACCCAGACAATTAGGCAGTATCTTTGCGAGGTCTGTTGTTTCAGATCAAAGATGGGTAATTCATTCTGGTCCTTAATCACTGAAGCACTGGTACCTGCAGTGCCCATTCAAAGCCGGTTAATACTTAGTTTTAGGCCAAGAAGAGAAAAAATCTGAAAATATGAAAATAATTCTATGCATCTTCTGACACTGAATGATGCAGCAGTTCTGTGGAGACTCCTATTTTCAGACACTGTCTCCACTCCCCTCACCACCACTTCACGCTACTTTTTGTCTCACCCTCCTTTCCTTAATCATTACGATTCTTTTGCCTGGGGCGATTCCAAAGTTATTGTTTGTATGGAATTTTCAGATGCTGGGGAATGGAAAGAACTTCTCATTCCTTTCAGGAGCTATGGATAAAAGAGCAGGATTGACAGAGCTTCTCCCACACACATTACATAAGAAGGAATATGTGTTTGACAGTTCCACAAAAATGTTCTTTGCCTATTCAAATGCTTTGGGTCAATGAATTGTTTAATAAATATTGGTCAGTGAGCTATGAAATCTCCCATTATGCTCTAGACCCTTAGTAAAACTGAAAATATCCTAAAATGTTAGTGACAATATTCTTGACTGAGGATCTATTAAGGGCTACAGTGAGTCACTAAGTTTCCAGAGACTATGTACACAATGTGTGTTTGGGGTTTTAAGTGATTTTTTGGAGAGGGGATCCCTAGTTTTCAGGAGCTTCTTAAGCGGGACAGTTGCTCCACAATAAGTTAAAAGCATTTTTCCAAAGTATTTTGTGCTTCACTATTATTTTAGACCAAGTGAAATGACAGGCTTTAAAATGCTTGGGCAGGACAAAGACCTAGACACTCTTAAATTTTAGTATTTATGTAGGATGTGCATATGTGTAGTGGGGAGGATGTGCTATTGGTCCAAAAACTGCATTTCCTTCTTGTGTGCAATTCAGCTATGAACAGTGAGTGCTATTACTTGTTGTAGGAACTATTTAGTGTGATGACTTAACTCACCCACCACATCTGATGGAATTCAGACATGAAAAAATCTGTTTTGTCGCTTCTAGGAGCAGTTTGAATGTAAGACACAGGATTCTGCTTAGCCAGGCATATGCCTTAGGAGAGTTGTCTCCGTTTGTTTTCACATTTTTCAAATTTTAAACATTCTCTTTGTTTCAAAAAATTCACAACTTCTTATTTAAAAATAAAAAGTTTTATCACTGGCCATCAAACTAGTTGATACTATTGGGTTGAGGACCTATTGGAGGTAAAGCAGTGGCTAGGTCACATTGCACACATTATTTTTATTTATTAAAAAATAAGGTTATTTTAGGTACAGAGGCATATGTGCAGGTTTGTTACACAGATAAACTCATGTCATGGGGTGTGTTATACAGATTATTTCATCACTCAGGTACTAAGTGTATGGCCCATAGTTATTATTACCTGTTCCTTTCACTCCTCCCACCCTCAGCCCAGGGAGGCCCCAGAATCTGTTGTTCCTTTCTTTGGCACACGTCATTTTAAAAGTCAGAATAACAAAAGTGCATCACTTCAGATAGACTAGGTTATACTATGATTAAAAATGAACCTCCAGTACTTTGTGACTTAAAACTATCTATTGGGTACAATGTACACTACTCAGGTGATGGGTGCATTAAAATCTCAAACTTCGGCAGTATGTAATTTATCCATGTAACCAAAACCCGCTTGTACCTCCAATTAAAAGTAAATTTAAATTTAGAAAATTAATTTTTTTAAAAAAAACCTTAGAAGCTGTAGGAACTCCAGTTTTGCATTTGAATGTGGTTGTGCTTTAGGGGGGTTCTGAGGTATGTAGAACTGTTTACCTGGAAAATACATGTCCACGAAAGAGTGTCATTGTAAAGATCTACTAGAAACTCCTACTGCATTCTCCTGCTTCTGTTATGCTGCCTTGTTCTACACAAAATTTTCTCTCATGATGGGAAAAGATAGTTTAGTGGTTTTTTGGGGAGTGAATCAGGTGGATTTAACTAATGAACATTTTTTTTTTCGTTTAGGTTTTTAAAAATGTAACATTTGGCACAAAACTGAAAAAAAATTTGCTAGAAGTTTAATCTAGGTACTCTCTAATAAATTAGAATTTAGAAAAAATTTTCTCATTTGTAATCAATCTTAGAGCATATATTATTTATTTATTTATTTATTTATTTATTTATTTATTTATTGTATTTTCAGAACAAGTCTCACTCTGTCACCCAGGCTGGAGTGCAATGGCGCAATCTTGGTTAACTGCAACCTCTGCCTCCTGGGTTCAAGTGATTCAGCCTCCCGAGTAGCTGGGACTACAGGCACCCGCTACCATGTCCAGCTAATTTTTTGTGTATTTTTAGTAGAGACGGGGTTTCACCATGTTAGCCAGGATGATCTTGATCTCCTGATCTCGTGACGCGCATGCCTTGGTCTCTCAAAGTGCTGGAAATACAGGCGTGAGCCACTGCGCCTGACTTATATGATTAAATTTTTAAGGCAGCTTATTTTCTTACTTTTACTTTATTTCTTAAATTGGAATACAATAATTGTACACATTTATGAGGTACCTTGTCATGTTTTGATACATACAACGTATAGTGATCAGATCAGGGTAATTAGCATCCCCAGCACCATAAATATTTATTGTTTCTCTGTGTTGGGAACATTAGCTATCGTCCTAGCTAGCTCCAGACTAGTTACCTGTTTGAAACGAAATATTATCATTAACTAACTTCATCCTACAGTGCTAGGTGACACTAGCACTTGTTACTCCACTTATTCTTCCTATCTAGTTGTAATTTTGTCTCCTTTAACAAATCTCTCTCTATCCCTCTTTTCCTCAACCCTTCCCAGCCTCTAGTATACTCTGTTCTGCTTTTTACTTCTATGAGATCAACTTTCTTTGGTTCCTCTGGCGAGTGAGAACATGCCGTGTTTAATTTTCTCACCTATTGAACTTCGTGTCCTCCAGTTCCATCCATGTTGCCGCAAATGACAAGATTCCATTCTTTTTCCTGGGTGAATAGCATTCCACTGTGTACACACACACATTTCTTTATCCATTCCTCTGCTGTTAGACATCTAGGTTGGTTCCACATGTTGGCTATTGTGAATAGCGCTGCAATACACATGGGAGTGCAGAGATCTCTTTGATATGCTGATTTCATTTCTTTTGGATAATTGCCCAGCAGTGGGATGGCTGCATCATACCGTGGTGCTAGGTATAGTTTTTTAGGCACCTCCACACTGTTCTCCATTGCAGCTGTACTAGTTTGATTCCCACCAACAGTGTATAAGAGTTCTTTTTCCTTCACATTCTCACCAGCATTTGCTATCTTTTGTCTAAAAAGACAGTGTAGTCTATATGCTATGAAAGTTCTCCAAGATGTACTATAAATTTCAAAAGTAGGAAAATACAGTATATAATGTATTTACGATATATACAGAATTTTTTTATGTATCAAGATTTGGATCCTGATGCCTCATTTGTGTATATGTATGTGTGTGTGTGTGAATATGAAAATGATATAACATACTCTAAACACACAGACACTGACAAGCAATGACTATAAGCAAAGTCACATGGGAAAATAGAAGAAAGAGCAATGTCTTCTCCATTGAAAGTATGACAAATACGTGAGTGTTGGGCTAAGTCTTCTCCATGTGGATTTTTACTATCTTCATCAAAACTCTTGTAGTGGTTTCAGACTTGTGTGCTGCAAAAGATCAATGAACCTTTATCTTCTGATGGTGTGTTGTACGTGCACCGTGGAGGCCGATAGCACGCAGAACCGGTCTAACTCAGAGCCACAGCTCATTTACAGCGTGGAGATATAACACACAGATACCCTTGGGCACTTTCTACAAAAATGTTAAGTCTGTTATCTGTATTACTGGAAATTTAAGCTTCTGTCTTAAAGTTAATTCTGCTATCTGTTTCTGGTTTGAGAAGTGAATTCAGGTCCATACAGATTCCTGAGAAATCCAGGTTATACAATTCAATGATGAGGAAGATATCTTCATTCCTGTAATCTACGTCTACAAACTTACAAATGGACAGTGAAGACAATCTCATTTGCTGAAGGGACTTGCAGATCCTCTTTCCCTCCCCATTGGTGGTCCCAGACAATTAGGCAGTATCTTTGCGAGGTCTGTTGTTTTAGATCAAAGATGGGTAATTCATTCTGGTCCTTAATCACTGAAGCACTGGTACCTGAAGTGCCCATTCAAAGCCTGTTAACACTTAGTTTTAGGCCAAGAAGAGAAAAAAAATCTGAAAATATGACAACAATTCTATGCATCTTCTGACACTGAATGATGCAGCAGTTCTGTGGAGACTCCTATTTTCAGACACTATCTCTACTCCCCTCACCACCACTTCGCACTACTTTTTCTCTCAGCCTCCTTTCCTTAATTGTTATGAGTCTTCTGCCTGTGACGATTCTGAAGTTATTGTTTGTATGGAATTTTCAGATGCTGGGGAACAGAAAGAACTTCTCATTCCTTTCAGGAGTTATGGATAAAAGAGCAGGATTGGCAGAGCTTCTCCCACACGCATTACATAAGAAGGAATATGTGTTTGACAGTTCCACAAAAATGTTCTTTGCCTATTCAAATGCTTTGGGTCAATGAATTGTTTAATAAATATTGGTCAGTGAGCTATGAAATCTCCCATCATGCTCTAGACCCTTAGTAAAAGTGCAAATATCCTAAAATGTTAATGCCACTATACTTGACCGAGGAGCTATTAAGGGCTACAGTGAGTCACTAAGTTTCCAGCGACTATGTACAAAATGTGTATTTGGGGTTTTAAGTGATTTTTTGGAGAGGGGATCCCTAGTTTTCAGGAACTTCTTAAGTGGGACAGTTGCTCCACAATAGGTTAAAAGCATTTTACTATAGTATTTTACGCTTCCCTATTATTTTAGACCAAGTGAAATGACAGGCTTTAAAATGCTTGGGCAGGACAAAGACCTAGACACTCTTTCATTATAAGTATTTATGTAGGGTGTGCATATGTATAGGGGGAGGATGTGTTGTTAGTCCAAAAACTGCATTTCCTTCTTGTGTGCAATTCAGTTATGAACAGTGAGTGCTATTACTTGTTGTAGGAACTATTTAGTGTGATGACTTAACTCACCCACCACATCTGATGGAATTCAGACATGAAAAAATCTGTTTTGTCGCTTCTAGGAGCAGTTTGAATGTAAGACACAGGATTCTGCTTAGCCAGGCATATTACTGATGAGAGTTGTCTCCATTTGTTTTCACATTTTTCAAATTTTAAACATCCTGTTTGTTTCAAAAAATTCGTAACTTCTCATTTAAAAAATAAAAAGTTGTTTTCACTGGCCAGCAAACGAGTTGATACTATTGGGTTGAGGGCTTATTGGAGGCAAAGCGGTGACTAGGCCACATTGCACACATTATTTTTATTTTTTAAAAAATGAGGTTATTTTAGTTATAGCGGCATATGTGCAAGTTTGTTACACAGATAAACTCATGTCATGGGTGTGTTATACAGATTATTTCATCACCCAGGTACTAAGCCTATAGCCCATAGTTATTATTTTCTGTTCCTTTCACTCTTCTCACCCTCAACCCTCAGAGAGGCCCCAGCATCTGTTGTTCCTTTCTTTGTCACATGTTATTTTAAAAGTCACATTACCAAAAGTGCATCACTTTAGACAGACTAGGTTACGCTGTGATTTAAAAATCAACCTCTGGTACTTCGTGACTTAAAATAGCAGTGATGCTTTTCTCTGTTTTTTTTTGGTTTTTTTTTGCTTTTGTTTTTGTTTTTTTTGGCTCATCTCTATGTCCGTTCGAGTCAGCGCTGTTCCATGTCATTTCCTCCTAGGGATGCGGCTGACAGAGGGTCCCTCCCCTGGAACATTGCCCATCACTGTGGCAGTGGAAAGAGAATCAGCAAATTGTGCAGACTCTTAGTTGTTGCCGCCTTGAAGTGAAACGTGTCAATGTGCTCATGTTGGATCCATCCATTAGTAACACAGTCACTGCCTCACTCCAGGGCAGTGGGAAGTACAGTCAATCCTATCATGTGTCCAGATGGGCCAGTGGCACATTGCTGAGTGCCAAGGGACTGCTGTAGCAAAGGAGGGATTGTTTTGTTCGTTTCACACATGTTGGAGCTAAAGAGAAGAGAGCTTCAGTAACGTGGGTAAGATCAATAGCCAGAATGTGGGCAACATGTTGCATTATGAAGAAATATTGCTATGGGGAAAGGATTATTGGAAAATATGAAAATACTATCAAAGTTCCAATTAACTTAATGACCTAGAGGATGCTTAGGAGGACATTGAATTGTTCAGATTTCTAATGCAGCAATGGTCAGTCCCGGATCCTATGATAAGGTCCCTCAGGACATATGAATGATTGATCCCTTTTCCCCCTAACTTCCTCCCAAGTAGTTCTGTCATCTTGGGCAATTGTCTAACTTTGCTGAGCCTTGGGTTCCTCTTCTTGGGTAAAGCTGCTGGGTTTGCAGCTTTCTACACTGACAACCTAATGTACTCAGTTGAATGCTTGGTTTCCGATCAGCTTTGAGTTTATATAAAGTTTATGTGTGTGTGTATATATATACCTATATATGTGTATATATGTGCATATATGTGTGTGTATATATACATGTTTTTATATATACGTAGATACGTGTATATATATATAAACACACACGTATATATTTGTGTATAAATATATTTTAGACAGAGTCTTGCTCTATCGCCCAGGCTGGAGTTCACTGGCACCATCTCGGCTCCCTGCAACCTCGGCCTCTGACTTGGAGTCCTCCTTTTTCTGTTTGATAGATGAACCTGAGACCCAACAAGTGGATTCTTAATTTAGACTTACTTGAAATTCTAACATTACTCCTTAGAACTCCAGGTTTTTCAGATAACCTAAAGCAGTTTCAAAAGTTTCCCACACCTCAAAGTAATCTTCCTCGTCAATGATTTTTATAAATGCAATCCAAAATTAAGCTACTGTTTTTGAAAGCACTTAGTCATTATTGCGACATGATATGCTGTTCAACAAGCAACTTTTGAATATCTCAATATGTGGAACTACCATACTGAGTGTTGGATATGGACCACTTTCTACCCTTAAGGGCCTTGGTTCATCATGCAGAAATTAAGACAAAATTTCACAGAGTTATCACTTACTTGGATAACAAAACATTGCCTTTTGAGCGAAAGATTTTAGATTTAATATAGAATAAAAGCAATTTTGAAATACACACACACACATACACACACACACACATCTTCGGTTTTCACCAAAACATTTTTAAGGCATAGTTTAAAAAGACATCTTATAGAAGCAAAATAAACTAGAGATAAAACATCAGAGCAGAAATGATTATGCGTTTGGGTTATCTTAAAGTCAAAATCTAAGAAGAGTGTAATACAGAACTATGTTTATTTTTTCCCACACTTCTTTACAGCAAACATCTTTATCGAGTCAGTACTGTACAGCCTGATAGTCGGTTTCTCCCACTTTCATTTGGAAGAAATAATGGTAATAGTCTCTTCTGCTGGTCCATTTCCCTATACTAGCGTCCACAGAGGAGACCTCAGCCCTCATCACCTGGCAGGGGATCAAGTAACTGAGAGCTTCCTGGTGGCCTGCCAGAAGGTCCTGAGTCATGCTGATGCCTTTTACATTAGAGGCAGGACCCTTCTGTCTTCATCAGCAATGATATATAGCCCCCGGGTAAGCATCACGTGTTCTGGGGAAATGCACCAGGAAAGAACAGTGCCTCAAACAGGCAACTTTTCAAATGGCCGTGCTGGATGTGCAAATTCCTGAAAGCTCATTGGAGTTTTTACTTTCAAGACAATATCAGAAAGTAATAGGGCAAGTTTTTTGCATTTTGCATTTTTAAACATTCATTTCAAAGACACTACACAGTAACACAATGGCCAATCCAAACACATTAAGATCAGAATTAAATAAGACTAAATGAGGTAAATAAGTGAAAGTGCTTAGTAACTATTGAATGCTACACAGCAGTTTAATTTTTAACTGTTATTTGATTGACAGTTTTGGTTTCATATCTCTTTAGAGGTGACACCCTTTGGCTGCAAGCAAAGAAATTTTTCTCAATGTGTATAAAGGGCTACTCAAGAAGCTCACATCTACTGAAGTAAAAAACAATGTATTTTCCAAGCAAGAAATACCTTTTCAGAGTTGGCTCAAAGAATAATTTTGTCATGATTGTGATTAACAAACTCAGGTTCTCTCGCTCCCTCTTGTTGCTATTACTATTCCCTTGTCTTCGCAGAGAACTCTAGAGTTCACTAAGCAATTTCCTATTTGTGGTTTTATTTGAGCTTCATGATAATATGTTAAGAAAGACGGGCAGGTGCTGTTATCCCCATGTTATAGATGAGAAAATTGACTCTTAGTGAAGCCAAAGGACGAACAAAGATCGTGCAGATACTAATGAGTTGGTAGCAGGTCAGATTCCGTTATCCTGAACTCACAGCTAGTACTCTTTCTAGTAAAAGACTGGTGAACCATGAGGATAAGCTTCATGGAGACAAAGATCATCTGTCTGGTTTCTTCTTTGCTGTACTTCCACAACTTAGCATTTGACGACCCAGAGAATGCACTGTGTAAATGTGAACTGATGCATTGATGATGTTCAGATAATTTTCTTTCTCTAATTCTATAAAATTAAATGTTTTTGAGAGGGAAGAGACATCATCATTAGGGAAGTACTTATCTCCAGGGAAATACTCAACTTATCGAAAAAGGTGCTGGCACTCCAATACATTGTAGTTTTTTTATTCCATCAGATATTTTATCATCAAGCTATTCTCTTGAAAAGGGGCTTTTATACTGCAAAACCCAGGAAAGAAAAAAGGTATATCATCTGTCACTGAAACATCAAATCGAGCCTGAGTTTCAGTTCACATTTGCCACTTTAAAACTTTCCTGAAAATAAATAAATAAATCAACAATTATACGTAAAGATGAGAAACAGCTTAACTTTGAGGAAAAAATAAGCATCTGTTAGGAATTTGGATTCACTGTCTCTTTCTTGACCTATCTGTATCCTATCCCTCCCTCCCGGTCACCTTCTTGCTCTAGCCACAGCTGTTCATCATTTATAAGCTCCTCTGACACGCACGCATTGTCTACACTATATGGTAGGCCAGAACTGAGACTATATGTGGCTGGGATAAGCTAAGCCTATTTTCCGGAAGGGAAAAGAGCAGAAAGTTAGAAGAACCTGCGCCACCGAGAATATGGGGAGGTAGACCCCACAGGGCCATGATTTCTAAGCCTGGGATATAAAGCGAGAGCTTTTTTCTTTTTTTCTTTTCCAGAGAGATCAACTGCTGAGTCTGTTTCTGGGAACTAGAACAGAAAGTACGGGAAAGATATCCTCTCTTTCTTCCAACTTGATCTAACTCATTGTGGAGATGCTGAGATCCCAGACTGGGACTTCCTCATGTTCCTGATGGAGAAATGAAGGCCCTGGAGCCACGAGGCAGCAGTGTGTGGGGAGGGGCAGCACGGATCCCTGAGGATCCCAGAGGTAGATGCTTACCAGGGCTCTAGCCTGTACTGGATTTGGGACACGCTGGTGCCTATCACAATAAAACCAGCCATTTGGTAAAGCGAGGCAGAAGGCGAGGGCCTGAACTTAGCTCCTCCAGCCCTCTTGCAGTTGGTTGGGATCCAGGAGCTCATGGTCTTTGGGGACAGTTGTGTAAAGCAACCGATGATGCTAGTTGGAGAGCTTGCTTGGGTCGTCACTATAGTCACAGAGCATGGGGCTTGTGGGCTAGGGATGGCATGAGATCTCAGGCAGACTTGGGTGTATGCAACAGGGCATGCAAGCCTTCATGGGGGCTGAGCCAGTGGGTGCCCAGCTGATTTAGATCCAGTCCAGAAAGAACAGGCCAGAACTCACAAACTGTAGGCACCCCCAGCACATGCAGGCAGGCAGAGCCATGACCACAGCACCAGGGACATTTTTGCCTTAAAGGCCAGTGAGGGCCGGGCGTGGTGGCTCATGCCTATAATCCCAGCAGTTTGGGAGACGGAGGCAGGCAGAACACGAGGTCAAGAGCTCGAGACCATCCTGGCCAACATGGTGAAACCCCGTCTCTACTAAAAATAGAAAAAGTAGCTGGGCATGGTGGCGCGCACCTGTAGTTCCAGCAAATCAGAAGACTGAGGCAGGAGAATTGCTTGAACCCAGGAGGCAGAGATTGCAGTGAGCTGAGATCATGCCACTGCACTCCAGTCTGGCAACAGAGCGAGACTCCATCAAAAAAAAAAAAAAAAAAAAAAAGAAAGAAAGAAAGAAAGAAAAAGAAAGAAAAAAGAAAAGAAAAGAAAAAGAAAGGCCAGTGAGGACCCAGAGAAGAACATGCATGAGACTCCCGGTGGTGGCCACAGCAATAGCTGCTATTGTTGGGAGCTGTGGAGGGGTAATGCTTTAATGCTTTAAGACATTGAACCTGTACCTGAAAGGTTATAAAATAAGAGGAGATGGAATCATAAGCCTGAAAGGTATGACTACCTGGTAAATTTGTTTCCTTGCCCTCAGTGGAGTGAGAGCACGCAAGGAAGATGAAATCAATTCTAGAAAAAACACAGAAACCTCACTTGCTTTGCACATGTGAGTATATTAAATTCATTTGCATCATGTAACATGTGTACTCCTTTCGAATTAGAAACTGAAATGAAGGATTTTGTTTTAAACCTTGAAAATATTATCCTTAATCCTGTAAGATCTCAGAGGACTATTAACCCACTTTACAGATTGTGCCAATGACTAAAAGAGCATTGGGACTTGATGGTTTGTTTACTTTTCTATGGTTTCCGGAAAAAACATGCTTCACACATGGATGGCCTGTGCTGAATGTCTGGGAACTAATCAGTCTACTATATGTGGTTATATTTGTTTGCATAGCTATTATATATGGTAAAAGCATTGAACAAGAAGGTGTAGCCCTAGAGCAGAACTGAGACGTTTATCACCAGGGTACAGTTTTTCGACCCTGGTGCTGTTTCCGGAGTGCCCTCTGCAACTGGATGTTACACCCATGTCTGCTTTGTTCTGTCCACTTCTCCTGTTCACTGCTTTACACTCTGGATGGTTAATAAATTAACAAATTCTAATTAGGTTAATTTAGGCACACCAGCTAAAAGAATCATAATTTCCTTCAAAATAATAGAAAATGTTATTGATTTGCAATGCCTTTTAAAAACTCCAGCTTATTAGATGAAACAGTAAATATCTGGTATGTGAGAGGGAGGACCTACATATTAGAGAGATTTTTGATTGATATCGATAAATGCTACTACCGTCATCATGGATCAATACTTATGATTTGCAAATGAAAGTCTGTCTATACCAACTTAAGGTAAGTTTTGCACCAGTAAAAACGTAGTTAAAACTAATGAATAATTCTGCTTTTACCAATCAAGCCAGTTTGCAGGCTAACTAGCCTGAGTCACTTGGTTAGATCAAGTCACATCATTCAACTGAATTAGCATTCCTATTACAAGTAGAGATATCCCTTCAAATGCCTTTCACCAAAAGGCTGCTTTATTCATATTGGGGTGACCTTTATTTTCCCTTCCTTTCCAGGAGAGAAAGAAATAAAAGAAATACGAGTTGGCTTGTCCATTCTGCCCTGGCGGATTGCTCCCCATTTGCTGTGAGCTGGAGAGCTGCCCTCGCTCCAGCACACCAATGCCTCTGTTACACAGAAGCAAGGCCAGGCAGGGCAGCGTAAGTGAGTCTGGAGATTAGCGAGGGATTTTTAAAAGCACCAGAGAGGTGTTATTAATCCTTTGAAAGTGTGAGCCTTTCTGATATGGCAGCCGGACTCCTGGGAGAAATTGCACAGGCTTCTGTGTACTTGATAAGGAGCACATAAAGTAAAATGCGATGAACTTAATGACCCAGAAATTATTATTAGAGGAAATTAATACCATCTTCAGGAGATTTGTGGCACTTAACATAGCATTTTGAAAGAAGTAAAGATTCTTTTATATCAAGCTGCCTTTCATTTTAAGTATAAACGTGTGCATTTGCATTCTGTAATATGAAGATTAAAGGTCTGGCTTGGAATTAGCAAAGACTAGCGTTGGGACGGGAGCTCACGGGGCAATTGTGGGGTGGGTTTCTGAGATACGTGTGCATTCTTGAGATCTTCTCTGGTTCTCTTCTCACCAACCATTTTATATTGTTGGCTATACTTTTCATTATTTCCAAAGATTTTTTCAGAATTGGACTTTTTTTTTTTTTAAACAGGAAGAAAGTTTTAGTCGATTACTGTTCTACGTGGCTACTGCAACGCAGCACAGTACACACACATCCCTGTCCCTGAAGCCCATTCGTCCCCTCCACTCAATGTCAGTTCATCCGTTGAAAGAGGTGACAAGAAGGGAGGATGTGTAGAAGATATGATTTCCCTTGGCGAGTTTTCCCCTTGTCAATTCTATCCTTTCTGGGCCCTTTGAGTAGCCAGTGTTTTGTTTAATTTAATTTAGGAGAGCTAAATAATTAAACAGGAGGCCAAAGTACATAAGAAAGCGGCAGCCTTTTATTGCAAATATGCACACACTCTCCGATGAGGTTCTCCGGTCCTCAGGTATGGGGCCAGGGAAGTCGCGCAGGCGCTCTCAGGTGACGTTCTCCGGTCCACAAGTAGGAGGGGCCGAAGAAGTCACCCCTGCGCTTACGGTGGCGGACTTTTATGCCTGGGAGCTGGAAGGGGAGGAGGGGAGGAGTTTGGGGCGTGTGTGTAGGAGTGGCTTCTTGAATTTCGGTGTCCCCGGCTTGACGTCACTCTGCGCATGCTCAGTTGATTTGGTTCGTTCCCGGGCGCGGGAGAATCTGTGATGAAGAACCCAGAAACAACACGGACTGCTCCATCTTGTTCACCTTCGTCCATCTTGTCCCTTCTCCCTCACCCAAACAGCCAGTACCACTTTCATTGGTGCTGAGAAATGGAGCTGAACCGTACTTCCATTTTTTTCTGCTGGAGATGGAGGCCACGGTCCTGCTGTAATTTTCCAGTGAGTGCTCCCCCCTTGTGGCTGGTAAACCCTCCCTGGCAAACAATCCACCTTATGTATGGAAGCATAAAATTTTAGAGCGAGAAATAACCTAAAACATAATTTAGTCGGAGCCCTTCATTGTCTAAAAGAGACTTAACCAAGAGAAATTAAGTGAACTACTCAAAGTCACACAGCTAAAGGCAGAAAAAAGGAGAAACCAGATTTTTCTTATTCCATCAAAATTTATCATTTAAAGAAATTTTTTTTTCTGGGACTCTACCCTTACTCAGTTTCAATTAGCCTTTTCCAACAGGGTGACTGAAATTATTTTAAAACGGTAGAGCTATATAACAATTTTCTGTTGTAGAAAATTATCTTGCATTTCTTTACTTCCAAGAGACAAGATGGTGGTCAGGGGAAGGAGCAGCAATGAGCAACAAGGACAGTCATAGGTCCTGAAACTCTTCACCCAAGAGACTCAAGTGTCTTTTTGCTGTGAAATCCACCACCTAATTCATTTCCTAGAGGCCTTCATTCAGAGGGGAGATTAACAAACCCCAATGACCCTTCATCCTTTTTTTATTCTAGCATAGCTAAGACCTGCAAGTCTGATGAGAGGATATGGGTCTATTTATTATACAAATTAGCTAATTTCTTCTTCATGGAATTTTGTAGATTCTAGGAGTGAACTCACATGGAATAGAACCAAGTTTCTTGCTAAGGGGTCTGAAGAGTGTCTTTGTCAAACAAAATTAAGCCAACATATAATTGTCATTTGCTTTATTCTTATGGAAATTGAACATTAGCATGTGCATAATTGATCTGAAGTCCAGACACATCAAAGACGTTAATCTATGTATGTGTCTATGTGTTTTTAATCTAATTATAAGGAGCTCCATATGTTATTACTCAAAACTTGCTTTTGCTTATTTTATTTTATTTTTTTGATTAAAGGAAATGTCTATTATTCTATGCCCCTGTGTCTGGCTTTTAAAAATCTCTTTCCTTTTTTCCTCAAATGACCAGAGCTGCAGTCGTCGGCCTCTCTAGGGCCCTTGAACTGAACACTTATTCTTTTAAAAATCATCAACACGGGATCTGTTGCCAAGAAGAGAAGCCAATTCTTGTCTCCATGCTCTAGGAAGTGTTTTCTTTGTAGTACTGTTGGCATGGAGGTGAAGAGCCTGGAACTCGATACTGAAATCTCAGCAAGAGAGCTGCCATTGGGTACAGTTTGTTTTGGAATTAAAGCAAATATATCCAGAAATTGTACTCAGGATATTCAAATGTAAGTAATGAAATATTGTAAATGTAACCACGACTATATCTTATGGGAGATCAATAGAGAACTAAGTGTATTTGTTCTATTATCACAAAGTATACATAGATACGCTATTATATCAATAATTTTACTGAAGTAGGAAAGACTATTCAGAAATTAGAACAAAAAGTTAACTGTAATTGACCATAAACTATTTTAACTTCATAAAACCCCATATATTATCAGACCTAGTTAGATATTTGGTTCTTATTTCTTCTGATTATTACAGATTAAATAAGAATTCTTATTTTAAAAAGATAATCAGAAAGAGAGATGTATAAAAGAGGGGCTGAAGAGAGTTCTAATTTAACCTGAAGTGTTGTGGGTTCTTTTATGTATTTGGTATGTGTATAGCTCTGTGTTTTATGTATACATGATGTAGAGAAAGTATGTGTTTCTTTTTTTTATTTTTATTTTTATTTTGAAAGTATATGTTTCTAATGTTACCTGTTAGTGCTCAGAAAAAAGTGTTACAAAATATGGCAAAACGTTCTTGCATGTGTATAATTCTGCAAAAGGTGAACAGATGCTTGTTTTTGTAGATTTTCCCTGCTTTTGCCGCTTTTAGCATCATTCATCTAATCTGCTTTTTGTTTTAATAGATGTTGCTAAAGTTTTCTAAGATAAGTGAATTAGTATTTTCTTTTTCTATATGGATGTTAAAGCTGTCTTTATTTGAAAAGGGAAGATTTATAAAGTTGAGATGTGTTACTGGAATTACAGATGAGATGTTTTAGGTTGTGTGTGCTTGGATGTGTGCAGAATGCTTTTTGCTTTGGCACCTAGGCAGTTGTTGTGTATTCATGTATGTGTGCTTATGTGTGTGCATGCATGTGTGTACATGAATGTGTGAGTGGAAAAAAGAAAGATGTTTCTTTCTGGGACCATATGCCAAGAACGATTTTAATGATAGCTTTTATATGAACATTTTGCATTCTTACAACGATTTTAAAAAATCTGTGTTTGATCCCCAACTGGATCACACTGTATGAAGACTTTTTTAGTAAAGTATTTTTAAAGTTTTAAACCAAAAAAAAGTTTGCTACCAAAAAACAGTCTGTGTAGCCAACTGTCTCTTAAGAAGTCTTATATTACAAACCTAAAACTTCAAAAATAGGACACTTGATTCCCCTACAGCCTGACCCTCCTGTAATCTTCACCATCTCAGGAATGACACCAGTGCATTGTTCATATGTATTTTTAAGTATACGTTTTGTGTATGTATGTGAAGGGGAGTGATCTGATGCACAGTTACTGAAAGTTTATCATAATGTGGTCACAATTTTCACTATGAAGTTTCTCTAAAGGAAAGTCTTTGTGTGAAGACAGACTACTAGAAAGTTTTTCATGACTGGTGGTACTGATTTGCATACTTTTGTGTAATCATGAGTACAAAAATATTTATTGATGGCCTACTAAGTTTCAGGCACTCTCCTGAGTACTGGGAATACATCTGACAATTGAACTTAAAACATACTAGCTTTGATGTAACAAAACCAAATGAATGAATTTATACAATCTCACTATAGTCAACCTTATTACTACCTTTCATGTTGAGGACACACCAAAATATTGCAAAATCTCTTTCTATTATTGAGAATGTTTTATTTTGAATAGAATAAACTTAATAAATTTAAAACATTAAATGAGTAGAAAATAATCCAAAGCAATCTGTAAACAAATATAAGCTAGCATGGTTATGCAATATATCTATATGTACATGTGTCAGGAATTCAGAGTAAATGCAAGAAGATGCCAAATTGGGAGTCATTCTTTAAACAAACATATTGAGAGTTGGTTTTCTACACTACATGCATTTGGCATGCCTACCTGTTGGACATAGTCATGACAATTTCTTGTTTCTTTCACTCAATACATGTTTATTGAGTGCCTATGGCGGGCACTAGGCAAGGTGCTGGGAAGAACGGTTGGGTTATACACGTTCTTGCCCTCCGGGACTTCATGCAGTAGTTTTTTGATTTCGTTATAGAACCATTTTATGGGTCATAATCTACTTTTCAGAAGCAGACATTTCCTGTTGCTTGTAGGATGACCACCTCATATGCACGGTCACAGTTACAAGTCATCATCCACCAAGCTCAGGACAACCATCTCATCAGGCTCCATCTAAAAAGAAACTGTGAGAGCCCTTGTCTTGTGAGTTAGCTGCCTCTTCAGCAAGATCTCTGGTCCTGATCCTGAACACTGGCCTCACTGGGAGGTGTTGTGGGTGTTCTGCTCCTCCTATTTCTGAGGCTCCTTTGCCTGGATTCTCAGAAAACCAGGCCTTAGGCAAGATGTGACCCTGAGCTGTGCGGCCTTACAGTAGCAGCCCTTACCTTGCCAGGATTTAATGTCCTCCTGTGTCCAACAAAGAATTTAAGGCATTGTAGGGATTCCTAGGTTCCTTAAAAGGTACTTTCTGTCTTTCAAGGAAGTGAAAGGAAGATGCAACCCTGTGAAGCTAAGACTGTTTCCAGAGCCTGGGAGCCAGGCGTGCGTTCCCACGGCTGCCTTGTGTCACATGCTCATGATGAGGAGAGTGTGATATTTTCACCAAAGCCCTTTCCCACCTCACTGCTAGGCAATGAAACGTTCTTCTTGAGTTCATCACAGCAAGAGCAAGAAGGGATCTTAGCAATTAATCATTCATTCATTATTTGATAGACGAAGAACTTGGAGTCTAAAGGGATTCAGGCAGAATAACTTAGCTTTTGACAACCAAAGAGCCTTACTAAATTTAAACAAATAGGCTAGGATTTTTAAAGTGTAAAATAATTTATGGAAATACCTTTAAGAGTATTATTCTCTGCTTTGTTTCTTAGATCAAAAAGTAACACACTTGCTTATTTTTGATATCTCAGGGATATTCTGTTATGAATGGAATGTAGTTGTGAACGGTACTGTCTCTGGAGATAGAGCTGGGTTCACGTTGTGGCTGTATCACTTATTAGTTTCGTGATGTAGGCCACAGTATTTAATGTTTCTGAGCCACAGCGTCCTTGCCTGCAAAATGGAGGGAATAGTGATTGGTATCAACTCAATGGGAAGTTGTGAGAATTAAGTGATACAATGTGCATGTGAAACAGTAGGATGCCTGACATGTAAGGGGGATTGCTACTGGATGTTTTTCATTGTAATTACTACTATTATAATTTGGATGTCACTTGGAACTTCTCTGCCTCTTGGGGATTTAGTTTGAAGATTTAATTTGACAGCTAGTGGAAGCTGAAGTTTTTCTCATAATTCCTGTTTTATTCCAACCCTACACTCCCTCCTTAAGGTGCGTCTGTTTTTTCTCTTCTATTGATGGATACCGTCTTGTTTGGCTTGAATTTACCTTGTACACATTCACAGTGAGCCAAGCCTTTCATAAAAGGGTCCCTTTACTGAAGACATGGAAGTTCACAGAAGAGGGATTGTACCACACTGTGTGGGTCATGACTTTCTTCCTTCCCACTCATGTTCTGCTTCTTCCAGGGCCCACATGCCAGCATGTGCCTTAGCCACTCCATGTAGTTCCTGAACGGGTAATTTATTCCCTCTGTCTGACAGTTTTCCTCTTGAAGAGTAGACCCAACCAGCAGGACTCTCTCTTTTGGTCCCCTTGGAATGCTGGTGAGTAAATATTTCCTGTTGTTGTCTTCAGTTCTGTCTTTAGACTGCACTGCACTTCAGTGAACCACATTAAACTACTCAGAACTTAGTGGCTTCCATATTTGCCCCTACTCCAAAGAAACACCCTGCTTCTATTTCAGGAATTTTCTTTGTCCTCTGTTACTATCAGCCAGCTACTTGTTGATGTGAGTGTGCTATCCCTTGGGGTGACCCTTGCTATCTAACATGATACTTTCAGCCTTTGGGGCAGCAAAAGTCGAGGGCATTAGAAATGTGCATAAAGCTCTCTGAGTAGGAGCTTCTGCTCCCTCCTTCAGGACAGAATAAATAAACCTTAGTACCTGGGTTTTATGGCAATTCTTTTGTTGGCTGAGTCACAGTTTTTCTTTAATTCTTGTTTTTCTATATCACTCCAGCTAGCGGAGGTTGACAGATCAATGTGGTGTTAAAGATATGTAACAACATTTGTCTGGCACTATTGGAAAATGAAGTGTTTTCTATAAATAAATTTTCCAGGTAATGGGAGCTCATCATTTTAGATACTGAAACCTTTAAACATTTTAGGAATGTTGGGTGGAGTGCTAAGACATAATATGGCTTAAAATCTAGAAAATAATTGATCCATACAAATAGGAAGGCAGAATAACAGTAGATAAGAATACAGACTGGAGTCGAGCTTGATTCACAGGGTTCTGTCATTTTTCCATCCCAAATTAAGGGCACAGCATTGAGCCCAGTAATACATCTTGTTTCATACGATTGATTTGAAGATGTCATACCCCTAGATGCAAAGTCTTAGCATAGTGCCAGACACTCTTTACATGCTTATTATCCAGCTATTCCTGGTCTTATTGTTACTATTAACTTTTTGTTGTTGTAGTTGTTGTTGTTTTTGAGGTGAAGTCTCGCTCTGTCATCCAGGCTGGAGTGCAGTGGCATGATCTCGGCTCACTGGAACCTCTGCCTCCCAGGTTCAAGCAATTCTCCTGACTCAGCCTCCTGAGCAGCTGAGATGCTATGCACCACCACACCCTGCTAATTTTGTATGTTTAGTAGAGATGCGATTTCTCCATGTTGGTCTGGTCTTGGACTCCCGATCTCAGGTGATCCGTCTGCTTTGGCCTCCCAAAATACTGAGATTACAGGCAGGAGCCACTGTGCCTGATCCAACATTTTTTATTTTTATAAATCAATAATAGGCAACAAGAACAACAACAACAACATCATAAATAACCTACCAGGCAAAGAGTAAAAGTAAGTAATTCGGGAACTAAATAAAACATGGTAATCATTTAAAAGTTTATTCAACTTCACAAATAATCAAATAGTTCAAATTCAAATAAAAAGATGTAATTCTTCACCCACTAGAGAAAACGTCCAGATGGGATTGAAAATAGATGAGCCCTTGGCTGGGATGGCATTATTGATGGATAATTTGACAGCATTTATAAATACATTTCTCTGACCCGCAATTCAAACTCTAAGACATTATTCTAAAAGTGTTCCTGCACAACTGTGCAAGGTGTGTGTAAAATATTCTCACAGCCAGATTGATTGTAATTACAAAATTGTTTCAGTTTTGTTTCATCATTATAAGGAAGGCATTGGTGACGTATAATCTGGCATATCTATGCACTGGAATATTATGCAACAACAAAAAGAGATAAACATGTATGAACTGAATGTATATTTGCCCATAGCATGGTAAGTGAAAATAAAAACCAAATCGTAAGGAAAGGTAACTTTATGTGCAAAAGGGAGTTTTAAGAACATTCAACCCTTATTCAACCCAATCAGGGGTCACCCTTGGAAATGAGCTTCAGTGCTTAGATAGGGAATAGACATTTCACTTTATATAGCCTTGTATTACATTTTTTATTCTTTAAAAAATGTACAGGTTTTTATTCCTTTTCTATGATTGAACCTATAACATATTAGAAATAAGCATTCATGCTTTATTGTTTAAAGAGATGCTATGTTTTTAAACATGGTCATTCTTGATATTGTGTATTAATACAAAAAATATATGACTCTTTATTTTTACCCTAAGTTGATGCTTTCCCAAGTCTTCTACATACCACAGCTAGTTATTAGAATGTGATAATCTTGGAGCAAATATATTGAGGTAAGAATTTTTTTTTTTGAGGTTAGAGTATTTCAAAGTCAATATCATTACCACATGTTGTAGATTATACTGTGGGAAATCTTTCACCTGGTTACTGCATCTGTCTTGGTAAGAGACAGTATGATTCCTAAGAGCATTTCCTTATCCAGTTGTGTTCTGTCTTCATGCTTTGTGTCTATTGAACTGCATCAGGTTGACTCACATTACAACTGTTTAGAAAAGGTGCCAAGTTTTTGTTGACTCTTTCCAAAGGTTCTAGATATTTGGACTCAAAGTGAACCCTAATATCATAAGGAGATCTTTCTCTAACGTTGCTTTTAACATTTGAAGAAGCTAAGCATGGGAGCAGGTCGTGTTCACAAACAGGAAGGCTCACGGTGTCCCAGTGATGATGGTGGCTAAAAGAATGTGAGTCCATTCTGTGCATTTGGCCTTGAAAAGTGCTTCTTCATGTTTGTTCTTGAAATTTAAAAAAAGTCAATAGTATAGAATCAATTTACTTCATTAATAAAACATGAAATTCAATATCTCACAAGAGAGCCTGACTCTTGATTATTAGACTGTTTGTACCACAGTTAAGTCATCTTCAGGAGTCTTGATATTACATCCTTGACAGTTTTTGTTACATTTTAACTTTAAAGAGATAGGTTCAGACTACTAAAGACACTGAATACATTAATATGTTGCTGGAGCAAATGCTTGACATCATAGAAAAGATAATGAAGAAATGTTTTGGTTTCATTATTTGCTTAAAAGATTGGTGTGCGCACTTTGATTGCAGATATCCGATCTGCTTAAAACCAGAGTTTCTCGTAGCTGATTTATTCATATATTAAAAAGCAAAGAACAACTGTGCATTGACTGGCTAGATTGTATTTTGAATTTTATTGTTTTCTCCAACACTGAGATTTATTTTTGGATCACTGTCCATCCTTTGTGAATGGTAAATACTATGTAGATTGGTATTTGATCCAAAACGTCTATGCATGAAACAGTGATCTTCCTTACACACTTACGTTTGAAATTCAGTTGTAGCAATCACAGCATATTTTTTCTAATTTGTACCTTGGCCCGTAAAGGGAACTCCCATTTATAAAACCATCAGGTCTCGTGACTTTCCTCTGCATTAGCTAAACGAAATATCTCTTCTCATGCACTACAAGCATTCACTGAAAAGGTGAACAAAAGTTTTGAGCACTTTTCTCTCACATATTTGCTACACATAGGCTATGACATAATTCGTAATCTACACATCGGTGTGTTCACCCAATTATGAAGCAAAAGGTATGCAAGCATGTCCTGAGGAAATTGTCACTCTTTTGCCTTAAACGCTATTGGCCTCACGTGGCTTTCGACAATATCATGTAAATGAGAAAACATGCAGTGGTTCCCTCTGCTTTTCTCTCCGAGCATATTTGTCATTAACTTTGTTACTGGGTCTTTGTGTTTCTCCTTAGTTGCATATTTTTTTCTGTTTTTGAAGAAAACTGCAATTCGAAGGATGTCTGTAACTTGGGTCTCTTCTGCTTTTAGCCAATGAGTCAGTTTCATACAAATACACAGCATTTTATATTGGTTCTGCAAAACCTTGCTTGGCTTACTTAAGATGTCACTCTGAATTTATTTCTCCTTTGAAAATAGCAAGAAAAGTTTCAGTGATTTCGTGTCTTTATTTTAAACGTCTCTTAGCAGGTAACATACTAAGTAGTGGGGTAAAGATATGATTCCACAGGAATTCCCATTCCTTAATCTCTCTTTCCTTTTAGCTGCTTTTATAAAATCTCACCTGTTGATTTACTTGCCCTAGTATATTGAAATTTATACTTCATGTTCCCACTGGAATTTATTCCCCTTTTATGCTTATGACATTGTTTTTAGTTGTAAAACCAATGTTTCTACTTCTATTGGTACTTGTCAACTTTAGTTTAAGCCACTGATACACTCAATAAATACATTTCCATAGTAACAATTAAATGCAAATCTGAAAAATATAACATTTATATGCTAATGATATGAGATGTTAAGATGAGATTATGTGCTTTATACACAACATTAGCTGAGATAATTTAAGCGAGGCCATTTTTGTAGTATATGTGCCATATACGTGTGTGTGTGTGTGCGCGAGTGTGTTGTGTTTATAGCTTTTAAAAATGTGCTGATTCTAAAGAACTTAAAATAATTTTTGAGAGAATGATAATCATTGTTGCACTGATTTAGATTTGGGAGGTATATATGTATAAAATAGGCTTTTCCTCTGCATCTGCCAAACCACCTGCAAATATTTTTCACAGGCTGAAGGTGTCTGTGGTCACCATGCCAGAAGCAGCCACCAGTGTCCTGTTTCCTTTCCCCCATCCGTTGTCATTTTCAGTTGATTGCTCTTCATACTGATTCCTTTACTTCCTTCTAAACTTCTATTCTGTATCACTCAATGAAAACTCAAGAGAGAGTTAGCTATCGGAACTCATAAGTCTTATTTTATATAACAAGAGAGAGTATGCTGTAACTAACAAGTACAGCAAAACTTGCATGAGGCATGTACCACATATGCTTTGTGCCTTCCTTTTTTTTTTTTTTTATGATGCTCAAAGCCTACGTAACTTTATGTCAAAATGCCGGATCTAATTTCAGTTACCTTTGCTGGAAAGCTGAATTCCAGGAAATGTGAGTGCCACTCTCTCTTTGTGAAAATGTGCCTACCTCACATCCAACTGTTGTTCTGTTAAACTTACCCTTCATTCAAGTATTTACTTCTCAAAAAACTATACTGTTTACCATTGTTTTACAGGTGTTAGCTCATTTCACTACCAGAATAAGCCTATGAAATAGGTACTGTTATTCTGACCATTTTACAGATGAGGAAGCTGAGGCATAAAGATAGTAACTAATTTGTGCAAGTTCATACATGTAGTAAGTGAAAGAACAAAGATGTGAATCCAGACACAGGCTACAGAGTACATCTTTTTTTTTTTTTTAACTATTATTTAATGTCATGTTTGTTTAGCAGACTTTTTTGGAGGGTATATAGTTATACAAATAAATGAGCAAAAAATGAGAAAAATTATATAAACGTATCAGTCACTAAAATTCACTGAGGTATAGGACACGAATCATAATAAATACGACACAAGTAACTGGAGAAATGTAGAGTTGGAAGGGAATGAAAGGATTGGGGAAAGTTTTGGAGTCTGTGAGGGCCATTGGCGTTGCACGGGATTTGACGTCTTATGCAAGGGTGATGATAAAGCTAAGAGCCACTGTTAGGACATATATTGGACGATCTTATTTCCTCTGTTTTTTCATTAACAAAATAATGACCTGCTTAGAGGCTGTCAGCCAACACACACACACAACAGTTTCTAAATGAACAAGTGGGAAATCTGTTCTTAGCTGATAATGTGTCCCTGCTACCTGCTACTGCTGCATTTGAGCTGTCAAACATCACAACTCCATCTTGGGATCCACAGCAGCACAATAAATGCCTTTACCCCCAATAATTGAGACAGCTTGTAATAATAAAAAGCCTCATTTTCTAAAAATGTTTAAAAATTCAACTTCAGAATTGTTAAATTGACAATATTTCTCTTTTGATAAGAATCCTTTATTTAAATATATGTTTGTATGTGTGTATGTGTGCCTATTAATTGCAGAAAGACTCTGAAAGAAACTGTTAGGAACCAATGCAACCTATTACAGAAAACAGTTTTGACTATAATAAAATCCTGTTAATTGAAACCCCAAAAGATAACTTTTATTTTACCAGCTTGATTTTTTTGTATGAAAACCAAATAAAGAGATCAATTTCATTTAGAATCATTTAGAATTTCATTTAGAATCACAATTTTATTTAGAATCAAAATAATTCTATAAAATGATTGTGAGTAGATATGTCCAGTGTGTCATTGGCTGCATGAGCTAGAAATTCAGAGAAGTCTGGGCTAGAAATATGAAGTGAGTGGCCCCTGGTATGTAAATGGTATTTTGAGCCATGTGAATGGATTAGATAACTCAGAAGGAATGCTGCCAGGTGACCCCACTTCATAAGTCAGATTGAACCAATCCTCCAATGTTAAGTGGACTGGCTCAAAACAGGTCTACCTTTAAGGAAATATCATTGTCATTGACTTCAAAATCTGTAATTTTCATCCCAACTAAATAAGGATCATAGAATATTTAAAAGTTTGCCAAGTGCTTAGCATTCTGATAATGGCTGATATTTCCAGTGACTCGAGAGCTGGTATTGTTCACAATGAGGGGCAGATGATAAAAAAACTCGCTCATTTTCATTTTTAAAACCACATTGCCAATAAAATGTGAAATCTAAGTGGTGTTTAAATTTTCAGGTCAGTTCAATAACTAAATTATACACTTCTAAGTGTGTTTACATATTACCTAACACTTGTGATATTTACACCTGTGGAGAGAATGAAGCTCAGAATTTACCTACAAATGCAATAATAGATGTGAATGTGCTTCCAATATGACAAAGTGCTGTGCAAAGGTATTCTTATTAGCACTTTACTCATAGTTTAGAGCATCTCCCTAAAGCCCATTGGGAAAAGTCATTCTGATTATTCATATTAAAATGTCCTTTTGTGGTAGGCAACATGTCATCTGTTGACTGTACAAGATCAACAGTGTATTTATATAGAGTTCTTTGTAGTCAGTGAAAAAAAAGGATAGCTTGTCTAAAGAGCACTTGAACCCTGCTGAGCAATAAATGAAAACCAAGGTGAGACCTTGCTGTTCTGAAAACAGCGTGAGGGAGAAGAAAGCACAGGCGTGCGTTAGAAGCAAGGTGCATGGAGATTCTGCAGTGGGATGCAGTGTGGCCCAGTGGGATCTGTACCTTTTCCTGCCTCCACGCTGTTCACCTGTGAGACACTCCCAGTGGCAGCAGCATCACTCATTATGAACCTTGGCACTCAATGCTGTGATTGTGCAGCGTGGCAGAGGTGCTGGGGGAATCACTGATGTGAGAACACTGCCTTGCTCTGGGTGCCAGCCTATATTTTAAAGTGTGAATGCAAACTCGTCTCCCTGTTTTTTTGTTTTGTTTTGTTTTTGTCTCTGCTGCATTGCTGTTCAAATTTGAAATGCCTTTAGCTTGGAATTCAAGTTAGCCACATGGCCCCAAAGGTTGGAAAGATAAGCCTGCCTTCTTCCGGAACTAGGGAAAAATAGTGTGAGCTTTGTATGAATGTGGGCTATGGCCCAAAGGGAGGTCAGCTTAGACTGAGGGCAGAAATAAAAATTAAAATAGATATTTTTTAAGGAGCAAGGCCAAGGAGAGGCTAGGTTCTAATGACTGGGTGGATATGTCTAGTGCTGAGGAAACAGAGAATGATGTGTACCCTGAAAAGCCCATAACCCATGGCATACTTGGTTTTGTGCATTCTGTGTGTGGCAAAGCCTTAGAACTAAGAAAGCGTTTGAGGGAGATTCAGATGTTATTTCTGTAGGTCCCAGGAAGCCATCTTAGGATATCTGCCAGGTGGTGGCAGGAAGTGGAGAAAGCCTGAGATTTGTTCAAACCTCTGAGAAATTCTCACGTCTATCAGGGGATGCTGAAAAGAATGCGCAGGAGACCAACTCACTCCACCAGCTAAATCGGTTTGGAGGCACTAAAATCTAATAAAAAACACATCTGAGTATCCAATCCTGGACCCACTGCCAGGAAGAGAAGAGACCTTGGTAAGCCGTCATGTATTACCCTTCAATTTTCTAATCTAAAATGGGAGTAATACCCATTCCTTCTTACTTTGTGAACACGTTGTGTAGATTAGCATGATGGCGTTTGAAAGGTGTTATTTAAATATAATATGTCATTAAAGTATTATCATCCTAGTTGCTAGTGATTATCTAGAAAGCTTTAAATCACCTGGCTATTTCCGGGATTCAATTTTCATTGTCGGATGCTATTTCTCCTTTCAAAGACATAATATTTCTTTGTCAGATAGCAGAGACTTTACAGTTTTGAGTTTTGGACTTGTGATTACAATTCTATGTTTCACTTGAATGCATTCAGAATTGGGGTGGCAGGGTTTTTAGATACAGGTTGTGTCATAATTTGAAACAGAGAATATAGGGCATCTTAAAATGAGTTTTCACCTTGTCTGCAAATTTTTATTTTGGGAGGACAAGGTAAAAAATCTGGTCAAGGCCAATTTAAAGTATCACATCATCATTTAGCCAGGGGTACAGTGAAATATGAAAATCCAGAGATTTGCAACATAGCAATTCCATATGCCTGGCACATGTCTGCCTACATTTTCCCCATTGGTCTATTTATTTCCCAACTTTTTATATTACATGCCATTTCCCAGAAGTTCTCTTTTCTTTACTGTTTTCTTTACAAATATTTCTCATTCAGTAACTCTGACCCAGATCCACTTTTTTTTTTTTTTTTTTTTGGTCACAAAACTGTATCTACGGTCAGTAGAATCCCCCATAGTCAAGGCCGTATAGAAATCTCTGTAGTCCATGTGACACAAATGTTGCTTTTTCTGAACTTCTGTTGCCTTTTGACCCCTGTATAATCAATACTGAATTGTTTTCACTTTAACTTATTTGGTCGTTGAAAGAAATGTGATTGAATGTCTGTTTACTTCCTGAGCCGAGATATTTCTAGTTTGTTATACAAGTCAGTGGTTAATGGAACATGAGGTAGGAGATGATGTTAGGATGGAAAATGATAGCACAGTTTTTACTGGGAGTTTTAGAAAGTGTTTTTAATAGTAAAAGTTTAGAATAGTCTGAAAATTTTTTCCTTAATTTTACTATTACATTCTTGACAAAGAATCAAAAGAACATTCCCACTTTTTGACTTTAATATCCACAGCTGCTATTCCTAAAAGTATCACTGCATAGCCTTCAAAAATGCCAGCTACTTTTCTCCCTCCTGGAATCTTTAATACATCTTGAAACTCTAGTCACTTTCTTATCATTTGTGATGACTTAATGACTTGCTCAGCAGATGTATAATTTATTAACTTTGAGAGAGCTCTGTCTTAAAAGCGCTACTTTTGTGATTCTGCTGCTTGGTCCATGTACTCGTTGACAATTTACAACTAATGAATTTATTTCGGAAGCTATAAATCTAAAAAATGATTACTTTTCATTATTATGTACTTTTGCCTTTTCATTTTAAACATACTTATGCATCCTTTCTTTAAGCAGAGCTCTCACTCTATTAATAACTTTACATATAAATCACTTTAAAGAAGGTTTTCCACTGTAAGTTTTCCATTAAAAATTATTCTGGCTTTCTGTGCTAATTAGGGTAAAAGAAAAAGAGAATCAGATTTTAGTAGATATCTAGAGTGCTGTTGCTTATACAGTGCTTGAGACAGACAATGTTGTGGACAAACAAAGCAAATGGTGAAGGATTATGCCGAGCACTGTACAATTGCACCCTCTTCTTACCTGTTGGGTAGGGCCTTCCTATCGGGTGGAATTGTGGGCCTGGGCATTAGGTAGCATTCTCACGCTGCTTCTCACATGAACAGGGGAACTATGATACATTATCTCTCCCTCTGTAGCTCACTTTTGTTTTCTACCCTGGTATTCAAGTTCCTACCATGCCAAAGTTTTCAGTTTCTACTGTGAGTAGGAAAGAAGAACGCTGAGTATTACAGCTATTGTTGAAAGGTTTAAAATGGCTTATGGAGATTAATTTGAAATGACACTGTGGAGCGCAACAATTCATGATGGCTATTTTCATTTATTTGACAATTTTGCATGCTTCTTGCATGAAAAGTCTTCCTTGGGGAATGACCCTGTTTTATTGATTGTTATTCTAAATGAAATAAATGTCAAAGCACATGATGAGTGGACTCTAACTGAAGTGTAAATTACTATGCCAGGAACGTTTTCAGTAAACAATTACTGGTGAATAATCAAGAAATGCAAACTTATAAATGATGCAATATTCAATCAATAAATACTTTCCCATTATTCCTTTGCAAACTATTTTTCCTTTCCATGTGGAAATACCATGTCAATGAATTAACACTCACTATTTGATTTAATTGGCATGCCCACTTACCAACTGTTGCTCATAAATTAGGATTCATGGAATGTTTCTAAAAACCTGTCAAACTCTCCATTTTTAGCAGGCAAGAGTTTTTTGAGGCAAACTCGAATGCTCAGTTTACTATGTGAGTTGAGACACAGAAAAGCTGGTGTAGTGTCATGCCAGCTGCTGTGGGCTGCTATTTATTAGAAAATTGTGAGGATATGTGTGCTTCTAAAACTGTCTTTTCTCTTTTTAAAATATACTGTTGTTTAAAAAAGAAGTACTTTATACCCTCAGTGTGAACGCTTTGTCATCTGAATATGTGACAACCTATAAAATAACTAAACCTACACCATTTCTCTTGCACGTCCTTGAATCTCACCTCACTTCTTTCTCTTCCACATTCTTTATTCAAAATATGGATCTTAAAATGTGGATTCCAAAATAACAGTTACCCACTATTTTATCACAATAGCCCACCAATAAGTTATGTTTTGTTCCTTCTAGCTGAAATGGTAAGACCTAAATAAAAGATTTTTTTTTAAGTGTCACTCAGTTGTTTTTTTTTTATTTCCACTTGATGCCAAATATCTAGATACCTGCTATTACATATACAGTCTGAATGAGTGACACAATTTTTCATTTCATCTGGACATCAAGGTTGGAGGGAGGGAGAGCAAGAGCGCATTTGTGTATGGGGATGCCGGCCCCTCTGTGTGTTATTCTTAGAGGCCTCATCTTGTTCAAGCAAATTACCTCATCCCTTCCTTGGCTTCCTGTCTGTTCTTTTCCATCTCTTTGATGTATTTTATTATTTTTTCTGGAAAATCACTGAATGATCAATCAATTAACAAATTCCAATTGCTTATTCAACCTCTACAAAATGCATAACACCGTAGAAATCTGTAAAATGAGGGAATCCTGACCTGGTGAAGTTTATATTTTTAGAATACAATTATTGAAACATCAAATAACTCAATAACTTGAAAATATTGCATATTTATGAATGCAAAAGAGTGTAACTTAAGCCGAATACATAAACACAAATATGGAAGAAGTTTGGTTTAAAACAATTTTTTTAACTTGCAAATTACAGTAATCGTTGGTTAAAGGCAGCTGAACAGTCACTTAGGGTGAAATTGAATTTTCGGTCCCTAGAAGTTGGATTGAATTATTGTTATTCAGAGAGAAAAAAAGACAAAGGGACTGAAGTAGTTTTAATTATTTTCTTTGCTAGAGTGTGCAAGTAAAGTCTATAAAAGTATTGATCATGTTAATTATCTGATCCAATAATATAAGAGTCGTTTACCAGTTTGCTTAATGTCTCTAGTCATGGAATTGGGTAGAACTATCAGTACTTTTCTCTTGTTACTGTTAGGAGTCCAGAAAGAAGTATGATTTGTTGTTATTGTTGACTATCTGCTCTGAGAATCTTAACACAGCAATATGGAGTGAAACGTATACAGTGCCAGTGAACCAATCCTTTGGGCACCAGGTTTCAGGGTTTTGTTTTTAATATTAATTTGATGCAAAAGTAATTGCAGTTTTTGCTATTAAACTTTTCAAAGCCCCTCCCTCTTTCCTTCCCTCCCATCCTCTTTCCGTTTCTCTCTCCTTCCCATTCACCCTCCCTTTTTCTCTCTCTCCCTCCCTCCCCACTTCTTTCCTTCCTCCCTTCTTCCTTCCTTCCTTCTCTTCCTTCTTCCCTTTCTTTTCCCTCCCTTCTTCCCTCTTTCTCTTTCCTTCTGTTCCGTTCATTTATTCTCAAATGAGCTGGAGCAGAACTCATCACTGAATACCACCTCCAGCCCTTTCTTCCACATCCCTCAGCCTATTTTCACAATCAGTTTCAGTAGGAACAAAAGCGTTGACAAGTTGCCAATTGGGTGCTTATTTTCAACAAGGGAAATTTTGTGATAGTTTTATTCTCTAAGTTAAATAGAGAATGCTCATTTTATCTTGCCTAATGTGTATGACGTATTAAGTCTAAGAAATGTATCTCATATGTCTGTGGTACTTGTCTTGCAATTTGAAAACATTTTATGGCTCAGGCTTTCCTTAAAGAACAGAGCAAGTTATTTTTAGCTGTCAGCAGCAATCTATATTGTAATACTTTAGATACAATTGTCTCAACTCTTTCCTAACATCTCTCATCATAGCAGTAGGAGTTGTTAGACACTCAACCTATTGCTGGGCAGAGGAGTGGAATTTCCTTGCCTGATGACCTCAACAGTCAGCAGGGTTGTCACCTCACTGACTTCCCTGAAAGTAGGAAAATGTCCTGGATGAAATCTAAGGGGCCCCTTTCCTTTGACGTTCTTTACATCTACTTAAGAAAGTGAAATCCAGTCAGAACTTATGATCAGTCTGTCTTCTTCATTTGGGACCATTCGAAGACTTATCTCTTGGGTAAATTATAATGAAAAGGATAAAGGTGGCTATTCTCTCTCTCTCTCTCTCTCTCTCTCTGTGTATATATATATATGTATATATATATGTCCAATTATGTTTCTGTAAGCCCAGTCCTGTAATCCTAAACACCTTTGTTGAGACACTATAAACAAGATTATAATTTCTGACAGATCAAAGTCTATTAAAGAGTGGTTCAGGTTGAAGACCGTAAAACATGCTTATGACTCTGTTTCCTTTCCAGTGATCTCTTGTCCAGAAAGTAATGTCAACACTTTGAAGATCTACCAAAACTGGTGGTTTTGTCAGTACTGAGAAAACAGAATCTATCATCTATCCGTCTGTCTGTCTCTCCTCCTCTCTCTCTCTCTCATCTCATACATTTGTAAAGGGTGAATCCGCCTAACCATTCTTATTTAACCAAATGAACAGTAAAAAACACATTACAAAATAAGTGGATGCATGTTTTTATTTTCCAAGAATTAATGTATAAATTTCTTCCTATAGAGTGGGAGAAATAAATTTCTTAAATTAAATATATATTATCTCTAACACTGTGAAATATGAGGTTGGCTCATTCCTCGAAGAAAATGATGTGTTGTGTTAGGACAACAATCTGGATAGCTTAGATTTGATCATATGTGACCATAGGACAACTGTATAGTTTTGTGACATCCTTGTTAACTTTTTCATTCAAAGGGACAGAGTTGCTGGCTGGTGGATTATGGTACAAATAGAAGCATACAGAGAAATGAAGTGAAAAAAACAAAATGAAACACCTGAGGATTAATAGATCTCAGAGACAACAGACAATTGACTTTGCAGTTTACTTTCTTTTGCGTTTCTTCTGACCTTTCTTCTAACCACATTGTGCAAAACAGTGAAGAATCATTGATAGGACAAAAATGAAAAACTTCATAAAATAAATAAGTTTGAAGGAGGATTTACAGGAGTTTTTCAATAGCAGGGGGTGACTGTTCTAACAGCACAGCAGAACATTTTTGGTCTTCTTTGAGTTACAAGACTATAGAGATGTACAGATAATTTTTGTTTTAAAAAGCTGTGGGATATCCCTTTTAGTTAAAGAAAATCATGCATACAATTATTGACAATTCCAACCCTTACATTTTATAGCAGAGTAAATATATTTATAATTTGAGGAATATTATCTTTTTCCATTCGGAGGGGTGAGTTATGAGACCTTAAAGTTTGAATTATGTGAAAATGAAAAATTGATTTCTTCATTATTTCTTTCTTCTTAGTTTCTCCTAAAATGCAAGTGGATTACAGAGTAGGGAGTTATTGGTAAAAGAAGGCATAAATAAATTCTTTGAAAGCAATCTCCTCACAGTTTGATGTCAGAGAGCAGCACGTGGCCTTCAAGGACGTTGTGCTGGTTCATACCACAAGGAATTGTCCCTGGGGTTCATAAATTCTTTATTATTGTGGTACTGACTGCCCCTATTCAATTTTTACTTAATTTTCTATGGAGACATGTATTTTGACCTTCATTATCATTCTTCATTGAATTTTACCAGTACTTGATAGCACAACCAATTGGTATTTCATTTTACAGCTGGAGAAAATCCAAACAACTTTCAGACTCACCAGGAAAGCCCCAGTTTAATGCTTATTGTTAATGAACACTCCTGTGCACCTGGTTTTATGGTTGGTAAGAAATCATTTCTCTCAAGGGTCCAATTTCTGTAAACCTCCTTTAAACTAGTAAGAAGATAGTATATCGACAAAACTCAAGTTACTCCAAATATTTGGTCTAGAATTTGCTTTTGAAATCCAGAGGATATTAGAAGTAAGAATTTGAAATCCCCTGGGTACAATTGGTTACTATTAAATCTGTGAATGTTTGAAAAGGGTTTAATTCAGATAAAAATGCTTAATTTTAAATTCATATCATAGACTTAACCTTAAAAGGTTAACCGAATTACACCATGTCCTTGACCATTTGAAAAACAAAATGCATTCTTAAACAGTTTTTTTAAAAACAAAGTTTAATAATGATAGCATCTGCTATTTGGAGTGGGGATTCCAAAAAGCAATAGGTTGAATTTACTGTCGAGCTTTATTCTCTCCAGTTGATTAAAAAGTGCTTCTTTCAGTGGCAGATGAAGCTCAGCTAGAGAAGTACAGAAGAGAAAATAGCTCTTGGCCCAGCATGTCCCAGAAACCAACTGTTCTCATTTTAAAAGAAACTTTTGTGGTCTTTGGTTCAAATTAATGCCCCATAGGTAGGGGCTTACATTTGCTTTATTTTTGGTTAAATACAGCTATCAAGTTTGAAATACAAAAAAATTCCTGAGAAAAACTTGTAAAATCCTTTGGGCAGTGCTGCTGCAGTGAATCAGAAGCAGATGGGTTCAAATTTCTCTGAAAACACATGGTTGTATGTGTGTGAGAGGGTAATGTGGAGCTTTGCTGAACCCCAAACTAGAGCTGTGTGGCTTCAGGACAGAGCTTCAGATGTGTGAGAGGCTTCTCTGTGGAGTTTTGTTTCCTCATCCGTTATACCCTCATTAGGAAGATCTGGTTAATATTTCTCTGTTTGAGGGAAAAAGTATGGTGTGAATTTATTTTTCATGCCACAAGTGGTCTTGGTGACTGCCACAAAAATTTTGGATTAACCAATGTTGTGCCCTATCTTTCCAGTGGTGAAATATTTCCTGCTACATTGAGCCATTTTGGTTTTCCAGGGATTTTGCAGTTCACAAAATGAAAGATGCAATTTGTTCAATGGGCCTGTTTTCTATTCTGTCATGAAGTGAATGAGCTATGCTTGACTACAAAGGCTGGTTATGATTCAAAGATAGTGAGAATAATGTTTCAGATGTAAGACGGTTGTCTTCAACTTATTTTACTATTAAATCAGTAAACAAGCAGTGCAGAAACAATTAGAGGCATAGACAAAAGTGAGTGTATGCCGCTGTAAGATGTTCTTTTCCCTCGTCATTCTTAAAGAAAGTGGTCATGAAGTTTGTAGTTCTAGCTTTTGAAGAGGAAAAAGCTCCAGAGACGAAACAGAAACTTGCTGCTTTTCATAGTCACCTGATGGGGATGGAGGGGCACAGCCCACACCAGCCATCAGTGAGTGGTCTATCTTATTCCCACATATGAACATTCCTGCTGTGTCATAGTTACCTATTTCACATTTTATTTCTTCCTGTGTTAGGGAATCTACCCAAGGTCTCTGTGTAGCAGGTTCTTCCTTGGTCTACTAGGGTTTAGATTACGTTTTTAGAAAATAAAAGTAAGTTTCTTTCCAGATTTAAATCCCGAATATACCTGAAATTCTGTCATACTATGCCGCCTGAAAGCCTCTTAGTCAAAAATCATGACATTCGCTCACAGCGAGGCAGAAAAACACGTTCCAGGAGCAAGCGATGTTTCGGTAAGGGGGGTGGTCCTTGCTCCCAGAGCTCCCAAGATGGTGGTAGGTTACTTCCAAGATAGTGGTGGGTCACTTCCAAAATGGCGGCAGGCCACTTCCAAGATGGTGGCAAACCTCGTGTTTTCTGACTTGGAGTTCTTGGCCTCACAGATGCCAAGGAATGGAATCTTGGCCCACACGGTGAGTGTTATAGCTCTATTAGATGCCAGTGGGTCATGGAAGAGAACCATGGAACCCAGTGACTAATGTTCAGCTCTATTAGGACGAACCCAGGCACCTAGCCCTGCAGGAACAATGGCAAGCCTTTAGCCCGATTGGGAGTGGCAATGGGCGCCTCACTGGATCAGGAGCACAGCGGACACCCTGCCAGATCTGGAGGGATAGAAGTCAGCAGCAGGTCTGCGATGGCAACAAATAGCAGTGGTGGATGGTGAGTGAAAGCTCAGCTCCAGCTGTAACAAAACACAGACCAGAAGAGTGTACTTGCAAGATTTAATAGAGTGAAATAGAGTGAAAACAGAGCTCCCATATAAGGGGAGGGGACCCAAAGGGGGTTGCCATTGCAGGCTGGAATGCCTGGGTTTGTATCCTGATCATTGTCCCTCCCACTGTGCTCTCAGGCAAGAGATGATTGGCTATTTCTTTACCTCCTGCTGTTGCCTAATTAGCATTTCAGTGAGCTCTCCTTACTACCTGGTTGGTCCTGTGTGAGCTAAGTTGCAAGCCCCGTGTTTAAAGGTGGAAGCGGTCACCTTCCCAGCTGGGCTTAGGGATTCTTCGTCGGCCTAGCAAATCCAGCTAGTCCTGTCTCTCAGCGACATTTGCGTTTCTCAACAAGCTGGCAAAATGTGATTCACTGAATTCTGAGTATGTTTTCAACTGGAATGTCTCACCGGAAGGATAATGACACTTGGTAAATTTGCCACAGAAGAGGAATTGAGGTGCTCCACAGAAGAAATTTTTCGGATACTGAAAGTATCATCACTTTTCCTTTTAATTATCTTTAGGAAAGGTTTTTCTGAATGGATTTAGTGCTTCTATAGCATCTTTAGTAGATGGAGCACAGCTTGGATTTCAACTTGCCAGGGTCACGGTTACAAGTACATTGAAAATCTGAACATCTATGGAAATTATTCAGTTATCTCAGTTCGGTGAAACAGAATACAGAAACTCAAGCTGGACATGGCGGCATGTGCCTGTGCCTGTGATTCCAGCTACTTTGGAGGTGAGGGTGGGTAGATCGCTTGAGTCCAGGAGTTGAAGGTTACAGTGAGCTACGATCATGCCATTGCATTCCAGTCTGAGCAACAGAGCTAGACCCTGTCTCAAAGAAGAAAGAAAGAGACTCAGAAACTCATTCTAAGTTTTTCTTTGTGGTTTCAGCAAAAGTTCTTCTGCCCATCTTGAGGAAGAATGAAAATGTTTATTAGGAAGAATGAAAATGTTTATTTTCTTCTCTGAGGAGGAGAAACTGGTATTTGTGTTTGCTATGGCTTGGGTGTTTGCTGTGGTTTGGGTGTTTGTCCTCAAAACCTCCTGTTGAAATGTGATCCCCAGTGTTGGAGGTGGGGCCTAATGGAAGGCATTTGGGTTGTGGGGGCAGATCCTTCATGAATAGATTAATGCCCTCCTGGGGAAGGCGTACTTAGTGAGTTCTAGCTCTATTAGTTCTTGGGAAAGTTTCCCTGAGACCTGGGAACAAGAACCTGGTCCTTTCCTTCTGTCTGCAGCTTCCTCTCTCACCCTGTGATCTCCGCACATGCCAGCTCCCTACCACCTTCCTCCATGAGTGGAGGCAGCCTGAGGCTTTTACCAGTCGCCCAATCTTCCAGCCAGCAGAATATTGAGTCAAATAAGCCTCTTTTTCTTTATACATTACTCACTCTCAGATGTTCCTCTGTAGCAACACAAAAAGACTAAGACAGTGTTTCTAAGGTTATATATTAGAAATATAACATCATTCAACTAGATTAGCTCCTAAGATGCTCTATTTCCAAATACAGTCATATTAGCGATTAGAGCTTGCACATATGGACCTGGGGAGGCAGGCACAATTCATCCCAGAGAAGGAATGCTCCAGCACAGGAAGTGCTGAGTCAATAGGAACCCTGTGCAAGGCACAGTACAAATGTCCAGCGGTTATGGTGGGTAGAAGAATGATTCACGCTAGAGTGCAGGCATTACTTGTGATGGCCAGCTGTCGGGCAAGTGAATAGGTGTAACCCTGATGGCCTCCAATAGCCAAGGCATTGTGCGGGTGGGATCAGAATTCTGATTACCCTTTGAGTTCTTGAAAGACTCAATATTGTGAAAATGACCATACTGCCCAAGGCAATCTACAGACTCAATGCAGTTTCTAACTAAACACCTACGTCATCTTTCACAGACTTAGGAAAAAAAAAAAAAAAAAACACCTAAAATTCATATGGAACCAAATGAGTTCAAATAGCCAAAGCAATTTTAAGCAAAAAGAACAAGTCAGCAGGTATCACATTACCTGACTTCAAATGATACTACAAGGCTATAGTAACCAAAACAGCATGATACTAGCATAAAAGTAGATAGGTAGACCAATGAAACAGAATAGAGAACCCAGAAATAAAGCCAAATACTTACAACCAATTGGTCTTCAACAAATCATACAAAAACATAAACTGGGGAAAGGACACCCTATTCAATAAATGGTGCTGGGAAAACTGGCTAGCCCGGTGTAGAAGAATGAAACTAGATCCCCATCTCTCACCATATACATAAAGCAATTCAAGATGGATTAAATGCTTAAATATAAGAGCTGAAACCATAAAAATCCTAGAAGAAAACCTAAGAAAAACTCTTCTGGATATTGCCCTAGGCAAAAAGTTAATGATTAAGACCCCAAAGCAAATGTGACAAAAATAAAAATAATTAAATGGGACCATATTAAACTAAAAAGCTTCTGCACAGCAAAAGAAATAATAATCAGAGTAAACAAACAACCCACAGAATGGGGAAAAAAATTCACAAACTGTGCATCTGACAAAGGACTAATATCCAGAAAGTACAAGAAACTCATATCAGCAAGAAAAGAACAAATAATCCCATCAAAAAGTGGGCAAATACCATGAATAGACACTCCTCAAAAGAAGATTATCAAATGGCCAAAAAATATGAAAAAATGCTCAACGTTACTAATTCTCAGGGAAATGCAAATTAAAACCACAGTGAGATACCACCTTACCCCAGTCAGAATAACCATTATTAAAAAGTCAAAAAAACACTAGATGTCAGCAATGGCTGTGGTGACAGGGAACACTTAGATATTGCTGGTGGGAATGTGTATTAGTACAACTTCTATGGAAAACAGAATGGAGAGTTCTCAAAGAACTAAAAGTAGATCTACCATTCGATCCAACAATCCCACTACTAGCTATCTACCCAAAGGAAAGTCTTTCTATCAAAAAGACACTTGCATGCAAATGTTTATCACAATACAATTCACAATTGAAAAGATGTGGAACCAACATAAGTGCCCATCGACCAATGAGTCGATAAAGAAAATGTAGTCTATATGTATACACCATGGAATACTACTCAACTATTGAAAAGAATGGAATAATAATAGTTTGCAGCAATTTGGAAGGAGCTGGAGGTCATTAATATAAGTGAGGTAACTCAGGAATGGAAAACCAAATACCATATGTTCTCAGTTATAAATGAAAAGCACTAAGCTGTGGATAAAATGGACATTGCAGACTCAGAGGGGGAAGGGAGGGAAGGCATTGAAATATAAATACTATATGTTGGGTACAATGTACACTACTCAGGCAATGGGTGCATTAAAATCTCAAACTTCACCAGTATACAATTCATAACCAGCTTGTACCTCCAATTAAAATTAAATTTAAATTAAAAAAAATAAAGTTTTGTAAAAAACCTTAGAAGCTTTAGAAACTCCAATTTTGCATTTGAATGTGGTTGTGCTTTTGGGGGCTACTGAGGTATGTAGAACTGTTTACTTGGAAAATACATGTCCACGAGACAGTGTCATTGTAAAGATCTACTAGAAACTCCTACTGCATTCTCCTACTTCTGTTATGCTGCCTTGTTTTACACAAAATTTTCTCTCATTAAGGGAAAAGAGAGTTTAGTGTTTTTTTGTGGAGTGAATCAGGTGGATTTAAGCACTGAACATTTTTTTTTTTCATTTAGGTTTTTAAAAATGTAACATTTGGTACAAAATTGAAAAAAATTTTGCTAGAAAGTTAATCTAGGTATTCTCTAATAAATTAGAATTTGGAAAAATTTTTCTCATTCATAATCAATCTTAGAGCATACATGTTTATTTATTTATTTATTTATTTATTTAATTTTATTTTCAGACAAAGTCTCACTCTGTCACCCAGGCTGGAGTGCAATGGCGCGATCTTGGTTCACTGCAACCTCCGCCTCCCAGGTTCAAGCGATTCTCGTGCCTAGCCTCCCGAGTAGCTGGGACTACAGGAACCTGCCACCACGCCCAGCTAATTTTTTTGTATTTTTAGTAGAGACAGGGTTTCACTATGTTGGTCAGGCTGGTCTCAAACTCCTCACCTCAGGTGATCCACCCGCCTTGGCCTCCCAAAGTGCTGGGACTACAGGCGTGAGTCAGCGTGCCCAGCAGGAGCATATATGTTTTAAATACTTTTCACAATAGTTGTTTGGGTTGAGCATGCAGGACATTTCCATGTATACTTCTCTACGTGTCAGCTCATTTCATGTGCTGGCCAGTTATATGTAAATTTGTCTGCCCAACTGGAGCAGGGCTGTGGAGAGTAGGAGGTGCCAATTAAGTCCAAACTCTATCTTGATATTCCTCACCACCTCCTCTATTGAAATGAAATGGCTTCAGACTTCAGTGTCTAACATTGAGTCATTGACTCCACTGTCTGTTTTTTCTTTTAAATTTTTAATACCTCTGAAGCCTTTGAATAATAAACCACTGATTTTCCCAAGAATGTTTCCATAGAAATTATATGGAGGACTGGATTGGAGGCAATCTAGGAATGTAAAAGTGAATAAAAGCGACATTAACTAGATACATACTATTTTTGTGGTGGTGGCTCTCCTAACAGAACACCACACGATTTTCTTGCCAGATTCATTTTTTTTTTTTTGTAAAACCCACTGACGGATATTTCTGGTGTACCAATTTCTACTTAACAATACTGAGTCTCTCCCTAGTTGGTCCTTGTACATTTCAGTCTTACCAGTTCAGCGAGTACCTCCTTACCAAGAATCCATTGTTGTTTGGTATCCTCCACATTTGGTAAAGCTAGTTGTACTTGATTTGTAATTAAACAATACAATTAAGTAGTACATACAATGATGAAAAACAAGTGCAGAAAGAAAGCATTGTTGTTATGCAAATCAAGTTGAATGCTTTACAACAATTCAGTAAAAACTTGTTACTAAAAATAATTCTTGCCAATTAATTGTAGACAAGTTAAATGAAAAAGGAAAGTCATAAAAGTCTAGAATGATTCTGCATTTAGATGTCTTCACAACTATCTTTGCAATCTCACTTAACTTGAAGAAATAGAAACCTAAATCACAGGTGGTGTGTTAAAGGGAGTTCTGAGTGAGAAAGGTAATGTTGGATTTCACCCAGAGGATTCATATTCAGAGAATGAATCTTGGCCCTACATTCATTGACTGGCAAATGAATATGCATTTGTATGTTTTTAGTTACAATGGTTAGAATGTGTCGTTTTCTTTTCTTTTTTCTTTTTCTTTTTTTTTTTTTGAGCCAGAGTTTCGCTCTTGTTGCCCAGGCTGGAGTGCAAGGGCATGATCTCGGCTCACACAACCTCCACCTCCTGGGTTCAAGCCATTCTCCTGCCTCAGCCTCCCTAGTAGCTGGAATTACAGGCATGCGCCACCACGCCCAGCTAATTTTGTATTTTTAGTAGAGATGGGGTTTCTCCATGTTGGTCAGTCTGGTCTTGAACCCCCGGACCTCAGGTGATCCGTCCACCTCGGCCTCCCAAAGTGCTGGGATTACAGGCATTAGCCACCACGCCCATTCTGAAAGTGTCATTTTCATCCTACTCTTTTTAAATCAACTTTTTCAATTAACTCACCAAGTGCAGGTACCAATCATATTAAGTAGGAGTGCTGCTGCTGTATAAAAGATACCTATATTGTTTAAGCAGGAGGGACAGTTTTGTGTAAGAGGACATTAGGAAAATTCAAAACTATATTGTTAGTCTGGAATTACTGGCTACAATTTAATAAAGTTACAAAAACAACGGCATAATTATAGGATAACAAAAACTAGCTTCCTATCTCTGCAGCTGAATATTTGCCAAAAAGATGGGATCTTGGGTAAAATACGTTATGAACAAAGAGGCACAAAGGTGCATGGCAGTTTGGGGACGCAAGGAGATTTGATCAAGGGGGTAGCTCATATTGGCTGTAAGTGAGATAATGTATAAATAATTCTGCAGGAATAGGAGATGATTCTGTAGGAAATAGGAAGTAATTGAAAACATCCCTAATAAACTTACAAAAAGGCTGATTTCAGTTCAATTTAAGGACATATGTATGAAAGCTGTTGGGGAATGTACAGACTTATGAGATATTAAGTCACTAAAGAGAGTCTGCATCAGGAGTTTTTGGCAGATTTTTCTTCCCTGCATCCCTTTTGGCATACTCTTTTCAAAATCATATTATTAAATGCATAAAATAAAATACTTAGCATTTCAAAGAAAACAAATCCTCTTTTATAATAATTATAAAAATAATTTACAAGGCACATTTTGACATAGCATATATGCTTCGTTGTACATCCACTAAATAGCAACATCTGATACTGGGTCTATTTGATGAGCACGATGAATATTTAGAGATGTCTGATATGAAAATACAGGTAATTTCAATTGATGACAAGTATCAGGTAGTGCTAGTACAACTTTGGCTCGTTTAGATTCATCATTGAAGGAAGCGAAAAGAAAGGCATAATTTTATATTTTCCCATAAAATTTCAAGGATTTCCTGAATTCCATCCATTGTATAGGTTACATTAGGGCTTATGTGATTCTATAAATTACCGTGAAATGTTTTGATTGACAATAACTAATTAGAGGCATTCAGAAGATTCATTAATATATAGAGAGATAATAATATATACTTTTTTTCCCCCAAAGTTTTTAGATAATCTCAGGAGAGAGTGCTTATGAGACACTTTCTCTTTCTGAACATACATTTGTAAAATGTTGAAATTTTTACAATGAGCATGTATTATTATTAGAAGAAAATGCATTTTAAAAATACTGGTTTCTAATATAAATAAAAGGAAGGAAGGAGGGAGGGAGGGAGGGAAGGAGAGAGGAAGGAAAGAAGGAAGGACAGAAGGAAGGAAGGAAGGAAAGAAGGAAGGAAGGGAAGGAAGGAAGGAAAGGAAGGAAGGAAGGAAAGAAGGAAGGACAGAAGGAAGGAAGGAAGGAAAGAAGGAAGGAAGGAAGAAAGGAAGGAAAGAAGGGAGGAAGGAAGGAAGACAGGGAGGGAGGGAGGAAGGAAGGAAGAAAGGGAGGGAGGAAGGAAGGAAGAAAGGGAGGGAGGAAGGAAGGAAGGAAGGAGAGGAAGGAAGGAAGGGAGGAAGGACAGAAGGAAGGAAGGAAAGAAGGAAGGAAGAAAGGAAGGAAGGAAGAAAGGAAGGAAAGAAGGAAGGAAGGAAGGAAGGGAAAAGGCAAAACAGAAGACACAACCTGCCTTTCCATCAATAGAGAAACGGTTAACTCAAGTTACAATCATTTCTACCTATAGAATACTGAATGTGTTTGATAAGATTTAAAAAAAATCAATGATATATACATATTCACTGAGTACTACACTTGAGGTTTTTTGTGCTTTATTGTATGTACATTATACATCAATAAAAAAGAACAATCAAACTTTGATGAAAAAAACTTTAGAGGAGAGCAACAAGGATGGCAGGAGATCTCGGAATTGAAACCAGATGTAAAAAGACAGGAAGAACTAGAGAAATGTTATTAGAAAGGGAGAAGAACTAAGGTTTACAGGATGGTTTACAAAAATAATTGAAAGGCTATCTTGCAGAACAGGTGGAAAAAATTAATGTTGAAGACCCGGGCAAACATATTCCAATGTAAAGATGACAATTTATGCCAAGTCAGTTTTCTATCAAAGTAATGATGATATAATGAAATAACAAGAAGTATGTATTTGGTCCTGGCATAGAGCTCCGAGAGTCCTTGTAATTTCTTCATGATGGGGGTGAGAGGAGCATCTTTTGCTGTAATATTTGGTCTTAATCTCCAGTTAATGACACAAGAGCTTCTAACACCTTTGGAATCTCCAGAGTGATAAGTGTCTTTTTGTGTGCTGAGATGACTGGTGGCTGGGGGACCCTAGATAGATGTGAGATGGGAACTGGCTGTTAAAAGAACCAGCCCTGTGAGTAGAGAGTTAAACCTCTCAGCCCCATCCCTGGACCTCTGGAGAGGGCAGAGGGGCTGGGGATTGAGTCCAATCACCAATGGCCAATGACTTAAACAATGTTTTCTACTTCATGGAACCTCTATACAACTCCCAAAATGACAGGGTTTGGAGAGCTTCCAGTTTGGTGAATACACTGAGGTGCTGGGAGGGAGTGGCCCAAAGAGGACGGAAGCTCTGCAGCACTTACCCACATGCTTTTTCGGTGCATCTCTTTTTTTTGGCTGATCTTTGAGTTGGGTCCAGATAAAAGTGATTTCCTGTGTTCTTTGAGCTGTTAATGGCAAATTACTGAACCTGAGGAGGGAGTTGTGGGAAGCCCCTGGCATCACCACCTGTACGTCAGAAGTGCAGATAGCCCAGACTTCCACTTGGCATCTGAAATTGGGGAAAATGGGTGGGACTGGCCCTTTCACTTGTGGGATCTGTGCTAATTCCAGGTAGTTTGTGTTGGAACTGAATTAAATTCTTGAATACCCAGATGGTGTCCAGAGAGTTAGAGAATTGGTTATTTGAGTGGAAGAACCTCACACACTGGATATCAGAAGTGTTGGGAGTATAAACATATCATGGTAATAATCAAGTATTCAGGGAGAGGCCAGAAACTAAGAGTAACAAGTTTCCAATGATCCTTTTAGATGGAGAGAATCACTAAGATTCTTTCCACTTCTAGCAATCTCTGGTTCTTTGGTGATTGGTGTGAACGGTAAGAAATGTTATTGGGGGCTTTGTTTTCTTAAAAAACCTCATGGTACTCTTGGTATTTGAATTACAGCTTGATGTGTGAAAGAGCATTATAGTAACACACCTCTGACTCCCAGGCTTGTGAAGAAAGTCAGCAATAGCTGTCTTGAAGTCTTGCAGATAGTAATCTTTAAGCAAATATGTATTAAAATGTGAATATAAAATAAATCTCTAAAATTCGGGGAAATTCAGTAAAGCTTGATAGTCAACATTAAGCATTTAGGAATTACCAAGTATTTGAACATATAATTCTAATAATTGATAAAATCCAGTGGTATAATCATTGTATCATAATCGTAATTAAAGGCTGAAAATGTTTCCTGAATGTTCATACCAGCAATGAGTTTCCAAAATTTTAGGCTAGAGATTTATAAAGTGGATATCCAATTGTTTGATGCCGTATTTAAATTGGTTTGACTAATTTGAACTATCTGGTGTCAGTTACATTGTATGAGACTCAGAACAGGTTATATAGTCAAATACGCATGTCAAACATTGAATTAGTTACCTCCTAGATTTGAACTCAAGTTTTTGATGATTTGATTATAGGTCTAGGCATAATAGTGACTTATTTGGGTTAGACACTGATAGATAATAATATAAAATTTTGAAATTCTACTAATGACTGTTTTATTTGCTTATTCATTTAGCTTCTTCAGTAATAACTTAGTATTAGTTCAATAGTATTCAGACTATATTAAATGCAGGCTGAAGAGTAAGGTCACAAGGCTGAGATTCAACATGTGTCAGATGTAAAACCATCAGGAATTTGGGGAAGATGAAAAACCAGGCTTTTGATGTGACCTGATGTAACTGAGTAACTCACAAAGTCACAAGTCAGCTTTTGACTATAAAAGAGACATCTGATCAGATTGTCATGCACTATGGTTAATGGAGTGTTGCAAGGACTTTGACACAAACCATTACCCACTATTTACTTATTCAAAGCAGAAACTTACTGGAAAATTGAGTGAAATTATCCATACTTTAACAGTTTTGAGCAGATTGCATTATTATCAACATTTCTAAAACACACCCTTCTGAACATATAGGTATTAAGTATTACTGCATTCTGTTACAGTACTTTAATTGTCATGTTTCACAAGACTGTTTCTATCCTCAGAATATGAAGTAACATTGCATAAGTGTGGGAGAATTTAATACCTACAGTTAGATCTGGGATTCATCAGTAGCTGTGCTATTTGAAGGATGTGATAGCCCAGAAAGTAGTTTAACTTTCACACTCTTCTTTTCTCGGCAGTCTTGTTTTATTTCCAGATTTCTTTCTCTGCTTTTTTTTTTTTTTTTTTTTTTTGAGACAGAGTCTGGCTCTGTCGCCCAGGCTGTAGTGCAGTGGTGCGATCTCGGCTCACTGCAAGCTCCGCCTCAGGTTCACGCCATTCTCCTGCCTCAGCCTCCCGAGTAGCTGGGACTACAGGCACCCGCCACCATGCCTGGCTAATTTTTTGTATTTTTAGTAGAGGCAGGATTTCACCATGTTAGCCAGGATGGTCTCGATCTCCTGACCTCGTGATCTGCCCGCCTCGGCCTCCCAAAGTGCTGGGATTACAGGTGTGAGCCACCGTGCCCAGCCTATTTCCAGATTTCTAACACTAGTTCTTAATTTGGGTTCTTTGGACAAAATTATATAGTAAACCAAACATAAACTTTCTTGTGCTTTAGGCTAATTGAAAGAAACCTTTTCTAATAAGAGATAACTCTGAAACTCAGTGAATATTTTGGATATTATTATATTTTAAATCGATTGTTAACATTATATGGGACTGGGTGCAATGACTCACACATGTAATCCCACCACTTTGGGAGGCCGAAGCGGGTGGACCACTTGAGGTCAGGAGTTTGAGACCAGCCTGGCCAATATAGTGAAATCCGTTGCTACTAAAAATACAAAAATTATCCAGACATAGTGGCACACTGGCTGTAATCTCAGCTACCTGGAAGGCTGAGGTGGGAGTATCACTTGAGCCCAGGAGGTAGAGTTTGCAATGAGCCAAGATTGCACCATTGCACTCCAGCCTGGGTGACAGAGCAAGACTCCATCTCAGAAAAACAAAAAACAAAAAACAAAAAAACACATTATATGGGAATGTGTTTTTCCAATTTCTATTGTGGCCATTAAAGGTAAATTAGAGCTGAGTTAAAAATTGTCTTTTCAAGTCCTGCAAAGTCATAATGCACAAGTAAAATGGGAGAAACTGCCAACAAATATTAATGTTAAAATGTAAGAGTACTTAAACATATTAAGTAAATGTATTCCAAAGCCTCTTTATTCTTAATTAGTTTGTATCTTTTTCTTTTTAACTGACATGTAATAATTGTACATGTTTACGGGATACAGAGTGATATTTTGATGCATGTGATAATTGTATACATGTATACAAATGCAATGATTAAATTAGGGTAATTGTGATATCCATCACCTCAAACATTTCTATTTCTTTGTGTTGGGAACATTCAAAATCCTCTCTTCTAGGTTTTGAACATATATAATAAATTATCATTAACTGTATTCATCTTACAGTGCTATAGCACACCATAACTTATTCCTCTTATCCAGCTATAACTTCGCATCCATTATCCTCTCCCTCTCCTTCCCTTCTTCCCATCCTTCCCAGTCACTAATAACCATAATTCTCTCTCGACTTCTATGAGCTCTTCTTCCTTAACTCCCACACAGAGTGACAACATGTAATATTTATGTTTCTGTGCCTGACTTATTTAACTGAACATAATGTCCTCTAGTTTCATCCATGAATGACAAGATTTCATTATTTTTTATGGCTGGATAGTATTTGATTGTGTATATATACCACATTTTTAAATTCATTCATCCATATTTGGAATACTTGTATTGATTCCATATCTTGGCTATTATAAATAGTGCTGCAATAAACATGGGAGTGCAGATATGTCTTCGACATACTGATTTCATTCTTTTGGACATCTACCCAGTGGTGTGATTACAGAATCATTTGGTAGTTGTAGTTTTGATTTTATGAGGAAACTGCATACTGTTTTCCATAGTGGCTGTACTAATTTACCTTCCCACCAATAGTGTATAAGTGTTCCCCATTCTTCACATCCTCATCAGCACTTGTTTTATCTTTTTGGTAACAGCCATGTAACAGGAACGAAGTGGTATTTCATTGCAATTGCAATTTGCATTTCCCTTGTGATTAGCGCTTTTGAGCATTTTTCCTATACCTGTTAATTATTTGCATGTCTTTCTGAGAAATGTCTACCAAGGAGTTTTGCCACTTGTTATTCTAGTTATTACTTTTTCTATTAAGAGTCTAATATATTCTTGATATTACCCCTTGTCAGGTGCATTGTTTGCAAATATTTCTCCCATTTTTTCAGGTTGCCTTTTCACTCTTTGTTTTCTTTGCTGAGCAAAAGCTTTCTGTTTGGTGTAATCCCATGTGTCTATTTTTGCTTTTGCTGTCTGTAAGTCTTATTTAAAAAATTCTTGCCTACCCCACTATTGTCATTTCCCCTATATTTTCTTCTAGTAGTTTTATAGTTTCATGTTTTATATTTAAGCCTTCAATCCATTTTGAGTTAATTGTAATATACGGTGTGAGGTAGGGGTCTAGTTTTATTCTTCTGCATGTGTATATCCAATTTTCTCAGCACCGTATATTAAAGAGACTGCCTTTTCCCCAATGTGTGTTATTGGCATCTTTGTTGAAAATCAGCTGTAGGAGCATGAGTTTACTTTTGGGTTCTCTATTCTGTCTTACTGTTCTATGTGTATGTTTTTATGTGTATGTTTTTATGTGTTATGTGTATGTGTATGTTTTTATGCCAGTATCATGCTGTTTTGGTTACTGTAGCTTGTAGCATATAGTGTGATTCCTCTAGCTTCATTTTTTGTACAGGATTCCTTTGGTTACTTGGGGTCTTTTCTGGTTCTATATGAATTTTAGGATTTTATTTCTCTGAATTTTGGTAGAATTACATTGAATCTGTAGATTGCCTTGGGTAGTATGGCCTTTTTATCAATATTAATTCCTCTAATCTATGAATATGGGATATCTTTTCATTTACTTGTGTCTTCTTCAATTTCTTTCATTAATGTTTTATAGTTTTCAGTGTGCAAATCTTTTATGCCTTGCTTAAGGTTATTCCTACATATTTAATTTTTTGTAGTTATTATAAATAGAATTATTTTCTTCTGTTACCATATAGAAATGCTACTGATTTTTGTAGCTTGATGTTGTATCCTGAATTTTTACTGAATTTATTAGTTCTACCAGTTTTTTGGTAGAATTTTTAGGGTTTTCTATCTATAAGATCACATCATCTACAAACAGGGACAATTTGACTCCCTCATTTCTAATTAATTTGCCTTTAATATGTTTCTCTTGCCTAATTGCTCTGTCTAGAATTTCCAGTACTGTGTTGAATAGGAATGGTGAAAGTATGCATCCATATCTTGTTTCTGATTTTAGAGAAAAAGCTCTTAGCTTTTTTCTTGTTCAGCATAATGTTATTTGTGAATTTGTCATGTGTGTTTTTTATTGTGTTGAGGTACATGCCTTCTATGCTAATTTGTTGAGAGTTTTATTACAAAAGAATGTTAAATTTTGTCAAATGCTTTTTCTGCATTTATTTAAGTGATCATATGGCTTTTGTCTTTTTGTTAATATGATGTATCACATGTATTAATTTGTATATGTTGTACTATCTTCTCATTCCTGGGATGAATCCCATTTGACCATAGTAAATGATGTTTCTAACGTGCTGTTGAATTAGGTTTGTTAGCTTCTTGTTGAGAATTATTGCATCTATATTCATCAATTATATTCTTATTTTTCCCCTCTGTTTACTTGTCAGGTTTTGAAGTTACTGGCCTAGCGAATGCTGGCCTAGCAAAATGAATCTGGAAGTATTTCCTCCTCTTCCATAATTGTTTGAGAAGAATTGGTATTAGTTCTTTAAATGTTTGGTAGAATTCAGCAGTGAAGTTATGAGGTCCTTCACTTTTTTTTTCTTTTTTCGATGGAAGATTTTTATTACTGATTAAATTTCTTTACTGCTACTGGTCTGTTCAGATGTTCTCTTTCTTCATAATTTAACCTTGGTTGGTTTGTATGTATCCAAAATTTATCCATTTCTTCTCTGTTCTCAAAGTTGTTCATAGTAGTCTCTTATGATCCTCTGTATTATGTCTCCTGTTTCATCTCTATTTTTATTAGTTTGGATTTGTTTTTCTTTTTTCTTATTTAGTCTAGCTAAAGATTTATTGATTTTGGCCGGGCGCGGTAGCTCAAGCCTGTAATCCCAGCACTTTGGGAGGCCGAGACGGGCGGATCACGAGGTCAGGAGATCGAAACCATCCTGGCTAACACGGTGAAACCCCGTCTCTATTAAGAAATACAAAAAACTAGCCGGGCGAGGTGGCGGGCACCTGTAGTCCCAGCTACTCGGGAGGCTGAGGCCGGAGAATGGCGTGAACCCGGGAGGCGGAGCTTGCAGTGAGCTGAGATCCGGCCACTGCACTCCAGCCTGGGCGACAGAGCGAGACTCCGTCTCAAAAAAAAAAAAAAAAAAAAAAAAAAAAAAAAGATTTATTGATTTTGTTTACTACTTCAAAAACTATATCTTCATTTTATTGATTTTTTTAGTCACTATTTTATTTTTTTCTCTGAACTTTGTTCTTTCCTTCCTTTTAGCAATTTTGCATTCAGTTTATTCTTGTTTTTCTAGTTCCTTTAGGTGCATGGTTAGTTTATTATTATTATTATTATACTTTAAGCTCTGGGATACATGTGCAGAACGTGCAGGTTTGTTATATAAGTATACACGTGTTATGGTGGTTTGCGGCACCCATCAACCCATCATCTACATTAGGTATTTCTCCTAATGTTATCCTTCCCCTAGCCCCCCACACCCTGACAGACCCTGGTGTGTGATGTTCCCCTCCCTGTGTTCATAGGTTCTTATTGTTTAACTCCCATTTATGAGTGAAATCATAGTCTTTGGAAATAATCTTCTGAGATATATGCTAATCATCTAATGGTGATTCTCTTACGTGTGACTTGATGGTTTTCTATTGCAGCTTTTAGAATTCTTTGTCTTTGACTTTTGACAGTTTGATTATGATGTGCCTTGGAGAGGATTTACTTGAGTTGAATCTTATTGGGAACTTTTAAGCTTCTTGAATCGGGATGTTCATGTCTCTCCCAAGACTTAGGAATTTTTCAGCTATTATTTTGTTAAATAAGTTTTTTGAGCCTTTCTCCATTTCTAACTCCTGTAACACAAATATTTGTTTGCTTAATGGTATTTCATAAATCCTAGTATCTTCATTCTTATTCTTCTTTCTTTTTTTTGTTTTTCTCTGGCTGGATTATTTCCAAAGACCCATCTTCAAGTTCAGAAATTCTTTCTTCTGCTTTATCTAGTCTGTTGTTGAAGATCTCAATTATTATTTTTTATTTTATTCATTGAATTCCTCAGCTCTAATATTTGTTTGACTTTTCTTTATGATATCTACCTCTTTGTTAAATTTCTCATTCAGATCATTAATTGTTTTTCTGATTTTATTGTCTTGTTTGTCTGTATTCTCCTGTGCCTCACTCAGTTATCTTAAGATCATTATTTTGAATTACTTTTCAGGAATTTCATAAATATTATTTCCTTTGATGTCTGTCACTGGAGACTTATTGTATTTCTTTGCAAATTTCATGTTTCCTTGTTTTTTCATGTTTCTTGTGTCCCGACACTGATATATGTGCATCTAGTGGAACAGTCATTTTTTTCTCATTTTATGGAGTAGCTTTTGTAGGAAGAGACTTTTTTTCTTTAGATGGGAATTGGTGGGAATGGTGTATTGGTTGGGTGTTGATTGGGAGTAGGGTGTTGACTGGAAATGGTATGTTGGCTTTTGTTTTGGGTGGACTTAGTAGCATGGTCTCCATGCAGATTGTTCAGTTGTAATCTTTGTCTGCAATGTCTGTGATTGTCTCAGTGGCCTGGGCTGCTGTAGTTTGTAACAGTAGTGGCATGATCCAAAACCTCTTTTAACCAAGAGAATTAAATGTATATACCGATGAATGTTTTATGTATATTATGTTATCCATTAATCAATGAATATAACAACAGACTTTGATTACGTTTTTCTGTTTTTTTTTTTTTTAAGTATTTCAAACAGGATAGATGTTTTCCTTTGCCTTAAAATATTTCCAAAGAAGAGTTTTGCAAAAAAAATGAACCAATTTAATAATAAATAACTCCCATAATCTAAAATTTAATCCTGGATATCTTGATCTTTGTCCTAGAACAGTCTTTTAATTCTAGTTTTCGTATTAGTTGAAAGTCTGGTACATATTGTAAGATGAAATTAATTCTTTCATCTTACAGCCTAGTGGCATTAAGATGAGGCCTAACGTTAAGCATATCAGTCACATACCTAACTTGAGAAAAATTCCACTGGAAAGCTTTTTAAACATCAGCAATAACATCTGAAGTAATTACAAAGTTCAAGCACCAACTTAAATGAAAGGCTACCTCCTTTATTCACTAGTTGAATATTATAATGTTAAAAATCATTAAAGTACCTGTAAGGTGAATTAATAATGTAGCATTTTATTACCTATATATTCATTGAAGAATTATATTTTCAGCCCAGAGATTTTTACGGAAAGATCATTTCTAAAAACATTGTATGCAAAATTCTGAAAGCTACTGCTTCAAAAAAAATTCGCTACTGAAAGGGCAATGAATTCTGAAGGGCCTATAAGTCTTGTTTGAAGCATATATTCTGCTTCTAAAATTACAGTCATAACAAATTCCTCAGACAATGCCACCTAACGAGCCTTCAAATGGTCACTAAAGTCATATTGTGATTTCATTATCAATCTAGTAGATTAAAAATAGACTATCTCTTATTTTAGAAGACTGAACATGAATAAATGAAATAAGTTGAAATATGACTTATATTGGCAGCAAGGTAAGATTTTCACATGAAACAACTTGATAGGTGTTTAAGGGATATGCAATTTTATAATACCATGACAAAACAAACTTCTTTTATCCTTTTAATATAATAGACTCTAGCCAATGGTGGTGTTGCATTTTGTGCCTTGACTAGTGAGAATAAGACAGATGTAAAAAGGAAGACAACTGCAGGCAGAAATTAAACTATAAAACAGGGAAGAAGAAGAGTGAGAGGTATTGCTTTAAAGCTATGCTTGTTGTTGGAACTGTGCTATATAAATATATACCTGTCACCTTTACTGTGTCTTGCATTCCTATCTTAACCAGAAGCTGGGAAAACACCCTTTTATTTACGGCTTGCTGACTGGTGCCACCTTGCTTTTGGTTCTTGACTGGTGTTGAAATTATAATTCAGAAGCTATACTTTTATATTATAAATAATATTTGTCATTTTCTGATTGTGAAAGTAGCATATGCTGAAAATTCAATAAATTAAAAATGGACAATGGCAAAAGAAAATTAAATGCCACCACTAACCCACCACCAAGGGTTTCATCTTGTTGTAATTCATCTACATATAAATTTACATGAAATAGTACTTTTAAGAATGTGTTGTTTTGAGTTTACTAAAAATATGTTGTCTCTTTAGAACAGTGACGGAGGCAGTGAAGGAACTTCAGTATAGGAGATGGCATCTCATTTCTTCACTGTTCTCACAAAGGTGACCAGCTGTGTGACAAATCCTTGGAATCTGGAGCTGACCCCTGAGGGGTGAGTTTTGTTTTTATATCGGGAAGGTTTGTGCATTTGTTAAAATGCTTTTAATTATAAGTAATAATACTTGATTAACTGAAATGTAGACAAAGGCAGCTTACTTTTCTTCACATAAAGAGAAGGCCAGCTATTCACCAGCTATTCATCTTCAGTTGGATGGCTCAGGTTTCTGACTCCTCTTTCAGTCTTCTCCTTATGGTCTTAAAATGCCAGTTGCTGCAAACATCATAAACTTTGATAATCATATCTAAAGGCTGAAAATCATTGGGATGTACAGGAAGGGATGTTTCTGGGATGGGATGGCAAGTTACTCACCCTGTGGGTCTCTTTTTATTAGAAAATAATATTTTTCTTTTTAGTATTTTTGTTTAATTTCAATAGGTTTTTGGGAAACAGGTCGTGTTTGGTTACGTGCATAAGTTCTTTAGTGGTGATTTCTGAGATTTTGGTGGACCCATCAGCTGAGCAGTGTACACTATACCCAAAGTGTAGTCTTTTATCCCTCACCCCGCTTTCACCCTTTCACCTTAGTCCCCAAAGTCCATTGTATCATTCTTGTTTTTGCATCCTCGTATCTTAGTTCCCACTTATGAGTGAGAACATACAATGTTTGGTGTTCCATTCCTGAATTACTTCACATAGAGTAATGGTCTCCACTTCCAGGCTGCTGTGAATGCCATTATTTAATTCCTTTTTATGGCTGAGTAGTATTCCATAATACATATTTACCACAATTTCTTTATCCACTTGTTGACTGATTGATGGGCATTTGTGCTGGTTTGATATCTTTGGACTTGTGAATTGTGTTGTTATAAACTTGCATGTGCAAGTATCTTTTTCATAGAATGACCTCTTTTCCTCTGGGTAGATACCAAGTGGTGGGATTGCTGGATCAATTGGTAGGTCTACTTTTGGTTCTTTAAGGAATCTTCACACTATTTTCCATAGAGGTTGTACTACTTTACATTCCTACTAGCAGTATAGAAGTTTTCTCTGTTCACCACATCCACTCCAACATCTATTATTTTTTGATTTTTTGATTATAGCCATTCTTGCAGGAGTAAGGTGGATCATGTGGTTTTGATTAGCATTTCCCTGATTACTAGTGACATTGAGCATTTTTTAGGAAATAATATTTTTCTTGGAAGATGCTCAAATGATACCCGCTTAAATTGATCAAAATGGGATCACATGCCTGATCCTAAACCAATAACCGGTTAGGTAAAAAAGAATTACCATAATTGGCTTATCTTACTTTTCTTTCATGCTTTGAGGGTATGAGAGGAGCACACATCCCACCCCGCAACTGGATTTCATTAAACTAAAGAAAAAAGAGCAAAAGTGAGCCTTATAGAAAACTGATAGTACCTACCACATCTTACCATTTCAGCTTAGCAATTGGGCATCACAATCATGTCAGGATTTCTGTCCCTATCATGTTACCTAATCATAAAGCTCATATTTCAGTTTCCTGGTTGATTTTTCTTGACAAATTAGAAAGATCTTCTGGAACTTATATAAAACAATTATCTGTTTCTTATAAAACAATTATCTGTTTCTTTATGGCTTTACATTTTATAACTGTCCTACTTATTACTTAAAAAAAATAAGAATGAATGATTGAAAGACTGAAAGGAACCTCTTATTTCAGAAAAGATTTAAGGTATTTAAAAAAATCTATGTGCATTTGTATTAAGTCAGTCATTCTTGCATTGGTATAAAGAAATGCCTGAGACTGTATAATTCATCAAGAAAAGAGGTTTAATTGGCCACGATTCTGCAGCCTTTACCAGGAGCATGGCGTTGGCATATGCTCAGCTTCCAGGGAGGCCTCAGATGGCTTACAATCATCGTGGAAGGCAAAGGGGGAGCAGGCACATCATATGACAAAAGCAAGAGCAGGTGAGAGACACAGCTAGGAAGGAGGGGAGGAGATGCCACTCACTTTTAAATGACCAAATCTTGTGAGAACTCAGAGTGAGAGCTCACTTATCACCAAGGAGATGACCCAAGCTATTCAAGAGGGATTCGCCCCCATGATCCAGATACCTCCTGTGAGGCCCCCACTTTCAACACTGGGGATTACATGAGATTTGGATGGAGACAAATATCCAAACGATATCAATATTTTATACAATAAAGTTAAAAATTAAAGTGACACGCAAAGAAATGTAATAGTTTAAAAGTAAAATACTACTAGATGCAAAAATAATGTCAGAACACAAAATGTGTGTTATAGACTCCTATATTATTTGCTTGGAATGTGCCGTAAATTTTGCTCTAAATTTATTAGAAATGGATGCCTAGAGGGTTGTCCTATTAGTTACAAGATACACAGTACACATGTTTAAATAATTAATAGTTTGATACTGAGATTGGTATGTTATCTCCCATGGGTTCTCACCGAGCCCACACTGTAGACAATGAACTTCATTCTTGAAAACCTGTGTAGAATGATCCTTACTATAAGTCCCTTTCTTAAGACATCTCCTAAAACGGGAGTTACCAAATCCTCCAAATAGGAACCCTTTTGAAAGAGAAACAGTGACACCAACACAACCATAAATTGGGACTGCTGTCAGCACATTGTGACCTACAGCTGCCCTTCTAGGACCAGTGGTGACATCACTTTAAAAAAAATTTCCAGTCAGTTTTTCTCTCTTACACCCCACAGTAGCTATTTCAATCCTTTCGTATGCTCTTTTAACTCCCAGGTCTTCATCCACCTTGTCATTTTTGGCAAATAGCCTCATCTCTAACTTCAAGTGTGAAACTAAATTTACTTGGCTGAAGCTCCTTTCGCCTGCTTCCCCATCCTCTGAGGTGTCCTATTTAAGTTTCCTTGTATCCCTCTCTCCCATCACATGTGAATGAGCCTTCAACTACTGCCATCTTGTTAAAGAAACTTGGCTGTGAAGGGAAGAACAGAGTTTTCTCTGTTTGTCATCTTCATTTCTTCACTTCCGTTTCTCCACTCTGTCTACTTTCTTGTGGCTTTTGCCTCCAACCTTGCACAGAAAAGACAGGCAGAACCCACCTATCTCTGCTCAGGGGCCACTTTTCAGTCCTTGATACTCATGGCCCCTCTCTGTCTTGTTGCATTCTTGGCCACATGCTCCTTAAAATCCATCCTTTCTCTTCTTTTGCGATACCACACCCTCTGCCTTCCCTCTCTCATCTCTGATGTTTTCTTTCGATTTTCTCCCTTGGATTCTCTTCTGCCCCTCACTTACTTATGTGTGGTGTTCAGCACACATAAGGGATAGTATAGCCTGTGGTTAAAGCTCAGCCTCTGAGTCTAGATCACATGAGTTTGATTGCTGACCATGCCACTTACTATATCTGCACCTTGGACAGACTACTTCACTTATTTGGCCCTCAGTTTCTTCAACTATATATTTAAAAAGGTAATAAAGATGTATTTATCTCATATGCTTGTTATGAAGGTTAAGCAAATTAATATACAGAAAGCATACAGAGCTCTATATGGCCATTAACCTAAGAACAAAACAAACAAAACTCAGGTTTCCCCACTTAATTATGTTTCCTTCATTGCTAGTCTTTCTAGGTGAACTAATTTACTCTAATGGTTTTTTCTATCAACCACACACTGATGCACGAGGCCACCTCTCTCCAGCTGCATCCCTCTCCTGAACAATAGATTCAAGCTGATTAATGGACATCTTCATTCACTTCAGATTCAGTCATCCAAAGTGAACTCATCACCTTCCTCACCAGAGCCCATACTCTTCTATTTTCTTTCTTGCCAAAAGGTGTCCAAATGTACAAACTGGGATCCTGGGAGTGAGTTTTCATTCTCCCCTCTCCCAATATCCAGTTAATCATGAAGTCCTATCAGTTACTGACATAGTATCTGTAGTACCTCTTGCCTTTCCTTCATTCCCTGGACCTCTCTTAAATTGGGACACTTATCATGCCACTCCTGGAATACCGAATCAGATTCTCATTAATCTGGCCTCTGATCTCATTCCTTCACAGAGCTAGGAAGGGATTTGACTTGATTGGGTTCCTCCCATTCTTAAAGTGATTCGTAGATTCCCATTACTCCTCAGGATAAAGTCCAAAGCCTTTAGCATAGCATGCTTCATCCTTCATAATCTATACCCTCCTAGGCCTTCATTTTTTGAAACTTCTTCCCTTGAAATATGCACTTCAACCAAATTGATGTACATGTGGAATCAATATATTCTAATCCTACTGAGTTAACCTCAAGATGATTTTTATTGAATGTTTTCTCTATCCAACATGGTAAACCAAATTATTGCTTGTCTAAATGTTTATGTAGCACAATTGCATTACATACAATTTAGCATTTTGAAATTTTATTGAAATAATATTAGAAAAATGTTTGTGTTAATTTTATACTTTAATTTTATTAAGCATCTTTCTATCATAATACTTTTATTAGTCCATGTTCACACTGCTGATAAAGACACACCCCAGACTGGGTAATTTATAAAGAAAAAGAGGTTTAATGAACTCATAGTTCCACGTGGCTGCAGAGGCCTCACAATCATGGTGGAAGGCAAAAGGCATGTCTTACATGGGGGCAGACAAGAGAGAAAATGCGAACCAAGTGAAAGGGCTTTCCCCTTATCAAACCATCAGAACTCGTGTGACTTATTCATTATCAAGAGAAGAGTATAGGGGGAACCGCCACCATGATTCAATTATCTGCCGCTGGGTCCCTCCCAGAGCACATGGGAATTATGTGCTCATGGGAACAATTCAAGATGAGATTTAGGTGGGGACACAGTCAAACCATATCAATACTGAATGCACTATTTCACAGTATTAACATTCTTAATTCATTTTTATTCCATTTTAAGATTTATATTGTACCTGTCACTTCTATCAAGCCTATTTCATTGTGGGTGAAATTTTGGAGATTAAAATTTTACCATGTCTAGTTTTAGCCCTTATTAAGGTTTTTATTTTGTTCACTATATTTTTTAATACAGTATTACTTCTTATGAATTGGAAGAAAAACTGATCATAGGCATCTTTATTTATTTCAGAAGATGATAAAAAGCAATTCTGTCTGGTATTCCAGGATTGTCCAGAATGGTTAGAATAATCTATTGCATTGACAACTTATTTATTTTGTATATGTCTTACCATTTTGGCTACCACATACTCGCAGTCTGCGCTCTGGCAGAGTACAGAGCAAGTGACAGGGTTAAAACGGCAGCCTGGGGCGGCAAGGTGGCTTGACTGGTGGGACCCTGATGGCTCTTGCTCATAACTGCTGTGTCCTCACTGTGTTACATTCTTGCCATCAGTGTTGCTCCCTTTTTAGAATGCCTTCTCTGCTAGTCAAGAGTCATTCAGTTGTGAGTGAGCAAAATCTGGTTCAAATAAACTTAAGCAAAGTCTAAATTTATTTGTCAACACAGGCCCTTTTCTCTCTCAGCATCTGTGGAAAAAACTCTGAAGGAATATTTATTGACCAGCTTGGATCATGTGCTTATTCTGGACCAATCATAGTGGCCAGGACAGTGAGGCCTTGTGATTGGGCCACCTCAGGTCATGTGCTCATTCTGGACCAATAACAGTGGCCAGGAAGATGGGGCCTTGTAATTGGCCCACCTTAGGTCATGTGCTTATGCTGGACCAATCACTGCAGCCAGGAGGATAGGGCCTTGTGATTGACCTTTCTTGGGTCACATGCTCACCTCTTTAGGCAGGAAAACAAGAGGTGGAAGTGAATCTCCCAGGGATGAGTAACTCTGCAAGCAGAGAGGGATGCACTCTCCAGGAAGAGAGAAGGGAGACTGGAGGCACAGTAACAATTTGCTGCACATTCTGCTGTCTCGCCCATTTGCTCTCAAAACACTTTACGTATTTTTCTCATTGCTATTATAGAAACATAGTATAATTCTTTTAAAACTTGGTTCTCTCTTCCGTGAGATTGGGCCATCTTTAATGATGGAGAAAGTGCTTGCTCACTTTTATGCACCACTGTTTACCTGATGCTCAACAAAGAGTAAGCATAGATAAGGCATGTGGAGAACAGGAATGAAGTTGGGATAGGTCTAGAACTCATTATTTAATATTAATTTGTATCTGACTGCAAAACTTATACAAATTAACGAGCTATACTTTGGAAATCTTTTTCTTCACCTCAAACTCATGTGGTGCACTTGCATTTAATTTAAAGGTGGGGAGTAAAGATGATGATAAAATGACTTAAGATAATAGGAAGAAAAATTAATAAGTAAAGAAAAGCCCTAACTTTGGTAATGTTTGAGCATCAGCGGGAAAGTAACAAAAAAAGATGCTGCAATGAAGAGAACAGAAGTTATTTTTCTTTTCAGTTGGTTGAAATATTATGTACCATGATGATACAATCTTTTTGAAAGACAATCTAGTAAAATATTAAATTTGTGAAATAAATAGGGATAAATTATCGCCAGGGTTGAAAGAATGCAATGATTATCAGCCATTTTTGACAGAGATAGCATTTTTGCAACAATTTTAAGTCTGTGCCACACATAAGGCGAAGCCTCCTATGGAAATCACAGAGAAAGGAATAAACCTGCCACACTGCAAGATTTACAACACTGCCAAGCAAGGAACTCAAAGGTCACTCCTGAATTAAGTTACCTTTGTATGACTTTCTGTTCTGAGTGTGAAAATACACAGAATGGTGAAATCCATTAAACTACAGTTGACAGCAAGAGGGGTTCATTAATTCTGGAGTGGGAGTAAGTTTGCCTTTCTACAAAAACGTTGTGGGATTTCTATGGGCATGGTTTGGTTCTTAGAGCCAAATGGAGCATTAAAATAGAAGACGGCTCTGGGAATAAAACTAGGGACCTCTGCCTAAAACCTCTGCCTAAAAATAGTCATTGCCTGAACAGGCCATGTGGTAGCCAGGGAGAAATCCCATTTGTCACAAGGCATGAGAGCTTCGTGGTAATTACATGATGAGAGGAACTGGCAAGCCACTCCCAGAAGACATTGGAGACAGACCCAGGCTAAATACAACGTGATGGAAGTTGGTGCCACCGCCCCAGGTAGTAAACCAGCAACCAGTTGAAGCTGGTGTGGCTTTGTTGTGAGGCTGCAGGCTGCACAGGGCAGAGGACAGAGTTGCCCACACCGAGAAGCAGTTCATTACTCCTTGAGGCCAGAGATTTGATAATAGCATAAATACGTCACTTTCTCCCCAAAGTGGGATTAGATTGTGCTGCCTCCATGGTTTTAATGTTTTAAGAAATAGGTTACCAATATCAAGAAATCAAGAGGCTTCCAGCTGTCACTGGTGACAAAACTGATCCAGAAGGAGAGGACGCAGCCTACCTTTGCTCACAAACCAGATCCTGTTTCCCATGGGATGTTCTGGGCGAAGGCGGATAGCAGTGTTCCAACCTGAAAGTGGGAGAACTGGAGTGGGAGTGAGGGCTCACCTTCTGGGGACACCTTCTTGTGAAGATATAACTTTCTTTTTTTTTTCTTTTTGAGACGGAGTCTCTCTCTGTTACCCAGGCTGGAGTGCGGGGGTGCCATCTCCGCTCACTGCAAGCTCCGCCTCCCGGGTTCACGCCATTCTCCTGCCTCAGCCTCCCGAGTAGCTGGGACTACAGGCACCGCCGCCACGCCCGGCTAATTTTTTGTATTTTTTAGTAGAGACGGGGTTTCACTGTGTTAGCCAGGATGGTCTTGATCTCCTGACCTCGTGATCCGCCCGTCTCGGCCTCCCAAAGTGCTGGGATTACAGGCGTGAGCCACTGTGCCCTGCCGAAGATATAACTTTCGATGTGCAGTTCCTTTGTGGAGTATTACAGTGGTCCTGACCTGCAAGAACTACTTCTTGAATGTGCATCATGGCTTAGCACATGGGCCTGTTGGAGGCAAGGAGTCTGGGGAAAGGGAAATCTCAGAGATCTACAGTCTGGAGTATGACAAAGAGGACCTAGGGGAGGAAGTTATCAGGTATTTTGTAATTAGTTACGGCTATACCTGGGGTAAACTTTATCTGTAAATACAAGCTAGTATACTTGTTTTAGCCTGTTGTGCTTGGTTTTGTCCTGGAGAAGGTGGACAAGATGAACAGAATACAGCAGAGCCTCTGATTTATGAACAGAATAAAGCAGAGCCTCTGATTTCTGGACCTGCCGGGCCTCTGTTGGCTAGGCCACTCCATTGGAAAGATTTTTCCCACCTCTTTTCTGAGGCCAGTCCCACAGTTATACTATGGCTAGCATCTCTCCGAGGACTCCAGATCTTGTTCCCTCCCAGTTTGAATCATCTCCAGCAACTTCACCACTTCCTGCCTCCTCCGAGTCCTGCTGCTCAACACTCAGACAAGTTTCTTTGTCTCTCACTTGCAAAATCCTCTCCTTGATTCTGTTGTCCTTTTCAACTACTGCCGGTCTGCTCAATACCATGAGGTTCGAATGCTGCTGACACTTGCCGCCCTGACAGTTATAGTGTGTGTGTGTGAGAGAGAGAAAGTGGGCACATTTTGAAGTCTCAGATATAATCCATAAGTATCTGCCATTGTAAAAGATGCTAAACATATGGAAATGCATGTATCCTTCATCTTTGAACATTACTCTGTACCCATTCCTGGCAATATTTCATGCAAATCACTCTGGACTTTTTCTTTCATAAAACATGCAAATGTACATAGATGTGTATCAATGCAAGCACACTTTAAAGACTCCATGGGCTTACTTTATACATAGTGTTCTACAACTGTCTTTTTTACTTAAAAATGTATCATGGATATCTTTTAATGTCAATAATGTATATCCAGTTCATTCTCTAAATCTTTATATACTATGGATATTTCATTATTACTTACTAAATTGGGGTTGTTTTCAATTTTAAGTATTACAAACAATGCTACAATGAACATCTTGGTTCCTCTGTGTGTATACATATATATGTGTATGTGCATATATGTGTACACAAACATTTCTTTTGGCTAAAGTATTAGAAGCATATTTGCTAGATGGAAGGATATAGGAATTAAAATTAAAAAATCACACAAATTGCTCTCTATGAAAGTAAATACAAATTATACTGCCACTATTAGTTGATAATGGAATTGATTTTTTTTTCAGGCATCCTCTGAAACTAGATTTATCAGTCATCTTAATTTGTGCCAATTAGATGGAAGAAAACAGTTTTCCTGTTTTAATTTGCACTTCTCTGTAGTGTGAGAGCTTCTTTTTATAGGTTTGTTTATTTTCATTTTTCCCTTGAATTGCCTCTTCATATTATTCCTTGTACACTTTTTTTTGTATTGAGTTCTTTTTCCTTTTTTATTTTTTCTCTGTATGTATGTATGTATATATTTATTTATTTTTTGAGACAGAGTCTTGCTCTTTCACCCAGGCTGGAGTGCAGTGGCACAATCTTGGCTCACTGCAGCTTCTGCCTCCGGGGTTCAAGCGATTCTCCTGCCTCAGTTCCAGAGTAGCTGGGATTACAGGCATGAGCCACTCTACGTATTTTGTATTTTTAGTAGAGATGGGGTTTCACCATGTTGGCCAGGCTAATCTCGAACTCCTGACCTCAGGTGAGCTACCTAACTCAGCCTCCCAAAGTGCTGGGATTAGAGGCACGAGCCACCGCACCAGCCTGAGTTCTTTTGTTTTTTTTTAATTGACTTGTAGCCATCATCTATGTAATATGAATATTAATTCTTTCTGTTTCATATTCAGATGTATACACACATACATACATATGTGAAAATAAACATATTTGGAAACGTGTGTGTGTGTGTGTATTTATCAATAATCTATTGTAGGATAACAAACTACCCCCAAACTTAGGGGCTTAAGTCAACAAGGAATTGTCTTATACAGCCCTGAGGGTTGCTGGGCACAGGTGTAAGGTTCCAGCTCAGTGTCTTTCATGTGGCTACAGTCCATTGGTCACTGGTGTAGTCTTCTGAAGCCTTCACTGGGTTGAAAATCCAAGAGGGCTCCTGCGTGTGGTGGCTGTGGATGTTCTCTTTGCAGGAGAGCTCAGCTGGGGCTCTGCTGGGGCTGTCAGCTGGAGTGTCTACATGTGGCCACTCTATGTGGTTTGGGTCTTACAGAATGGTGGTGGCAGGCTTTTTAGAGCAAGTTTTCCAAGGAACAGGTTGTAGAAGCTAGCAGGCTTCTAAATTCTGGGCATGGAAAATGGCACAGCATCTTCTGTTATAACGTGTTGTTCAAAGCAGTCAGAGAGTCCATCCAAAGTTAATGGAGGAAACAGGAAGAATGTTAAAAAAAAATTGCACCTCTTTAATTCACCACAATTCATTCTCTTACCACAAATTATTTATAATTTGCCCCATGCAAAATTTACCTTGCATATCCACCTCTCCTTACTTCCTAACACACCCTCCATCTGAAGTTCCATACCCTTATGGCTTTAAGATCAAGTTCTATGGTTCAGAGTTTTATTGTCTAAATCAGGTCCAGATGTAGATGAGCCTTCTCTGGGGTGGGTCTTCTCTGTTTGATGACCTGTGAACCAAAGAGACAAGTTATCTATATGCAGGCACTTGACATAGAGTGTTGGACAGCCATAAAAAAACCACAGATGACATTATCACTTGAAAACAAGGGAAATGGAAGACACATGGCAGTCGTTGGTCCATAGCAATTATGAAATCCAGCTGGGCACACATTGCCAACTCTTTGAGTTTCTCTGTTTCTGAGGAAGGGTTTTTCATGGTTCTGGGCTTGTGTCTTGGTTTCTCATTTCTTCCATCAAGTCATCTTTCTTTTTGTATAAGATATAAGCTGTTAGCATCTGAATGTTCCCTCTGCTTTCTTACTGCTCATTGTAGTTTAGGAGGGTGGGTGGGGATCCAAAACACTTTTTCTTTTGTACTATGACCTCTTCAGTCCAAGCTGATATAATCCTTTTAAAAACTTTATAGATTCCTTGTCTATCAGATTATAATATACTTCTTTACACAAAAGACATATTCACAGTTTACCTATGGAGGATCTTTGTTTAAGCCAAGAGTCAGGGCACTGTGGGACCACACCCTTAAGATCCTCAGAAGCTTTTTTTAGCTGGAAGAGTCTTGAGGCATGCACTTAAGATTCTTATAGTACCTGTTGGCTAAGAGAGAAGGTCTAAAGGTGATGACCTTGAGATTCTTTGAAGCCCTACTAGGCACACACTTAAAACATTCTTAACATCATGTCCTCCAGTTAAAGTTCATATAGCCACACTCTTAAAATCATCACCATGAAGCCATGCTCTACTGAGCATGCTCGGGGTTTGACATTTGCCCTGACATCATTTCTTACTTTGTGGGTCCTCTGCCCTCTGGAGCAATGGAAATGAGAAATAGTTTAATTTTTGATCCCAGTAAATATTGCCTTCAATTTACTTTCTTGAAAATTGTCTTGAAAACTGAACAGTAAAATAGCTCAGCTATCTATCCTTTTCATACATGACAGTTTTTTAAAAAAGCAGTTGGTACATTCCATGTTCTTACTAGAAATGCCCTTAGCCAAAACCATCAGTGTGTTAAATATATTTTCTATTTTTCACATTACCACTGGTGACAGTGTTATCAACCGTTCTGCTTCTTTGTAATAGGGGCTGCCCTTTCTCCAGCCTCCAATAAAATGTTTTCACTCTTATTGAAGCCCTTATGAACAGTCTTCTCAGGATCTTCCATCTTCTGTCCATTGGGCCCCAGAGCCAGTGCCACATGATGTAGAATTTGTTACCACAGGATCTCATACTTGGTACCATATTGTGTTCCATTTATCTTTTCTTTTTTTTTTTTTTTTTAAAAAAAACTCTAACACTTAGTTGTTTCAAACCGCAAGTTATTATCTTTCACAATTCTCTGGATTGCCTGGATTCCCATGGGTAGTTCTCATTGGTGGTGTTGTAGTCAGCAGCTGGGATTGGAATTGTCTGAAGGCTTGCTGGGCTGGATGTTGGGATGGCATAATCCCATGGCAGGCATCGACGTTGTCTGTTGGTTGTGGGTTCTTTTATGGCTATTGGCCAAGGCATCTGCAAATGACTTTTTAATGTGGTTTAGGTTTCTCACACAATGTTAACTTATTTCTAATAGCAGTTATTCTAAGCTTAAGGAAGTGGAAGCTACCATTCTCTTAGGGCCTAGACACACAAACTGGTATAACATATTCTAAAGTGTCCTAGTTTTCAAAGTAATAACAGAGCCCTCCAGGATTCGGGGGATGAGAAAAGGGGTCATAGAATTTACCTTTCAACAGAAGAAGTGCTAATAATTTTGGTCATCTTTAATCTGCCACCAACATTAATAATACTTAATCTCAAGCTGTGCATTCCATCTTTTTAAAGAGTGGCTTCAGGATTTTGTGTTTTCTCAGGAACTCATCCATACGTTGAGATTCTAAAGAAAAATACTCCAGCTTTCACTAATACATGGATTCCATTTTTCACTCTGTACCTCATTAATCCATTTGAAATTTGTTTTTGTGTATGGTTTGAAGTAGAAATCCAATTAAGTTTTCCAAAGAAGTAACAAATTATCCAACATCACTTACAGGCAATCTGTTTTAAAATATTTTGATTTTCATGTGATACAATCCTTTGCATGTAAATCAGTTTCTCACCTATTCTGCTCCATTGATTTCTTATTCCTGTACCAATAGTACATTATTTAAATTTATATTGGTTTATATTTCATTTGATTTCAAATAAATCACCCCTTCTAGTGGCCTTTATTAAAAGTTATTCTTCCAGATAAATTTTAGAATTAGTTGCCAAAATTTGTAAAATAAAAATATGATGAAAAGTTTTGAAAATAGTGATTATTATTAGATTTACATTGGATTTTATAGATTAATTTATGGAGAAAAACTGCCTTTAATTTTCTTGTCTGCTTGCTCTTATGATATTTTCATAGGAATTCCTTCTTCTCTGATCTTAAGTTCAGATAATTTTTTTCTATTTATAATATTTTTTTTTCCATGTTTCTGCCCATTCTCTCCTTTTAGAACACTGCTTGGATGTATGGTTAAACTCCTGGGTGTAATATTTTTGCTCTTAAACATTTCTCTCAAAAAATAATTTTATATTTTCAATGTGTTTTGGAAGAATCACCGTTTCATGTGCTTCTGCTTACTTACATTACAATTGTATGTGCTATAGCTTTCCAAGCCTGAGAAGAATAATTGTACTTATTTTGAAGATTTCTTCTGTTTCTTTCTTTAACAATCCTTCCAGGAATTATTTGCAAGGTATGTGATTAGCAAATATTTCCTATTCTTAATATATAAAAATCTAGTGGAAATCAATACTAAGAAGAATTTTCAGAAGCAAAGTAGGTAAAATGAATGAATAGGCAAATATATCCAGAAGAAACACAAAGAACCAATAAGTAAGCCTATGAAAGGATGCCCAGATCAAATGATGCAAGTGTATATACATTCTAACAATGACTGTTTTTTCATACAGCTGAGCATAAATGAAAAACATGATAATCCTGGACACAGAAAGGGTGTGGTAGTCAGGTACGTTTGTGTACAGTAGGCAGCAGTGTGTATTCTGTACAGCTTTTCAGAGGACTGTTTGACAATGCATATCAGTAAAGTTTAAATGCTCTTTGACTCATTAATCCCACTTACAGGATTTTTATCTTACAGAATTAATCTGATGAGTTCCAAAAGAATGTATGCACCCGGGTAGACAATGCCAGCCTGCCAGTTAAATTTAGAAATGAAAATAAGAGAGAAATAACATAAAATCCAATAATAAGAATTTGGTTAAATATATTTTAGTCTATTCCTTAACAACATTAAAAAGATGAAATAGGCCAGGCGCGGTGGCTCAAGCCTGTAATCCCAGCACTTTGGGAGGCCGAGACGGGCGGATCATGAAGTCAGGAGATCCAGACCATCCTGGCTAACCCGGTGAAACCCCGTCTCTACTAAAAAATACAAAAAACTAGCCGGGCGAGGTGGCGGGCGCCTGTCGTCCCAGCTACTCCAGAGGCTGAGGCAGGAGAATGGCGTAAACCCAGGAGGTGGAGCTTGCAGTGAGCTGAGATCCGGCCACTGCACTCCAGCCTGGGCGACAGAGTGAGATTCCATCTCAAAAAAAAAAAAAAAGATGAAATAAAGCCTCATGTACTGACCTGGAAAGATGTGTGTAGTATTTTGTGACATAATCCCATTTAAAAAATATACCCCTATATGAATATGAATAAAAACTTGTGGGTTTATATAAATCACATCAATTATACTGGTTATTTCTGAGAGTTAGAGTAAGAGAAAACTTTTAATTTTAGTAACTTGTTTTATCCCATTTGATATATTTGTCAATAAACTTACATTATTTTATAATCAGCAAAGTAATCTATTTCCATTAAAATCTCAATACATGCTTATTGAAAACGTGTTCAGAAAGCATATATGAGTATAAAAAAGAAAGTGAAAATGATCGTAATTCTATATACAGACATATCTTTTTAATGGCTTAACACTAGCTTGATTTATTTTCTGATGCATGCACACATAAATATATATTTACCAGAAGGGCACACAACCAGAAGATCCTTCTCCCCTTTTTTTAAATCTGTGTGTTACTTAGTGGTGTGTGGTATAGGCTGTACACGGTTTCATGTCAATAGAGGCATATTTGTGTCTCCATAAGGTTAAACACATCATTATCATCATTTTCGAGGACTGCGTGATATTTTTGTTGTCTGTCACAGCCATGTGCTTCCCTTTATTTGAGCACTTTCGTCTTCTCCCCTACAGTATTGGCCTCTGCTGGCCTCTTTGCCTCAATGCCATGTTTCATTCATCCCTGTCTCCTCCCTAAGTCCTGAGGGCAGTGCCTGATACATAATGGATTCTCAACATTTCCCGTGGAATGAATGAGTGAGCAAATGAATGAGTGAATCAATCAAAGCCCATTTTACTGAGCTCACAGACACTCATGTGCCTTTGGAAAGATCATACATTTCTCTGTGGTTAGTTGTCCATCTGGAAGCTGAGAGTAATAAATGCCACATCACAGGAAGTTTAAAGGGATGAAAGAGATAATATTTATAAAATACTTAACTTCTTTAGAAGGAAAATCCCTGCCAAGTCCAATGTGTATACTATTATCATTGATTCTCCCCAGCCCCATCCATCACACAGAGGATTCTCTGGCTGCATTTTCTCTTGGCAGCTTCGTTTCTAATTTCTTTTCATCACAGTATTCTGGAAAGTTAAGATGAATACAATTCAGTGTGAACGTCACAGCTTCCTTAACATTGCAGAGTGTTCTAAACTAATTAAAAAGGTGATCATTTTTAATCCTTTCACATCTCTTTGTGATAGAGGAGGGAAGTTGTTATAACCCTAATTTTGCAGCTAGGGAAACTGACACAGAGAGACACTTACTCAGCATTAGATCACAGATGATAATCCAGGCAGAACTTGAATTTGAATCTTTTGGTTTGCATCCTTCAGGTGATGTCCAGCACACAGTAAAATCACCTTAGAATGCAGTAAGCTTTTTGAGACTGTGGGAAGAGAAGTCTTTTATTTCCCTAAAATGATATTAAGTTTTAAAAATAAAATATTGACAGTAAAGCTGTACAGACAGTGGTTTTCATCAGCGAAAGTGCCTGGTGATACTGCCTTTACAGGAAGTAGGTGGAAGAATGCGAGGGGGCTGGTGGTCTCCTGACCTTTGGAGTTTTCAGTCTGGAGTTAACTCTCACAACATGTGTGGTACTTGTGATAACTATATAAGACAGATGCTAGCATTGAAGCACTATTACTGGCAAGTAATATTGTTCTATTTTTCTGTGATTGAAGCAAACGGCCTGCTAAAACAAGACCAATAGAATATGGCTGATTTTTTTTTTTTTATTAATTATTCCAACATTTATTGGATGTTGGAGATACTGAGGTAGGAAAAGCCAAGTGCCTTTCCTCATGGAACCTACATCAGTAGGAACAACAATGAATAAGTAACCAAAATAATTAGTTTATTAAAAATCTAAAATACCCAGAGTGATAAACGCCATGAAGAAAATGAAGCAGGCTGAAGTTCAGAGAGGGTTGCAAGTGGGCAAGTATTTAAACAGGGTGGCCAGGGAATGGCTCCCTGAGCAGGGCCTTTTGAGCAGAGACCTGAGTCTTTGAGACGAGAAGCCACTGTCCAAGATCTGGGAGGAATATTCCAAGCAGAGGGAACGGCAAGTGTGATCCGGGCCATTCCCCTGCCTGAGGGGTTTTTCTTTTTCTCATGCGTCTTTCCATTTCTGGTCAATGGTGTTGTGAACCTTTCCCTTCTTGGTGTTTTTTGTTTTGTTTTGTTTTGTTTTTAAACACAACTGCTACTTGTCCCCTTTTCAGCTTCGTTTCAATTATTGAACATAGTAGCAGGCTAAGGACTGCTCTGCTGAGGGCTGTTCTGCAGCGCGAGCCCCTCATGGGCAGGGGTTCAGAGCATATTCCTTGTGTCGCTGGTACCTGTTAGAGAGCCTGACACATAGAAGCTGCTCAGTGAAGTTTCCCCAAGAACATCCTTCCTTTTGGGCCCATGCCTTTTGCACCCTTGCTGATACTGTTACGTGCCATATAAAAGGCTTGATAAGAGATGAGCTGTCTAGCTGTTGGAATCAAGCATTCCGACAGCTTCAGTAGTTTTTATCTTGTTTTATTTGCCTCATTTCTGTTTGGCACTAAGTTGAGGATGGGACACAGGCAACACCTTACCAAAACAATGATTTCTTCCTGAAACATCACTGATTTCTGGAATCTGCTCTTGGCACCATCTGGGGACCTTTCAACTGTGGGAGGCAGATAAATTCTGTTTTATGCTCTCAGGACACAGCCCCCCCTTTCTGGGTCTCAGACACCTAAAAGAATATGGGAATTAAATTGCAGTTGTCTCTTTGTGTGCCAAACACCAGTTGCTGAACCACAAAGTCAGCCAATTCTCTTGTAAGGCTGTTTTTAATTTCTGCACCTCCCTTTACCATTCTGGTTTTGTTTGGAGAGTAAAGAAAGTTTCTAAATATTTTGAACCCCGGGGTCTTTTGTGGCATTCTTGTGTCTTCTCTCCTTTCGCTGAAACATAAAACAACCCACAATTGTTTGCTTGTCTAACCCTTTCTCTTTTATATATATGCCGTAGGATGAAGCATAATTTAACAAATCGGTTCTCTCCCAGCTTCTGTCACATTCTTTCTGATGTGAAAGGGTTAGAATCACCACAAGAAAGTTCATTTAAACGGAGTCAACCCAGATGAGTTATCTCAAAGGGTTAGCTTATGAGAAAGGGTGCTGGCTTAATATTCAAGTCAGACAGGGTACAATTAGGAGCTCCCTCATTTGCCTCCCACGTCCCTAATAAATATTCCTGGTAAATGATAATTAAGTTGTGGCTTTGAGGCACTGTGGTGTGACTCTCACAAATGGGCCAACTCGTTTTTTCAAAATCCTATCCAAATGACTCTTTGATCCCACCTGGAAGCCGCACCTGTAGCTCTCGGGCTCAGCAGCCTGCTGGGGTGGGGCAGAGCTGCTTCTCACTCCTTGTGCCCAGACACACATCCACCTGCTGCCCTGGCCCATGTCCCCTGGCTTTGATCTCTAGGCATTGTGGAAAGCTTCAGTTGTGACAGAATTTTGGTTAAGCCTCATTGCCTTGGAATGCAATTCTCAAGGGTTCTGCCCCTGGAAATTTGATAATGAGGTAGTACATGTTATAGGAGGTAGGCTGGTGTGTTGGGATGTTTCAAAGGAACAATTCCATAACTTCACTCTTCTAGCGGACTGGCCAGTAATGATGAGTAGCCCATTACTCTTGAAGTCGAAGAATTTTCCAAAGGATAGCATGAACTCATTCCCACGCTCAGATCCATAACTGTCTGTATACAGTTGCGCTTTGCAAAGGCAGCTTGAATCCGTCTGCTTACCTCCCTCTCTGCAAGCAGGTGGGAGAGCTACATAAAAGTTAAGGTTGCGGGCATTGTCAGGGGCTAGGAATATTTTTTACAAGAAAAAAAAAAAACAGTTGACCCTTATTTAAATCAAATCCTTCTCAGCATACAAAAGGCGAATGCTTTCTTATTTTTTTTAAAAGGGCCACCTAAAATGTATCAGTTGTTAGCCAAAAGCCACATCTGACTCAAATAAGCAAATCTGTTGTATATAGCCTGTGCATGTAAAACAAAATCCAAATGCAAGCATACATGCTTTTATGTTGTTCAGCGACGGCAACCCGTATCTTATTTGTGTGTATCTTTGATGTCTATTACGTTATGTCGTCCGAAGTGATTACATTGCTTTTATTTAATAAAATTTTTTCAAGTTGTTTTATGTCTCTGAATGGAAAGACCAGGGGAAAAAAAAAAAAAAAGCTGAATTCTTACTTGCTGCATCTCAGCTTTTATGTTGGAAGCAGCTTATGTTGAAGTTCTTAGTCTAAACAATTTACAGTTTCCCGGATTAAGATCATGTGGAAGAAAGATGAAAATCTTAAAAGCATCATTACATAAATGCTTCTGATACTCGGGTAAATTAGACATTTGTGAACTTGAGCTGCTGGAAACGATGGGAATTTTCTGAAGAGGGCAGAAGCCAAGTCTTTGGGAGAGTTACTGGAGGAAGGAAGATTAAATCTGCTCCCCAAACCTGAATGCCCACGAATGCAAATATATCCCTGCACAGAAACAAGGAGGGAACACAAAGCTTTCAAGTTATTTGAGGGAAAACAAACTCATTTCATGCCCATCTGTTGATAGGGATGGTAGGAAAGGCCTGGGTTGCTGACAGAGCAGTTCCCCATAAATTTGACTATTATTTCAGGTTTCTATTTTTTCCTCTTTGGTAGGAAGATATTAAAAATGAGTTTCTGGCAAAGAGTACAGAAAAACATAGAGTCTCTGAAATTGCAACTCATATAAATTCCTGGCCAACAATCTTAGTTTTTACTGCTTGTCATCAATGAGCAGTTTACAGAATCTAGTTTCTTAAAGTATTAGGAAACACTGGGCTCGCAGAATATTTCATGAATATCTTAGAAGCCTAGAAATTTGCTAACTCTAGGAGTACTTGGTACGTGCCGAGAAGAATTTCATATGGACTTTGAATATCAGGGATTACTGTACACAGATAAAAGCTATCCTTTGCATGTGCAGAAGCCACTCTGAAATTTTGGAGAACAGTTGTTTGCATATTTATTTCTGATAGGATCTTCAGGTTATAATTTGCCCAGTGTCTTTGCTCAAAAAGTTACCTCTTCTTCTTTTTTTGTCTTTTAAGACAGGGTGTCACTCTGTCACCCATGCTGGAGTGCAGTGGTGTGATCTTGGCTCACTGCAACCTCCAATTTCAAGCAATTCTCTTGCCTCAACCTCCCAAGTAGCTGGGATTACTGTCTCCCGCTGCCACACCCAGCTAATTTTTGTATTTTTAGTAGAGACAGGTTTCATCGTGTTGGCCAGGCTGGTCTCGAGCTCCTGGTCTTAAGTGATCTGCCCATCTCTGCCTCCCAAAGTGCTGGGATTACAGACATGAGCCACTGTGCCTGTACCTTTTCTATTTACTCTTCTACTACATGTTGCGTCTGTCTGGCATATATTCATTTCTACACTGAGATAAGTTAACAGCTTAGAATAAAAACGTAGATCTAGTTAATCTGAGATATGGAAGACCAAAAATCAACACAACTCATTTTTTCTCCTATCCAAATATTTCATGGGTCAGGGCTTTATTTGGAGGATGAGTGGGTGGTAACACAGAAACACTCGTGGGATTCAAACACTTTAATTTACCAAAGGTTATGATCAAGGTATAGAGGCAATCATTCTTACGTAATGCAGTGAATAGGAGAAATATTACTTGCTCCTATTCCAAAAAGTACCTTTTTGTTCTGTCCTTATTTATTAAAAAATATTCAACCTTTGCTTTCATCATTTCTCACCTGAAAAACTCAAACTGAGTTTTCACAGGTCTCCTTTCATTTACCTTCTCAAATCCTTTAAAAACTATTTCACCATCATCAGTGTGCCTTTGTTACAAACTAAATCTCATGTTGCTATGCTTCTGAAGGGGAAAAAACTCAGTGACTTCCTCAGAACCTTCAGGAATGCCCAAATGCCTGGCTCTGCAAACCCCACTGGGCTGCCTCCAGCCATCTTCCTCTGGGGTTCTTCCTTCTCAATGTACTCTCCTACCATGCGGAACCTTTTATGGAAATCCAGGCCCCCCTAGCATCTAAGAGCGCTTTCTTTTTTTCTGGAACACCCATCCCAGACCTTTGTGAACTCCTGATGTGCCTTCAGGTCTCAGTCCAGCTGTCCCATCATCCTCTCCCTATCCCAGTCCTTATCTTTCTTCCCTGAAAAGCCTTCCCTGATCTTCCTTCTCTAGACTAGGAGCTTCTCCATCCTTGCCTGATGCTCTGGGCATATCCACACGGAGTATGATACTATAAATGCTAGTTTACTTATCCGAGGCCTGCACTAGATTAGAAAAACTCCATGATCAGCTACTGGAGATGACATTCTTTGCATCCAGCGTTTAGCATTGGCCTGTCACATAGTAGGTGTTCAGTATAGAGTGCTTGCCAAGCATATACATGGCATGTGTATAGAGATATTTGTATAGAGTTGTACATCTCTATACATCTCTTCAAGAAGTAGTGATTTTGATAGTTGAACACATATAATTTTATCATACATTGGTTTTTTTTTTTTTTTTTTTTTTGAGACGGAGTCTCGCTCTGCCGCCCGTGCTGGAGTGCAGTGGCCGGATCTCAGCTCACTGCAAGCTCCGCCTCCCGGGTTCCCGCCATTCTCCTGCCTCAGCCTCCCGAATAGCTGGGACTACAGGCGCCGCCACCTCGCCCGGCTAGTTTTTTTGTATTTTTTTTAATAGAGACGGGGTTTCACCGTGTTAGCCAGGATGGTCTCGATCTCCTGACCTCGTGATCCGCCTGTCTCGGCCTCCCAAAGTGCTGGGATTACAGGCTTGAGCCACCGCGCCCGGCCATCATACATTGGTTTTTATGTTCTGGTTTGAGACAAGAAACAGGGGTGTTCAGGAAGAACAAGGCCATTTTTGAGCCTGCTTGCAAGTCTCACCAGGATCCTGCTATGACCTGGTGGCGCTTTTTTCTTCAGAGACAACACTGGGATAATTTTGGGGCTTTCTGGAGGGAACTAGGAAGTCCTTGCACAAACCACACACTTAATGAAACTGAGCAGTCTCCGCACAGCTGATGCTGGGATGGAAGGTGAGCATCCATGCTCCATGGCTGGTTAGGAGCTTGGGCTCTGCGCCCTGAGTGTGAGTTACTTAATATTTAGGGCCTATGTATCCTGATTTATAAAATGGCACCAATAACAGTGCCCACTATGCACAGGGCTGGTGGGAGACCTAAATGTGTCAGTCCACATCAAGTTCTTGGGTGCCTGATGCACGGTCAACACTCAGGTGAGTTGTCACCATCACTGTCATCACCACTTTTCAGTCAGCTTTGCCCTCTTTCAGTAAGGCTCTTGCCTTTGAGGACATGGCCATCTTTCTCCCTGGTGTTTGAGTGTCTTCTCCTCAGTCTGATGCAGACTCTGGGGAAAAGCCTGTATTCATATCACTCCCTGGAGGTCCACACCCCACTGCCTCCTGCCCGTCAGCCTTCTGGGCACTTTTCCAATGTGATTTTGGGTGTGGAAACTTTCTGGATGGTGCTGAGTAAAGAGCAAATGGGAAGAGGCTGAGATGAAGTGTGGTGTCTCTTCTTGGCTGTATATTTCACAGGGTTCCACATAGCTCAGGAGCAGCTGCAGAACTCATTGGCTCAAAGGAGGAGGGAAAAACCAGGTTTGCGACATTGAGTTTTTTCATCTACAAGCACACAACCAGCCTGGGGAACTTTTTGTAAAATCTGTGGAATGAGATTGACATGAGTTCCTTGTATCATTTTCTCAAGGGTATATTAACGGACTAAGTAGTTCTCATGAGGGAAATTCCTACAGGGGATAGCAGATGAGACTCTCTTGATGAACAACTTCTTCTTTTTTTTTTAAACACAGAAGCTAACTCTTCTAATGCACTCCCCATAGGGCACCTCTCCATATTATAGAATTATTAGTCGTGCTAGCTATGTGAAGGCAGAGAATAAAACAAGATCAAGATGAATTTGAAGAGACTTGCTACAAATTTTTGCAATTACAAACATTCAGAAAAACTGAATTATGGTTGCAATTATGAAAAACAATTTTGGCTTAAAATTTGGAAAACAAAAAATAAAATTTCAGTAAAATAATTTTCCAGATATTTATATGTGTATACACACACACACACACACACACACATATATATGTATATACATATATACACACATATATACACATCTATATATACATATATATATCTTTGGAACATATTAAATATATACACACATATATGTGGTTTATATGATAACATGTGTATATATTTATATATATATTTGAAATTTTAAGAGAAATGGTCATTGCTAAAAACAAATGTGCATGAAGATTACCTAAGTGATGTAAAACCTTGAACTCTGCTGTATGAGGTAGTTTAACACAGAGATAATATTGTCTGCATTTCCCCCTAAAACTAAGAAGAAAGTTAGCTTGAAAAATGTCTTTCAGAGGGGAAGGGGGAGGGGAGGGATTGCACTGGGAGTTATACCTGATGTAAAGGACGAGTTGATGGGTGCTGACGAATTAATGGGTGCAGCACAGCAACATGGCACAAGTATACGTATGTAACAAACCTGCACGTTGTGTACATGTACCCTAGAACTTAAAAGTATAATAATAAAAAAAATGTCTTTCAGAAATTCATTTGTAAAATAGGAATGCCACCAACTCTTGAAATCCACAGTAGCTCAACCCTAAGGCAATGCTGGAAAGTCAGGGGCTGGGCTGCTGAGTGCAGGCAGGGTATTATGGATGGACCCTGTCTGTGGAAGACAGGCCAAGCTGGCTGTGGGCTGCCCCCTGAGATGAGATAGTCAATGTGAGCTCCACCCAGGTTAGGTTTGATTGCCAAGAAGATCTGGCAGTGTTAGAGGCGAAGGGCAGCAGGAGAGTGCTAAATTACTAAATTAGCTGGAGGGTTGGGAGCCAGATGGGAGCCAGCGGCTGGTAAGACAGAGAACTGGGGGCCTACCCAGGTGTGCTGAGGGCTGCAGGTCAAGGCAGCCTCTGCTGCTTAGTACTGGGGACTTGTAATACATGCAATAGGCCACCTTAACCAGGACAAATGGCTCAATGTTAATGAAAGGAGTATGATGAGTAAAGAAGCCTTAAGCTCACTGAAGTTGCCTTTCCAAGTATCACATTATGCTTTCAACAAATGGGTATCAAATGTGTGCTATGTGTCATGCCCACTACTGGTCCTGGGAATATGGCAATGATCATTGCAGATGTGGAGCTCACAGTCTAGTGGGAAAGAAAATGGAATATTCCCATGAATGTGTAGTGCAAACTCTGTCAAGTCCTCTGGAGGAAAATGACAGGGCGTCTAAGAGAGTATAACGGGACCATCTAGACCAGGGAGGTTTCTTATGCAGTGATGACGTTTGAGCTGAAAGACATCCAGGAACAAGGCTGGCATGGGGATGGGGAGAGGGAGGGTAAAAGATTTTGGGGAAGAAGCAGCTATGTGCTCAAGGCTTCCATGAGGCTGAAGGGAATCTGGTGCTTTGGAAATGGGATGAAGAATGAAGGAATGAAGCGTGGCCAGGACTCAAAGACCAAAGAGGACAGGGGCACGAGCTGAGCTGGCAGATGGAGGCAGGGCCAAATCACGTAGCAGGTGGAGGCCACCTTAGTCACACAGGTGTTCTGGGAAGAGCAATGGTGTGAGTGAACTAGCAGGCGGTGTGAGTGGTGGTTAAAGGCATCAAGAGTGCAGTTGTCCAGGGAGGGATTTCAACCACCTGTGCTGGGGCCAGCGGCGGAGAGGGACAGAAACTTCAAGCTCTTTTGGGGGTAAAGGTTTTAGTGCTTCCACATTTGTTTGTATGTGAGGTTGTATGGTAGAGGGAGATGTTGACGATGGCATAGGCTTGGGCCCATGTGTCTGGAGGAACGGCAGGGCCTTGTGGAAGGCCCATTGGAGAAGTATCAGGTCTGAGGGAAGTCAGTTGAGTTGGGACCTAGTGCGTTTGAAGCATCTTTGAAATGTGTGAATAGTGATACAGAACAGAGCTCTGAGCTATAACCAGCTGGAGATGGAAATCGGGGACTCAAGGTCTAGATGGCAAGGGAAACGTCACAGGGTGCCTGGGAGACAGGACAAGATGAGAAGAGAAGGGGCTGGGTCAAGAATTGCCCCTCACTATCTAAAGTCTGTGTTGAAGAAAATAGGCCAGTGAAGGAAAGTAGGCAGACAGGAAAGAGGTGAGGCAGGGGAGGGCCATTTCCAAATCTGAAGGAGAAAGGTGTTTCCTCCAATCATTGGGTGGTTCACAACACTGACACACTGAAAAGAGCCCATTTAATGTAGTGACCTAGAGATTATTGGTCATGTGGACCATCTCAGTGAAAACCATGTGCCATACACTAGGGTATAGGAAAACCGTCTGATTTTAGACTTTATCACTGTTATGATTGGGGTTTCTAAAGAAATGAGGTAACAGATAAAAGGCCAGATTACCTCCCTATCTCTGTGCTGGGCTGAAAATGGTACAGTGTGACACAAATATTGAGTGAAAAGGAAAGGCCAATTGTGTGAATGTAGCTTCAAACACAATAGTAAATGTATAACTTTTTTTTTAAGTATAACGGTGTCTATGCTATTGCTTTTAGTGAACCTGTTCACTCAGATCCCTTTCATTATGAATCTAATAGTAATATGTTTACTATTTTCTTGGGAACAAGAAGAAATGCATTATTGTAGGAAGCTAGTTTGAATTGTAACCACATCACAATTTATAGATAAAGTATCATGTTTTCTAACAGATAATAGCTGTGAGACAATGTGTGAGACTAGCATAAAAATAATGTGAGTAGGAGGTAACATTAGCAAACGTGGCCAGATAATGAAAATTTAAGCGGACTCTATATAGCTGAGGTAGACTAACTATGATCATTTTTTATTTAAGAAGCTATAAAGCCTGCTAATTCACGTACATCATTGCGTTATGGTATTAACCTCCTCACTAGTGGGTAAATGCAGACTTCAAGGTCAATGAATTGCAGCTCTTTCACTTGTTAACTGTGGGACCTTGTGAAAACTGTTTTCATTTTTCATGCCTCAGTTTCCTCATCTATAAAATAGGATACAATAAAACCTATGTTGCAGCATTCTTGCTAGGATGAAAAGTGCTGACCTATATATCACTTAGAATGCCTGGCATATAGTAAGCACATCATAAATCAAGCTATTATCATTATATCATTATTATTCCATGATAAGTCTATTTTCATAAATCTCTGGCAACTTTCCTAAATTAGATATACAGCATTGGAATTGCTAGGTGAAAGGGTAAAACTGTCATTTTGTGTTTACAGTTTTTGCAATCTATTTCTTTAAATAAAAGAATACTTTGCATGTGAGATAGGTCTCCTGAACACAGCACACCGATGGTCTTGACTTTTTATCCAATTTGTCAGTCTGTGTCTCCTAATTGGGGCATTTAGCTCATTTACATTTAAGGTTAATATTGTTATGTGTGAATTTGATCCTGTCCTTATGATGGTAGCTGGTTATGTTGCCCATTAATTGATGCTGTTTCTTCATGTTTTCAATCGTCTTTACAATTTGGTATATTTTTGCAGTGACTGGTACCGATTTTTCCTTTCCATATTTAGTGCTTCCTTCAACAGCTATTGTAAGGCAGGCTTGGTGGTGACAAAATCTCTCAGCATTTGCTAGTCTGTAAAGGATATTATTTCTCCTTCACTTATGAAGCTTAGTTTGGCCTGGATATGAAATTCTGGGTTGAAAATTCTTTTCTTTAAGAATGTTGAATATTGGACCCCACTCTCTTCTGGCTTGTAGGGTTTCTGCAGAGAGATCCACTGTTAGTCTGATGGGCTTCCCTTTGTGTGTAACCTGACCTTTCTCTATGGCTGCCATTAACAGTTTTTCCTTCATGTCAACTTTGGTGAATTCCATGCTCATGGATAGGAAGAATCAATATTATGAAAATGGGCATACTGCTCAAAGTAATTTACAGATTCAATGCTCTCTCCATCAAGCTACCATTGACTTTCTTCACAGAATAGAAAAAACTACTTTAAATTTTGTATGGAACCACAAAACAGCCCATATAGCCAAGACAATCCTAAGCAAAAGGAACAAAGCTGGAGGCATCACGCTACCTGACTTCAAACTATACTACAAGGCTATAGTAACCCAAACAGCATGGTACTGGTACCAAAACAGATGTATAGACCAATGGAACAGAATAGAGGCCTCAGAAATAATGCCACACATCTATAACCACCTGATCTTTGACAAACCTGACAAAAACAAGCAATGGGAAAAGGATTCCCTATTTAATAAATAGTGTTGGGAAAACTGGCTAGCCATAGGCAGAAAATTGAAACTGGGCCCCTTCCTTACACCTTATACAAAAACTAATTCAAGATGGATTAAAGGCTTAAATGTAAGACCTAAAACCATAAAAATCCTAGAAGAAAACCTAGGCAATACCATTCGGAACACAGGCATGGGCAAAGACTTCATAACTAAAACACCAAAAGCAATGACAACAAAAGCCAAAATTGACAAATGGGATCTAATTAAACTAAAGAGCTTCTGCACAGCAAAGAAACTATCATGAGAGTGAACAGGCAACCTACAGAATGGGAGAAAATTTTTGCAATATATCCATTGGACAAAGGGCTGATATCCAGAATCTACAAGGAACTTAAACAAATTTACAAGAAAAAAAAAATCAAAAAGTGGGCAAAGGATATGAACAGACACTTCTCAAAAGAAGACATTTATGTGGCCAACAAACATATGAAAAAAAGCTTATCATCACTTGTCATTAGAGAGATGCAAAGCAAAACCACAGTGAGATACCATCTCACGCCAGTTAGAATGGCGATCATGGAAAAGTCAGGAAACAACAGATGCTCGAGAGGATGTGGTGAAATAGGAATGTTTTTATAGTGCTAGCGGGAGTGTAAATTAGTTCAACCATTGTGGAAGACAGTGTGGTGATTCCTCAAGGATCTAGAACCAGAAATACCATTTGACCAGCAATCCCTTTACTGGGTATATACCCAAAGGATTATAAATAATTCTGCTATAAAGATACATGCTCATGTATGTTTATTGCAGCACTGTTCGCAATAGCAAAGACTTGGAACCAACCCAAATACCCATCAATGATAGACTCGATGAAGAAAATGTGGCACATATACACCATGGAATACTATGCAGCCATAGAAAAGAATGAGTTCGTGTCCTTTACAGTGATATGGATGAAGCTGGAAACCATCATTCTCAGCAAACTAACACAGGACCAGAAAACCAAACACCATATGTTGTCACTCATAAGTGGGAGTTGAACAATGAGAACACATGGACACAGGGAGGGGAACATCACACACTGGGTCCTGTCGTGGGTAGGGGTTAGGGAAGGGATAGCATTAGGAGAAATACCTAATGTAGGTGACAGGTTGATGGGTGCACCATACCACTATGGCACGTGTATACCTGTGTAACAAAACTGCTTGTTCTGCACATGTACCCCAGAACTTAAAGTATAGCAATAATAAAAAAGCTATTTGTTTTTAAAAAAACAAGAATCGAATTCCCATACACATTTACAACGTCAAACAGTGACTTAAGCTTTGTCTCTTTTAAATAAATGGATATTAAGTTAAAAATATATATGCTCGAATTGATTTCCAACTCTTACACACTGGGATGGCCATATTTATTGTCAAAAATCAAAATTCTTCTCTATCAGTGTGTAAATAACTGCTGGACAAGCCTCTCCTCCAGGACCCCAGGCCATCCTGTTCCTTTGTGGGAATTGTCAGACTTCCCCAAGACCAGGAACTGAATCATAGGAAGAGTTCTGGGACCTTTGCCCCACCTCTGTGGCCTGTGTCCATTCTGATTGGTCAGGCTCATACTAACCCAGTTATTAAATAACTTGGACTTCACTAATGTGCATTCTACCTAATAATGCCATAACATATAATTTTCAGTAAATATTCACCAGTATTGCTTAGTGTCATTATGCAAACAAACTCTTTTCTTATTTGCTAGCCATTTAAAGAATGCATTGCAATTTACTTCCTGTTTCTTCCATCTTCGTTAGTTGAACATTTGCTTATGTTTGTTTATCATCCATTTGTATTTCTCCTTTGTAACTTCCGTGCTTGTAATTTTGCCAGTTTTTCCATGTGAGGTCTTATGATTCTTTTTAACGATTTATAAACGTTCTTTAAGAATTCAAAATATTAACCCATTTATAAATAATGGATTTTTGAATATTTACTGTGCATGTAGTTTCTAGTTTGGTAGTCTTTTAATTTTGCTGGTGATCTTTTTGAAATTTATTTTAAAATGTCAAAAAATTTTAATGTCTTACATTACCTTTGTGCTTAGAAAATTTCCCCTCTACAATAGAGGTCAGAAAAATATTAAAATATACTTAGAGCTTTTTAATTTAGAAAATTAATATATGTTAAACTCTCCAATCCACCTGTAATTAATTTTAATGTATGATGAGGGATAAGGAGCTCAACATATTTGGTTTCCAAATAGCCAGTCTCCCCAATTTTATTGATTTTAATGTCTCCTTTATTTGACATGGGTTATGGCTGGTAAGTCAATTTTTAAACTTTTTAGAAAAAGAAAGGTGGTCCTATGATAAATTTTTCCTTTTAAATATTATTTAGTGTCTTCTTTAAACATTTTGGAAAAAGAAAGATTGTCCTATGGTAAAATTTTTCCATTTAAATATTATTTAGTGTCTTCTTTAAACTTTTTGGAAAAAGAAAGGTGGTCCTATGGTAAAATTTTTCTTTTTAAATATTATTTAGTGTCTGCAGTTACTGAACAAACATGATGCCTTTAGATTGTAATAATTTGCTGGTCAGTGTCATTTTTCTGAGCGCAGGAGCAGGAGCAAAGCTCTCAGGTGCAGTGAGAATCACTGCTTCAAGAACAGGTCTCAGTGGAGCTACTCAGTACTCTCAAAAATAGCAACAATTTGCTAGAACTTTTTGTTACGGCCCTTTGAATTAGGACCGGAATACCTTCTTAGAGAAAATGAGGTGAGAAGATGTATTCATCAGCTCTGACTTCATAGACATTTGGATAAGACATAGTCTAATCCGGACTATAAAGCTGTGTTTTCGTATACTAATTTTGCAAAAAAAAAAAGAGCGTGAATTTCCAAGGATTAATTTTCACTGACTTCATAAAAGAAAGACCCTCTGAATGAAAGGGATTGGATTCTTGGATCAAAAAATAAATTCAATTATTTCTTCAACCTCTAATGACAGTACTTTTCTGTAATTTTAAAAGTACTTTGGGTGAATGTTCCTTTTTGCTTCAGTACCAGAGTGAGGGCAGGGTACAGGGATTGTCCGTGGAGAAACAAGTATCACTCTGTTCCATTTTCCATGCCTCAGTAATTCCAGGTGAGCCGTTCCTAAGGTTATAAAATCTCTTCTCTGGTATCATTGCATATTGATATTACACCAGCCCCAAACTATGTCTTTCCGATTGCTTAGCTTTTAACTTATCATTTGACATTGAAAGGTACTCCACACAATAATTTGCCTTTTTCTCCTGCTTCCTAGCACTACTTCTCAACTGATACAAAGCCGACGAGCATATTTCAAATAAATTTAAAGAAACGTACAGTAAAACAACGCACAAAATTAGTCTATCTGAATATTAAAGAGAAAATTCTGTTAAGTATCTTTAGAACTTCATCACAATACAATTTACAATTATAACAGATAAAAGATTGTACCTCGCAAAGTAACTTGGTATATACTAGAAGAGCTAGCATACTTAGTACAGAAAACATACCACAAGAAATGTATCTTATTTTATTTTGTGGTGAGAGAAGAATTAATAATAGCATAGCTTGTGTCACTGGTAACTTATTTTCTATTTCATGTCTGTGAAGTTTCAGGGGAAAAAATGAAGGAAAATTTAAATTTTAAACCTTACTTTAGAATGGATTGTAAACTATGTTATACTGTTAATATGTCAGGTTTTTTTTTTTTCTGTTAGCCTATCATTTTTAAAGAAACTTCAAGCAAATAGCATTTAGAACTAACACATAAATCTGTCAGTATATTCAAAAGTGCTATAGTGTTTCAAAGAGAAAAGCATTGTTCTTAACTTGCCTGATATAGCAATGAAAGTAGGCCAGGCTGATTTCGGGCAGGTTTCCACAGCGGCAAGTCATGTCACTAATGCTAAAAGCCCTTCACTTACATTTTCAGAAAAAAAAAAAATTATAGAATTAAATATCTTTGAACCAGCAAGACTACTCATTACAGGAAGTTATTATTTTGATCAGGCTGCTGGTTTCTGAAGTCTCTTGGCAACAATACAAAAATAGCTTTCTCTTGTTAATAAAGAACAATCTGCAAAAACAAATTAGAAATGTGTTAAGAACAAAATAAACAGGCATTTTATTTTTTAAACTTGGGGGCCCCTAAATTTCACAGACTTCTGGAATCTGGGGAGCTCCACCCAACTGCTACACATTTTATTGCCCTGTTATAGGTTTGGCATGAGAGGAATAATTTTCCAACTGTTGGAACAATGTGGATTCACATTTTTCCAGAAGGAAAAAAAAAAAAAAACCTCTCTATCTTACATATTAAATTCCAAATAGAGAAATAGTGTCTGTATCACTCTTCCCATTTTATGATGGAATTTGAGAACTAAGGGAAAAATTATATATATGAAAATGGTGTATCTAAGTGTAGTTAAAACTTACATCTGGTAAAAGAATTTTTAAATCATTGTAGAAAAGACAATTCACAGAGCAAAGCTCCCATGTTGTGAAATTTCACTGGTAACAGTCACTTGAGGCCAGTCACCTGGGATTTGTTGAAATAACTGCTGTCTCGTTCTTACTGTTACATATTGTACATGCATTGCTTGCTGCTAAAGAGAGGTTGGTATAAGTCTGGCTAAGAAATAGTTCTTCGAATACTTGCTTAGTCTAACAATTTATTCTAAGTGATTAGAAATTTATATTGACTCAATTGCCACTGAAACCAACACACCTATTTGGGTGGGGTGGGGAGAGATTGATGCTCTAGCTACTTTAAAAGTATGAAATGGCAAATGTTCATATTTATATAAAAGGATGATATTTTAAAAACATGTAACAGAAAGCGATCATTCCACGTTTTTCCCCTACTCTGTGGAATGGGTGGAAAAAAATTTAGAACTGTTCGTAAGATCTGAAGGAGCTAATTTTCTCAATTGGAATTAATCATGGCATTAGGTACCACAGGTAGAGCAGGGGAGATTTTGCTCTCCTAAATTTAAGGCGTGTTGCTGGAGCAAAATGAGAAAAGTACAGGCAGAGGAGATGAATGGCTCATTCACTGGTCAGTTGGTAATATCATCACACCAAGATGCACAAAGCATGCAGGTGTTTGCTCTTGTCAAAGAATCAGTGCCAATAAGAATAGCGTCTATGCATTTTGGACGGTTCTTGTCTCTTTTGCTCAGACACCGACTCGTCAAGCTCCCTTTTATTATAACCGTCGTGTTCTCATCCAGGGATGACATGCCTGCTGGAATGTCAACCTAGAGAGCTGTGTTTTTTCTGGCTTGACGTCCCCGCTTCCTGATGTCTGAGTCCGTGCTGGCACCATGGCTGCTCCTTTGCTCTCACTGTTCCCTATCCCTGGTTTCCATCTGCCCCCAGTGCTGACTTTACCTCCCCTTTGTCCCTGACTGTTTCCCGCTGTCCACCAGCTGCCTGCTGTTGTGCCTGTCTGGTGGAGAAGGTTCCTTCTTAGTCCTCATGCACACAGCCCTGGCTCTAGCGCCCCTCCCAGGTCGATGAGAAGAACTTGGCTAGGGGTCATTGCAGCAGCGACACAGCCAGTTTGGAACAGGGCTGCATTTCCAGGCTCTCTGATGCATACCGTGACAGGTCCCAGAACTGAATGGCAAATGGAGGTAGGGGAGGTTCATGTTCTTTATGACTTCTGTCTCTGGAGAGGCAGGTAAAGCTAATATCATAGCGCTGAGAACTAAAGCATCCCAAGAGGCTGTCTAGTCCATCCCTTGGCTTTCAGCTGGGTAAGGTTTCATTACACCCGAGAGGCACCCAGGGCCTTGCGAGGTTAAGTGATCTGCCCAAATCTCACAGCTAATGAACAGTGGAGGCCTGTGTGTGTGTAGGTGCGTGTGTGTTTGTGTGAATGTGACACAGACTAAAGCGTTGGCTGCTTTCTTTTAGAGTCGATTTTTTTTCATTTGGAGAAATGTGAAAAACACAGAAAAATGACAAAGAATAACATAACAATCAACTATATTCTCACTACCCACATTTAAAACTGAACACATTATGTAATATTTGTTGCCTTCCTTTTTTTTCTATTTGTATTTTTCCAAAACTGTACGGAAAAGGTGTATGTGTGTGCTTTTCCTACGAGAAAATGGAGGCACACGAAAAACAAAACAAACGCATTTATTCTTTTAACAAAAGGGCAGAAAGGAGAAAGGAAGTAAACCTTGTAGACAAAGCCAAGCTCCTTTTGACCACCATTACAATATTATTCCTCTCCTTTCTTTACCTCTTGAGAATAAAACAAAAATCCATTTGAGTTTGATGAGATGTTTTTACATATTACCTGTGCACTGATACCCAAAAACAGTGTGCAGTGTCGTCTTAAATGTGTTTCAATGTCACGTGTGATGGGTCATCCTGACACTTGACTTCTTCACTTACCATCATTGGATGAGACAAAACACACCACCCTTTAGTTTGGTTTATTTTGTGCGTGTGTGTGAGAGACAGAGTCTCACTCTGTCGCCCAGGCTGGAGGGCAGTGGCGCAATCTCGGCTCACTGCAAGCTCCGCCTCCCGGGTTCAAGCCATTCTCCTGCCTCAGCCTCGCGAGTAGCTGGGATTACAGGCACCCGCCACCACGCCTGGCTAATTTTTTGTATTTTTAGTAGAGACGGGGTTTCCCCGTGTTAGTGAGGATGGTCTCGACCTACTGACCTCGTGATCCGCCCGCCTGGGCCTCCCAAAGTGCTGGGATTTCAGGCGTGAGCCACGGCGCCCGGTCTAGTTTGGTCATTTTAACCACCATGCAGTGAGACATGGCACACACAATCCACACGTTTTCTGGATAGTCCTTTCTAAAATGTTCGTTTATGATTTGGGGTCTTCCAGAGGACACCACGGTAAACATTCTTGTGCATTTTCTGAGTGTTTCCCTAGAGATGAAATTGGGTATGATCATTGATCATGCACATTTTCAACTGTCCTAAATATTGCCAAATTGCTGTCCAGAGTGGCTGTGACTAATACATCCCTACCAGTTTGCCTGGGGGCTTCTGTTTCCGTCAATCCTTCCCAGCACTCAACAGTATTACTTGTTTTAATTTTTCCAGAGCTGACCAAAATACAGCTCATCCTCTTCCAGTGCAAGGAAAAGGTAAGAGACTAGGTGGATGTTTAGAACATTTCAGCGTATGTGGAACTATGACGGTGCGCAGACCCTGGGAGGTGGCCTGACCCAACTCTTCCGCACACAGGGGGCCCTATTTCACCACTGCTGCCTCCTTGGCACTGCTTTTCGAGGCACATTGATAATTTAGCTACCCTGTTAAGGATAGCGATATAGACTGATTAGCCTGACGTAAAAGAAAAAAAAAAGCATTTTGCAAATACAACTCTATGTAGTCCATATTTGAATATTTTTTCACAAGTCAACTGCTTGATTACATAGCTAAGAAAAACAAAAGGCCGGGGAGTTTACATGACTTATCCAAGATCTCTTCTGTTTAGGAAAATAAATTTCAGGAAAGTTGAACAATTGGCAGAGAAACGCTGAAATAAAAATCAATGACATTGATGGGGCTTGGCCTCAGGGGGCTTTCCGCTGGTTTTTACCTATGCCCTGTACCTCTCAGAGTTCCTGTTTCTGCTAATGACGTTCACTTGCATGGAGGACAGAGCCCCGGATTATAGAAGATGCTAGATACATGTTGCCCAAATTGACAAATGAGTCAAAATGGGGAGCATATCAAAATCTATGTGGTGTGTGCATGTATTTAAAACATGTCCCAGAAAATCAAAATATTGTGCCTCCCAAGGAATCATACACCTATGCTCACCCTCCACTTTTTCCTCTCTTCCCTTTCCCAGGACCTATATGAGAGTATTAATTGCAGACTGACCCCAATAAGGACAGAGTTTGAAAAGAAATACAGTAGTGTTGTGGATACACCGATTCTACGAAAAAATGTTAAACAACAAAACAGGGCACATATGTTATAAACAGCATGGGATATGGGTGGATAGACCATTTGTTTAAAGTTTAAGACAGATATCATCACTATAATGCACAGTATATCATTGGACAAGTTATTTTAGGCTTTATGTAAATAGAGGCAATGATATAGGAACAACGTCTTTAAAATTTACCAGTAGGACATACTCGAGAACATTAAGCAAAAATTAGTCCAAACTGTGGTTGTATAAAATTGAAGAGAGGTAATTTTGATAGGGATAAATGATAAGCTATTGATAAAAAAATGAAGATATTTTTTAGGTAAGATGTCGTGGTCTAAGAGTACTGTTTGTGAGAATAGATGACTGCTTTCATTCAGAAAGGCAACATGGCGTTAAAAGTAGTTATTTCATGAGACCTAGCAGAATAGGTTACACTGAGACCAGAAAATACATTCAGCGAGTATTAGCTTAACAAGCAATGAACAGACAGAAGAAGACACCCTGAGGAAACAAGGTGCACTGTGAGCTTGAGAACCCGACCATACTGCAAGTCACCATCCCTCAGTGTTCTCCAAGGAAGGAGATGATGCACTTTCTTAACTCTTGTAATTTCTATGGCTGTGACTCACTGGGCTGGTGTAAGAGAACAAGTATTCACATCGCTCTTCTCAATCAGCAGTCAAGCTTTGAAAAAGGAAATAAGGAATAACTTTCCCATGTTTGGAGGTAACAAGTATAGCAAGATGGCACAATCCCTCCCTCTCAAAGGAGCTATGAGGTTTTACTAATAGTGGCTATTACTCATCCAAAGGCCAGCGCCTCTGCCAGCACAGTGTCCCCTTGTACTTCACTGGAGAATTTTAGTTTTTATCATAGAGCATTGATGTGTCACATTAAAAATGTTTACGAAGCATTTATAATCATTATTTACTGCCTTACATAGCAACCCCATGCTACAGTTCAGTCCTGCCTTTTAAACGGCATGAACCAGCTACTCACACATAGGACCCAACTCCAAAAGGCTCCTCTTGACATTTTTGGCTGAGCTATCATTTAATCTAGATCAAAGTTAAATTTTAGAAGTTGTTGTGGTCAAAGAAAAAAGGATAGATAATTTAGCTTTCTTTTGTGCTTTTAGGATTACGATGATAGCAGATTTGTAAGAAAAGAAAATTCCTTTAAAATTAAAGGTCATGTCTTTGACTCTGACAATTTCTCTTTGTTCAAAAATGAATAAGAAGATATTAAAGAAAAATATACAAGCACAAAAGGAGTCATTAAAATTTATTTTTCAGACTATTTGTTGAATGTAACGTAGAAACGAGTCAGGAACAGGACATTTTTTACACAAAAGGGATTAAGCAGAAAGACCAAAGCTAGTTTATGCCTTTTAAATCAAATTATTTTCAGTGTTTACAATGTAGACTGCATTTATGACATGACATTTATTAAAAATAGCATCAGTTAATTTTTCAATTTTTAAGGAATTCAATAAAGTAATGTCTTAGTTACGCTTGAAAGTTATGTTGCAGACTAGACCATGGAAGAAATGTATTAGGTTAATTTAAGTTGTGGCTGATATTAATTCATATCTTAAAGAATAAAACTGTTCTTGTGATTCCAGCAAACATGAGAAATAGTCTATGGAACAGAATTCTGGGAGAACTGCTACATGACTTGAGTCATTTTAAGCTAGACAGACTCAACATTCAGGAACATCCCTTGGGGAATTTCCTGAAATTGACAATGAGTAAGACACCGTAGGAGAATCCCTTTCCATTTTGGAGGTGATTTCCCGTGCTCACTGTCTTATTTGTCTGTCTTCTGATTGAAATAGAAGCTCCAACATGTGTCTACAACCAAATGATCCTGAATGTGCCCAGTCTCATCTGATCTCAGAAGCTAAGCAGGATCGGGCCTGGTTTTTACTTGGATGGGAAAAATTCCAACAAGTACTTGTTTTGTCAGTGCATATTTTATGATACGTGTGCACCAGTTACACAATAAAATAGTATTTGTCAAAAAATATAAGCAGAGAGGAGTATGCGGTTGTTACTCAAAAGTAAATTAACAAGTAGACAAGTTAATTCGCAACTGATTCAAGGAACTTTTTGGATAATATTTTATTTCATTTGAATAAAGAAGCATCGTAAAATCTACTGTTATACCTCTTTTTCCAAAATTGAAGTGAAAGTAGTAATACAATATGGAGCTCTGAAATTTATTCTAAAGAATACTGTAGCTTATGAGTGGTCATGGAGCTGATTAAATAACTGTTGTTTAAGCAGTTACTCCAAGAGTGAACACAGTTTCTCCCATTCAGGGCATTTTCCTTACAACTATTATATATGTATATTTTTTTAATTTTGGAAATCACAACTGGCCTTGTATGTGTTGTCATTATGGTATCTCCCAAGAGATAGCAGCATTCCTACAGGGTTTAAGTGGAACCGATGCATTTATGTGCATTTATTTATTTCCACCAAGACATGGTATTTCCTCATTACTATGGGCAGAACTAGGAACAGAGCCTAAGAATTTGGTGTCTAGGCCTTTATTCTAACTAATAACAACACTCAATCCCCCTACAAAAAGAAAAAAAAAAAGTAATCTGCCATGTCAGAAAAAAAAAGGGGGGCCTTCAGCTCCAGTAAATTGCAGGGTTATACTTTAAAAGAAAAAAAAAAAAAAAGAAAAGAAAAGAAAGAAAAAAGTAAGGCAACTTTCATTCAAAAGCTTTAGGATTCTAGTAGGACATACTGCTTTTATATCTTTGAGTAATGCTCAAAGATTTCTGCTGAAGTACCATGCAATTTTCTCTAAGTGCATAGAGAACTCACATTCGAGTTTTTCTCTTCCTCTTCCCCCTCCTCTTAGAGCAGAACAACGCTTTTCCCCTTTCATCCTGCAGTGTGCATTAGTGGAAAGGGCAGTGTTCTTTCCAGAGGAGAAGGAAGTTGATCTAGGAGAGGGTGAGGGGAGCCTGGGCTCCAGGCAGCCAGTGCTTTCTGCTGCCCTGGAATTATGCCCCCTCTTTATAATGGGTTGAAACACTGACATTTTGGCAGTGGGTTGTGTTTGTGTGTGTTGTCACATTGCTATCGGGCCTTACTTATTTGAGCATGGAAAATGTTTCCTGCAAATAGTTTTACGTAATTTCTTTTTCTGATGCTGTGAAGGTTAGGATTCCTGTATGATCTATTTTTATAGTGAGACAGAGTTCTTCAAGAATTTTGATCTCTTCCTAGTCTTCAGCTTTTGGAGTTCATCAAATGCAAATGGTTTTCAGCAGGTTAGTGCCTGTCTGACTCAGCCTTTGTTTTTGTACCTAGGTATTTTGTTCTTGTTGTGTTCAGCTATAGTTTAGAGATGGAGCAACTCAGTAGAGTTTTCTGCACTATTTTGAAATATATATGTATGTTTGAAATAGGTGTGTGTAATTTCTACTTTGTATATAGTCATTGCTGGAAGATGGTGGTTTTGATTTTTGTCAGTGTAGGATGAGCCAAACCATATTCTCAATAATATGTAATATCATTTACGGTAATATAAAAAAGGCAATGACATACGTATCTAATGTATTACTTGAACTATTGAATTTTTTTTACCTGAGTTACCCAGTGAAACAGTCAGCAACAATGACAATAAGTCACTGTTAATGTCAGAGACTCAGAACTCAGTTCTCAGGACCCTCTTCTCTTCTGTCTTCATTTATCCCCTCTGTGGCCACAGCCCATCTCCTGGCACTGCTTGCTGTTTATATGCAGAAGACCCCCAAGTTTATATCCCCAGCTCAGAACTCACTTTGGAATTACAGACTCATAGTCAACTGCCTCTGATGTCTCTACGTAAAAGTCTACGAGACAATGAATTCTTAGCAAATCCAACTTCTGCTCTGTTTCCAAAATGTGCTCCCCTGTAGACTCCCTCATCTTTGTCAGTGATGACTCCGACCTTCCAGTTGCTCTGGCCAAAAACGTAGGTTCATCCTTGACTCTTTCTTCTCTTTCCCTCACATGCTGCATTCAACCAGTGAGGAAGGACTGCTGACTTTGCTTCCGCAGCTCTCCAGAAACGCTTCTCAGCACCTGTCCTTCTCCTGCCTGGGTCTGAGCCCCTACAGTGCTTCACCTGGATTGCTACAAGGGACTTCTCGCCACCTCCTGTGGTCTGCTCTTGTCCCTACCACCTCGTCGCAACCCCACAGTCAAAATAATTCTTCCAACACACAGGTGGGGTTATGATGTCATGCCTCTGTTCAAACCCTTGCCATGGCTCTTCTTTGGAGATAGTAATAAAAGCCTCAGTGGGTACAAGATTCCATAGGACCCTTCAGGGTCTGACTCTCCACAGCCTGTACCTGTTCTCACTTCCTGCAACTCCTCACTACTTTTCCACATGGTCTTACCTGAAGTTTTCAGAATGATAAAATGATACTGTTCCTGCCCAGTGCCTTTTGCATTGACTACTACCTTTTCCTGGAAATATTCCCATGGCCAGTTCCTTCCCTTTCATCGTCTATGCTCAAAGTGTTTTTTACAATGAAGCCTTTCCTAAATTCCTCTTTAAATTGCACCCCTCAGCCTCACATTCTTCACTACTTTACCTTATAGTCTTTTTTCCTCACAACTGTCTAGTATATCATTAGCTCATTTATTATTTTGTGAGTATTACTGACTTTATCTCAGTCCTTCTTTTCCGTGAAAGATTCCCAGTGCAGGGATCATTGTCTGTTTTATTCTGATGTATCCCAGGCACCTAGAACAGTGCAGACATATAAAAGATGCTTAGTAGGTATTTCTTGAATGAATGAAATCTTATAGGTATATAAAGTCAAATAAATTCTATAACAATAACAACAACAACAAAAAAACCTCATTCCTTAAGGTGCTCAGTAAACTAAGGGAGGGAGAGGAAACCCAAATGAAAGACTACAAGGGTTCAAACCCACAGAGCATCTCATTAAACAAAAAGCACTAAGAGCCCTGAAATAATAGGGGCAGCATCTAGAAAAAATATGTTCAGGAACGACCATACACAGTATTTAACTCACTGCTCTCATTTGCAGATGATGAAGGCTTACTCTGGCCAGACAGCAGCTAGTTCCCTGAGAACACCTTTTATGTGGCCCAATGCAAATGCTACTAGAGGCAGTGGCTGAGCAACCTTCTTCCTCTCTGGCTGTCCTACCTCTGAGCCTTTGTCCAAGCTGTTCCTTCTGCTTAGACACCTGTTTTAGTCCATTGTCACTGCTATAAAGACATACCTGAGACTGGGTAATTTATAAAGAAAGGAGATTTAATTGACTCACAGTTCTGCATGGCTGTAGAGGCCTCAGAAAACTTACAATCATGGTGGAAGGGGAAGTAGGCACGTCTTACATGGCAGCAGGCAAGAGAGAGGTGTAAGCTAAGGGGGAAGAGCCCCTTATAAAACCATCACATCTTGTGAGAACTCACTCACTATCATGAGAACAGCATGGGGGAAACTGCCCCCATGATCCAATTACCTCTCTCCCTTGACATGTGGGGATTACAATTTGAGATGAGATTTGGGTGGGGACACAGAGCCAAACCATATCATTATCCTCTCTCTCTCTCTCTCTCTCTCTCTCTCTCTCTCTCTCTCTCTTATTTAGCCAACTCCAGTTTACCTTTGGGTCTTGGTGTGCAGACCACCCCTCTAGGGATCCTTTCCTAACCTCTTTCTCTCCCACGGGAAGGCTTCCTCTGCTCTGTTGCTCCTGTAGCTCCTTCTTTTCACTCTGTCCTCAGACTGGCTTTTGAAAGCTTTCTTCCTGACCACTCTGTACATTCCTGAGGGCAAGGAAGCTCTTTGTCCCATTCCCAGTCACAGTCCTGATACCCAGCAGCCACAGAATGTTTGTGGGATGAATACCATCAACCACACCCTGGAACAGGCTACATGAGCAATTATCACTGACAAAGAACCTGGAACTTGACATTGACAGGGCTTGGATTTCCCAAGCAGACGGTCTCCCTGCACCTCTGTACCAAATACCTTTTATCCATAGAGGAATGACTCATAAGAAATACTTTTCAGAAGAGAAAGAAGGAGTATAGAAATTACTATCCTCTCACTTTCCATGATTATTTATTTATTTGCCACATGTCGAGAGCTTGATGGGATACACAATTACAAAAGAATTTTCCTGCTGATAAAGAACTCAGAGCCTGGTTGGGAGGAAAGATAGTACAACATATTTAAAATACTGAAACAAATCTTTTTAGAGAGCTGTTTTAAAGAGGCTATGACAACACTATGCTTGGGCATGGAAGGCTCCCAAGACTGCCTTAAAGAGCAGGTTGGAGATAAATAAAGTAAGACTGCAGGACTGAAGCAGAGTGGCAAAGTGTGGCCTGTGGGCCCAACCAGACCCACTGCCACTGCCTGTTTTTGTGTGACATGGAATCTAAATATGGTCTTATATATTTAAATGGTGGCGAGAGGGAGAGAAATATTTCATGACATATGAAAATCATATGAAATTTGAAGTTCAGCATCCATAAATAAAGTTTTATTGGAACACAGCCATGTGTATTCGTTTATGTCCAACAACAGGGTAGTGTAACAGAACCTTTATCGTTCAATTGCCAAAAATATTTGCTATTTGTCCCTTTACGTAGAAGTTTTCTGACCCCTGAGCTAGAGAAAACAGCATGTGCAAAGGCCCAACTGCAAGCTGTTTTGTTTGATTGGAGTGAGATGTGTGTGAGCCTGTGTGTGTGTGTGTGTGTGTGTGCCGTGCATGTGCAAAGCAGGGTGGGATATGTAAGGATATAAATTTTCTTTTAAAAGGCATGATGCAATCTTGAATAGATTTTTGTTATTTGTTTGTTTGTTTGTTTTGAGACAGAGACTATTGCCGAGGCTGGAGTGCAATGGCACGATCTTGGCTCATTGCAACCTCTGCCTCTCATGTTCAAGCGATTCTCCTGCCTCAATCTCCCAAGTAGCTGGGATTACAGGCATGAGCCACCACATCTGGCTAATTAATTTTGTATTTAATAGAGATGGGGTTTCACCGTGTTGGTCAGGCTGGTCTTCAACTCCTGACCTTAGGTGATTTGCCTGCCTCCCCCTCCCAAAATGCTGGGATTACCGGTGTGAGCCACTGTGCCTGGCCTCATAGATTTTGGATGCCATGCCAAATGCCTCTACCTCTGTTCTGTAGGCTGTGGGGAGCTAACTTACAGATTTAAGCAGAGGAGTAACCCTCTTAGACCTAGGTGTTACCCAGCTAGCCTTTTGGTAATTTGTGTATGTGTGGCCTGGTGGGAAGAAATTGTGAGACTTCAGCCAACTTGATCATTAATCCTGTTACTGCCATTAAATTATTCCACTGTTTATAACTCCACCCAGACTGCACCCAACTATGGCACTTATTCTTTCCTCTGTTTTTCTCCAGAAATACTTTGAAAACTGATACCTTATTCATGAGGATTAACTTGCTCTTGTTAAGACAATATACCTACGTATGTGTATATATACATGTTTTCTTTCTACATGTATATATCTATCATCTATATCTATCTGTAGAGAGTCTTTTAGGGTTTTCATGGGGAAAATGCTTCATTTAAGTTATAATACAGTTGTGATTCACCATCTTTTGTTTGTGTTTGTTTATTTTTAGAGCAATTTTCCAAGAGTACCTCCAACCTATTATTCTGGAACAATTTCCCTCAGAGCTTTTTTTGACTTCAAAGAAGTCTAGTTGTAGACGGATGGCAGGAGAAATAAGCCCCAGATGTGGATGTTATCAGCACCCACATGTTCCCATCTCTGGAAATGTTCACATTTTAAAATTGCAGAGTTAGCAGGCTCTGGTCACCTTTTTGGGGCACTCTTTGAGGGGTATCATTCAACTATTAATTTTATACTTCAAAGAGATTTCAGTTTATGAATGCAGCTGCAGAACGTTGAAAATATTATCCCCACCACTGTGGTCTCCTCCAGTTTTGTCTTTAAAATAACAAAGTCAACCTGTGGTTAGAAATAGTAAAGGCAGTAGCATTTCTAGATACAGAAGGCCATCTATATACCATGTTTCTTCTAAGAACAGGCTTCCCCTTGCTTTTAAGTTGTATTTATAAGACTTGACTTTGCTCTCGTTCAGTGAACTGTTCATGTCGATGAGGAAAAATAGGTATCAGTGTCTTTGACAGATATAAAATATGGAGGAAAATATATTACCGTTTTCCCTTCATATTCGTTATGAGTTACACTGGTTTGGAGGAAATAGAAGGTCAAGCTTTCAAATATTCTTTTTGTTGCTTTTGCTAATAATTTTTTCTCTACGTCCTTTATCTTTTGCTTACTTCAAAATGACAGTTATTAATGAAATAGCTATAATTTAAGAGGCATTGAATACCATTTTAAAAAAAGTTATATGTATTATTAAAGTTGTATGAAAACATTAAATGCTATATAAATGATGATATTCTATTTTGTTCATTAGCATCAACTAATGAATTGTAGTCACTGTTCACATTAATTAATGGATATTTTCTAGAATAGGTCTCTGAGGGGCTCAAGGACCTTAGACATTTTGTTACCATTGCCTCCAAAATGTCACGCTTCCAATATGTGCCCTCCTGTTGTAGTTATGTTAGTTTCCTTTCCCCTGGGTCTGAAAAAGCAGTGTGGTCACCTGACCTTGAATAATAACAAAACATTGGGAACATATAGATGGGATAATGGTAAAAATACATGGCTTTTTTTTTTTTTTTTTTTTTTTTGAGACATGGTCTCCTTTTGTCACCCAGGCTGGAGTGCAGGGACTTGATCATAATCAATCCACCTGCCTCAGCCTCTTGAGTAGCTGGATCTATAGGTGTGTGCCACCATGCCTGACTAACTTTTGTATTTTTTTTTTCTTTTGTGGAGACATAGTTTCTCCATGTCACTTAGGCTCATGGTATTTTAATAATTTTTAAGTTCATATTTATAGTAATTATCAATTAGGAATAAAACAGAAATGATGAAATACAAAAGGGTAGTATTGATAAATTTAATAGTTAAGATCCTTTCTGTAAATTAAACAAAATCTAATTCAGATTGGCTTAAGCAAAAAGGGGATCCACTGGCTCATTTGACTGTGAGCTGTGTGGTCTGGGTGCAGGGGCTCAGAAGACATCATCAGCTTTCAGCCTTTGTTTCTACTTCCCAGGCCTTGATTTCACTTCTGTGGTCACAACATGGCAGCATCTAGATTCTAAAGCAGGTCACATATTTTATCTTTCTCACTGGAAAGAGAACAAGGGTCTCCTTCCTGGTACTCCCTCTCAAAACTCCCACAGCATGCAGTGCTCCTGTCATGGAAGGTGGCATGCTGGAGCTGGGGCTTGGGGCTGGGCTGCATGCTCCATAGTGAGCCAGGCAGACAGCCACTGGGGGGAAGTGGCCTGGGGGTGGTGCACTGGGGGAGTCCTAGAGAGGAATCTGGGTGCAGCTGCTAGAAGACAGCTCTGGATATACAGACTAGGCACGTACTTAGAAGATTTTTGACAACCTCTGATTCAAGGCTCGCCTTGAAGGGAGTGACAAGGTTTAGGACATTCTATTCCCAAACAGGGCACCTTGTCCATATGAGGAAACAGCACAAACAGGAAGCCCACCTTCTCCTTGCCCTTTGTTACTGAAGCATTGCCCATAAGACCCTTATTCCGTAGGAGTCCTCTCCCGTCTACACCTGGAGGAAAGGAGATGGAGATGCCAAGGAGACTGATATGGTTTGGGTCTGTGTCCTCACCCAAATCTCACGTTGAATTGTAATCCCCAGTGCTGGAGGTGGGGGCTGGTGGGAGGTGATTACATCATGGGGGTCATTTCTAATGGTTCAGCACCATCCCCCTTGGTTGCAATATTGAGTTCTAATGAGATCTAGTCATTTAAAAGCATATAGCACCTGCCTCTTCTCTCTCTTCCTCGTGCCCTGGCCATGTAAGATGTACATGCTTCCCCTTCACCTGCCGCCATGATTTTAAGTTTCCTGAGGCCTCTGCAGTAACAGAAGCCAGTATGCTCCCTGTATGGCCCGGAGAATAGTGAGCCAATTAAACCTCTTTTCTTTACACATTTACCAGTCTCAGGTTTCTTTGTTTGTTATTTTTTAATAACAGTGCCAGAATGGACTGATACAAAGACTCTAAACAAATAGTTTATTACAGTTAGCTCATATCCCCCTCTGTCTAATTCTACTTCTGCATGACTCTGTCGTCTTACTCCAACCTAAGCAAAAACATACACAGGTTGCCCTGTTTCTTTCGAGTCTTCATTTCTAAAGGCTGCCACATCTGTAAAATTTAGATTTAATCAATGTGTTATGCTTTTCCCTATTAATCTGTATTTTATTATAAAGGCCTCAGCCATGAACCTTGAGATGGGTGAGAAAAATACTATTTCTCTCCTACAGTAGCAAAGAGTGATGTTGGTGCGCTCAAATCATTCTTCTTAAGGAAAGTTAGTACTTACCATTTGCCTCCTCAATCCAAAGAGAGGGCATGGGGGATTCCCCCAGCTCTCTGCTTACTGAGCAGGACTCCAAAGGAGCCACTTACGTCTTAGGAGACATTGTGGAGTGGTGTTGAAGCCCTGCCAGTCACAGAGTGAAGAGCTGGGCCTGAGACTGTGCAGTCACACACTGCTCCACACCCAGACGGCCACACCTCGTTTAATGGTGTGTTGTCACCACCTAGAAATTCTTAATAGTGTTTGAACAAGAGGCCCTGTATTTTTATTTCGCAGTGGGCCTTACAAGTCATGCAGCCTGTCCCATTGAAGGCCATAGCTACATTGGGAGCTAGAAGAACAGAGGTGAGCCCTGGGGAAGGCACCAGCTGGAGGGTCACTGTCACAGTGACCCCATCTGGAAGCACACACTTACTGATAGCAGAAAGAGCTTGGAGGGGTGTCAGTGATACAGAACCTGAGTGGTATGTTAAGTGGCAGCCAGAGAAAGAATTTTGACATCATTAAAGGAACATAATGGGACACCTGCATTGAGGTAGTATCTCCAGATAACTCATAAATGCATCCCAAGACAAAAAGAGTTATCCTAGAAGAACCCCAAAGTTCAGAGAGTAAAGTCCAGAGAGCATAGAAGTTTTCTATCCACTCCCCTCTCCTTCTTCCCCAAGCCCACTCCAACCTGGGAAGAGCCAGAAGGCCGCCCAGTGGGGATAGGGTAAAGTGAGAAAAGGAGAAGTCTTTGAAAGGAAGAAGCTTTCGCTTACAAGAGGCAAATGGAAAGTTTCCCTTTCACCCTGAGGAGGTTGGCTAGAAAATCAACTCACCAAGGGCAGATTAATGGGAGAAGAACCACAGAAATTTATTTGATCATAGTTTTGGGTGACAGGAGCATTCAGAATGAAGAAGCTACCTCCCATTGGGGTGCAGAAGCTTATAAACCATCTTGAAGTTACAGAATGAATGGGGGCTTGGATCTTGGCCAAACAGATTGTAGGAGAGGGGAGAAGAGGAATTCTGTTGAGGGGCAATATGTAATCCCTAGGGAGAATTTGATGGGTTTGAAGAACCTACGATGGTCTGAATCAAAGTCTGTTGGGCCCACAGAGTGAACAATGGTTTGTGACACAAGTCTGTTCAAGTTCAAGAGACTTCAGTCTTCTTACCTGTGAAATTAGTTCAGTTAATGAAAACTTACGGAGAGGACCAGGGGTAATTTTTTCTTCTTTGGCAGGTCTGGACTTTAGGCAGATAAGGGAGCTTCAGAGAATGACTTCATCCTATGCTTTGGGAGAGATGGTTGGGGATGAGGGAAGGTCAGAGAGACCTTGAGGCTTCTTTGTCAGTTCAGCATGTATGAAGCACCATACTTTGGCAGTATTGGTTTCCCAGCCCCAATACACTGTAGGTCTCCACAAAGCAGGCCCAAGGGATGGGAGGGAGAGGGAGGGAAACAAGAACTCCAAGCGAAATTCAGGATTTCGACAGTTGCGTTGGTTGGACAATAAAATTGCTGAACCTGGGCTATTAAAAATGACGGGAGGACTTCGCTTATCTAAGCAGAAACGCCATGTGACCTGTTGGAGCAGCCACCTAAGGATCAAAGTCTGCAGAGACAGGTTTCAAATGGACAGTTACGAGAGAGGGGAGCCTCATTGTTTCCTCCTTGTCACCAATGGAATCTCACCCTCTCAACTTAACACACAAGACTGCAGAAGATCTTTTCTTGTAAATCATAGCAGTAATTTTACACAGAAGGTATCTTTCTTGAACTTGTTTTTGAAACAATAAGGATATTGAAAGCTTTCTGAAAGTTTTGTTAACTTTATGAAATAAATTGCATGTTAGTTAATATCAGGAAAAATATTTTATGAAGATGTCACTTCTGAAAAACCCCATGCATGGTGATCAGTGGTGTTGGATAGTGAAGGAAAACCCACCAGGCTTGGGACTAAAACTAGAGCAATATCTCCATTTGGCCATAATTGAATCTCAGTTGTGGTAGCTTAGCCTATATCAAGGTCATACTGATGTTGTTAAAGAGAGGAAGTTAAATGCACTAACCAGAAAGTCTCAGAGTACACTCAAAGTAGGTTAAGGTTGTGTCAGAAACTAATAATAAGGAAATTCACAGTTTAAGCTGATCTCCCATCCATGGACTCAAAGGACCATATAAAGGAAGTGGTTTAAAAGACACCCTGTGGTGTCTAGGTATTGGAAGTCAGCCTTAACTATAAATTTCCTTGTTTTCATTAGCTTGGGTTACAACAAGCTGAGCATTTTCTGAATGACCTCTTAGGTAAGGGAACTGCCTTTTTTTTTTCGTGTAAGTTCCATAGTAAAAGAACTTCTGTAATCAGTAATCACACATTTTATTCCTATTTTATATACTTTCACAGTGAAAGACAAACTTATTCATGATCTCATAATTACCTATCTTGTCCTGTATAACAATCCGTTCTTTGTATCACAAAACATTCTTCTAGGGATTTAGTCAAACCGGGTAAGCAGGTTTTCCTGTAGAAAAACCCAATTCAAACAGTAGCTCACAAATGGAATCTCAAGTATTTATTTTCACATATGAGTAGGTAAACATCAAATACATAACCAGCAACATTTTTTTTGAACATTCAAAGGTAGCATTAAATTCGTGTCTGAGAATAAGACAAAATACCTCAGGTATTTAGTGATCAGTCAAAACAGGGAAACACAGTGATGTAAATCTCATGACAGAACCCAATGACTGGAGACTGCAGTCCATTTTGACGGCAACCTTGAGGTTTACCTGTGGTCAATAGGGCTGGAGGCTTTGGCTCCATCATATTAAAAAGCAATCCAACTGACTCTTTCAAAGATTAGTGTGTGAATATTATTGAATTCATTTATTGACTAAATTACATGCTTCCTTTAATGACGTCAGTCAGTATGACATTTCTTTCCATTTTGCCTTCATTGGTGTCAATGAAACTGAGAAAGAAATGCACCCTGTGTTATAATACTATAATTTATTTATTTTTATTTTTTTTACTATTAAAGTGGGGAAAAAAAGGACATTTTATTAGTTAGATAAAAGGTAAAAGTTTAGGGTAATTCTGCAGCTCCTTTAACCATAAAATAACATTAGATCAACGTCATTAAATGCTAGTATAACTCTTATCGCAAAGCCTCTTCCAAGTAAACAATCCCTCCAGGATATCGGTTTTCTGTAGCAATGTGCTTAGAAAAAAAACCCTTAGTTTCTATGCCAAGAATAAAATTCTAGCTCTCAAATATTTGCATAGGTAAACATTTCCAAATTCATATTCTATACACATGCTAAACCTCTTGGTGTTTATACATGCTTTTGTGATTAGTCTTCAAACTTTTTGTTGGCCAGATATGTAAAACCCAGAACTAGAAGTTGGATATTAGAAGAAAGAATAAAAATAGCAATAAGGAAAATTTTGTTCATTATTAGCACTTAAAATTATGCTTAGCTCTAAGAAGGAGTTATAAAATACTGAAGACCCCAGGTAGAAGTATTTGTAATTTAAATTTTACCTGTTTTTAGGTTTGTACCTCAAATTTGTCAGGATATCTTAATTTGGGAATAGGGGAGTCACTGGCTAAGACATAAGGTAAAAGGTGCACCATCTTTTCCTTTTCTCTCCAGTTGAGGCAAACTCAACTAGAATTTTTGATGTGACATGAAGTCTAAGACATCACAGGCCAATCAGTGGATGTGCCTGTGATGGGTTAAAAATGAAGGCACGTAGACATACTTAATTATATATATTTCACCCTAAGATGTTCAAATTCTAAATATTGGGGAAATATAAGAACTTTCTAAAAAGGTGCAATTTAGCTGTAGCAAATAAAAGGATTGTTTCTAAGGTCCATATTACTTCGGTGCCCGTGAATTTCACTACACAAATAATTTATAGGAAACTTACCTTAATAATTACCTTGAAAAGAAGTCATGAATATCAGTTGTTTCAAAGATTGAATCAATTGCTTTCCATGATCCTAGAGAGTTGCAATTATCATACATTTTCTACTTCTTTCTCAAATGTTAGTTTTTGGTTCTCTGTACTTATAGCCCATTAACTTAGTCACCCAAGATACAAACTAGCTTTAGTACTTCTCTCTGACCCTTGGGGGATCTTCAGAGGAATCGGACAAGTATGAGAGAGAAGCCAGGCAGCTTTGTGTTGATGCTGTCACTGATTTTTCCACTGTGCATTCTTCAAAAATCTCCCTTTTGATAGAAAAAACAGTTATTTCATTCTCTGTCATTCTTTAACATATAGTGGGAGACATGGCTGATTCATTTTTTTTTAATCAAATATTGATTGAACACTTACTCTGTGCCAGGTATTTTGTTAATTCCACGAACCCAAATAAAGAGAATACGCTCACCCTGAAAGAGCTTATAGTATATTTATATCTTAGTCTGTTTGGGATGCTGTAACAAAACACCATAAATTGGGTGGCTTATAAACAATAGGAATTTATTTGTTATAGTTCTTGAGGCTGGGAACTCCAAAATCAAGGTGCCAGCAGATTTAGTGTCTGGCGAGGGCCTGCTTCCTGGTTTATAGAAAGTGCATTCTAGGCGAGTCCTTAGGGCCTGGTGTAAGGGACAAGGAGCTTTCTGAGGACTCTGTCCTCATGACCTAATCACCGCTTAATACCATCACCTTTAGGGTTAGAATTCCAACCTATAAATTTCGGGGAGACACAGGTATTCAGAGAGTAGAAATTTATAAATGTTAATATGTGTCACATTCACGCGTTATTATGCATACTTTTAGATATGACCTTCACCAGGTAACTTACTATCTTTATAAAGAAGACTCTTAATATTTTGATTTGCTTTCACACTTAACATAATAGATATTGCCAGATAAGTAAGTTAACTCATGGTATGTTGTTTAGTTCCAAGATCTGGGCTTCGGTGCAGAAGATAAAGATATAACTCTTATCAATTGGGGAAGTAATGATGTTCTAGAGAAAAAGAATAGCAGAAAAAGAGAGAAGTACAGAAACCCTGAACAATCAAAGAGGTGTGTGAAAGGGATGCAACTGTATTTTAAGGGAATTGAAACTTATTTGTCACTGGCAAGAAAATAAATTGGCACCCCCATTTTTAAATATATCTCTTAAAAGTCAATCAGCACCTATTGACACCTGTCAACCCTTTTAAGTTTTCTTCTAATAGGAGTTAGCTCAGTCACAAACTCAGTGGGCATCTATTGATTTAGTGTCTTTGAAAATGAAAGTTTAAATTGGTGTGTTGGGGAATCGGTGTTGAGAGGCATGTGAGATGGTTGCTTCTATATCTAAAATAAAGCCCTGCACTTCAGGAGATTCATGTTGGCCTCCTTTAAAGGAAAGAGCATTCTTTGGCACAACTCCATGTAAAGTTGGTTCACTATTCCAATGACTTTACTTATTTATTTATTTTAATTGTGGGTTTGGTGTAGATTTAGGTCATTGATGTTTTGTTTTATTTTATTATTTTATTTTTAGACAGAGTCTTACTCTATTGCCCAGGCTGGAGTGAAATGGTACTATCTCAGCTCACTGAAACCTCTACCTCCCGAGTTCAAGTGATTCGCATGCCTCAGCCTCCGAAGCAGCTGGAAGTATAGACTCGTGCCACCATACCAGACTAATTTTTTTATTTTTAGTAGAAATGAAGTTTCGCCTTGTTGACCAGGCCAGTCTTGAACTCCTGGCCTCAACTCACCCACCTCAGCCTCCCAAAGTGCTGGGATTATAGGTGTGAGCCACAACGCCCGGCCAATATTCCAGTGACTTCAATAAGAGCCTGTTAGGATCTATAAGGTATAAGTCCGCTGTTTTAGGAGAACAGCAGTTGTCTCAGGAATCAAACACCAGCCCCAATTTTCTAATTTAGCTATTCAGAAAATGTTGTGGTTTAAATGTATGTGTCCCTCCAAAATTCAAAACTTGGAACTTAACCCCTAAGGTGATGATACTGAGAGGTGAGACGCTTGAAAGGTGGTTAAGCAATGAAAGTCCTACTCTGATGAGTGGGATTATAAAAGCCTTATGAAAGAGTTTGAGGGAGTGAGTTTTTCCCTTTTAGGTCTTTCCACCAACTGAGGACACAGCATTCATCTCGATTGAATGATACAACAACCAGGCATCGCATCCAGAGATGCCAGAGAGCCAGCCCTGAACAGAAATGGAATTGCTGGAGCCTTGATCCTGGACTTCCTAGGCTCCAGGACTGTTAGAAATAAATTTGTATTATTTATACATTACCTAGCCTAAAGTAATTTGCTATAGCGAAAGAGATGGACTAAGACGGAAAATAATGACAATAATAGGCTGTGTGCGGTGGCTTGCACCTGTAATCCCAGCACTTTGGGAGGTTAAGGCGGGTGGATCACCTGAGGTCGGAGGAGTTCAAGACTGGCCTGACCAACATGGCAAAACCCTGTCTCTACTAAAAATACAAAAATTAGCTAGGCATGGTGGTGGGTGTCTGTAATTCCAGCTACTTGGGAGGCTGAGGCAGGAGAATCGCTTGAACCTGGGAGGCAGAGTGAGCCAAGATCGTGCTATTGCACTCCAGTCTAGGAGACAGAGTGAGACTCCATCCTAAATAATAATAATAGAAATAATATATCTCATTATTATTGAGATCTTATAATATGTTGGGTATTAGAAGAGAGCCTTTACAAACATTATCTAAATATTCAAACAGTCATGAATGGTGGGTAAAATCATTCTTATTTTAAAAATTAGGAGCCTGAATTTTGGAAAGATCAAGGAATCTGGGACTCTACAGATTGAAAGTGCCAAAATTGGTGTTACAATCAAAATGTGTCTCTAAAACCTATGTCTTCACCATCATTCCATGTTGCCAATGAGGAGACGGACTTTATACTATAAACTACGTAGCTGGACATTTTTAGACATCGAGTTTGTTCCCCTATTTCTGATATTTTCTTATGTATTGAGTAAACTTCAATAGCAATAATGAACTATTTAATAGCTTTAGATGGGCTTCTCTGTATTGATAGCAGAAAGACCCGCAGTATCTTGAGTCACAGGGTGATCATGCTTTATTGCAATGTTATTCATGGTAGTACTTAGAGATTTTGCTAGTTGACTCATATCTAGGAAATGTGGGGGCAAGCTAAGGGTAGATCAATTTGTTTCTCATGGAATTGTCAAGACAAAAGGTCATCTGAGGGAGCAGAGGTGAAACTCCTGAGCAAAGGCTTAGGTCTGTTTATTTGCTGCTCTAATACGTTTGCCAAATACTTTGTCCTGAGTGTATGATTTCTTGATGATAACTTGTGAACTGCTGTAAAATGCTTTCAGAGCCACAGATAAAAAGAATTGTGTCAGGACTGAACTGATAATGCAGTTTCTATGTTTGAAGTTATACACACTTTTATTTTTTATATTATTGTCCTTCCCTGATATTTTAGGGACTAAATTTTGTCACAGTTGCCTTTGAATGATGTTTACTATGAATTGATGTATTAGTTATCAAGTTTTTATAGCCACATAAAAATTCCCATTTACTCAAGAGAGGGACTGTATATAAATCAGAAGTGAATACAATAATGGTCTTAGTGGCTATAATTTATTAGTATTATGACTTTAATTAACTTGTTCATAATAATGAATATGTGACTTACTCATGGTTCTGCCTGACAGATATATTAGTCAGTGCTTGCTCACCTTGAGCATGTTCGATAAACATCAACAATCCCAATTCAGTGAACTCCAGTATTCCCATATTCATGAAAAAATAAACTTACATGCAAAACAACTTTCAGTTAAGTTTTTCCATGATGTGTAAGACAATCATATTAGAGATTGCTATATGGTTTGTAGTGTGACTTCCTCCTCCCAACTTTTATTGTGCTGATTTAAAATACAATAAAAGTGATTCATTTTAAGCATGCATATACATGCAGAGTTTGATACATTTTGGCGATTGATACAGTCAGTTAATCATCACCACAACAAACACATGGAACATTTCCATTATCCTAAAAAGTTTCTCCTGCCCTCGCCTCAGGGAACCACTGATATGCTTTCTGTCACCACTAATCTCTGTTTTTTAGAATTTCATGTAAATGAAATTAGATGATATATAGCCTGTATTATTCAGGGTTCTTAGAGAATTAAGACAAAATGAGAGTGAAGACATGTATGTGTGTGTGTATACATATATATACACACATATGTGCATATGTATATATATGTGCATATGTATATTTTAAGGAATGGAGTTATTTGATGGTGCCTGGCAAGTCCAAAATCCTCAGGGTAGACCAACAGGCTGGACATTCTGGCAGGAGTTCATGGTACAGTGTACTTTTGAAACCAAAGGCACGTGGAAGCAGAATTCCTGCTTTTTTGGAGGACCTCATTCTTTTCTCTTAAGGCCTTCAAATGGTTGGCTGACCCTTCCCACATTATGGGTGGTAATCTTCTTCATTCTAAGTCTACTGATTTAAATGTGAATCATATCTAAAAAGAATTTTTCACAGAAACATTTAGATGGGTGTTTGACCAAACAACCATGCACCGTAGCCTAGTCAAGTTGACACATGAAATTACCTAGCACACAACCTTTCTGTGTTCAATTTCATTCACTTTAGTGTAATGTTTAGGATCTTCATTTATGCTATTGCATGTATTATTAGTCCTTTATCCCTTTATATTGTTGAGTTGCATTTCATAGTGTGACTATCCCATGCTGATCTATCCACTTAACCAGTTGATGAGTGTTCGGGTTTTTTCTAGTTTTTGTCTCATATGGGAAATGCTTCTATGAACTATGACAGTCAGATGACTTCTAATATGACTTTTTGACTCACATTAAAGTATTATCAATTTTACTCTATATACTGCTACATACAAATGGCTAATGTTTATATGGGGCGACTTCAAAAAGTTTGTGGAAAATGTGTATTATGAAAAAACTGTGCATGGATTTCAATTTTTTTGCACCAAAATAAACTTGTTCTAAGTTAATTAACAGCAGAAACAATAGCCAACATCACAGACATCTCAATTGTTTTCGCTTACGCAATTCTGAATGAAAATTAAAGTTGAACAAACTTTCCATTTGATGGGTGCCAAAACCATTATGCCTAGATCAACTGCAGACAAGAGCAGAGCTTTCAGTGGAAATTTTAAACAAGCGAGATCAAGGTCCTGATGCATTTCTTTAAAGAACTGTAACAGAAGATGAAACATGGCTTTACCAGTACAATCCTGAAGACAAAGAGCAATAAAAGGAATGGCTACTGAGAGGTGGTGGAAGTGGGCCCATCAAAGCAAGATCAAACTGGTCAAGAGCAAAGGTCATGGCAACATTTTTTTGGGACGCTCAAAGCATTTTGCTTGTCGACTTTCTGGAGGGCCGAAGAAAGATGACAACTTCTTATTATGAGAGTGTTTTGAGAAGGTCAGCCAAAGCTTTAGCAGAAAAATGCCTGAGAAAGCTTCACCAAAGAGTCTTTTTCCATCGAGACAATGCTCCTGCTCATTCCTCTCACCCACCAAGGGCCATTTTGCAGGAGTTTCCATGGGAAATCATTAGGCATTCATTTTACAGTCCTGATTTGGCTCCTTCTGACTTCTTTTTGTTTCTTAATCTTAAAAAAAATCTGTGAAGGACAACCAGTTTTCTTCAGGTAATAATGTAACTAAAACTGCATTGACATGCTTAAATTCCCAAGATCCTCAGTTCTTTAGGGATGGACTAAATGGCTGGTGTTAGCACTTACACAAGTGTCTTGAACTTGATGGAGCATATGTTGAGTTTATATTTTATATTTTAATCTTTTAATTTCATTTTTCATGAACTTTTTGAAGCCCCTTTGAGTGGCCCTTCAGAGTTTACAGAGTGTATTTGATTTTTCCCTCATTAAATTTCCACCATTAAATTATTCTGATAATAGATATGCAAAACAGTGCTTTACCAAAGTTTTAATATATACTACCTCATTTATTATTACAACAATTCCAAGATTTAAGTATTTTAGTTCCATTTTGCAGATGAAAAAGTTGAAATTTAAGAATATGTAGGGACTTGCCAAAGGCAACTACAGTAGAAAGTTAAGGAATGAAATTCAGACCGGGATGTTCTGACTCCAAGCCCAAGTGACCCTGTTCACCAGTGACAATCAAGGGCACACCCAGAAAATGGTAAGATCGGAATAAAACGTTGGAAAGAGTCATGGTTAATGCCCAATCAATCTAAAAATATTTTCTAATTGAGAAAAAACAGTCTTTACCAATCAGGCCACATTTTAGTATTTAAAAAATTCAATAAGTGATTTCTTGGAAAGGAATTAAAATGAAACGGTTGCCTTCCCCATATAATGTTGGAATAATTAGCCTTCTCCCTCAAGAACACTCTGTGTTTTCTTAAAATGATACACAGATTGTCCCCGACTTAACATGGTTTGACTTACGATGGTTCGACTTAATGATTTTCCGACTTTATGATGGGGCCAAAGCGATACGCATTTAGTATGTCTTCAATTGCGATGGGGTCGTGTTCTGACAAACCCATTATATACTGAATATATTGTACGTTGAAACCAATATACAATGTTTTAGCTTACAATGTATTTATCAGATATGACCCTATTGTAAGTTGAGGGGCATCTATAAATAAATCATGAAGAAATTGCTGGTGTATAGTGTTACTTCATGTAGGGCAGTTAATGCCTTCAGTTATCCCTGCACTTGTGTCAGATGATCTGCCTAAGAAAGTTCCTGACCCTTGACATTACTGCAGTCTGTTCATTATAAACAGTTTCTTGCTGGTACTGGAGGAGTTTCTGAATGTTGCTGTTGCTTGGTGATATTGCTGAATGTTGACACTCACTGATATGTTGTTATTTGCTGATACTGGAGGAGTTCCTGAATGTTGATATTGCTGGGTGAAGATCTGGGGCAGATGACTTTTAATGTCTCAACATAATTTAATATTTGCATGATTTCATTTCATGGCTTGAAAATTCAGACTATTCAATCAAGAAATGCTTATTGAGCATCTACTGCATAGTATGTTATCATCAGAAACACTCATCTCTTATGTACCTATATGTTTTGTAAACTAATTTTTGATGGCATTTAATATTTAACAGAATTGCAAGATAATATGTGAGAAGATATAAATGATGAAATATTTGTTCTATTTTGACAGATGTTGCATGTACTATGTTCTAGGCATCAATCTTCTTTAAGGTAGGTGCTCATATCTCCATTTTACAAATAGGGAAAAGTGAGGCTCACTACAATGAAAAACTTTGTGCCAGATGACACAGCTCATACATGGCTGAGTTGTTATTAGATTTTATGTCTGACTCCAAAATTAGTCCTATAATGTAGGATTCAGGCAACTTTTTCTGTAAAGTGCCTGATAGTAAATATTCTGGGCTTTATTGTCTGTAAGTCAAAATAAAGGCTATTGTATAGGTACTGATGTATCATGGTGTCTCTGTCACAGTTACTCAGCTTTGTGCTTGTAGCATGAAAGCAGTCATAGACGGCATGGAAAGGAGTGGGGCAGCCATGCTTCAGTAAAATTTCGTTTATAAAAACAGGGAGATGTGGCCTGTGGACTACAGTTTGCCTCCCCCTACTCTAAACTATACTGCTCCCTTTAATGGGGAAGGGAGGTATCTTTTAGCATTTTAAAGTTATTGGATAAGTGGAAGATTTTAACGTGGTCCATTTGGAAAGTTTAATGCAACTTTAATAAAATGACATTGAATAAAATTTTGTGTTAGTGCCTCCTGTTTGTGGAGTGTGAGAAGATGGGCAAATCGTCATCTTAGATAATGTGGGCAGGCCTAAGATCACAGAATGCTGAGTTAGCTGAACACAAGGAAGAAAAATTAAAACATGGAAATAAAAGTTAGGTCATGTAATAACTTTTAATTTTCTGAAAAAGACACTATTCCGGTCTCTGTCCATATGAATGTCCAGTTTGTGTTTTTATTCTGTGAGCACTTCATCATACCAATTGTATTACCTTCTTATTGCTGCTGTTGTACATTATCACACACTTAGTGGCTTAAAAAATGCAAACTTATTGTCTTACAGTTCTTGTATTAGTCTGTTCTCATGTTGCTAATAAAGACATATCTGAGACTGGGTAATTTATAAAGGAAAGAAGTTTAATTGATTCACAGTTCTACATGGCTGAGGAGGCCTCACAATCATGGTGGAAAGTGAATGAGGAGCAAAGTCACATCTTACACGGCAGCAGGCAAGCGAAAGACCATGTGCAGGGGAACTCCCCTTTATAAAACCATCAGATCTCCTGAGACTTATTCACTATCATGAGAACAGCATGGAAAAGACCCACCCTCACGATTCAGTTACCTCCCACTGGTCCCTCCCATGACACGTGGGAATTATGGGAGCTACAATTCAAGATGTGGCTGGGGACACAGCCAAACCATATCAGTTCCGGAAGTCAGAAGTCTCCGTGGACTAAGAACAAGGTGTCAGCAGGGCTGTGCTTTCTCTGGAGGCTCCAGGAAGACACTGTTTCCTTGCCTTTTCTGGCATCACAGGCTGCCCGCATCCCTTAGCTCATGGCCCCTTCCTCTCATCACCCCAACTGCTGCTTCCATTGTCACAGCTCCCCTGACTTTGATCTCTTGCCTTCTTTTTAAAGAACCTTTGTGATGACATTGGGTTCACCTGGGTAATAGAGGCTATTCTTCCTTTCTCAAAATTCTTCCCTTAATTCCATCTGCAAAGTCTCTTCTGCCTGTAAGAACATATCCAAGGGTTCTGTGGCTTAGGCTGCCTTTGGGGGAGCATTATTCTGTCTACGCCAACCATGATGAGTGGTAGGGTGGGGAGAGACCATCTGAACGGGCCTGTTCCTGCAGAGGAATATTGGACTGTCTGGTTTGGGGAGCCTTCTCAATAAGCAATCCTGTCAACTTTGACCTGTAATTTTACCCCAGAAATAAGTGTTAGCATCCCCCTGCTGAGCATATATGAAGTGACAGTCACACTGTCTTCATTTGAGTTTGTAAGTTTACCAGTATGCTGGCTGGCTTGCTCCTTGTGTCTTTTAGCCAAGTAATTTGTAGCATTCAAAACGTACTATTGTTAAGGAAATGATTTAAAGATGATTCACATGTTGATGGTATTTAGCACCTACTGAAAGGGTTTGTGAAATTTTCTTGCTTGCAGAGTTGCATGGAAATATGCAAAGGCTCCCTTATAAATAGATTTATATAAAAATGCCCAATGTTATTACGGCTGTAGAACCAAACATTGCAAGTGGTATTTATTTGCCAATTGGATGGTTGATGAACACTGCAGTGCTGGTTTATAGATTAGTTCTTTCAGAATTTTGTGAAGAACACCAGTGAAGGATATTCTTGCTGTGAAAACAACCAGCTGATGATGCTACCCTGGTTTACACCAGAGGACTTTGAAGCAAACAGAATAATATTCTTTGCACAGGCCCATTAGATGAACTGAAAACAAATAGTGAGCTGGACTCTAATTCCAAAGGCTTCCCAGGAGAAATTCCAGGGACTCTGTGCGAAATAACTATCCACACAGTGCTCTGTTGAGCTTCAAAAAGAGTTGGCATGTGTAAGCATCTCACCACCACACTGAGGGATTCACAAAGTAATGAACACTGTATTCTATATGATAACGTAGAGATTGCTTCTCTGAAACGTGTTGGCTGGACTGAGATTAGTATGGAGTTGAAGTTAGATCTCATGGTTGGATCTGAGAGCCAGATTGGTCTCCTCAATACATTGCAATAATATCTTGTGGCTATGTCTTTGGCTGTAGAAGATGTGAGTAGTGGAATCATATTTTTGAAAGCATCAAACTTTGGCTATTTCCGTGTGTCGTTAATCACTGGCAGTATACCTGGGTTGATGAGTAACACTCTTAACTGTAAAATTGCTTCATAGAAGGGTATTCCCCAACGTAAACACCAGGAAGCAAGATTGAAGTTAGACTGAAAAGTTGGCTGATGGTAAGACTATGAAATGCTGAAACTAGTTATTGAAGAAGATGGTGAAGTCTTCTCTGCAGGTCTTCAATCATGGCTTAGGTGTTGTCTTGCCTGAAGACAAATTATATTTTTAATGTGTTGAATTTGCATATTATAATTTTGGTACCATCTTTAAGAAAGTTCTTAAGATACTCTTTGGGGCAAAATAGATCTATGCGGACCTAGTGATAGTAATACAACTGTATTCCTTCTCTCTGAATAGCCAGTCATAATTCAGAGGTGAGATGCTTCACCTCTGTCCTTGGTTTGAGGGGCCGTAAGAAAAAAATCAAGTCTATTCTAGACCTTTTCAAGGGCTCTGGTTAACAGATATTACATTTATAGCTGAGGAGCAAGGAAATTCAGAAATTCCTCCAGGTTTGGACTCTGTTCTGGGATCCATTCTTACCTGACATTAAACTGAGGAGTCCTTGGGCGCTCAAGACAGAAGCATTATTGGTCCTGCTGAGATCCGAGCTCTGTGGCTTATAGAAAAGTTGTAGTCTACCAAAGAACAACGGAATCCCAAGCTTTTCAACCCATATTGGAAAGTATATGCAAGATAATCTAGGAATGTCAGTCCTGCAGCAAGGAACTTGTTATTGAGCCTTAAACATACTGACTTACGGAATGTTATCCCAGAAGGAGGGAACAGTTTCTCCTGAGGGAAGGGGTCCTAAATGGGTGATTGTCTCTCAGAAAAGAAAAGAGTGCCTGTGTTTGTGGGTGCATTGACCTCTTTCTTCAGTGATTGCTGCCTCTTTGGGCCTTCCTTTTGCTCGTTTCAGCAGAATAGGCAGCTGTTTGTTTCTGAGGGCTTCACTGTCAGTGGAGACCATAATGTGTTTCTCATAGCCACGTGCTGTTTCATGTTCTCATTGATGTTTGAACAGAGCCAAAGAAGGCATGCTTACATTTGTGGGTTGCACAAAGCAGGGAGGTGCTAATCCAGTGGATGGCTAAATCTGAAGGTGGAAAAGATGTATAAATAGGTACAGTGATAGATCAAAATCAGAAATACAAAATTTAATGCCATTAAGTGTAATGTCTTATAATTTAACTTCTACAAATCAATTACATAATATGAGGCTCTCATTATCGTGTTCCCTGTGAGGTCAACACTATAAGCATGGAATAAGAAGAGGGGTTGCCTTGTCAAAGGATGACTACAATTAGTAGATACTCAATAAATATTTACATAAAAATTAAATACAACACTGATACGGTTTGGTTGTGTCCCCACCCAAAATTTCATCTTTAATTGTAATCTCTATAATCCCCATCATCCCCACATGCCAAGGGAGAGACCAGGTGGAGGTAACTGAATCGTGGGGGTGATTCCTCATGCTCTTCTCATGATAGTGAGTGAGTTCTCATGAAATCTGATGGTCTTCTAAGTGTTTGGTAGTTCCTCCTGCGTACCTTCTCCTCCTGCTGCCTTGTGAAGAAGATGCATTGTTTCTCTTTGCCTTTCACCATGATTGCAAGTTTCCCGAGGCCTACCCAGCCATGTTGAACCGTGAGTCAATTAAACCTTTTTCCTTTATAAATTACCGAGTGTTGGGCAGTTCTTTATAGAACGATGAAAACGGACTAATACAAACATCTAAATAATAGGTTTCTTAACACTTCTTTAACAGTATTTCTTTATGCTCCTCAATAATATGCATTTGCATTTCATAAGAGAGTTTCTCAGAGTCCCTCTCTGTACCTATTGTGCTTTTGTGTATTTTCCGACTTTACAGACATGTGATTCATGCGTGGAGTTAGCTCCTTTTCCTTTTTTTATTTCTGTGGTCATTAAATAATATAATACCCGGCTCAACCCCACAGCTCTACTCCACAACTGTATCTCCTGAGGAAATTTTGTTCCTTGAGAAAAAATTTCTAGATGTAATTCCATTCTAATATGATTATTCCCAATTTTCTTCAGCATACACAAAATTATATGTTCATTTTAAACATGGCTGACATTAATCATTGCATTTAGTTTCTGGATTGTTCTACAATGTTTTACATTTGTTGATCTGTAGCTTTATAATCTGTTTATACTCTTGCTTGATTTTGTGAGGAATAAAATACAGAATAGTGATATTTTGAGGAATATAACATGTTATTAATGTTATTTATTTATATTCCTCAGATTTTATTAATTCATACGTTATTAATAAATTGAGTTCAGTGAAATATTACAATATTGGGAGGAGGAGGGAAAAGAAAAGAATGATTCCAAACTGAATCATATGTTTAACAAGATATTCTGAAACTTGATAACATGACCTTGTTTCTAGACCATTAGACTTAAGTGCTAGCCACTTTGGCAAATATCACATTTGCCACAAATGTGATAATAATAAAGGCATGTGTTGGCCTGTACAAATAATGTATTGTGATCATTGTAGCTCTTTGTAGACTGTCACTGGTGCACTAATAGGTAAACAAAGTACGTTATCCAAGAGCTCTGCCCTGAAGGCTTAGAATCTGTATCATTTAGTCAACAAAATTTAGACATAAATAAATATTGACACTCTGAAGGGATTGCCTAGCTGCTTTCTAGGTTATTGCTGGGAATCCACAGAGAATATGTGAAGTTAACCTTTAAAGATAAATCACTTAAAGTATGAGGCAAAAAAAAATCATTACTGTATACACATATGCTTACCGAAAAGGCAAACAAGGAAGTGGAGGAAAAATGAGAAGTGGTTTAGAAAAACAGAAAAGAAAAAGAACCTTTAGGTTGATTATGGAGGTCACGGGAGTGTAGTTTAACCCAGGAGTTAAATACTGCAGCCTGGAATGGATCTGAATGACTAGGTCTGTGTTGAGGACATACTAGATGGGAGGAATTGGGCTAGTCACTCTGGATATAGAGTTAAATGGAACAATGTTTCCCCAGGATAGCACAATAAGCAATGACTTACTACGCATCCCTTACAGGTAAGCATGGAGGACTCATTGGAATGCAGAATGGAACTACCCATCCCAACCTCACAGCCTCATAGGAGGCTTGCCAGAGAAGGAGGGATGTGGTAGCTGGATCCTGAAAGGTCATAGGAAGTAGTCAAACAATGGGAGTGGGTTGGGCTTATGTAAGGGAGAAGGTGCTTTCCAGGCAAGGGACCAGTGTGTGAAATAGCCCATGGATAGATGTGGAACTACAAGCTAGGTGTGAATTGTGTGTTTGGCAGAATCATGGTCACAAAAAATCTTGCGGCTATATTAAGTTACATATTAGGCAAAAGCAGATTTATGTCGCAGATGGAATGGTTGCTAAGCAGTTGACTTGAAAATTGTGAGATTTTCCTGGATTATTCAGGTGAGCTCAATAAGATCACAGGAGACCTTAAGAGTGGAATAGGGAGGCAGAAGAGGAGGTCAGGGGGATGTGATGTGAGGACTCATCCTGTTGATTCTGGCTTTGGAGATGGGGGAAGGGGCCAGGAACCAAGGAATGCAGGCAGTGTCTAGTAGCTGGAAAAGGCAAAGAAACATTAGATTGGTGCAAAAGTAATTGCAGTTTTTGCAATTACTTTAAATGGCAAAAACTGCAATTACTTTTGCACCAACCTAAGCGATTCGCCCCTGGAGCCTCCAGAGTGGCACATGTCCCTGCCAACACCTGGATTTTAACCTAGGGAGACTGTGTTGGGCATGTGACCTTCAAAACCCGAAGACAAATGTATGATGTTTTAAACCACTCTGTTTGTGGTAATTTGTCACAGCAACAACAGATAATTAATACACATGAAGAACTTATTGAAAGTGCAGGGAGAGTAGCAGTGAGACTGGAGAGGCAGGTGAGGAGAACACTTTATCCCCTACTCTGTGGTGTGCGTTTTATCCTGATGGTCATGGGGAACTCTGCATGGGTTTAGGTAGGGGAGTGATAAGCTTTTGTGTTTCAGAAGTGTCACTCAGGAAATAGGAAGGATTCGAGGCTACATGGAGTTCGGAGAGTGTCAGGAGGGAATGCACTGACTTGGGAATTTTAATTAATCTGAATCAGCGCAATTCTCTGAGTGTTTATGTGTTGAGGAGGAAGAAAGGGCAGCATCAAGAATGTGAGCTAGGTTCTTGACTGGAGAGTTGGCACATGGTGGAAAATTCACTGATATAAGACACACAGTAGTAGGTAGAAATGAGTTTTGCAAAATGCTGGTAGAAAGTTGATGGTTTTTTTTTTTTTTTCTGACGGCCACTTAATTCTCTGAGAAGTAGGAGGTAAAGTCATCTATTGAAAAATAGTGGGTTAGAGGTGTGAAGTGGAAATTCTAAGGAAGAAAATTAAGTTTTCATCATCTTCCGTGAGTAGGAGTTAGGATTTCTGCTCACTGTGAAAACAGAGGAATTAACAGGCAGCTGTGAAGGCTGCAATAAATGTTGGGCCTCTTGAGCACTTTATTTCTTAAGACTGGAATAGCTCCCTTATTCTTAAACTCTTTGTCTTTGTCTTAGCTTTGAGATGATCCATTAAAAATTTTTCTCTGAGGATATATCAGCTGGTAATAAAGTGCCTAAATCTGGGCTCTTTGAAGCCCTGTATCATGACCCCAAAGACCTTTTGAGACAATGGCTAGCATGTTGGGTCATCACTTACACTTTTGAATGCGTTTCTTCCTCTCCATAGCTTTTTGGAGAATCATATAATCTCAGTTGGAAAATAACACTTGTTACCTGGGCAAAGACCTTGACCTCATGCCCACGTCCTTCCAGGCTCTTCCTGGTTGCCCAGGTCAAGTTGTCCATTTCATTTTGAAAATTTCTGGTGTTGGAAAATACGTCTTCTGATGACAGGTCATTCTGTTTTCAGATGTCTCCAATCCCTAGATATTTCTTTCTTATATTGAACTAAAACCTACCTCCCTATAATTTTACAAGGTTATTCGATTTCTAGAGAATTCATAGAGAATTTAATCCCTCTTAAATCTGACAACCTTTTCAGTATTTGAAGGCAGCTTGCATGTACCTCTCTAAGTCTCTTCTAGGCTAAGCAGTCTCAATTTTTTACCATCACCAGTTTTTCAACTGTTCTTCGCATGTCAAGTCTCCTTCCTTTCACTATCTTGGCTGGATTTCTCTAAAACATCATATGCTGCCATATTTGTTTGTTTGTTTGTTTAAGTATGGGGACTCGGGTTGGAAAAAAGCCCTCCAGGTATTGTTTGAGCAGCAAAAAGTAGAACAGAATATCATCTCCATTTTCTGTAATCAGTGAGAATTGCTAGCAATTACCCTCCTAGGATACCCTTTTTCCTATAAGCTCCTCTCACCAACCTCAGCTTAGCCTTCCCATCTCTTACCTTGGTCTTGTTATCTTGATAGATTCCTTCATTCAATACAAATGCATTGGGTAGGTTCTATCTGTTAGGTCATCTGATGCGTATTGGACCTAAAGAAGGGAATAAGTTTGCCTCTGCCATCAAGGAGAGCAAAGTCTGGTTAGAATAAAATATAAGCAAACAATATTGAGGGGATAGATTGATCAGAAGGAGTATCTGTTGTATTGGAGGAAGGAAATATATGAAGGTTAATAGAAATAAAATGTATTACATTGATGAATTCATTCATTCAACCAATGAATATTGAATTCATGGCCAATTACTCTTGCGAGCACTGAAGTTACAATAGTGAACAAAAATATGGGCATTGTCTAGTGGAACTTTGATTCCATAATGAGAGATCGGAAAAAACCAACAAAACCAAACCCAGATAGCAAGTCAACATGGAATACCCTTTATTTGGAACAGGGGTCTGCAAACTATGGCTTATTGGCAAAATCTGGTCTGTCACCTTTTCATGTAAATAGATTTGTGGGAACACAGCCACACTTATTTGTTTATATATCGCCTATGGCCGTTTACACGCTACAGTGACAGCCTTGAATAATTACATGCAGAAGCCATGTGGCCTGCAAAGGTGAAAACATTTGCTTTCTGGCCCTTTAAGGAAAAGTTTGCTAGCCCCGATCTAGAAGAGTAAAGCAGGCAAGGGAGGGGTGATGAGCCCTGCGGAGGGGCAGGAGGACGGATTCCTCTTTATAGAGGTTGGTCAGAAAAAGTTGTGATGATGGGGTAACATTTGAGTAGAGACCTGAGGAATTGCAGAAGCAGCCCCGTGGACACCTCGGGGAAGAGCACTCTAGGCAGGAAGAGAAAAGCAAAGGCAAAGCGCCCGGGGAGGGATTCGGCTTGGTGTGCTCCAGAAGGTGCCTGGGGAGTGGGTGCCCAGGCAATGAGTGCCCTGGAGTGAGTCATAGCAGAGGAGGCCCATCACACAGGGCATTGCCAGGCCCAGAGGAGAGCCCTGGCCTTGGCAGGGTGAGGTGAGGAGCCACAGACAGGCTTTCAGCAGGGACACCATCCCAATCACTGCTGGAGGGGAAGGAGGAAGAAGGGCAGATGAGAATCTGTTGCAAAAGTGGGGCTCTGGCTAGGATGTCATCATGGAGAACACAACGAGAAGTGGCAACACCCTGGGTTCCACCTGAAAACAGAGTCAACATGATTTCCTGATGACCTGGGTGAGATGAGAGAGGGAAGTCAGGTGTAATTCCCCTTTAAAATGGTTTTTATGAGAAAATAATTTCAAACTTAAATAGCTGCCAAAATAGTTCAACGAACGTCAGTTATACCCTTTCCTAGATTCACCTGAGGACACTTTACCCCAGTTGCTTCATCATTTCTCTCTCTCTAGAGCTCTACATACACATACACACACACACACACACAGAGCTATACATATATATGTGTGTTTATGCAGTATACACACACCAAGATGAACATACATGCATATAATTCTGAATCATTAAAGGATAAATTACATTTATTATGGCTTTTTACTCCTAAATATATCATATTTCCGAAGAATAGGGATATTCTCATAAATAATCAAAGAACAAATAACTGATTTCTCTCTCTCTATTTATGTATATATGTATGCATTTTTTTTTTTTTTTTTGGTTTGAGCAACTGGTAGGATGTACTTGCTAATCACTTGAGACGGGGGACATATTAAGAGAAAGAGTTACTTTGGGGTGTGAGGGGAAATTGGGAGTTTCATTTTTGACTTACGAAATTTGAGTTGCTTGTTAGAGACTCCAGGAGATGTGTAAATAGGCACTTGGACAAGAGGTTTGGAATTGTGGAAAGAAAGCTGGTCTTCTGCACTCCAGCCTGGGCGACAGAGCAAGACTCCGTCTCAAAAAAAAAAAATAAATAAATAAATAAAGAAAGCTGGTCTTATAGATGTATTTAAGGCACTGAGCCTCCTCAGGGGAGTGAATGTAGGCGAAGAGGAGACCTGAGGACTGGGGCCTGGTTCTCCTGACCATTTAGATACCAGGGAGATATGGATGAAAAGCAAGGAATGCTAAAAAGACGTTTGCTGTGAAAACGATCATGGAAATAACCCAGTGGCTGAAGGGAGTGTGAGAACACTGGAGTTTTTATTTGTTTTCGGGTTGATACCTTACCTGTGTATTCTTCTCTTGATAGAAAATGTCTAGTATGGAAATGATGATGCAGTAAGGAAAAGGCCTCCTAGGGTGATGTTTTTGAGTAAGTGAGAGGTGTGGGATCTGGGACCCACATGGAAGACTTGGCCTTACATTGCTAGAAATGCTCATCCTTTGTTACAAAAATGAAGGCAAGTGTGTGGGCACAGATGAAGTGGGTTGTAAATTTGGTTGAGAGTGAGTGGAAGTTCTTTTCTGCTTGCTTTATTTTCTCATTGAAATAGAAATCAAGGATGCACTGAAAGGATGGAGGAGTTGCAGTACTAGGCATTTGAGGACAGAGAGGGTGAGAATTGTCATTTAGGAGTTGGAATAAGAGATGGACCCAGGAAATGTTGAGGATACTGACAGCACTTGATCTTAGTGGTCGTTAATGAACACTCAGACCAGCCACCTTCCTTGTGTGTTTTCTCCACTTGCCTTCACTATCCTGGCAACGAATGGCAATTTGGATTGACCTGGGGTTGAGGTTTGGCCAAGTCAGAAGAAGGAGGACAGCGAGGGAAGGGTGTATGCAAAGAAGTGCCTGTCATGGAGGATCTGGAACCTGAGCTGAAGAAGGAGACAAGTGAGGGCTGCAGGGACTGACTGAGCAGTGGTGAGACTGGGGCACTGTGGTTCCAGGTGGGGGTAAAGGAATTTTGAAGACGGGCTGTCAGAGACAGGTGGAGAGGTAAAAGTGCTGCTTAAAGGTGGGTTCCTCAAATTGACCTGCCTGCGGAGGATCACATTCAGGTCACAAGCACAGTTTCAGTGTTCCAAATGCTGTAGTGTGATGAGTGGTATTCGAGACATGCAGATGGCATGGACATGCATGGGAACAGAATATAACCCCGGCACAATGGGGCAAGGGAAAAGTGTTGGAGAAAGCTTCTCAATGTGGGCCACATCCCAGTGAAGGCTTGATGATAACCTTATAAGATGTGTTTGAACTTGAGGGTTTCATGGATCTTGCTATTGCCTCTGAAATACACAGAGATGAAATTATATGCTTTTTTCATTTTATCAAGTGCAAGTACTTTCATTATTTTTAAATTTTATTAAATAGCTCATTTATGTTTTGGATTTCTTCAGATCTTTTCTTCAGTTTTCTACTTGTCCTAAATTTCAAATTTTACATTTTATAATACATCTATCTTTATCCCCAAGTCTATTGGTATTTCAATGTTGTTTGTTTATTGCAGAAGAATTATCACAATGTGAGGGGTCTTTCGATCTTCTTCTATAAGATTCCTACATATTTGAATAAAATTAAACATAGCATTTAAGTTACTCTTTAGGGTGATATTACGATCACAAATGCTAGAAAGAAATTTTTTTTTTTTTTTTTGGTTGTTGAGACAGGGTCTCACTCTGTTGCCCAGGCTGGGGTTCAGTGGCATAATCATGGCACACTGCGAAGCCCCCATCTCCCAGGCTCAAGTGATCCTCCTGCCTCAGCCTTCTGAGTAGCTGGGACTTCAGGGGTGCACCAACATGCCTAGCTCATTCTTTATTTTTAGTAGTGATAGGGTCTCCCCATGGTGCCCAGACTGGGAGTTTGGTCTCAGACTCCTGAGTTCAAGTGATTCTTCTTCTTCAACCTCCCAAAGTGCTGGGATTACAGGTGTGAGCCACCATGCCCGGTAACAAATTATTCTTTACCAAAGGAATAAATGTATGATTTTAAAAGTTTGAAAGTTTATATGCCTCAAATTTGAAACTATTAATGATGTTTGAAAACTACACACACTCTCAAAGTGTCGGAGCCTCATAGTGACTACTTTGATCTTCTCTGAGTAGTGGTTAACCAATGTCAAAATTAGACAGCCTTATATTACTGTGTTCCACTAGATCATAGAGAACTTTATTTCAAAAAACGTTCAGTTGAGTAACTGAAAAGAAAGTTGGGCGGGGGGTGGTGGGGACTTGGTTTAATTGGTTAATCCATTCTAAAGAACATAAACGAATGTTATCATTGATCATAGAGAATAAAAACCAGGGATAAGATTCAATAAATACACATTTACTACCAATTACCTGTGGGTTTTAATTTAATTTGGGTCTTTGCTTGAAGCCAAACTTTGTCCCAAACTAATATGTGGATACTTTATTCATGAAACTTTTAATTACGTGGCAGTTCTCTCAGAAGAGAATCAAACTCATGTTTCTTTGCCTCTCATCATAATTTTTGGATAAAGGAAGGCAGGATTCTTTTGAGAGATGAGGCTTTTGAAGGAAAGTGTATATGTAATTGGTTGTGTGGTTTGGATGAAGAGGAAAGAGATTTAAAATTGGTGGGCTTCATTTAAGATTTAAAATGAAGATTTAATCAAGCACAGATCTTGTAAAACGTAAGGGTCATGGCCAATGATTGGTTATAACGTAATTCAGAGAATGTATGTCAAGTGTGACACATTATCTTTGGAGTTCTTTGCTGTAGCCAGATTTAATGTTAACTTAATGCTGGAAAAATATCAATTGAAACATAATACATTCAGCTAAGGTGTTCTTTCCTTTGCATAAAGATGGAAATGACATACTGAAATATCCTAATTCTAATTGCCCATTTTTCCCACAAAATAAATAACATGCTCCCATAAAGCAATGTCCTTTATTATTATTAGTTTGTATAATGAGTTATTGTCCTCTTTAGAGCAGAAACTCTGAGTCATCTTTTGCAAATCAACTAAGATACCATCATCATTTTATTTCCTTTCATGAGTCTATAATACATACATAAAGAATGACCTATTCATAGTTATTTCAAAGTGCCACTTTGAGATTTATGTTTTCAAGTAGCTGATTCTTAAGGCATAGAGCATTACCTCTTTATGTATTCAATAAACATTATTCAATAAACATGCGCTGAGCATTTGCATTTCCACATCCTGTGCTTGATATTAAGGATGATAAGGTAAGAGAAACAAGCCTACAGTTTGCAGTAGAGTTTCTCAACTGGGGGTGATTATCCCAGGGGGCACTGGGCAATGTCCCAAGATATTTGTGATGGTCATGACTTGGGTTGGGGGAAGTTTTTACTGGCATCCTACAAGGCACAAGAGAGGTCCATACAACAAATAATTATCCAGTCCTATTGTCAATAATTCCAATGTCAAGAAACCCTGGTCTAGAGGGAGCATGTCGCTCACAGTTATAATTCTATAAAATAAGTCCAAAAATAAAGCTCTGGCACACAGTGCTCTCTCACAGCTCACAGAAGGCAGCACCTAGGCTTGACGGTGGTGGATGGACGTGGGTTGTGTGTGGGAACCTCCCTGAATAAAGCGTCCTCTCCTTTGAGGCTTGAAGGCTGGGGAGGAATTAATCTGGTAGATGAAGAGAGGTGAGTTTTCTAGTGGAAGGAACCTCATATGCAAATTCACAGAAGCAAGCATCATCTTGGAATGATTGGCGTACAGCATAGTTAGGATAGCTGGGGTTTAGATCCATGCAAGAGTCATGAGAAAGAAGGCTTTGAATCAAGTTGAGGGATACGAGGGTGAAAAGCCTGGAGTAGGTGGAAAAGATATTGAACCATCTCCAGTACCAGGGGAGAGCCATTGAGGGGTGATAAATAGGACGGCAACGTGGGTGCATTGCGTGCTACGCCCTTCACACAGTTGTGTGGAGCATGGCTTGGAACTAGGACTGTCAGGACCAGTTAATTGACTGGAGCAAGTTAGACATGATGAGATGGTTGGGGATGTTTGAAGATACGTTGAAGGTAGAAATGACAGGTCTTTAACAAATTCACTGTGATGAGTGAGGAAGAAACAATGCTGATGTTTTTGGCTTAAGATGCTGAGTGGATACTGGTGCCTTCATGTGAAATAAGAAATTCATGCTGAGAAAGATGCTGAATTTAGGTTTGGGCTTGGCAGTGCCACCTGTGGGTCATCTGGTCAGGAAGAAAAGACATTCTGGGGAAGGGAAGGACACTGGTTGACCTTGAGAATGCTCAGGGTAGTTGAATGTATGTAAAAGGAATGAGATTCCGTGTCAGGAATCTTAGGAACACCAAAACTCAAGGAACAGACAGGCCAGGTGGGGCTATGCAGGAAACTGAGGACTTAAAGAAAAAAAAGGCAATAGAAAAAGTAGCTGGCCAGGTACAGTGGCACACACTTGTCATCCCTACACTTTGAGAGGCTAAGGTGGGAGGATCGCTTGAGCCCTGGAGTTTGAGACCAGCCTAGGAAACATAGTGAGAACCTGACTTTACAAAAAATAAAAATAATTGTCTGGGAGTGGTGTCACATCCCTTGTCGTCCCAGGTACCCGGGAGGCTGATGTGGGAGGATTGCTTCAGCCCAGGAGGTTGAGTCTACAGTAAGCCGTGATCGCTCCACTGCACTCCGGCCCAAGTGACAGAGCAAGACCCTGTTTCAAAAAAGAAAAAGAAGAAAGAAAAAAGAGTCAGGGGTTCCGGTTAAGGCAGTTTCAGGAATGGTATTCTCATCAGTGTCAAAGAAAGATAGAAGGTAACTTGCTTAGAGCCCATTGGGTTGGGCTACATAGAGGTCACTCGGAATCCCTAAAAAAATGGGTGGTAGCAGGGCCTGTCAGAAGGCAGTGGGATAAGGAGACTCTTGGGAGGGTGAGGATGGGAGGCAGGGAGTGCAGTGAGCTCTTTAAGAAGCCTTCCCCGAAAATGGAGAGCCCTAGAGGGAAAAGGGTGATGCTTAAAGCTGGGATTAAAGTTGGCATGCTTATCTGTTGAGCACGCAAGGCCAGCAGTGTTTTATGACTTCCTCTGAGCATTTATGGTTGCTGATGTTGTTATTTTTGATATATTATAATTGTTACCAAGACTGTATGGGACCATCAACCTTTGATAGACATAATATCAAAAGCATGAAAGGATGTAGACTTGATTGAAAACATTCAACATTTCAGTTTCTTTAAAACAAAAGGGACATTCCTCTCTCGGGTGGGAAAGTGGTTCATGGTCGGAGACAAGCAGCTGAGCAATGTGTGGGTGCAGTTTGTTTTGCGTGGGGGAACACAGAGGGACAAAGAGGTCAGCTCTGAATTGCACTGCAGGCGGCAAAATGGAAAGGACGTCGTTTTAAAACCGGCAAATGAACAGAATGAAAAGCAGGAGCGCAGCCCAGAGAGCAACTTCCTGCCTTGGCATGCTGAAAACTTTTAATTATAAACGTTTGCTCGGCTGTGGGAATGCTGTCAGATAGGAGGTTCAGCGGAAGCATCTTCACCTTAAGTGAAAGAGAAGTGGTTGCATGGTGGGCTTTGCAATCGTGGGCTCAATGTGCACACGTTAAAGAGAATGTTGCGTGGTCCTCTGCAGTGTATTTTCTTGCCAACCATTCTATAAGGCTATGCTGTTCATTATGTTCATTAGATCCATTAATATTCTTCTACTGATTTTCCAGATTCTAGTTAATAATGCAGTGTTCTTCCTAACCCAGTAACTTTTCAGACTTAACAGCAGCCATTGAGAAGTTTGACACATAAAATGCAGCAGAAATGTTGAATGAAACTTAATATATTCATAAGAATATGGAATAAAAAAGAGGAGAAGCAATCAGACATGGTAACATGAATCCCCACATCATTTTTATTTGTATTTTTACTTGCATTATTTAATTAAAAGCCTTTAAAGGAAGCATCTATGGACTATTCAGACCTATAGTTATTAAAAGTGTCCAGAGAATCAGCATTCATTTGCTGAGTGAGATTTAAATACTCCAAAGAAGAGCGTTAATTCCAGGTCCTGGGGATGGATTTGGAAGCAGACTCAAAGGATAATTCTTGCCCTGTTACTTATATTCTCTCTCTTAATTAGTTTATGGCTAAAATGGGCAAACCACTACCTGCTTTACAAGGATGACACAAAATGTAAATCAAAATGAATATTTGTGTATTTCTTCTGAAACGAGGGATGAAGGTTGCTGATTTTGTAAAGTTTCACTGCAGAAACACACTGCAGAGACTGTTTCTGCATATCCATAGGGTTCAGGAATGTTGTTGGTGATTCATCATCCTACTAAGTTGGACAATAATTATCTTTAAAAGTCTATGGTTACAGACTTAACAAATGACTATTTAGACATATTGAATGTAATTATTTGATTACATACAGTATCTTCTTAAAATTAGATTGAGCCATCTGAAATTGTCATTTGTATAGGTCCAAAAAGTCAAATATTGGCAATTTCAGATGGTTCAACCTAATACAAAAGCTACATTCATCTAAGAAACAAACTACATTTCAAATCATAACATGCAAACAGAAGTGGTGGGTTTATATGCATTCTCCTGCAAGCCATTGGTTTGAATAGCATGCTCTCAACATGGAGTTAGGTTTTTCCTGTTGCTTTAAAATGCTTGACAGAATTTGTTTTAAATTATTGTGCAATCCCTTCATAAATTGGGAAGTGATGGGGAATTTTTTCAGGTGGAGCTATAGGTAGATCCGGTGAACATATTTCAGAATATACCAGCAAAACTGGTTGAGTTAGTTGAAACCCATGGTGATATTTACTTTTAAGTTGAAAATGGCTCTTAGAGTGATGCCGGTTTCAAAAAAAAAAAAAAAAAAAAAAAAAACAGAAAAAAAACCCCACAAACAAACAAAAAAACCCAGTGTTTGAAAAGCCTTATCTAAATAGACACTGTCTCTTTTGAGAAATACTATTATCGTTTATTCATTAAATAGAACAAATCAAGTTCCAAATGCCATATTGAAATTGCTGTGCATTTGTTGTTTTTTATTACAAGAATAAAAGAGTCTAGCTTTTCTTTCTCTTTTCCTTTGAGTGTTGTTTTATAAAGGAAGTCAGGCATTATTTTGTTGATAATTAAAGACTGTGTACTAAAGCACAATTTGAATAAGCAACTTTAATTAATCAAGGAAAAAAACCCAGCAACCTTCTACACCCATATTTCGGTTTCTGAGAGTGAGTAAAAAGGGTTTTCTTTTTTTCCCCTTTGAGGTTAGAAGCAGGTCAGGTCGGTAATTGGAGCTGGCTAGTCATCAGCTGGTTTGACCTGCTAGGCTAAAATGTTCTTTACTACAGGAAAGCGTAATCAGAAAACCAGATGTATCCTCATCCTGAGACTGGAGCATAATGAAAAGCAGGCAGTCCATTTATTTTCTCCAAGCCTTTCAGATTTTCGTTCAGCCATTTGGGGTTTGACTTTGCACTGGGCTGAGGAACTGCAGTGGGAGGCATTATTTAACTGGATCACAATCCAGAGATGTCCGAATTGAGACTCAAATGCTTGTATTGTCTTGGATCTCCTATTTCCTTCAAAAGTTGATTGCTATTATGTGTTTTTGCCTGAAAACAAAGAATGAACTACAGATTTCAAGTAAATAGCTAGGAGACCATTCATTACAGGCTTATCCTGATTATAAGAACATTCTCCTGAGTTCCTATATATCGTGTATCTGGGATTGAATGAGGAATAGGAGAGCATATCCTTCTGAAGGTGGAGGAAGGGTTACATACAGTTTGAACAGGCGTATTCCATATAACTCTTATTTTCGTAACACAAACTACCTTATTCTGTATTCAACCCTGTACATTTGTTTGTCCTACTTTCATCCTAAAGCTTCTCAGATGCTTCCTAGCCCAGTTCCATTATTGAAATTCACACACATGTGCTAGTTTTCATTAAAAAAGAAGTCACCTATGAACATATGTGTGCATGTACCTTTGTAATAGAATTATTGATATTCCTTTGGGTATATACCCAGTAATGAGATTGCTGAATCAAATGGTATTTCTGGTTCTAGATCTTGGAGGAATCACCACGCCATCTTCCACAATGGTGGAACTAATTTGCATTCCCACCAACAGTATAAAAATGTTTCTATTTCTCCACAACCTTGTCTGCATCTGTTGTTTCTTGAGTTTTTAATAATTGCCATTCTGACTGGTGTGAGATGGTATCTCATTGTGGTTTTGATTTGCATTTCTCTAATGATCAGTGGTGTTGAGCTTTTTTTCATGTGTTTGTTGTTCGTGTGAATGTCTTCTTTTGAGAAGTGTCTGTTCATGTCCTTTGCCTACTTTTTAATGGGGGTGTTTGTGGTATATATACACGGTGGAATACTATGCAGCCATAAAAAGGGATGAGATCATGTCCTTTGCAGGGACATGGATGGAGCCAGAAGCCATTATCCTTAGCAAATTAATGTAGAAACATAAAACCAAACACTGTATGTTCTCACTTATAAGTGGTAGCTGAACAATGAGAACACATGGTCACAGGTAGGGGAGCAACGCACACTGGGGCCTGTCAGGGGTAGGGTAGGGGGAAGGAGAGCTTTAGGAAAAATAGCTAATGCATGCTGGGCTTAATACCCAGGTGATGTGTTGATAGGTGCAGCAAACCACCATAGCACACGTTTACCTATGTAACAAACCTCCACATCCTGCACATGTACAGGGACTTAAAATGCAAATAAAAATTTAAAAAAAGAAGTCAACTAAAATGTAGTGATTTTTAAACCCAACTTTTGTAGACATAATTGTGTAGATCATGATACTGCTGGAACACTTTTAAGACAAGCTTGAACTGGTTTTTGAACATTAGGTGGTCAAAAGCTCTCTCTAACAGTGACAAAGATATTTATTGGAAACATAGATGAATAAAGAAAAAAATTCAATTTACACGACTCTTAGTCTTCTGATAGATGTTTTTAAGGACCACAATGAAGAAGGAATCTTCCCCACAAACTGCAGAAAAGACTGTTTAGACTTCTGAAAGGCCATACCATGTAGAATAAAAGGGTCAATACTGTTCTTTTACCTCTTCTAAGTAGTTTTCAAGGAAGTTAGGTCAGGAAATGATTTGGAAGAATCAAAGTGCTTAAGTACTTTATATACATATGAGTCAAAACTGGAATTATGCCTAGGGTACAGAAAAGAAACATTGCATTCTTTAGCTTCTGATTTTAATTCAGTGAAGGTGTTGAAGGAAATAAGGAATGTCTGGTAGAATCTATTCTTTTATGTGGCTTGGATATAGTTTAAAAGAATCAGGAGAGGGAGATGAGATATAACAATCCATATTAGGGATCCTTAAAAATAGTTGTGGAAGACATGTATTTTCTGAATCATCTCAGTGACACATTGCAAACCCTTAGTTATTGGAATGCTTTAAATACAACAGATGAGTTTATTATTTGTACATACAGTAGATATGTGATCCTCAAAAGGTTGGTATAATTTATCTCACCTTTTCAAACGTCTTGTCCCAGGAATTGTTCCAGGACATACAAAAGAGAAAAAACTGAGGAGAGTTTAAAAACCTCCATTCTTATCTCCCATCTTGAGCCAAGATGGTAGGTGCTTTTCCCAGATCCAAGATTGTAGAGGGAGTTCTCTTCTCTGGCTGAAGTTATCTTCTTGGGATCATTTCAGATGTTAGTCACAAAATAAAATAATTTGTGCTGGATTTCATATAACAGTGTAGCACTTTATTCTATGAAGTTATTCTACTGTGAGAAAAAAATGGAAGTGCTTTGGATCCGTGTTCCCCGTGTGACGTCTGCAATGAACGAAAGGAGAGAAGAAGTGAAAGAGCCTCGCTGATAGATTTTTGGTGATGTCCATTCTTCTTCCTTCCTCCTGAGTGAGTGAGTGCAGCGTCTCTCACAGATACCCACTCATCCAATCTGAGAGTGAGCGAGTGCAGCGTCTCTCACAGATACCCACTCTTCCAATCTGACGTTTCTCTTCTCAGCTTCACTTCCTCTTTTGTTCTCTTTGATTTTTCTGCTTTCTCTTTTGAAATTCTTGCACCCCCGCCCCAATTTTTCCAAGATTTAAAACCACTGACAGGTGGGAAGGAATGGGTAAGATTTCAGTAGCTGTGGTTGGGAATCCCTTATGAACTTAAGAACTGCACAAGTAAATAGGGCGTGTCCCAGAGAGACACTGAAGTTAGTATGCTTGGGCCTATCCTAAGGAATTAAAAAAGGAAGTCAACTCTTTGCTAGAATAAAGTTCTCTATAGTTTCTTTTTAAAAAATGTTTATAATATATTTTACTGAAACGAATATATCTAAAACATTGTTATCATTCTATACTTTCTTGCTTGAAACACTGATTTGACTGCTGGTCATTTTGGTTTTTTGTCTTGTCAAAAGTATGTTAAGAAAAGGAAAGAAATGAAAGGATAGGAAAATAGCAAAAATGGCTGTGAAAAAGGCAGAGACACTAGAATGAGCATGTTGAGTAGAATTCTCATTTCTTGTCAGTCTTTTCCAGCCTTACTCTCTGTGCTGAATCATATCTTTTTTTGACTTGGCTTTGGGAAAAATGGTCATCTGATGAAACTTTTCTTTAATGCACTGATCAATTATGTTTCTCCTCACATAGGCATTCTTCCTCTCTCCCCTCTGGACGTAAACTCCACATATTTCCGATTTCTTTGTTTCTTTTTCACCCCCATCAACAAGGTGCCTGTTCTAGATTCCATTCTCTCAAGGTTCTGCTTGCTGTGGTGACCACTAAAACCTGATGCAATGAATTCAGGGTAACATGGGCACAGAAAGTTAGATCCCTGATTCAAATCTAACCTACAGAAAACTGACAATGGAGTGCTTCTTATGTCTTTGTCAAATAGTAGTGAAGACTATCCTGTAACTTGTATGACTGTGATCGTCTTCATTTTTTTTTCCACCCCAAGACAAGAGTCTTGCTCTGTCACCCAGGCTAGAGAGCAGTGACAAAATCTCAGCTGACTGCAACCTCCACCTCCTGGGTTCAAGCAATTCTCTTGCCTCAGCCTCCTGAGTAACTGGCATTAAAGGCACACACCACCATGCCTGGCTAATTTTTGTACTTTTAGTGGAGATGGGGTTTCACCATATTGGTCAGGCTGGTCTCAAACTCCTGACCTCGGCCTCCCAAAATGCTGGCATTAGAGGCGTGAGTCCCCATGCCTGGCCTTGTCTTCAAATTTTACCCTGTAGACTACGAACTTGTGCTACCATGATTTTAATTCACCTTGTCCTTTTAACATTTTTATTTCTTCCTTTCTTAAATTTTTTTTTAACTACTTTCATCCCACTGACTAAAGCCCACTTTGTTGAAAGGACATAAAAAAAATGAGACTAAGTCATTTAAAAGGTTTTCTATTTTTTAATCTAAAACTGCATATTCTACTTAATGTAGAATTTAGATCTCTAAAATAAAACAAAATATGGCAGACATATATTCATGCATTTTAAGTGGAAGCTAAACTCTATTTCTTAGAGAAAAAAATATATAAATTATGCTGAGAGCAAATCTAGGCATGTCTTTCAAGATTTGCCTGTTTGAAAATGTTACAATGATCTTAAAACTGAATGTTTTATGTTAACTGCAAATACATTTTAAATCCAGTCACTCTGAGTCAGACTAAATGTTCTTCTCCTTAAGGATGTAAATTTCATTCTTGGGATTTTGTTAAGTAATTAATTTTGATATCAGTGTATATGCTTAGAATCAAACAATATCTTGGAAAAAAGCGTATTACAAATTTAAAGAATGACCAAGTAGAAATAAAAATGAGAAAAAAAAGAAGATTCAGTATTATAATGGTGTGTGACTGCATCCTTGTTAATTTCATGGAGGAGTAATTTTTATCAGTTTATGAAAAATAGACATTTTAATATCTCATACAGAAAAAAACAAATCTACAAAGCAAAGTTCTTTGCTTTAAGATGCATGTTTAGAAATTAAAATCATAAAATATTGAGCTAAGAGAATATTTAATCTGAGTGTAAAACGCTCCTTTAAAGCCAGTGCACAGAAGGGTGAAGACGAGTCACAGACTAGAACGTATTTGTATGACTTTTTTGGAGTGGAGGTGGTAGTTGCGTTTTCTAATTGGATACGTAGTCATTTTTACTTTATCTTATTTATTCTCCTTCCAGAATAGTACCAGGAAATTATGTTTTGGCTTCACTTCTGAATCAACAATGATGGTCGCCATCTGCAGAGGATGAGGGAGAAGGAACAGTTTAGCATGAGTATCAGCATTTCTGAGAGTAATTATGTGTTTTTAATTGACACAGTTTATATATATGTATATATATAATTTTATTATATCGACCTATATAAAATTATATGTAATTAGTATATATAATTTTAATTGATAAAGGTACAAATATATAGAGAGAGGTATTATATTACTGTGAAAAGAGAAGGTGTAAAAGCACCACAAACTAAATGATAAATGCTTTTGATATATACAAAATAAACATGGAAATGTTTACAAAGAGAATTAAATGTAAAAATGATATGAAAGAAATTAGGAAAAAAAAAGAAAGAATGAGGAAGGCATCATTGCATATTGATAGGTTAGGGAGTTTGAAGGTACTAGAACTTAAATTCTATTAAGCTTTCTCTATTTCTCTATGCTTTATTTCCCTGAGAAAGGGGATCTTAATATTTACCATATTTCCTTAGTTGATGTCTGATATTTAGCCACTTGTATTAATACCACTTTTGATTCAGATGACTTATTATTATTATTAACCATACTGCAATCCACGTGTGCAATATGTGGTGTCTTGCCTGTGTCTTCTCATTCTTGCTATCAATTCCTCCAGGTTCAGTTTCTTTGAAAACCACAGAAGGGAAAATGCAGTGGAGAACTTGTGAACAACTGGGTCAGGAAAAACTGCGGCTGCTTTTCAGGGCTCTGATCTAGGAACCCCAGATGCAAAGACATGCTGGCGTCCTCTTGCTCAGCCATTCACCAGGAAACAGGTGAGCCAGCTCACTTCATCAACCTCCGTGTGCAATGTAGCTCAACAAATAACTGATTGACAATCCTTTATAAATATTAACATGGTGCAAAAGTAATGGCAAAAACCACAATTACTTTTGTATTTGTGTACTAATACTATTGGCTGTGTTGTCACATGCGTGCATTTGGATTTACTGAGGCACTGTTTCAGAGGGTATTATCTGGACTTGTTATACATTTTGACTCACTAAGAGTAATATTCCTAATGTACTTGTTTTTTTTTTTTTTTGGCATAGAAACACTATGTTGAGTCTTATTTTAATGTTTCAAGGTTTCAAAATTTTTCAGTTTGCTAAGCAGGTATGTGTATAGAACTTCTCCTAGGGGGAAGAGGAAGACACGATTGAATGAGTTGAAGACAAGAGTTGAGCTATTACGTGTGTTGTGCCTTTGCAATATGGATATAATCTATTACTTTTTTTTTTTTAAACAAAACCCCAAAACTAATTCAGACAGATAAGTATGGTTCTTCAAATACCTTCCTTAATATTTAGAATTTCTTTAATGATTGATGTTACTCAAATATGCTACAACTCTTCTCGCGGAATTACTCTTGGAGTCATTTTAGGAACTAAAAACATAATCCATCTATTTCTTTTGGGCACAGCAATTATTTTGACCAAATAATATTATGCAGCTGGATTATTCACCCTTAGTCACCAAACTTGGCTCTGAATAGCCATTGCCTTTCCCCCCCCCCCCGCATCCAGAAATAAAGGCCACATACAAAGTCTGAAGATTGTTTACCAATGACACAATTCCAAAGAAAAGCTTAGAAAATGATTCACAAAAGGAATTTCAAACATGGAAGTGTTTGAGTGATGGCGGTGTCACAGGAATGATGTTGTCACGAAGCCACAGTGTGAAGGTGCATACAGTAGCCACATGCTGGGCATGCTGGATTATGTGTGTATGGGCAGGTGAATTCTTCAAACAGGGAGTGGAAAAGCAGAATTCAGGGACTTGTTGCACACTACTCTGTAGGCCGGTGCCCGGATACCTAGTGTGGCCAGATGTTAGACTCCAACCCTGAGATTCTGCAGCAGGGACCCCAGCACTGGTGGGTATCACTTGAGCTGCTCCAGTCTCTCTACTGGGGTGATCAGGGTACTGGGGCCAAGGACTTGTGGTGGCAGAAACTGGTTTCAGCTGCAAGCTCACACCTTGACCCATACTTGAATGCCTAAGCACTAGTCCATAATGACTTCCGTGGGCTTCTTGAAGAGGCCAGTCTGAAAGGAGTTGGCCTTCAACAGTTTACCTCCCTATGAGCTGTATCCTAAATATCTCTTGGAACGAAACAGCATGGACCCATCTCTATCAGATCTACCACCCACTAAGAATGGGTACTAGATAGAGTGACAAAGTCCTGAATCCAACTATACGTGGTTTTGTGACTTTGAATAAATCACTAGACCTGCCTGAGTTACAGTTCCTTAATTTTTAATGTGCAAAATAATTCTAGACTTGTTTTACCTTTGCAGTGTTATTATATTCTCTCCATATGACTAAGTGCCTGGAGAGTCTTCATACTGTGGCCCATTATTTTGGAAATTTATTTGAGATTAAAAACAGAGACTTTTAACTTAAATGCAGCATCTAACACATCATTTACCTACACAATAACTGCCCAGAATGTGTAAAATCAACCTACATAAAAATTAGGACACTGTTGTTCATCGTGGTAGCAATTTAAATGTTATGAGGCTTTTTTGGTTTGGTTTTTATATAAATTCCTATCTCATAATCCCTTTAGATTATCAAATAGTTGAAGAAATATTTCATTCATAAAAGCTCATAGTAGGCTTAAATGAGTTACAGGCACATCTTATATATGTGTACTCTGGCCAGATAAGCTTTGTTTTTTCAAAGATTCAATTTTAATAAGCCTTTTATAGAACTTGCTATTTCTGCAGTGACTTTCTCCACACGTCATGTAGATTGGTATTTTTTTCTTCAAGTATGCCTGGATCGTACACCCTGACATACTCATAAACTAAATGCAGAAATGGCACTGTAGAAATAATTATTTCATGCACAACATCCTCAAGTTCTTTCCACTGTTTAACCTCAGACACATTGTTCTCATTTCCACTCTTCACAGGACATTTGTTCTTTTCACTGTTCTCTACTTTAAGTGGATGAGGTTCATCTGGTTTGTTGATGTTATGAAATATGGAATTCTCATATCAATGGTTCCAAAATTATATGGGAATACTTTACATCGTGTCTTTGCCATGATGCAGCATTACCTGGCATCATATAGAATGAGTTAACATGATATTAAATTACTCCTTTTTATGTCATTCACATTTTTTATTTTCTGAGGACCTTTGTCTTACTTGCTCTCTACGAAGTGTGCAACTATGACACTGAGACAAGAAATCTCATTGTGTTTATTTGGAGTTTGATCTTTATATAAAATTATGTATATCGGTGTATTTACTTCAGGGTTTGAGAGAAGGGATGCTAGACAGTGGCATCGGAGGAAGTTCAATTATTTTGTGTTTGTTTGGCCCATCTAGTGAGATAAAACAGGTCAACAGATATAAAATAAACCTTCTGAAAATGACCTGAGCCTTTGCAAATAATGTCAGTTGACTTTTCCAGAATATTAATTTTGCTGCCCGAGATCATGAGGGTCAGGAATTCTTGAGCTAAGTGAAAACAAGCAGATGATTTCAGTTAAATTCTAATTTTAACCAACTATGACCTAGTATACATAGAGATGGCCACGCCTTCACCTTAGAGCCAAAGATTTATTGTAACTGCTCTCGTTTGGTTGTAACTGCTCTTGTTTGATTTTTCCTTATTCTTTTAAAGTCCTGATATTTACTAAAGTATTCAAAACTGGAATGGTGGTTCTCAGACTGATTGTACATTGAAGTCACACATCGAATCAGCGTAGAGAGAGGCTCTGTATGATTAAAACAAGACTACTGGGTCCCGCCCCAACTTTTCCGATTTTGTGTGCATGGGGTGGGGCCAAGGCTTTGCATTTCTAAGCAGTTCCCAGTTGATGCTGAGGCTGGTGGTCTAAGGAACACCCTCCAAGAAGCACTGGGGTGGACTACAGCAAGGAGAAAGAGGGAAAGTCATGGGCAGCATCATCACCCCCCAGTGCACGTGCCGTTGCCAATTTTCATGAAATTTAAAATAAGATTCACACCAGGAGCTAGATTTAAATCTAAATCAGAATTGAAGGATGCAGATCTTAAAAACTATAGGCTCTTGAGAATACTTCCTCTTCTTTTCATCTCTTCCTCATAATCCTTCATACTTAGGGCTGCTGCTCAGTGAATACTGCAGAACTATAGACCAGAGACTCAGAGCCGGAAAGGAGAAGTAAGCAAAACATTTGCACGAGCCTGCTCCGGAGAGGATGAGGGACTCGAGTTTTGGAAAGAATCGGGGGCTAGGATCCGGCACACCAGGCTTTCAGCGTGGACTCCTACACTTAACAATTTTGAAACGTTAAGAGACACAGCAAGACACCCCCACATCCTCTTAGGAAGGAAATAAGCTTGCCTATTGCAGGTTCAGCTGCAACATCAGCACCTAAAGCAGCAAGTGCAGATGTACAAAATGAGCCTCTGAAGGACCCACAGGGCTTGTGAGACTGCAGTGCAGCTTACATTCATTTCCATATCTGGAGAGAAAAAAGGTTTCCATTAGGCACCCAGTGTCTACAATGGACATGAAGAAGAGTCTCACAGGCATGCATTGCTACCATCCCTCTAGAGAAGAGACGCACATTGGCCGAGGGACTCCTGAGCACCTGACTTCCTTGGTAAGAGCCTCTCAAGTGCAATGGCAATGGGCGGAGCTTAGCCAAATAATCTCCTAGTAGCAGAAGTTGTCCCTTCTGTGAGATGCACATCTCAGCACACCTTTGCCTGATGTCATTTAAATGCTCAGTACTCTCACTCCTTGGTGATTAGTCTGTGCTCACAAGAAGATTCTGATTGTAGGTTGGCTTCCCCTGGGAAGGTCTGCCAATTTAATGTGTTTTGGTTCCTGCGACAGTAAATTCTCATAGTTAATGAATAAGTTGGCTTAGTATATGGGGAGAAAGAGCTGCACACACTACTTTGAATATCAGGTCCTTATGCAGTCAGTCTTTCGGGTATCTCAACAAAGAGGCTCCTGATGGTGATTTGATTTGTCCTATGGCTTAACCTTCGGGACAGAATGTCTTGGTCCTGCTAACTGAGGCTGTGTGACAGCTTTATTTCTCTGAAATTATTACACTGGCATTCTCGCTCTACACTTTAGTCTAATGAGTTTGGAAAATGCGCCTGGAAAATGTGCCTCTGTCCCTGAGCAGCAGCTTGTAAAGTGGGGCCAGCTCTGGGACCCTGGCAAATCCTTCAGCTCCGTAATGCTGCTGCACGGGGCCTTGGGGAGCTGGGCTGCCAGCCTGGGTCTTCCGTGGCAATAACCACGTGTCGCTGTGAGGTGGTGCCCAGCATTTAGTTTTCACCTGTACTATTGTTATAGTACAAATTGCTCATCCTCCCTGGGAGGCTCAGATAATGGGTCTGATGTCCGTTCTGACATGGAATTTAATAAACTTCCTAATCTAATGCAAGTTTTTGTTAAAAATAATCTCAAGGGAGAAAATGCCCATATTTAATAGACTAAAGTTTTCTGCCAGCATGTGACTTACAGACTCTTGTTTGCCTGTGAGTTCACTGCAGTCATTTCTTCAGCATCCACCAAAGCACTGCCTTTGCCCTTCGTGGTCCCCAGATCTCCATTTCTTTGTCTCCCTCGCTTCTCCCCATCAGAGCAGGCTTTGTGAGAAGGTGACTCCTCCAGGCACGCAGGGCCTCTGCTCCCAGAATGACCTGGTCCTTCCCTAACCCTCTACTGTCACTGTCTAGGGCTTAACTGAAGCCCCTAAATGGCCAATTTATTAGCTGATGACTCCAAAATCTATATCCTGATTCCAAAAGTCACTCCTAAACTCCAGGTGGAGTTGAGACAATTGTCTCCAAGCCATCGCTACCTTGATGGTAGCATTTCTCAGCTGAAAGATATTTTGCAACTCAGTTAAAGGAGACCTCACTTATTCAGCATTCAAACCAGAAACCTTGGGTTTCTCTCTCTCGTCCTTCCTTTCCGGTCAGGCATTTAGTCCCTTATTCAGACCATTCAGCCTCCTAAGGCACCATTTCTTCTGTGAATGTGTAACACTTCCACCTGGCCTATTCTTCTCTGTGGTCACTTACTCCTGCTGTTTCTGTCCATCCATGTTCCCAACCTCACTCTGCTACATCCTCTCCTGTTTAAAATGCACCAGAAAGAAATCCATGCTTTCTATGGCAGACAGATGTCCACGTGGGCCCCTCGCTTGGAATTCTGGCCTAATCCCTTCACATGGGTCTTCCAGCTCAAGCATTACGAAACTAATGGTAAATGTTCTGAAAGGTTCATGCTACCAGGACCCTGAGCCTTTTCAAATGCTGCTCCTAAAGTCTGGGATCTCTAGCTTCCTATCAAGTGCATGGCCCTGTTCTATATGTTACTCTAGACCGGGGTGCCCAATCTTTTGGCTCCCCTGGGCCACACTGCAAGAAGAAAAATTGTCGGCCGGGCGTGGTGGCTCAAGCCTGTAATCCTAGCACTGTGGGAGACCGAGACGGGCAGATCATGAGGTCAGGAGATCGAGACCATCCTGGCTAACATGGTGAAACCCCGTCTCTACTACAAAAATACAAAAAAAAAAAAACTAGCCGGACGAGGTGGCGGGCACCTGTAGTCCCAGCTACTCAGGAGGCTGAGGCAGGAGAATGGCCTAAACCCATGAGCCGAGATCCGGCCCCTGCACTCCAGCCTGGGCCACAGAGCGAGACTCCATCTCAAAAAAAAAAAAAAAAAGAAGAAAAAATGTCTTGGGCCACACATAAAATCCACTGACACTAACAATAGCCGGTGAACTAAAAAAAAAAAAAAAAATTGCAAAAAATTCTCATAATGTTTTAAGAAAGTTTACGAATTTGTGTTGGACTGCATTCAAAGCCATCCTGGGCTGCATGTGACCTGCAGCCATGGGTTGGGCACACTTGCTCTAGACAGAGGCTAAATACGGCTCCCTGCAAAGCCTTCTCTGACCTTTGCAGGTGATGTGCTTCCACCTCTGCGCTCATAGCTATGAACACAGGTTCGTAATTTTATCAGAGAACTTCTCTCATGGTACTGCTCTTGTGTCTTCTCCCCTAGGAAGAGATATCTTTGAAGGTGGAGAGTTAGCTGGATTTATTCCTCTTCTCAAGTGCCAGCCCGTTGAAGGTGCTTGAGGAATGCTTATGGGCTGAAGGGAGAACCAGTGTTATGAACTGAATGTTTGTGCTCACCCCCCACAAAAGAATGTATATACTGAAGCCCTAATCACCAATGTGACTGGATTTGAGGTTAGGACCTCAGGAGGTGATTAAGGTTAGATGAAGTCATAGGGTGGGGAGCTAATGTGTTAGGATTAGTGCTCTTATAAAGAGAAACAACAGAGTGCTCTCTCACTCTCTCTTTCTCTCTTTCTCTCTCTTTGCCAAGTGGCTATATACCAGCTAGGAAGAGGACCCTCATCAGGATATGATTAAGGTTGCCAAAGACCTTGATCTTGGACTTCTCATCCTCCAGAACAGTGAGAAATATATTTCTGTTTTCTAAGCCCACCATACATGATATTTTGTTATGATACACCAAGGTGATTAAGACAAGGTGGTTATGAATACACATGCCATTATACTGGGAACAGCTTGTACTGTGGATGAGCAAATTGCAATTTAATCTTAGACTAGGTGCATTGCTCTCTGTGCCTCAGTGTTCTCTTCTGTACAATGGGTATAATAACAAAACTCACATCAAAGGATTGTAGTGAGGATGAAGTAAAATAGTATGGGTAAATTTGCTTAGATTGCTTAGAACAATGGCTGGTACTTAGTTAGCATGCCATAACTATCAGTTATCATTGTTATGACCTATAGATATTCCTACAGAAAGCTAGAATACAATCATTTAATGCAAGAAAAGCCATTTAAGAATGGCATTGCTTTTATTTTTTCTTCCCTGACTGTTCAACAGATCTCTATTGACACACACTACATGCTGTGCACTGTTTTAACTGCTGGATACGGAGCAGAGAAAAGCCCAACAAAGCCATGTCCCATGGGCAGAGGCTTATACTTTAGTGGAGCAACAAGCAATATGAAAACCTAAGTACAATGAGAAAAAAGGGGTAAAAAGTGTCAGCTGGAGGGTCCCATTCTTTCTGGTCCTGGAAGGACAGGTCTGGTGAGCCGGGAGCCCCTGGGAAAGGCAGCTGCTCCACAGGGGAGGCGGGCACACTGCTCCAAGGATACTGATGAATTCTAAAGTATTAAAAGTGAGTCAGAAAGAAAGGGGAACAAGACAAACAAAAGCCCCAAACAGTCATGGACTTGGTATGTGTTTCTGTCCCAGTGAGGGCCTGACTGAGTAGATAAAGCTCCATAAAACGGGGAAGGACCTTTGTTCTTTTCCTCTCTGAATCCCCACTACCTAAAAGTGTATGTGCAACACAGTGGCTGCTCAATTAAAATTTGTTGCCTGAATGAATGGAAGATGGAGCTTTGAAAGTTTCTAAAGAATTTGGAATTTTTCCTTAGAGCAATTAGTGCCACTACAATCTTTTGAATAGTAGAGGGACAGAACATACAGGGTTTTAATTAGACTAACCCCAAGAGGTGTGAAGAATGGATTTACCAGGGGCAGAGAGACCAAGGGTATGGAAGCTGTTACTGTTATTCTTTTGCAGGAAGATAGGACTAGGATTGGGGTGGAGGCAGGAGAAATACGGGGAATGGGTGGGCAGAAGGCACGTTGTGAAAGGGTACATACCTGTGGTCTGGTTGCACCAGGCTGACCAGGAAAGCCAAGTTTAAAGTGGCAGCAAAGCTGAAGACAGGCCAAGTCAACACATAGGCTGAGGGAGAGGCCATGGAGGTGTTCTGGTGTAAGGCGGGAGGCAGATCCCTACCACTGATAACACCGCATCTCTTGGTTGTTCTGTTGGAGGTGATGAGTTGGGTTGATGACGGGTACCTGGCAGGTGCTCAGCTGGTGCACACCAGTGAGGCTGTGCTGATGGCTTAAGGGGAGCTCGTGCCTTTTGCTGTGGTCACTGCCCTGGCTGGGGATGCTCCTGCCCTTGCAAGGAGTACAAAGTTTTGATGCTATCCCTGACTGTGCTGACGTCTTCACTTTCCGTCAACCACTTGCTCAAGGTACACATATCACTGTCTCCAATCTGACAGGTGTTAATTATGATTTGTGCTGAGAAGAAAGCAACAGAATATGCCTCTACTGATATGTACCAAATATATCTGTCTTTCTGGGTACTGACATGCACTGGATAAGAAAAAGGCTCTCAGGTTGGGGGTGGTTGGAAAGTAAAAGGATAAAGAATAGGCATCTTGAAGATACACTACCTTGAAGTGATACACTAAAGCCATTTGGAGACAGAATGGCTGGAAAGACCCTAAAGAAGAAAACAACACACAAAAGGGAGAGAGTTAATATTTGTTTTATTGGGAGAAGTTTCAGAGTCTGGCTACAAGAGAGAATGCAAACAAATGTGAGAGGGTGTTTAATCTGCCCATATCATCAGACCCACAGGATCATTAGTAGTTACAAATGCTAATGATACAAATCCACCTAAGAAAACCATGTTTTTAAAAATAGACAGTAGTGTAGTGCCTGGTGTGTACATATATTTTGCATCATCTTGAGAACATCTGAAAATTTTCTACTGAATAATCCCAAGTGGGCAGACAAGGTCATGCATTAATTTATTATTTCAACAAATATTTGGTACCTCCTCTGAGTGAGGTGATATGCCAGGCCCTGGGAAGACATTACAGGCAAAACACAGTTTCTGCCTCATCGAACCTATAGTTGAGTGGGGCAGAAGTCACAGCCCAAGAGGATGATGTTTCTTTGAAGTATGAATTTGCTTTTATAAATTCACATAAATACAAAGTATATCTGTGTTTGCTCTAAAATGCATTGCTTTAAATTAATGTATACTCGGTGCAACTCTCCATTCAAAAACTCATGTTATACCAGAAGAAACGGCAATATATTTTCTATGAGCTAATTTAAATGGTATTTGGAGCCCCTTCCTGCATAGCTGACTGATATAGTCTGACTCTGTGTCCCCACCCAAATCTCATCTTGAATTGTAATCCAAATTGTAATCCCCATGGGATTGTAATCCCCAAATTGTAATCCCCAAGGGACCTTGTGAGAGGTGATTAGACGGTGGGGGCAGTCCTCCCATGCTGTTCTTGTGATAGTGAGTGTGTTCTCATGAGATCTGATGGTTTTATAAGAGGGTTTCCCTTTTTCGCTCGGCCCTTCTCATTCCTGCCACCATGTGAAGAAGAACGTGTTTGCTTCCCTTTCTGCCATGATTGTAAGTTTCTTGAGGTCTCCCTAGCCATGCTGAACTATGAATCAATTAAACCTCTTTCCTTTGTAAATTACCTAGTCTCAGTAAATTCTTTACAGCAGTATTAGAACAAACTAATACCCTCGCAGGACAATTTGACCTCAGTATATCTTGACTTTCCCCTTCCCCCTTCCAAGACCTGTATTCAGCGGGCCTAAGGAAGGTCAAGACCTTGGAAGTGGGAAGCCCTGTTTAACTGTTTCTTCCAAGACAGTTCTCTCCAGCTCACTGTGCCCACAGGATAGGCACTGCTGACTCTGGGGCTCCCCTACTGTACTTGGTGCATGAGGGTCTTCTCCAGGCTGCTCATGGTTCCTCCAACTGTTACTATCCCCAATCTGGGCTCTTGCCAGCCCCAAAGATCTGCCTCTTGACAAGTATCCATTGCTCCAAGATCCGGAGAACTCCATTCTTACCAGCCTGCCTCCAGCCATCCTTGACCATCTCTTTCTCGTCTTGAGAAAATCTTTCGCTCTTCATGATTTTTGCAAGGATATTTTGCCTGCAACGAACGCTGTGAGGTAATTTTAGAAACACAATACTAAGCTTTTTGCTGGGACAGGACTTTATGGAGCCCTTGAGGAAATAGGCTCAGCCCATGCTACTGGCTTCAACAGAGAGAAGAAAAGGGATCTAATATGCAGGAAAAGAAAATACAAGTGAATATCTTATCTAAAAAAAATTCCCAGCATAAATGTTTTATTTTCCTCATATCATCTAGGATACTATTATGTTTAACTTTTGGCCTTAATCCCTCAGATGTCACAATAATTAAATTTCTCTTACTTAACAAATATTTTCTGAGCACCTCTTATGTGCCAGGGACATTGTGAATACAGTGGGCAAAAATTCCTGGTGCTCAGGGCTTGCGTCCTAGAGCTGAGCTAAGGGACTGAAGGCAAGAAGGCTCTCAAGGCATCCCCACTTCTAATGTCATTATCCGGTTGCTCATGGGACTTCAAAGGTTTTATGAGGTTGAGCAGAAACCAAACATGGTCCACTTTACTGGCTGATTTTTCAGTCCATTAAATGAGATTTTTAAGTAGTATAATAATTGCTTGGTCACCCGACATTAGTCATGAAAGTACATTTGAAGAGGGGTCAGACCACAGACCACTTTTTAAAAGACCCTCCTTTACAAAATTTTTTTTATTAGAAGACTTTTACTGCGAAATCATAGGGAAATATTTCTTCGGTCCAAGAGAATTGTCTTTCTGCTCTTTCTTCCCCCAGCCTAGAGGCCACCTACTTCAGATTCCCTTCGCAGTGTTTGTTAAGTGGTTATTCTTATGCACTGCTAATGCCCCAAACACAGCTTTACAGAAGACAGAAAATTTGAAAAGGCACTGAATATAAAAATAAAATATTCTCAGGGTACCCTTCATGTAGATTTGCTCAGTGGAGGGAAATGGACTTTAAAATTAGACCATTTGCGTTAGAAACCCTAAGAAGCAAAGTTCCTCCATTCTGAAATGCAGAAGTTAAAATCCAGGCCATTTGAAGACAGCTGGGGTGGCAGGGAGGAGAGGGCAGGACATGTAACTTTGTGTGACAGGCCGTCATGGCAACCGCAAAGGAATCCCCACCCCAGGGTGTATGCCATTCACAAACAAAGGTGCTACCCTGCAGTCTTCAGGGGGAAACGTCTGGCCTTTTATCTTCTGCGAATTCCCCAGGCTCTAGGGAGGCCACACAAAGCAGGGGCTTTTTTTTTCTGTGCTTACTCAGTCTCACTAGAAGGGGCCCTCTCTTCTAAACTCCGTTTCCTTTCCTGCCTCCCCATCCCCCACCCAGCTAGCTTCTGCCCCTCCTGCCTGCTCCCCCTTACCCAGGTGTGTCAGTGCAGTACTTCCCGTTCCTCATATCCCTGGGGACGCCCTCAGCTTCTGGATCACAGTCACCCCGCCCTCTTTCCTAAGTCAGGCTGCTAAGCGTTAGGGAGGCATTTACTCTTAGTAAATTCTAAATTCTTAGTGGGGCTCCTCCCTCCTTGCACGCCCTGCCCTAGGGTGTGTGGCCTTTACTTTGTGAGAGGTTCCCGGTTTTGCTTTTTCGAGGAGAGGAAACAAGTCATTTAAAAAGATAAGCACTGAGCCAGGTTTAAGCGAGAGCACAAAAATAAGATCATTAAAAACTACAATTGAAGCCATGTCTGACTTCTTGTCTAAAGATCAGGATTCTTGGCCTTTGTCACCACTGCTGAGTTCTCCTTCTCAAGGGCCCAGTTTGCCTTTTATAAGCTTCAAGTGAATTGTCTTATTTGAAAGATATCCTCTGCTTAGACAAAAGGAAATCTAACTTATTCCTTCATCATCACATGTCCTCAGCCCCTGATTTGATCTCGGAACAGGGCTCCAGGCAAACAATGTCCCCTGAACTCTCGCCTCGGCTTTCCCAGCCTCCTCTCCTCGTTGCAGTCGGGGCTGCCTGACGCACACAGAGCATGCTTACTTGTCACAGACTGCTGGGATGCAAAACGATGAGAATTAATGCTGTTATTAAAGGATTTTTAAATTAAATGTGCAGTTTAGAGCCACATGCTGCCTTCTTAAAGGAAGAGAAGTTTAAGTAAAAAAATCTGACAGATATTCGTTCCGTCTAGCGTGGCAGAATTTGTGGTAGATTACCGTCTTTGATTTCTGTGGGCTTGGGTTGTTGGGTCCACTTGCACATGGGCTGTGGGAAAGAGTTGCACTTTTGTAATTTGAAAACATATGGGACATATGGTAAATATTACACCCATAACTGTTACGAAGTTCTGTTTCCTTGAAGGCCCTTTCTTTTTTGCCTGTACCCTCCAGGGGATTACTTGCAAGAACCCCATTATCTTTCTACCTCTATTTTCCCCTAAAGTCGATTTGCTTTATTCTGAGGCTTTAGAATCCCAGTGAAAAAATCTAGAAATCGAGTGTTTATTTTTCGCCATGCATGACAATACAATATTCTACAGCTTCTGGTCTCCTCTTGAGCTAATGTTTATTCTGCTTTTCATCTTTGTGTTGAAAGATATAGGCTTTTAAAAAATGTGTTTGTATGTTTTCTCTTTGAGGCCATCCTCCCCCTATTATATCTGTAAGTGAATCAATTAAATAGGTATTGACAAGTTATTACCCTAGGCAAATCCAAAAACCAACCAAGTCTCAGGATTTAAGAAACGATATTATAATGTGCAAAATGATAAAGGTTATTATACAGTGCAAAGTCCTATGGGAATGCAAAGGAATGAGACATCATGTCTGATTAGAATGATCAAGAACAACTTTATTGCAGAAGACACATTTGGAATAAGCCTATTAAGGATGTTGTAAGAGGCAATATGGATAACTCAGGGTTCCTGCTGGGCGAGGCTGCGAGGGGAATGTGTTTGTAGGCTGCTATGTGGCCTCTCCCATTGTGAGACAGCCTACTGGATGCCAAAGTTGGAATGGTCCAGAGCTGACAATGATGGGCTGGTGGTCCCCTCAAAGGTATACTCACCGGTACATAAGTCACCTGTGAATGGTGCAAGGGCATAGCATGGTGTGTGGCCATTTCTTCAGCTTCTCTGAATTAGGTTAGCCAGAGGGATGGCCCAGGAATGTGCATTTATAAAAGTTCACTGGTTGACTCTAGTGATCAGGTTTGAGAACCACTGGGACTAAAGTACAGCATAATTAGGAGAACTATCTATGTCTCTAACTGTAAGTTCAGGGCTATACCCCAACAAGGTAGTTCAACCCAACAGTGAGCTAACGCATTTGCCTGTTTTATCCAATCCCCTTTTTACATTGAGTCAGGGTAATTTTTCTAAAATGTCAAACAGACTCATGAAATACTTCAGAGGCTCCCCACTGCCCCTAGGAAAATGCCTAATTGTTAACATGAACCACATGATGCTCTTTGATCAGATTCTTGCCCACTTTCTCGTCTCATCTCTTCCCATTCCTCTTTTCACATTTCCTGCTTCAAACGTCCTTTTCCTCTCATCTCTAAGCCTTCTCCCTTGGCTGAGCGTTCAGGGGGCCCATTCATTCCTATCTGCTACCCAGCAGTACTCTTCCCCCAGCTCTCCCTAGAAACCACTTCCTGTACAAGGATTTCCCTAATACCTCCATCTACCCGGAAGCCTGCCTTTTATGATCTCAGAGCCATTTCTCTACTTTGAACTAATTGCTTATTTGTCTGTTACCTTCCAGAGAATAAACTTTGTGAAAACAGGAGTCAACTCACCTTCCTCAATCTTGCCCTTCTAGGAGCAAGAACAGTCTTGGTATTCACGAAGGATTGGTTCACCTTCTCTCAGATACCGAAATTCAAGAACACCCAAGTTCCTGGGCAAAAACTGTTTAGCAAAAAAACTGCCTAGAATGATATCATGTTACTCTTTGTACGGTAACATAATACAAACCTTTATAGCATGGCAATTATGGCCCAAGTTCCTGATATAAAGTCTCACAGGATTTGCATATAACCTGTGCACATCCACCCATCTTCTTTAAATTGCCTCTAGGTTACTTAGAATGCCAACTACAACGTAAATGCTGTATAAATGGCTTTTATACTCTATTTCTTAGGGAAAAATGACAAGAAAAACAAAAACTGTACATGTTTAGTGCAGACACATTTTTTCCCCAAATATTTTAGATGTGAAGTTGGTTGAATCCACAGATGTGGAACCCACAGATACTGAAGGCCGACAGAGTGTGCTCACCATAAGCATTGTTGAAAGGATGATTAAATGAAAAAAAAATGCATAAGGAAATTGAAAACATATTTCTCTCGGGGTCCTACAAAAACAAAAACTGAGGAACAAATTTATAAACAAACAACAGAAAAGAGACCGACAGAATTCTTATGTTTTTGCTGAAATATAATCTAATTTCTAAGTAGAATTATACTTTACAATTTGCTAGTGATAACTAAATTATATCACAGTACATTATCTTCAAATGGTTTTTATTGCTATTGCTATAACTTCTTTTAAGTGTATCCCTCTGATTCAAAAGGCTAACTCTGAAAAAGGCAAAATGCTCCAAGGACAATTCTAATTCTCATTTTTCAGATCTAGTATACTTTTTAATCTGCATTTGGAAATTGTTTAGTTAACATACTAACAAATAATTGAGAAAATGTGTTAAAAGATGAAATAGCACACTAGTTCAAAAATGTTATATGCCTTGTAACAAAAATATTTAAGATAAATTTGCTTCCTGAATTTTCTAAAATTCTAATGTAAGAGTGAGACATGTTCTCCCTGATATTTTAGGAACTTTCTAAGTGGTGCTAACTTCTTAAATTTTTATAGTCATTCTACCAGTGTTAAGTGATGTTAGAAATTTTGCTTGCATTTACATTTCTAGTAACTTTAAAAATCCTCCCAGTTCCACGACTTTTAACCTAGGATCCAATAACCACACCCCCCACCCCCCGCCGCCATCAATGGATTTTCAGGGAGGAGAGAGTGTCTACAAACCTTCTGCAGTTGCGTGTAAACCTATGTGGATTTACTTATGTACCTCTGACTTGGGTGAGAGGTAAGTTTTATGAGATTTTCAAGGGGCTTTGTCTGAAAGTGTCCCGAGATGTTTCAGGAACCTGGATAGCTGAGTCCCAATTTGCACCTAATTTATCGTAAAGCATCTGACCACAAAGTAAATATATGTCACCAGGAAATAGGTACCGTAAAAGTGACTAAGCCTGCAAAGAAAAGTACAGAGTACAGGTTTTATTGCTCCAAATGGCTTGGGGTCTGATAAGGACAAGTCAATCTGGATTGGCACAGTAGACACAGGCATTTAACAAGGTTCTCCACCAAACTCTTAAGTACTGCATCTTGAGAAAAACCCTTTGGTGGTGCTGTAAGTGATAAAAAACAAACTTAAGACACAGATTTCTGCTCTCAAGGAGTGTAAGTGTGTGTGTGTGTGTGTGTGTGTGTGATGTATACATATACATGTATGTGTGTGAATATGTATACATATATGTATACATCACACACATACACACATAAGCATGTGTGCCCTCTCGCACACACATATCGTTTTTAAAAAGATTGGTAGAGATTCACTTCAAATGGTCATGGGAGCATTCGAGAGAAAAGAAGAGAAGATTGATTACAACTGCAAGATTTGGAAGGGTTTCTGGAAAAGCTGGGATTTAAGCTTATTCTTCAATAGACAAACTGAGAAAGAATGAAAAAGGGAGAGGTACTGCAGACAAAAGAGATCTGTTGTAAGTGGAAGGAGAAGAGCACAGTCTTTGGGGCAGGGAGTGGAGGAATACAGAGGACCTAGGTGTTTCTTTCCAGGGAGTGGAGTCTCATGGAGAACAATCCTGGAATGATAGGGAGGAACCAGATAAATATTTGAGAACTGGGCTGGGCATTTGTACTTTACTCCATATGTGATCAGAAGTCATTGAAACTGAGTCTAACATAATATGATCAGAGTCCTGTTTGGAAACATGGTTTTGACAGCAGTATGTCAGATGTGTCGGAGGAGGACAAGACTGGAAAAGTCTATAACACAGAAGACTACGTTGAAGTCTTTGAGTGGGGCAAGATGACGAGCTTTATGAGAGTATATCCACGGAGCAGAAAGAGAGGGCGTAGATTTCCTTAGAGGGGCTTGTCAGGTTTCCATGTATGATTGGATGTGCATGTAAAATAAAATGGTAAATTAAAGATCATTGTCAATTTTTAACTTTAATTTCCTGGTCAGTTCATGATGCCATTAATTAAAGTGTAGAATAGAGTTAACGTTTAATTTTTTTCTTTTTTTCTTTGAGAGGAGGCACTGTGGTCTATTTTGAGCATGTTTTTAGGATTCCTGTGGAAAGGTGTCATCCACGGCTGGAAATGTGAGTGTGGGAAGATGAGGGCTTGCAACATGGGCAGGGAAGTCATTTGCAAACTGGTGATAGTGGAGTCATAGAATGTACAAAATTTTAAAAGATGACAAAGAAAAGAAGGAGACTAGGCCAGAGGGTTTCAAATACTGCAGAGGTTCACCTGGGTGAGAATGGAAGGCTGGCCAGTGTGTTAGATGATTGGGAAGGCATTGGTTTATTTTACTGGAGAAGTTCCAGTAGAATTGAAAGCCAAAATGCAGACTTCATGGAATTTAGGGATGATGAAGAAGTCAGCAAATGAAGAGAGTGAACAAGTCTTCTAAAATTTTAGCTGTAAAGGGAAGAACAGTAACACAGAGACCAGTGAGACTAGGTGTGTGTCATGCAGGGCTAGGATAAAGGAGATTTTGAACTTGTCTTCGGTTGACAGGAAAAAGTCAGCAAGCCCGGGCACAGTGGCTCATGCCTGTAATCCCAGCACTTTGAGAGGCTGAGGCGGGCAGATCTTTTGAGGTCAGGAGTTCAAGACCAGCCTGGCCAACATGGTGAAATCCTGTTTCTACTGAAAATACAAAAAAATTAGCCAGGTGTGGTGGTGTGCACCTGTAATCCCAACTACTTGGGAGGCTGAGGCAGGAGAATTGCTTGAACACAGGAGGCAGAGGTTGCAGTGGGCCGAGATTGTGCCACTGCACTCCAGCCCGGGTGACAGAGTGAGAACCTTTCTCACAAAAAAAAAGATAGCAGAAGAGAAACTGGAGATAGGAGAAAAGAGAGAGGATAATTGATGAAGAAAGGTTGTAGGGAAATATGTAAGCACTCTGAAAAAAATGGATACAAATAGATGAAGAACAAGAAAGAACTGTGAGCTTTTCCAAGTTGTGGAGACTTACTTCAAAAAGTCAAGGGCCAAAAGGGCCAAGACTCATTGTATATCTCTGTGCCTCTAGGAAAAGCAAATTGTGGCTGAACTTAACAGTAAGCAACTTCGTGGCAAGACAATAGCTTGTTTAAATTGGACATATGTTACCGCATCCAATTTTGTTGAGTGCAAAGAGAAATCATATCAGGCTGGTTTTCATTGACACAGGGCATCTACTTAGTACAGGTTTTCATGTTTGTGTTTGATGACTAGGCCACAAAGCATCCTACAGATTTAAAAAAGTATTTTGAATATAAAGTATTTATTCAGTCTCAAAATAAAACTCTTATCATGGCATTGAGCCAACATCGTGTTAGTTCCATAAACAAATGTCAGTGAATTTAACACAGTAGTCGCACAGATTAGGTTTGTGTGCTCCACTGTGGGCGCTGATGGTTTTTTAAAAAAGGCAACAGGCTGGGCGCAGTGGCTCACGCCTGTAATCCCAGTACTTTGGGAGGCCAAGGCTGGCGGATCACGAGGTCAGGAGTTTGAGACCAGCCTGGCCAACATGGTGAAACCCTGTCTCTACTAAAAATATAAAAATTAGCCATGCTGGGTGGAGGGTTCCTGGAATCCTGGCTACTCGGGAGGCTGAGGCAGGAGAATTGCTTGAACCCAGGAGGCACAGGTTCCAGTGAGCTGATACCGCAGCACTGCACTCCAGCCTGGGCGACATGGCAAGACTGTGTGTCAAAAAATAAAATAAAATAAAATAAGATAAAAATAAATAAAAAAGAAGTCACTCTTCATACCTAGTGACAATTATTTTCATGCTATTATCATCCCTTAGGTATACAGGAAGAGATGTCCAGAAATGAAATAAAATTTGTAATTTGCGCAACTTAATATACCCCACAAATATATATTCAATGCTTGTTGTAAACAAAATACAGGCTAAGGACTGGGGAATCTACAAAAAGGAGCTACTACTACAATGAGAATGACCATTTTTTTACATTCAACCATATCCAAGGAATTTTCTTAAATATTTTATCTTTTCAAAAACTTAACAATGTATAACTATATTCCAGATGAGAAAACTAAAACTTCAGCAGTAAAGTCACTCCTTCAAGATCACACAAAAGCTGCTCGGGGTAGAAAAGGGGTCTCTGTAACTGGAGCTGCTCAGTACTAGCTCGTAAGAACAGATTTTTAAATTTCCAAGAAGTTTTTTAGCTGTATTAATAAACACAGCTATTTTTATAATGTAAATTACATATATTTGTATAAACTATATTTTAAAAAGATTTTAGCCTGGCTGCAGTTGCTCCTGACTGTAGTCCCAGCACTTTGAGAGGCCGAGAAGAGTGAATAACTTGAGCCCAGGAGTTTGAGAGAAGCCTGCAGAACAAAGAGAAATCCCTGTGTCTACAAAAAAATAAAACCATAAATTAAAAAAAAAATTTTTAAACTTCCTCAAAATTCATTACTTTCTAATTATTATACTACATTTTGTGATTGTTTGCTTTTGCCGTTATTTACTGTTATTTTATCTGTATGATGAAAATGCTGCATAGTGGTGTGTTCTTACTTGCATTTTCTCATTCAGTGACATCAAGCTGGCTGCTTGGAATTGGCTATGACAGCAGTATTTACACTATAGAAATTGACAAACGTTACCTATCAGGCTGTTTTCTTCCCTGAAGTACTGGTTGTTCAGCATTTACCAGCACACCACCAAATTTCCACATAGGTCTGCTAGCCACAAATCCCGGTCTGCTGGTGGAGGGCAGGTGAGAATACTTCCACTGGTGATCTCACTCTCCTGGCCTCAGACATTTGTACACATAACCTGCTATATAAAGTTTTATGTAACTTCGCAGCAGGCTAAGATCTGGGCAGCAAAGACAGGTTCAGAGGCAGTTTGATGGAGAAGACAGAATTTGCTTTTGGTTTTGAAAGAAAAGTTGAATTCAGACGTGTGACAACGTCTGTGAAAGAATAAGGTAGAGGGAAGAACGGAAATGAAAGAAGGAGGAGGATAAAACATGGGGTGTGGGCCTGGCATGGTGGCTCACGCCTGTAATCCCAGTACTTTAGGAGATGGAGGTGGGCGGATCACCTGAAGTCATGAGTTCAAGACCAGTCTAGCTAACATGGTGAATCTCTGCCTCCAGTAAAAATACAAAAATTAGCCCGTGTGGTGGCGGGTGCCTGTAATCCCAGCTACTCAGTAGGCTGAAGCAGGCGAATCACTTGAACCTTAGAGGCAGAGGTTGCAGTGAGCTGAGATGGCACCATTGCACTCCAGCCTGGGTGACAAGAGTGAAACTCCATCTCAAAAAAACCCACCACAAAACAAAGCGAAAAGCATGTAGGTTGCAAAAGAGACAGTACAAGTTTGGCAGGGGGATGCATGAAGCAGCATAGTGAAAGGCCCTGTGATGGGTTAAGGAAGGTCCTTCCTTAAGCCTTTGAAGGAATTTGATTAGAGAATGACAAACTCAGAGCTTTGTGTGATGGCAGAGCAGAGGTGACTGAAAGTAGGGATATCCTGTTGGAGACTATTCTGGTATTAGGGAGTCAGTATAAGGAGGGTACAACGTTTTTGGTTGTTGTGATTGGGAGACTGTAAGAGACTCCCTGAAGTGGATGTGGTGATTGCTGAGATGTGGAGAGTCAGAGAATACCGCTGAAGATGACTCTGAAATTAGCCTCTGGGAAACTTAAACCAGATCCTGCCAACCTCCTGTTGAACCTTCAAACAACTTAATGCCTGATTTTAGGAGTCCAGAGTTGTCCTTCGCAGCAGCCCCAGGCAAGGAGGCCATCTTAGAGAACAGCTGCTCATCATTACACAAAAGAAAAGACGATTTATTAGATGCCCTAGGAATGTTTGACTCTGAATTGGTGGTTTTCAATCAGGGTAACTAATCAGGAACTGGCTACTGACATTCTTCCAGTTTGTTGTTTTTGTTTGGTTGGTTGGTTTTCTTTGGCTTCTTTTTCTTATTGGGGCATCATAACCATTTTTCACTCTCTCATCTCACACTTACTTCTTTGTTTTTTTAGTATTTGCATAAATGTACTAAAAAGCAACGTTCTGATCAGGGAAGTTTCCATTCCAATTTAGTGACATGGTAGAAAAATAGGCCATGACATATTGATTTTCATATACTACACATCAGATCATGTACCGGAAGTACAGTATAACTGCTTTAGATTTAGTATAATTTGATATAATATGTTAATTTATTCCTCCTCTTGAACTTAGATTTGGAATCACAGAATCTGGATTTGTTATAACTCTGCACATTTATTGTTTTGATATCTTGGAAAAATAATAGTTTCAGTACTCTGAAACTCAGTGAACTCATGTAAAAAATGAGAATAGACCAAAATTCGTATTTCCCAGTGTGTTTTTAAGTATGAAAAGAAATTTTATATAGAAAGTCTTCTGTCTGTTTTAATGTGCTATATAAGAGTGTTGGATGCTATAAATAATTTCATAGTAAGAAAGTAATATTGTTGAAATGCAGTTTTGAACTTTGATAACATTTGAAGGAATGTGAGCCATCCATGCAGGTAGCTTTTCAACATATTAACATTTTTTGAGACGGAGTCTTGCTCTGTCACCCAGGCTGGAGTGCAGTGGCCCGATCTCGGCTCACTGCCAGCTCCGCCTCCCGGGTTCACGCCATTCTGCCTCAGCCTCCCGAGTAGCTGGGACTACAGGCGCCCGCCACCACGCCTGGCTAATTTTTTGTATTTTTAGTAGAGACGGGGTTTCACCGTGTTAGCCAGGATGGTCGCATTCTCCTGATCCGCCCGCCTCGGCCTCCCAAACTACTGGGGTTACAGGCGTGAGCCACTGTGCCCAGCTCAACATACTAATATTTTTGAACTTGCATTTTGGAGTGTTCTTTTTAGGTTTCTCTGAGGTGGATTGACACTTGCTGTATCACGGGCAATGGTACGGAAATTTGTTGATTTTCCTTTACTGTTTTCATTTTAAATCTGATCTGGAGAACGTCACGCTGCCACTTCGACCTTGACGACTGTAGCACCGTTCTGCACACACTGGGAGGAGGAAGGCGCCCACTTCTAAAGTGACGGACATTCACTGTCCATCCAACCGGGTGCAGTTCCCGGAAGCGCATGCGCAGCTCGCCCTCTGCCCAGCCACGCCCCTCCCAGGAAGCTGGAGGAGCACATGGTATTTTGACACAAGCTGGGATTAATTTAGGATCAAAGTTGTCCCTCCATCTGTCTCTTCCCAGTGATTCAGTACGGTTTAGTAGCACTTTGTTGGTTCATTGTTTTAAGTTTGGTTCAAAATTTCCCCCTATTTGGGAACATTTTGGTTCTACTGAAAGTGCCACTGTTCCTGATGGTAACATCACTCAAGAGAGGGATCCTGGTTGTCCTTCTGCCCTGTAAAGTCAGGGAGGGCTTCACTCACTCTGTGCGCTTCCTAACAGAGATGCATTTGCTGAGACGCTCTGCGGATCTGACAGTAGCATCTGCTCCACAGACTTTAATGGATGCTGCTTCTGCCTGCCAGAGTAATATATGTTACTTTACTTGCTATGGCTAAATTATTTTTCAAAATCGAGTGATGCAGCTACTCGAAGATTTGAAATCCTTTTACATGATGGATTTTCCCTTTTCTTTCTGAAATTTCCTTTTTGAAATATGGCTGATGTCTTTGTTATTTCTCTTATTGGTAAGCTGCATTTTAACTGCTAATATGTTTTCTTGAGGCAAGCAATTGCCAAGCAACTGAAAGCATAAAGGGAAATTTGTACTATGTAAATGAGGGACTTAATGCATTAATTAGATGGATTGGAACATTGTATTTCCATGTGTTTCATGCCTTAATTCTCAAGCCGAAGGTTGGAACATCCAGGAGGGGGAGGCTGTGATGGGTTCCAAGTGGATTTTGGAAACCAGAATCCTGGAGTTTTGAAATGCTGTGTGGTCATGGTAGGAGCCAAATGAAGTAGGAAAGAGCGGTGGATTCTCTTTAAACCATGTTGTTATGTTGTAATGAGACCGTATTACAGAGTTTCTGAAGTGCTGTTTGGTAGATGTGGTCTCTAATAAATGAAAACTGTATTTATTTTCACGTTCCACAGTGGTAGGATGAACCAGCAAACCCCTTCCCTCCTTTCTCTATCTGAGGGAAGCCCAGAATCCAAAGAATTTAATCAGAGCTGGCATCCTGAAGCTGGCATGATTCCTCCTGGGTAGCAAAGACAGCAACCAGTGACAGCTCCCCAGTGTCTCTTGTAACACAGCCAAGCCTCAGTCAGAGCAAGAGGAGCCGATGCTCCTTCAGCCATAAAGGCGAAGGGAAATTCAGCAATGGCAGAGCTTTTCCTAATGGCAAGGCCAAAATCCTGTTCAAAGGAGACATGTCTTCTATGATATTTGTTTTTTTCAGTAATTGACTCACTACTCAAAAGGTTGATTAAACACCTACTCTATGCTATGTGCTAGAGATAAATTGAAAAACTAAACAGATATATCCCTAGACTCACAAGGTTGAGAGTCTAATGGCAAATAATATCACTGTTGAATGTATAGTTAGTTACAAACTGCAAAAGTTGCTTTCAAGGAGAGAAATGCAGTTTCATGAAAATATATCACAGAGGAAACTGGGAATGGGGTTGAGAAAGAATTATCTGAGAAAATTATGAGAACAGGAGCTACAGGATGAGTTAATATACACAGGTAACAAGGTTAAATGTTTTGGTAGGTGGTTTCTTATTCAATCTATTCTCTACTTAATAAGCAAAGTTTATTTTTTATATGTATTTTTACATATTACATTTTAATTTGATACAGTCATCTTGACACTGATAATATGATGGAAAGATTCATTGGATACAGTTACTTTGATATGGAGAAGGTTAAGGTTATTTGACAAGGTTAAAAATCAAAACCAACCCTCCTTCCTTCCTTCCTTCCTTCCTTCCTTCCTTCCTTCCTAGTGCTTTTAACAGACACCCTGATGTCAACCTGAGCTCTACCTGTCCTTGGTGCTTATGACACCCCGACCATCCCATCTCTTACCCATCTTTATCCTCATTCTAACTCTCAGACCAACTCCTGCTTTATCTCAGGAAGCAGATCATATTCTCTTCATTTCCTGTGTAAAATTCATTGCTGTCCCTTCAACAATGGCTTCCTATAGCCTATGGTATAAATTCAAACTTCTAAATGCAGCTTTATGGATCTTTATTGCATGTGTCCACCAGTGGTTTCTCAGATCCCTCTCCTCATCACTTAGATTCTTCCATCCTAACTCAGCCGATTGCCCCATGTTGCTGGACCTCTATGCCTTGTCTCATCTTGTTTTCTTTGATTCCAAAGCCTTCATGCATCATCACCTGGAAAAATTGTTCTTTCCTTTCTGTGACTCATTCAAAGGCAGTGGTCCCTGCTGCTGTAAGGCAGAATTAACTGTTTCCAGAAATACTATCTCTGCTTCTCTGCAAGTCCCTTCCACTGTCTGCCTGAGTCATCGTCTCTGTCTTCCCCAGACAGCGAGCACCTAGGGAAGGGGCGCAGATACTCCATCTTTGTATCTCCGCAGTGTGCTATACTTGTAGAGTTTTATATTTAATGTTTGAATTTTTATTCTTAAAACAAATGGTAGCCACCTATAAAATTTTTAGCAAAATAATAAATGGTTTATGTCTAGAGAGAAAGATCTCCTGTGTTATGGTCAAGTTAATTTTGTGCAGATTGTTATCATAATATGCCTCAGAGAAAATGCTGTTCCCTCCCCGACATGCAGAAAATACCAAATGGGACTTTTGCACTCTTCTAGGAAAACACTTTGCTATTTTACTGTTCATATGAAGCATGGCAGGCTACCTCCCTCTTAATTTGTTAATTTTCTTTCACTTTTTCACTGTGTGTACAATTTTTTCCAGGCTGTATGATATGATAATGAGGGACGATACTATATGAAGTTATCAAATTTTAAAACCTCTTTTTATGATGTACCATTTATATTCATTACAAAGGATTTTTGTAAAGACAGATCTTTCATGTTGGCATACAATTTGTACCTGTATGCGTCATCCTTTTGTAAACTAATTTCGTTCATTCCCGACACATGAATTAAAGGCATCAACTGCAAGTGCTTAATTTTGCTTTATTTTTTGTTTAGCAAAAAGCTGCCTAGAATGATATCATGTGACTCTTTGTACATAATATAAACATAATATAAACCTTTATAGCATGGCAATTATGGCATTAAAGTAATATCACAGATGTTAAGTCAGTGATATCAATAGCCCAGCGCTAGCTGTTTTCAGAGCCAAGGTCTGAAGACATCCACAGCACCTTGTGGCTGGCCATTACAGGGGCAATCGGTCGCACACCATGTTGGTTAGACAACACAGCTTTATTTCTCTTTCTTCCACAGACCTACATACCCCAAAGTCATACCTTTCTGTGACTGTCCATATCATGTTAACATATCATGTATGATTTGTACTTTTAACTTCCAGTTATAACCTCAGAAAATTTTTAGTTTATTTAAATGAATGAGTTTATTTGAACAATTTAAAACTGTTCAGGAAGTTAATAATAATCATAAGAAAATGAACAGATTAATTATTATTTTCAGTATAAGCATTTAGAATGTCAGGCATCCCTTGTGTATTTTTATTTTTTATTTTTAGGCAGTCACAAAGTATGATTCTAGTGGAACTGTGAAATGCAGTTTTGGCTATAGGATGAAAGGTAGTACAATATGAATATTGAAATTATAGCCATGATTGACATAAAATGTCACTTAATTCATATCCTTTGTAATCATTATGATGACCTGGTAACCTACTGACATTTCAGTGGGGGCCTGGCACACTGCTCTTTGAAGCTGTTCTACCATGCATCACACACTGTTCCTTTCATCTGATTGCCCATTTGATCAAGGACATGGCTCATCCATACACTATAAATAAATGAAAAATTCACTTGCGTCAAATAAATGAAGTTGAGAAAATTTTAAAATAATCATAGTATGCTCTTTCTGGAAGAACAAAATTTGGAAACCTTGGGAAAAACTAGGTTTGGAAAATTAAAAAGCAGAATTGAAACTCAAGACTTCAGAAATGTGATACTGGGAATTTTTGTGATGCTTTCTTTTGGTGTGAGACTGTAGCAGGACGAGCCACAGACAAAACTCCTCAGACACCGAGTTAAAGAAGGAAGTGGTTTATTCGGTTGGGAGCATTGGCAAGACTCCTGTCTCGAGCTGAGCTCCCTGAGTGAGCAATTCCTGTCCCTTTTAAGGGTTCACAACTCTAAGGGGTCCACTTGAGAGGGTTGTGATCAACCGAGCAAGCAGGGGGTACGTGACTGGGGGCTTCATGCACCAATAATCAGAACGAAACAGAACAAGACAGGGATTTTTACAATGCCTTTCCATACAGTGTCTGGAATCTACAGATAACATAACTGGTTATGTCAGGAGTTGATCTTTAACTACCAGGCTTAGGTCAGGCAGGTCAAGGCCTGGTTTTGGGTCTGGTTCCTTGGTTTAGGGTCTGGTTTCTAGGCGCCGGGCTACCTGCTTTTAGTTTCGTTTCTCTTTCCTTTTCTGAGTATAAAACAATATATAACAATATGAGAGGGTCTGTCTCTCTTCTCTCAAGACCAATAAACTTTCATATGATATTAGTGCATTATGTTTTGTATCGCAAGTTCAGTAATGAACACGATGCTTTGTTACTCCAAATCTGCTCTTATTGTTTGGAAACAATGCTAGAACTGATCTATTCAGTAAGTGAGTGAATGAATGACTAGATAAATAAACTATTGTTTTGCTCTAGGTTTAAAAGAAATAAAACATTGTTTGACGTTTTTCATTGGATTATGTTGCTGTCATGTAGACAGAATTTGAAGGTCAGATCTGCGGGTTTTTGGTGAAGAGAAAGGAATGCAGAGTGGGAATATAGGCTTACATTATCTTTCTCAGATTTCATTCTATCTGAATTCATATGCCCTTCAAAATAGTGAAGGATTTAGCTCATTATATTCATTATTAGCTAATCTGGTTGTAATGAATTTGTTGGTTTACTGATTACAAATGGAAATCATTTGTAATATGTTGTTGATTAGATGTGTGCTTATTCTTCCTGCTATGGTGTGACATTTCTCTTTGCAATGTTTTTAAAAAGAAACATGTATTTTTAATTTTTTTGGGTACATAGTCGGAATATAAATTTATGGGGTACATGAGATATTTTGATACAGGCATGCAGTGTGTAATAATCACATCATGGAGAATGGGATCTCCATCCCATCAAGCATTTATCCTTTGCATCTTGAACAATCTAATTATATTCTTTTAGTTATTTTAAATGTACAGTTAAATTATTATTGACTATAGTCACCCTGTTGTGCTATCAAAGAGTAGATTTTATTCATTCTTTCTGATTTTTTTTTTGTGCCTATTAACCATCTTTACCTCCTCCTCACCCCGCCCCTCATCCCCACCCACCTTCCCCTACACACACACTCCCACTACCCTTCCTAGCCTCTGGTAACCATCCTTCTACTCTGTATGTCTGTGAGTTCAGTTGTTCTGACTTTAGATCCCACAAATAAGTGAGAGTGTGCAATGTTTGTCTTTCTATGCTTGGCTTATTTCACTTAATATAATGATCTCCAGTTCCATCCACATTGTTGCAAATCCAGCCTTTTTTAAGGCTGAATAGTTCTGCAAACTTCTAAGTCCTTAAAATCTGATTTAATCAATCTTGAAGAATATTCTTTAAGAAGATTCTTAAGAACTATTTGAGAAGAGTAACTGTAAAGTATATAAATTCCATAATTTTTTTTTCAGAATTACTGTATGAACCTGATTAGATCATGTGAAGGTAAACTTTTTTTTTTTTTTTTTTTTTAAGTCAATGGAAGCAACTGTTTTTGCTGAGGAATAAAAACAAGGAATTACCAAGTTATATTTCAAGCTGTCTGCATTAAAGGAGTGGTTGTTAAAAATACAGCTTCTCAGATCCTCCCAGCCCTGAGCATGATGAACTCGGGGTGAGGGCTTGGGACTCTGAATTTTAATTAAATTCCTCAGCAGACAGTAACGTATGTTAAAGTTTGGGAACCCCTAGTTTAACAGTAACTTATCAAGTCAGAACTAGATATCAAAATAGTTCCAGTAAGGGATATTTGAAGTTGAAAGCTAACCCAAACGTCTGATGAATTCACAGACACCCTCAAGCTTTGCTTTTTCTTCAAGTAAGTCTGGACTGTTTCTGGAAGCCCCCAAAGTACTTTCTGGCAGACACCTACCAACAGCCTGCAAATTGGGTCCTTCTGAGATGGCCATTTGCCCACTGCCTCTCCTGCTTGCTCTCTCCCCTGCTCCTGTAATGTCTGCTCCACCCAATCATGGATATTCCAATGTTCCAGGTAAGGGGACAGAGGCATGCAGGCTTCCCATTCTCAGGGTGCTGGTTTGGATAAAGGCCCAAGAAGAGTTTCCTTCAGCTCCCTGAACCAAACTCACAACCTGGGTCGTTTGTGCTCTGTCTGGTTGACAGAATGTGGCCCTTGTAACCAAGGGGTGATTCAACCCTGGTCACAGGGCTAAATATGGAGAAAGCCTTCCAGCCTCTCCATTTTATTTCCACTAACCCTGGCCACAGGGCTGAACATGGAGAAGGACTTCCAGCCTCTCCGTTTTATTTCTACTCTTTTTTTTTTCCTGAAGTTCTACCTTCTCTAAAATTCCTCCTCGTCACCACTCACAGATTAAACAAAAAGAAAAGCTTTTTTTTAAAAAAAAAAATTCTGTTTTTTGGCAAATGATGGAGCCCAATGTGTGTGTGTGTGTTTGTGTTTGTGTTAGAGTGTTAGTGCCTTAAAAAGAAAGTGAGCCACAGGCAATTTTAGTATCTTGCAATTAAGAGTAAGTTTTCCAATCATGGTGTTCCCATAGGTGTCTGTTGCCTTCTGACATTGAAAAAGTAAGGTGACATGCGCAGGAGTAAATCACTCTGCTACAAAAAAAAGGCAACTTGAAAATGGAAAACTGAGACTAAGAGGAAGTGGCCAAAGGTCCTTCCCGTTGATGGACCTAATTAAAACCAGGCTGTGCTATTAAATATTCATCAGCTGGCTCCTCCCCCTACAAATCAAGCCCTGATTTGTAGCATTTGCCAATTTCTGTTGTATACGTATTCCCACCATGGTCTATTTAAACTGCCAATGTAACTTCAATTAGCTTGCAGAATTTCTAAATATTTAATAATAGGCTCTTGGTCGCTGGTAGGACCACACCATTGTGTTTGGAAAAAAGGAAACACGGAAGTCATGGAGGTAAATGTCCACTTACAAAATTCTAGACAGAGACAATTGACTGTTTTCCTAAGGCTGTGTGGGGTCAAAGTTGGGGACTTCCCCACAAAGCCTGTTTAGAGCAGCAGTCTCCATGGGGCAGTGCTGCCTCCTAGAGGATTTCTATTCTAGGGAAGTTCCTGGGGGCAACTTTTGTTGTCACAATGGACGGGGGGTCGTAATGATCACTGGACAGGGGCCAAGGATATTAGACATCTTCCAAATACCAGGTTTGTCCTGAAAAACAGAATGTTATCCTGAGTTCTGCACAAAATTCTAATGTCTCAACAGATAACCTTCCAGGTTAAAAAAAAAAAAAAAAATTAAATAACTCTGCTTTATGTATAGTATTTTTTTGGCGTGAGTTTAATATATGTAATGGATTTTATAGGAATACAACTACTGTAAAAGTTGAGGTATATTTGCATTTTTTGGTTCAAAATCATACCAAGAACTGTTTACCATCCGAGTCCAGGATAGCAACAGGACTCACTGAATTTGAGTCTAATATAACACACCTATCTCAGACAGCATTTGCAATTTGCAAATGTTGTGCAGTGTTTCCATGCAGGGCATGAACACCTGAATATTTTAAGTCTTCTACTGTAGTTATGTCTGAGCATTTAAAATTGAAATACACATTATTTTGTTGCAATTTATCACTTAGTTTTTCTTTCATATGTAGACATTGTATACTTTCTTTTTTTTTTTTTTTGAGACAGAGGTTCGCTCTTGTTTCCCAGGCTGGAGTGCAATGGCGAGATCTCGGCTCACTGCAACCTCCACCTCCTGAGTTTAAGCGATTCTCCTGCTTCAGCCTCCCAAGTAGCTGGGCTTACAGGTGCCTACCACCATACCTGGCTAATTTTTGTATATTTTAGTACAGACAGGGTTTCACCACGTTGGCCGGGCTGGTCTTTAACTGTTGATCTCAGGTGATCCGCCCGCTTTGGCCTCCCAAAGTGCTGGGATTACAGGCATGAGCCACTGCGCCTGCCCACATTTTTAAGCATAGTATATATGTAAGATATATTAGGAATTTTATTTTGGGATGGTAAAATAAGTAATGTATAGCACAGTAAAATTTATACTAGGGCTATTACTGACCCCTTTCAAACTTTGTCTGAATTAGTACTTGAGCTGGTCATTCTAAAATCAACTCAAAGATCAGTTGGGTCTGGGGCAGCCCAGGAGATTTAGCTGAAAATTGTGCTCTCTGTTCCAAGCTTAAGGACAAAAGGTAACCAGAGCTCAGGTTATTGTCTGGGTTCTTAAATTTCATGAATGTAATGTGTGATGTGGCCCAGAAACTTGGTAAAAAGGAAGTGAAACGGTGATATCACTAGAAGGAACCATGATCACTACCCATGATAGAGATGCGTTAAGACAGAAGATGAGAATAAAATGGGTGTGTGCATGTAATTATGTAAACATTGTGTAACATTACCATAACATTGGGAAAAGTATGAATGAAAAAAATTCGCTTTGGTCATGTGTGTTACTTACCTTGTGCAAATTGTATGTATATGTTTGTGCATACATATATATGTAAGCACACATGTACTCACAATTTTCCATATATACACATACACAAGTATATTTGTGTGTGTGTGTGTACATATGTGTGTGTATGTTTGCGCATATATATATGCATCTGTGAACTTTTTCAGACTAGGGCCTGAGAGTATTTCATCTGTATCCTTATCACTTACGAAGGTGCCTTGCCTGTACAAGGAACTCACGGAGTGTTTAATGCATTCATGCATGTTTGAGTGAATAATGGTAGAATCTCTGAAAACAATATTTGAATGCAATAAAAGATCTAACTAGCTGATATCGTACTGAATAACAAGTGCAGTGACTCTAGGACAATACTTGTCCAGTTTTAATGTGTGTATAAATCTTGTTAAAATGTAGATTCCGACCCAGTAGGTCTGGGATGGGGCCAGAGGTTTTGCATTTTTAACAAGCGCCCAGGTGATTCAGTGCTGTTTCTGGGCCTCCACTTTGATGAGCAAAGGCCATGGGTTTCCTGCTGAGCCTCTCATCGCTCTGCATCTGCAGGTCAGGGCTGACACTTCCAGGAGGAGAAGAATTATGGTTAATCAAAAAGTCTTTTTTAAAAAACTTTTAAAAAATAATGTAATAGCTCCTATTTCTTGAATATACTACAGGTTATCCGTTTTGCTGTTAATAAACATGAAGGTGATTTCTGCTTTTATTCTTTGCTATCAGAAATAATTATAAAGGTTGTGTACCTGTCTCCTCATATGTGCAAAACACTTCTTTAGGTGATAGGAACAAATGTAGGACAACTTGGTGGGTTGTTCCCACCCCACCAAGCCTGGGTTGTTGGGTAAGCAAGAAAATTTTTTTTTTCTTGAGACAGAGTCTCGCTCTGTCGCCCAGGCTGGAGTGCAATGGCGTGATCTTGGCTCGTTGCAACTGTCGCATCCCAGGTTCAAGTGGTTCTCCTCCTGAGGAGCTGGGACCACAGACACGCACCACCACACCTAGCTAATTTTTGCATTTTTAGCAGAGACAGGGTTTCTCCATGTTGGCCAGGATAAGCAAATGTTAAAAGTCAATGTGACATTGTTTTCCAAAGGTGGTGTACTAAATTTTACTTCTAACAAAACTGTGCTAGTTTGTTTTGATGGGTCCAAACACTCTAAAATTTAATATTGTCGGACTTCATAATTTTTGCAATCTAAGGGATATAAAATATGATTTTGTTTTGGTCTTAATTCACATTTCAGCGATTACTGATGAGGTGGAGAATATTTTCACATGGTTTTGGGCCATTTGTGTGAGTGGTCATTTTGGTGCATTGCCAATATTTCTATAGGATTGTTTTCTTCTTAATGATATCTATGATTCTGCTGGGATCTGAATATGTGCATTCTCCAAAATTCGTGTGTTGAAATCTAATTACCACTGCATTCATATTAACGGGAAAGTCATTTAGGAGGTGATAAGGTCAGGAGGATGGAGCCCTCATGAATAGGATTAGCGCCTTTACAAAACAGAACCAAGGGATTTTTACTTGTTCCTTGCACCGTGTAAAAATGCATCAAGAAGGCACCATTTCTGAAGCAGAGATGGGGCCTTCACCAGATGCTGAATCTGCTGGTACCTTGATCTTGGACTTTCCAGCCTCCAGAAGTATGAGTAATATGTTTCTGTTGTTTATAAATTACCCAATTTAATAGATTTTGTTATCATAGCCCAAATGGACTGAGACAGATTCTGCTATGTATTCTGGAAACTTTTGTTGTTGTTGTTACATGTGTAGCTAATACCATCTCTCAGTTTATTTCCTGTCTTTCATATTATTTCTGGTATCTTTTGATATCAGAAGTGTTAATTTTATCATAGGGCAAGTTTAAATGGAATATGAGAAATCACATTTGCTCGTTTTTTTTTGTTTTGTTTTGTTTTGTTTTTTAATAGGTGTATTTACCTTGTTAAGGATCTTGTCTTTTTGTCTTTTAAGATTTTTGTTATGAATGAATGTTATTCTATCACGTATATTTTGTGTAACTAATGAGATGATTCTATGGTTTTTCTCCTGGATCTTTTAATGTGGTGAATTATAAATTTTTCCTATTTAAACTTGCCCTCTCTTTTGCTTTCCTAGGATTAACCCAACTTCTTTATTTATTTATCTATTTTAAGATGGCTTGGGTGAATGGGGTCTGCTAATAATACATTATTTAGGAATTTTGCTTCTTATTCCTGAGTGAGGTTGTTCCAAACTTCTTTTACACCCTGTGCTGTGTACCTGGGGATCAAAGTTACACAAGCCTCGGCCAGGTGTGGTGGCTCACACTTGTAATCCCAGCACTTTGGGAAGAAGGAGGTGGGTGGATTGCTTGAGGTCAGGAGTTCAAGACCAGCCTGACCAACATGGTGAAACCCTGTCTCTACTAAAAATACAAAAATTAGCTGAGCATGTTGGTGGGTGCCTGTAATCCTAGCTACTTGGGAGGCTGAGGCAGGAGAATCGCTTCTACCCAGGAGGTGGAGGTTGCAGCGGGCCGAGATCGTGCCACTGCACTCCAGCCTGGATGACAGAGCAGGACACCATCTCAGAAAAAGAAAGAAAAAAAAAGTTATACAAGCCTCATGGCGTGAGCTTGGGAGTCATTCTTCTTTCTCTATTTTTTAGGAGTTTATATAAAAGTGGAAAAGTCCTATAAATCCACTTGGGCCAGATGTTTTTCTTGTGGGAAAATTTTAAACTACTTATGTACGTTTTAAAAAATAAGTTAGAACTCCCGCTTTCTATTTTTTAGGATCGTATTTCTCTAGAAACGTGTCCATTGACTCTCTAATCTCTTGGTATCGATTTGTTCATAGTATTCTTTTATTACTCACTTAGGCTCCTCTTTATCGGTGATTGCATCTCCCTTTTCATTCATGGCCTGGGGCATTTATCCGTTCTTCATGTTGGTGGTTGTCATTCTCACCAGCAGTTTATTTATTTCCTTGAACAGCCAAGTTTTGATTTTGTGCGTTGTCTGTCTTGTATATTCATTTCAATTTTAATAATTTATGTATTGCCTCTTTTTTCTAATTTATTTAAATAGGTTCTGTTGTACTATTTCTAGCTTGTTAGGTATCTATTCTGTCATCTCTTTTCAGTTGTACAAATGTAAGAATCTAATATTCTTTGAAATACTGCTTTGCTGAACTCCACAAGTATTAATATGTAGTTTCCTTATTGTTGAGTTTTCAGTATTAAAAAGAAAATTCCATTGTGTTTTTTAATCAATTATTTAGTGGTATCTTAGATTTCCCAAACATGTAAGAATTTTAAGTTTACTTTTTTGTTAGTTATTTATTTTATTTTTTCTTTATGATATAAATTCTTTGACTTTTTTGAGACTTTTTATAAGTATGTGACAATTTTTAAAATTTCTGTATGTGCTTGAGAAAAACACAAATTCTCTGTGATCAAGGTGCTAGCTATGTTCATTAAATCATGGTTTTTATTTTCCTTTTAGAATTTTTTCTCTGTTGACTAATATTTTTGTCCTCGATATGTCAATAATTGTGATATCCAACTGTTGTGAATTTGTCAATATTTCTCCACAGTTCTATCCGTTTTCCCTACTTTTTTTTTTTTTTTTTATAAACTTGGCTATAAGCATGATGTCTTTACTGGACTATGAAGGCACAGGGTATAACTTTGTCACCCCGGTATTCCCCAGGGTGCCAGTTGTTGACTGAACAGATGAATATGTGGATGTTCTGAGAAGGCTGAAGGAATTTATTAATCTGACTTTGTGTACAAAATGAGAATACCACGGTCACAGGAGATCATCAGAAACACTGTCCAGGAATGGATTATGCCTGACAAAGCTTTCCATGAACTATCACTTCACAATAGTCCAAAGATCCTGTAACTTTAGCGAAGGGCCTTCCGTCCAATCATGTTTACTATCATCCTGGGGTAGAGTTTCAGATGAAAGCAGTGTGAGCTCCAGAATTTGGAGTCATGCCTGTTAGTTAAGTGAAAGGCATTTCACACATTTGCTTTTATCAGTTTATTCATGCTGATAGGTGCTTTTAGAGGGAATTCACAGCTCATGAAAGGCTCTGAATGAAAAGATGGAGTGAACAAAGTCTTCTGTTATCTGCAGAATGTGCCTTAGGATGGGTATCAGCAGTCCCACAAGTTTCTCCTGTGTGTTTAAACACGTAAATGAAGGAAGAATAGCGAAGGTTATTTTTTGTGTAACTTGACTTTATTAGATTAAATCAGTATTCGATCCCATACATGACTTCAAGACACATATTTAATACTTAGGCTCATTTTATGGAAGAAGCTAATAATTCCTTAAATCATTTGAGTATGTTTAGAATTTTCAGGGACACTTAACTTTGAACTCCGATGCAGTTTAAAATAATTGTCATTCTAAACATAGTCTATTGTAAAAGCTTCAAATCAGTAGCATAACTGCTTAAGAAATGAAAATTTAACCCTACATTTATCATCCCTTTCTTAGCATATGCGTATGAATAATCTTACAAAATATTCAATATACTGATGCTGTGTTCAGAATCCTTTCACTTCACATTCAGCCTGTCTAGCAGTCACTACCCTATTGATTTGCCATTCGATACTCTTGCAATACTCCTGAGTCTACAAAGCTGTTCCTTATTCTTGCTTTGAGGAAAAAAAAAAAGTTATTTAAAATAGTACTATAAAGCTACTCAAAATACGTATTTGATTTAGGAAAATTCTTTTTTGAATGAACAGCAACAAGTAGTAAAATGAAACTGAGAACTGTTTCTCTATTGACTGCCCTAATTCTGGAAAATATACATACCAGACTTCCTATACTTTTCTTTTTCTTTTTTTTTTTTTCTGTTTACTTTTCGTAGTGTTCTCTAAAAGAATGGAAGGATTGCTGATGTTGCATTTGTGAAGAATCCTGGCTCATGTGCCTACTCTAATTCTACTGTTTTCAAGAATACTGGGCCGGGCACGGTGGCTCATGCCTGTAATCCCAGCACTTTGGGAGGCCGAGGCGGGCGGATCACAAAGTCAGGAGATCGAGACCACGGTGAAACCCCGTCTCTACTAAAAATACAAAGAATTAGCCGGGCGAGGTGGTGGGCGCCTGTAGTCCCAGCTACTCGGGAGGCTGAGGCAGGAGAATGGTGTGAACCCGGGAGGTGGAGCTTGCAGTGAGCTGAGATCTGGCCACTGCACTCCAGCCTGGGCAACAGAGCGAGACTCCATCTCAAAAAAAAAAAAAAAATGCTCAATATTTCCATGGATTATGTTTTCGGTGGGGAACATATGTCAATTTAATTGCTAGTTTATGAATTGTGAGAGTTTCTTGATACTCAGTGATGTAACTCCTGAAAAATTCTTGTCTTTAACATATTTCAAATCTGGTAAATCTTTATCTGAAAAGCAAAATAAAGTTCAAAAGTCTACCACTTCACAAGGAAATAGAAACAATATATATAAATATGATTATTTATTTATATTTTTGAGATGGGGGTCTCACTCTGTCACCCAGGCTGGAGTGCAGTGGTGTGCTCTCGGCTCACTGCAACCTCCTCCTCCCAGCTTCAAGTGATTCTTCTACCTCAGCCTCTTGAGTAGCTGGGATTACAGGCATCCTCCACCATGCCTGGCTAATTTTTGTATTTTTAGTAGAGAGGGGGTTTCACCATGTTGGCCAGGCTAGTCTTAAACTCTTGACCTCAAGTGATGCGCCCACCTCGGCCTCCCAAACTGCTGGGATTACAGGGGTGAGCCCCCGCACCCGGCCAGATTGCTTATTTATTTAAAAGGTGATATGTTACCTTAAAATACTGTACAATTATAAGAAAAAGTACATTTTCTTAAAAGTTTTAGACTAATTTGAAACAAATTCCATGATAAACATATATAATAATAATATTCTGATTACTGTATGTTCCTTTTTTTCTTGAAAATATCAAGCATTTTTCAGTGTGATCCTTTCTAAGCAAAATTTTTAGAAGATTTTGGAGGAATTTCACATAATTATAAAGCGATTTAATCAAAATGAGCACAGAATATATATTATTTCACTTAACCCTATCTCATTTGAATCTCTTTATATGTTATGGCTTTATTTTATGACCAGGACATTTACAAACTAACAACCTAGGCAAAAACAAACCTATTTGAACTAGCAAAGAATTTATCAAGTTTTAATGTATGAGTTTCTTTCCTTCTCCTGCTCTAATTTTGCTTGTACTTCCCATCTGTAGGAATCTTCATCTTTTTAATTCCATGCCTCCACTTACCTGAGTGAAAATGACTGCTGGTTCGTTGGTGCTCTCTCATTTTTGATGTGTTTGCTATTGCAGCTGGACCATGGAACGGGACCTCCCAGGGCTGTGTTTGACTTTTCATCTTTCTGTTCCTTCCTACCCCATGTCGGTATCTTGCCCTCTCTCCATATGAAAGACCACCTTTGCACCCATACTATCATTGCACTTTTTCCCTCTTCGATCTTTGATCTCCCAATTTCCTCTCTTAATTGTTTTCAGGAGTCTTCTGCCACTAACTCTCTTTGATTAGGTGTTTTTGAGCCTCTTCCCTCACCCTGCATTTCACTTCTTAGAATTATGAGCAGATTTTTAAGTTTTGAGAATGTTCACTTTATGCACTTTGCTATAAATATCAAGCATCATATTAATTATCAACTCCACCTTAATATTTCTTAGTACATTTATTTCTTTTATATTGAGTTTTTTTTTTAAAACATGCTTTTTCTACTGCTTGAAGACACATTTCCTTTAATAAATAAGCAGTTTTCTGCTTAAAGAGTGATGTAACTTTAACCGTGTTGTCTTATATTAAAAATTCTTACCTTAACTTCATTTCTCATTGTGTTGTTAATAATGCGATATTAAATAATCTCTTTAGAAACAGATTTGCAGTGATCATTCCTAATTCTCCATGAATGTGTTGGGGATAGATTGAAATGGAAAACATGGAAGATGGTCCCAAAAGACTGTCTGATCTTGATGTATACGTAGACAGCACAGTGTCCAGCTCATAGTAAGTACTCAAGAATGAAATTAATAATCAAAACTATGAAAGCAGTATACAGCAATCCATCTCCACCTCTACATACAATATTTGACTTATCAATGCTGTACAGAACTACAGATTTGAGTAATAACTGTTTAAATAAGAAATCTAGTTGGAGTAAATAAAACCAACAGACAGACAAGGAAAAGACATTATATTCCAAAGAAGGAGGGAACAGAAATTTTAATTTCCACTTATACCAAATAAGAAAATGGAGGTGCAGATAATATCAGTAGGTCACATAGCCAGGAGCAGAGCAGGATACAATGTAGGGGATAATTTGTCGATAAATTAATTGGTATTTTCTCAGTGTGGCACATCTGCCTGCCTTTCTCAAAACTCTCAAGGCAACTAGATTTCCTTTGTTGTCTTAGGTTTTATTCTTACCTCAGATTTTTATAGGCCTCAAAACAAACACTGGTTAAACACAACAACTCTAGCTATTTTATTTTATTTTATTTTATTTTATTTTATTTTATTTTTTTAGGACCTCATGATGCAACAGTAATATTTCTAGCTTTTGTGAGAGCTACAGTTTATTAAAGTGGGGACGTTAGGGAGAAATGCTTTTGGGGAGAGTGCGGGGTGTTTCTTCCGGACTGGCGAGACATCAAAGGGAGAGTCCCCTGGGTATAGTCAGTGGGTGGCCGACCCCGTGTGAGATAAGTGGGTGCTGCTTTAAGCAGCTGGGTTCCTAGACTCATGCTTCCCGGGCTCCCGAGGCTTCTGGTGCCCCAGTCACCTCGTGGAGGTGGCAGAGCTGCCAGAGCTTAAGGGCCAGGCCCAGGCCCAGTAAGAGAGTTTGTGGATTGGTGATAAGGAGGGTGGATTGATAACCCTTTTCAAGACTGGTCTTTAGATCTTTGGCCTTGCATGAAACCCTGGGATCTTAGCAAATCCTTGAGAGGGGATTGCCAGGAATAACTAGGATTAAGTTTCCTGCTAGTGAAGTCAGATGGGAGTTTGGAATCAAATATACGTCTGCTTCAGGGAAAAGAGCAAAACAAAATCAAACAAGAAATAAATGGAATTTGTGTTGTTTCTAAAGGAAAATTAGAGAAATATAATACATTAAATTAATGTGTATACTCTTCCTGTATCTTCTGTGTGATGCACCTTCCACATAAGGTATAGCTCTATGAACAGCTACTAAATTTCTCATTCACCAAAGTTTCTTTCGATTCAGACAAAGAATGTCAGAATCTCTTGGCATGCTTACAATAATACTCAGCACTAAGATTTATCTTCCCCATGAAACATTCAGGTTGGTAAGTGTATTCTCTTGCACGGTTCAAGTACACAGTGTAGCAAAGGCTGAGAGGAAAGAGCTTCCCAAGTTGATATTCTCCAAGGAATGCAGCAGTCTTGTGCACCAATATCTGTTGGTTTCGTTAGGAGAGGTGTACCTGTTCCAAATAATTATATTTGATACACAAAAGACTTCTAAAATTTGGGACTTTGGGAAGACAGCAGAACTATTAGCAGACGATGAACTCATCCTATGCGTCTATGTATCTTGTGATCTATGGCCTTAAGCATAACTACACAGTCAAGTTAGCACAGCCACTGTGCACTGCAGTTGTGTGGCTACACCCAGTCCATCCTCTCCAGGGACTGATAAGCCCTTTCACCAGATGCCACTCCAAAAACTAGCTCTCCCTCTCTCTTCCCAGAGGATCTTCTTGGTGTTAGGGAATTTAGTGATCATTTCAAAGCACAATCTGTCTCGCAGTTCATCAGAGTTCAACCCTTTGTTACAGAGTCATTGTTAACTTTACTTTTAAATAGTTTGCCTTTATCAAGCTGCTTGGGCTAATACTTCTCCGGAGGCTGCCCCTGGTCTGGGCTGACTCTCACCTGGTCTTCCTGTGACAGGAAAAGTAGCAAAGATGATGGCCTATTCTGAACTGAGTTTGACAGTATGAGGATTTCTTTCTAAAAATAAATTATGTGTCTCTAAATTTTTCCATATATCCTCATCAAATAACCTGTCTGGTATTTAGCCATTTTATTTTCCTTTTATTCTTTAGGATTAAAAAGATAGGATGTTAAGAAATCAACCAGCTATAAAACAGAAAAAATAACCAATCAAATTTTGTACAGGATTACCATAAGAATATGGATTTATTAATGTTTATCAGTAATGTTCTACAATGAGCAAACTACATAGAAAACTCAATCAAGGTTTCCATATTCTGTAATTGTCTCTTGCTTTATTATTCTTTAAAGCAAGCAATACAGATTCTCCTCAATGAAGAGGGGTTACATTCTCGTAAACATAGTGTAAGTTCAAAAGATTATATGTCAGAAATACATCGAGTACACCTGATCTACTCAACATCATAGTTCAGCCTGCCTTCAACATGCTCAGAACACTTATATCAGCCTCCAATTGGTCAAAATCATCTCACAAAAAGCCTACTTGATAATACAGTGTTGAATGGCTCATGTAATTTATTGAGCACTGTAAGGAAAGTGAAAAGCAGAATGGTTGTAAATAGTTTGTGGGTATTTGTAACATAGTTCCTACTGAATTTGTTTCCCTTTTGCACCATCAAAAAGTTGAAAATTCATTAAGTTGAACCATTTAAGTCAGGGACTATGGGTACTCTCCCCTCCCCTCTTCCTCTCACTTCTAACTGTTCACATCTGATTCCTGGACTAGATAGAATTACCTTTGTTGATACAACCATTTGCAACCACTTATCTATGGACAAGTAAATAAGAACTTTATCCTATAACACGAGGTCCGTAATGGTTTTCAAACCTCAAGCACAACCTAATACTGGCCAGAAAAAAAGTGCTTATATTCATTCAGATTTCTTGCCAGAAGAGAACACCCTAACTGGTAAGAGTGTTCTAATTTACTCACACTCAGGAAATAAAAAATTAGCCACCATCAGAAGTGGGGGGAAGAGGATGTAAGCTTTCGGACTTACTTGTCTACATGACATTGCAATTTAGCAGAACCAGAGAGCAGACTGAGAATTATAAATTGCTTGACTTACGGTTTCTACGCACCGGTTGGTTACTGCTGCTATCTCTTAGGTGGATCAGGACTTTGATCAGTGGAAATTTCATTAGATTTTGGAATTTTGTTTGTTTGTTTTGGTTTTTGCAAGTTCTAATCTTCATTGTATAAAGTGCTTATGGGTTTGTAACCCATTTCAATCACTACTCACTTTATAGAGAAAGTTGAGAAGTTCTCCTTCACTTTCTATTACTGCAAACTATACCTGATAGTTCTTGTTTCCTGGGACAATCTTTGCTGACAGTTGTGGAACAGATACAGTACTTAAAGAAACTTTTCAGGTTCGTGCCTTAGAAAAGGAAATCAAATGATATTTCCTTTTTTTTTTTTTTTTCAACATGTTCCACTGAGCATTAGAAAGTGAACGTTGAAAATGTCATACATGTCCGGCACGGTGGCTCATGCCTGTAATCTCAGCACTTTGGGAGGCCGAGGTGAATGGATCACCTGAGGTCAGGAGTTCGAGACCAGCCTGACCAACATGGAGAAACCCCGTCTCTACTACTAAACATACAAAATGGACAGGCTTGGTGGCTCATGCCTGTAATCGCAGCTACTCAGGAGGCTGAGGCAGGAGAATCGCTTGAACCCGGGAGGCAGAGGTTGTGGTGAGCCAAGATCGTGCCATTGCCCTCCAGCCTGGGTGACAAGAGTGAAACTCTGTCTCAAAAGAAAAAAGAGAAAAAGGTAGTGTCATACACATTTTTCCTTTTGGTAGCTGGATTTTGTTGCATGATTGCCACTTTTTTTTTTTTTTTTTTTTTTTTGTAGACTGGGATGTCTGTACGATGTGACTGTGTGCATTCAAAACCTTATGAAAATCTTTGCAAAAAGCTGCCAGATTAATCAACCTTTAAATGTCTTCACATGATATGTAAAGATAATCATTCACCAGCAACTGGTTATATTCTAAAACCTTTCAGAAAAGTTGCCTAGAAAACATCTTCCTTTAGAAGTGGCTGCTTGGTGGTTGTGTTCATTCCTCCCACCTGAAAACATGTCTGCAGCAGTTGCAGCCATGCTCACGAGTTCAAGGGCTCTCCCGCCTCGTCCCTTCTCTGAGTGGTGACGGAAGAGCTGCCTGCGATCCCAGAAATCACTTGTGCTGTTTTAAAACAGGGACTTCAGCATGAAGGGGTTAAGAGGTGGGGTCGGCCATGAAGAGGGGAGAGAAAGACTGAGTTTGTGCGTCTGTAAACCCTCAAAGAAAGCCACTCGCTTCTTGGTTTTCTCTGCCGGACTTTAATGACCACTTATTTGTTTGTTTGTTTATTTATTTTCCTTTCTATCTTGTCCAGTAACGTCAAGGTGGTTTGCTTTATTTTTGGCTGCCGACAGGTATTGCCCTTGATCTGTCCGTGCAGATCAGACATTCTTCAGGGTGCCTGCTCCTCCCTTTCCATCCCTAAGGGCTGTCTGTGGTCCCTGTGAAATTTCAGAGGGCTTTGTTTTGATGCATTTCTTTATTTGCTTTCAATCAGATTCCCATGAAGCTCTCCTAGGAGGCAGAGGCATTCTTGCCAGGGTTGACTTGTTTTCTCGCTAGTGGCAGTGGCGCAGTGATGTGTTGGGAGATCATCCTCCCTGGGTTTCTTGTGTTTCTGCTCATCTTCTGAGAAAAGCCCTGACTGCCCATTGTTGACTGTCTTTTCAATGGTCTGCACAGGGAACAGTCTTGGAAAATAGAGATGGTGTCTCCCTCAGAGCAAAAGACAGGCATGCTTACTGTTCTATATAATGAAGATAATGCTCCCCTCTGGTATACCTCCAATTCTGAAGGTTTTATAAAAGATTTGGGTTCCTTAAGCTCAGAATTTCTGTACTATTAACATAGCTCACTGGCTGGGCAGGCATCACCTGGCCATAGTTACACTCCCTTTGGAGTACTGAGGCAGGTGTAAATAGCACAAATGCTGATACTCTGACTATAGCTATTAGTGTGAATACTAGACTGTCCTTCCTGGCCGCATGAATCTTGTCTGTTCTGCCAGCATCCCTGAGACTGTCACAGACTAATGTGCTGGTTTTAAAGTAGAGCAAATGCTCAGATGCTTCCTGACTCTTGATACTGTTTCCTATGAGCATTGTGCTGGGTTGTTGAAATGGCCGTGGAGGAGATGTGGGGGCAGGAGGGAGAGAAGGAAGAAAAACGTCTTTTGTCTCCACCGTGTGTCCTTCCCGCTGCAGCCCTTCCTCTAAAGCAACATTTAGTAATGTGAGAAATGGGACAAGGATGGAGGGGCGAGATCGAGGGCCCGATGGAGTGTGATGTGGAGGCAGCTGGAAAAGACAAGTGCCATAGCAAAGGAAGTCCAAAATGACTTTGGAAGGGTTAGAAGGACAGTCAGCCAACCTGACCCTGATAGAACCTCATGACTGTACCGGTCTTTCTTTTCTCACATGGTTTCTAATTTGTAAGGGCTGCCCACAGGCTGTTTATCAATTGTCTTCATCTATACAGAATGTGTAGAGCTTGAATAGTGAAAACCTTCGGATGTGGAGGAACATAGGGTAGGAGAGTATTTGGGAAATGGTTTACCTGGAGCATTTTTTCCAAAAGCATTGGTTGGACTTGGGCTTTGTGGCATCATGATTATAAAATAAAGTGAAATTTTAAATACAATTTTTTTTTTTTCTTAAAACTGGTAATGATCTACGTACCCTGGGTGAGAGCAAGCCTTTGGCCAAGGCATATGTTCAGACACCAAGGAATTCCTGGGAGTCTAGTCTTCCAGATTTTCTCAAGTTCAGAAGCATTAGTTACATTTTTCCAAATATTACAATGTATTCATTGTCCCCGTTGGCTCTGGAAGCGAAGGGGAAGGATTTTCTTTTTGTTTATATCCAAGAAGGAAACTCTAAACTTTTCCTTTCTTCTTCCCTATGTATAAATATATTTCTTAATTCTAATATTTGTGTAAAGAAAGCAAAGGAAGCTGATTCGGAAATAGACATAATCCAGGCATTTAAAATATTCAGAATGTTTTCCCCCTCATTTTACACAGGAAAATGTCACAGTTTTTACTAGATGCCTAAATTAAGAGTAAAATACTTGGAAAAGTAGTAGCAAGACCACTTACGATGGCTAACATGTGCATAGCTGTGGGGTAAATAGTCTGCTTTTTCTTCTCTATTGAATTCAGGTTAAGCGATCAGCTTCACTTATGCTTATTTTCTGCTTTGTTCTTAAATTCTCTCAAGTTGTAAGTTTTTGCCTCCATGCTTGTCTTTGAGTGTGATGATAAATAGAAGCTCTATTTAATTCTGTGGTTTTGCATTAGGGTGGCAGTTCCTGAAGAGTGCTGTCACCTCTGTCAGCATGGAATTTTTGTTTCCAATTATAATGATTCTCTAAATAATTTGAAAGAACAATAATTCGATCTAGGTTTCTTTTTCACTTGCTGTGTGGTCTTCTTACCCTGTAGCCTTCTAATTTAATCAAGTTAAGTTATTTCTAAGCTCCTAATTTGTACTTTTTCTGCACTGAAATGCTGACACTTTATTGACCTGATTCTGTAACTTTTGCCATGACAGGCTTATCTACCTTAGACTTTGTGTCTTTTTGTCCTGTCATTTTCTCCGCACAGCTGGTCTTGTCTCCAGACCACCCATCTGGATTTAAAGTTTTAGTTTCTTTTCATACCACAGACTAGGAAACTTGAATGAACATTTAATTGATAAGTCACATGATATTAAGTTTGCCTCATTAATTGATCAGTTCAAATATAGTTAAATGACCCCTAGAACGACCTCCCATTCACTCCAAGGATCATTCAATATTTGATTATTTTACACCTGTCAGCAGGAGTTGGTTTGGTGAAAATTCCTGAGTCCATCAGCTGGTCAGTTCCTATTTGTGAAAAAGCTTATCTCACGGCAGTGTGCATGGGAGCCGTGGTGGAACCACATATGAAAATGCACGTATATATAAGTGTGGGTGGGGTTATTGATGATCCTGCATCGGTGGAAGTATATCAGTTTAGGTTTTCAAATGGTTCTACTCTTGACTCATTTGCTGTTAGATGGGGAAAGAAGTAATGCATTATTTCTTTGTGTCTGTCAAATAGAGACTCTAATATCCATTTTCCTCAATGAGTGGCTATTAAAAAATACAAATAAATAATATACACGGAAATTTCCAAACAGAGTGTGAATTTCGTGAATATTTATGAAACAGCATTTTTAACAACCTTATTGAGATTACAATCCACACAATACACCATTTGCCACTTAAAGTGTATGATTCAATTGTTTTTAGTTCGCTTATAAATATACGCAATCATCACCACAACACAATTGTAGACCATTTTTATCACTCTAAAAATAAACTTCAAACTTATTTGCAGTTATGCCAATCGCCTCTGAGCTCTTGGCCATCACTGATCTAAATTCTGTCTCTATGGATTTGCCTATTCTGGACACTTCATATAAATTGAATCATATAATATGTGGCCATTTGTGACTGGCTTCTTTTCACTTCATATAATGTTTTCAAGGTTCATCCATGTTGTAGCAGGTAACAGTACTTTATTAATTTTAATTTTAGTTTTTTATTTTTTTTGAGACAGTTTTGCTCTGTCACCTAGGCTGAAGTGCAATGGCACAATATTGGCTCACTGCAACCTCTGCCTCCCAGGTTCAAGCGAATTTTATGCCTCAGCCTCCTGAGTAGCTGCTACAGGCACGTGCCACCACACCCAGCTAAGTTTTGTATTTTTAGTAGACACGAGTTTTTGCCATGTTGGCCAGGCTGGTCTCAAACTCCTGACCTCAGGGGATTCACCCACCATGGCCTCCCGAAGTGCTGGGATTCCAGGCACGAACCACCGTGCCCGGCCTCTTTTTATTTTTGAATGATTATTCATTGAATGATTATATCACCTTTTATTTATCCAATCATCAGTTGATAGATATTTGAGTTGTAGCAATATTTTGATTACACTGTTTTGAAATAGCATATTTACATGGTAAAAATTAAAATGAAACAAGAAGTCACACACTGAAAATTCTCACTCCCATGTCTCTCCCCACTCACTCTGCATCAATAATTGTTTCATTACTTTTGGCTTGTCCTTTATGCAAAATCAAGAAATACAAACAAATGTTCTTATTTTCCTTTCTTTTTTATGCCAAATATAGCACCCTATATACACTCCTGTATGAAACTTCTGGTTTAACATATCTTAGCATGCCCTCCAAGTCAGTACTTCCACATATTCTTCACTTTGTATTTTCAAACAGCATTATTTAGGTATACTTGATATAAAATAAACTGTACATGTTTGCTATATATACAGATTGATGTTTAGGCATATGTATACCACCATGAAGCCATCACCACAATCAAGATAATGAATATATCCACCACCCACAAAACTTTCTTCCTGACCTTTGATAATTCCTATTTCTCCTTCCTGTCCTCAGGCAACCACTGATCTGCTTTCTGTCACTATACATTGGTTTGCATTCTCTATAATTTTATATAAATGCAATCATGCATTGTGTACTTTGTTTTAATCTGACTTCTTTCACTAAGTGTAATTATTTTTGAGAACATCCATGTTGTAGCATGTGTCAATATTTTTTTTTTTATTGCTATGTGGTATAGTGTTGTATACCAAATTTGTTTATTCCTTCACCTGTGATGGCCATTGGGACTGTTTCCTGTTTCTGGCTATTACAGAGAAAGCTGCTGTGAACATTAGTGTACACTTTGCATATGGACAAATTCATCATTTCTTTTTAGTAAATAGGAGTTAAATGGCTAGATTGTATGGTTGGTGCACGTTTACCTATTTAAGAAATTGCCAAACTGTTTTCCACAGTAGTTGTGTCATTTTACACTTCTACTGCAGTGCGCAAGACTTGTGGGTCCTCCCCAGTTTTATTCACACTTTTATTGTCAGTCTTACCCATTTTAGGCATTCTAATATACATGTAGTGCTTTTTCATTATGGTGTTAATTTGCGTTTCCATAATGACTTACCATGTTAAGCATCTTTTTTTTTTTTTTCTGAGGCAGAGTCTCGCTCTGTTGCCCAGGCTGGAGTGCAGTGGTGCGATCTTGTCTCACTGCAAGCTCCACCTCCTGGTTTCACGCCATTCTCCGGCCTCAGCCTCCTGAGTAGCTGGGACAACACGGGCCCGCCATCATGCCTGGCTAACTTTTTTGTATTTTTAGTAGAGATGGGGTTTCACCACGTTAGCCAGGATTGTCTCGATCTCCTCACCTCGTGATCTGCTCGCCTCAGCCTCCCAAAGTGCTGAGATTACAGGCCTGAGTCACCTCATCCGGCCAAGCATCTTTTCATGTGCTTAACTGCTATGCATGTATGTTTTTCAATGTAGTGTCTTTTAAAATCTATTCATATTTATTTACTCAGTTATTTTATTATTAAATTTTGAGAATTTTTTTATGTTCTTTTATCAGAGGCATCTTTTACAATTTTTTTTTCAGCCTGTAGCTTGTCTTTTCATGCTCTTAACAGTGTCTTTTGAAGACCATAAGTACTTTACATGCTACCCAATTTGTCAATTTGTTCTAACTAATTGTGAGTTTAGTGTCACATTGGAGAAACCTTCTTCTAGTCCAAGATCACAGAGATTCTCACTGTTATTTTTTCTGTGTTTTATAGCTTTAGGTTGTATATGTTGGTCTCTGATCCATTGAGTTAAATAAGGACTTACTGTGTATATATAAAAAAGTTCATCAGAAAAAAAAAAAAAAAAACAGATGAGCTGTAAAGTTGATGTCTTGAGAAAGAATTTTTCTCCAAACATACTACTTACATAATCAAATTCAAATCTCTATTTATTGTATCCCCCATATTTGAAACGCCTTTCTCTTTCTTCATACTTCTACCCAGTGAACTCAAACCCTATTAAGGGCAGTGGCCGCCCATAGGAGATAACAAGAGGTGGCTATCGGAGCTGCAGGTTCAGATATTCATAAAAACAGCGGAGTGGGTTACATTCACTTCTTCCTCAGGATCCAAGTGGCTGCTCTTTACATAGATTGTTTAGGTTTTTTATGGTTTTGTTGATCATGACCCATCGCTTTCATATCCCAGGATATCTACTGGAAGATTCCCTCTACCTCAGTGATAAAAATTACATCATTGTGAATGGAAAGGAAGAAAGTTGATTAGGAGCAGTTTTAAAATTATTCCTTATCCATGTCTGTGCAGGCTGGAGTGAAAACATCCAGAAACAGAGACAGTTAAGATTTCAAATCAATATAGCTAACTTTTACACTTCACAGGAAAAAGAATTATGTTTTTCTTTATTTCAACCACCTTTTCAAGTTATAATTTCAACTGCCTTTTCAAATTATAATTTCAACATAAAGTAAGGATTTAAATTAAATTTAAATAGTATGCACAATAATTACTTTTCTGCATAATACAACCTAGGGAAATATCTTAAAGACAAATTACTGGGGAATCAGCAAAGCTTTCTTTTTTTATGACAATAAAGATTAGAATTCTCCACGTACTTCGGCAAGAATAGGAATCTGGCTCAATGATGACATAGAAATAACAGCAACATTATAGGAAATTGCTTGGAGGTGATTATAAAATGCCTGTAGCTCATGGGAACATCTCATGATTTATTTATCACTGCTAGGAGGCTAAAAGAACTAATCTAAATCCATTTAAAATTGTATTTATAAAACTGAGATGGATGAGTGTTTAGGGGAGTCATTGTGTGTAAACACATAGGAATAATCGATCTAATTACCCATGATCCGATCAGTATATTGGAAAAATATTTATCTTATAAAGATCAAGTTCATTTTTTATGTCACCCCTAATGATTCTATCAGAAATTATATCTTTCAATTTCTCATCATTATTATCTTAGCCTCAAAATATATTTGTATTTTTAGTCTGACTTTAACAATCTTCTCATTTAGAAGATGCCAGTCAAATATCATCATCAATAGCAACCACTGAAAATAATAATGATTTAGATTCTAATTCCATGCACAGTGACCACAATGGAGAGACTGAGGATTATCATCCAGCACCACATACCAACAGAATGACATGTGTCACAGACATGTGAGTAGAACTGAAACAAAGCAGCCAGTTTGTTGGTCACTGAGAGGCAAGTCATAATATCAGGCACAGTTGTGAAGACAAAGAAATAGAAGACAAGTCCATGATCTCCTAGAGCTTCTCTTTTGGTTTAAGAGGCAAGAAAAAGTTACTTGAACACATATGAGGAATGCAAATCATGTAACTGAATCCTAAGACACGGTGGGAGGAGTCCCACCAGGAAGTGCAGGAGTGGAGAGGCTCTGACATCACTGGGGAGGCATGGTGGGGGCTTCGTGAAGGAGCGATCCGAGAGGTCTGAAGTCCAGCGGGCAACCTGAGAAGGGCATCACAGCTGTTGGAAGCGGAAAGACTGGCTGGACAGAGCTCAGCTTGTGCTTGAGGAGGGAGCAAGGAGTCAAGTGTGCTGATGTCCTGATTTGGAAAATACTGAGATGGTGAGAACCAAAGCTGGCCGGCTGGTGGGGCCATAGCACAGAGGTCCTCATATACTTGGATGCAGGGTTTGAACCTATATTCTTATCTGTGCTGAATTATGACAGATCAAAGTGTACATTGACAAATTCTTAATGCTTCAGCAATCTTTACCAACCACTTTTTTTCTTCTACTTATAAAGCCAAAGAGGGGCAAGAAAGGGCTAGAGGAATGTTTCTAGAATCAAAGCCAAGATCTCTGGATTCTAATACTACCTGCGTTGCTACTTAGTTATATGAACTTGTGCAAATCTTGTTATTCTTCTGTAGTTTAACTTTGCATTTGTAACATGAGATGGTAAAACTGATACATAACTCATTATTTATTTTTTAAAAAGTGGAAACAATAAATGCACAAAACCCAAAAGTTAGAATTTAGGGATATCAAGACTACTATTGTCATCAGTGTGATTCTGCAAGTTCTCCAGAAAAATTCACATTAGGACTTATAGATGCGGGGCTACCTTCAGCCGTCCGTGCATTCAACTCTGCCCCAGGTGCCCAAACGGTACGCTTCGTGGAGCTTATATTCTAATGGGGAAGTATGATTGGTTGCCAGGGCTGCCATAGGACTGCAGACTGGGTGGTTTAAATAACAGAATTTTATTTTTTACAATTCTGGAGGCCAGAAGTTTGAGATCACGGTGTCAGCAGGGTTGCTTCGTCTGAGGCCTCTCTCTTGGACTTGGAGATGGCTGTCTTCCGCTTGTGTCTTCACATGGTCCTCCCTCTATGAGTGTGTGTCCGTGTGCCTGTGTGTGCTAATCTCTTCATAGAAGGACACCGGTCATATTGGAAGGGAGGGGGGGTACACATATGACCTCATTTTACCTCAATCCCCTCTCTAAAGGGCCTATCTCCAAACACAATCACAGTCTGAGGTACTGGGTGTGAGAGCATAGGAATTTTTCAGGGACACTAATGTGGCCCATAACAGAGAGAGAAGTAATAAACAAGTAAACAAATAAAGAATAAAATGGAATAACACGATACAGACTCGTGTGAGTGGAATTGCTATAGAGCGAAGAGTGCAAACGCCACCAGGCTTTGAAAGACAGGGTGGATGTCCCTGCAGGAGAGCAGCAGTGGAGCTGTCACAAGATGAGACAAGCTCTGTGTGCTTGAGACTGAGCATGCACCAGTTGGAGGGCTTGGTTTGGGTCCCTGCAGCGTAGGGGCACAGTGCAAAGGTGTCTAACCCACTTCTATCAAAAGGGCTCCTGGCCAGAGATGCTGAGGGTGCCCATGCCTCCAGGAGAGTCTGCCTCTGGGGAGTGGCTGGCTTAGGTGGTGTCCTCGGACAGCCTGGGGGTGCCTCTCATCCCTCCCCAAGAGGAAGTCAGCACAGCATGGCTGAAAGAAGCAAGGGCATGGCTGCAGGCAGGTGAAATCACAGTGGTGTGCGTTAGGGGGACTTCAGGAGAGAGACTCCTGGAAATAGGGGTTAGCCTCGGACAAACCCCTCAAAAACACCAGAGAGTTATTATCATTTGTTGTTGCCTCTGGAAACTGCTTGATTGCACCAGCGACTGCTAAATAACGACTTTTTCCTTTTACCCTTTTCTTTCCCAACCCCACCTCCGCCATGGAGGGCCCCGAGGCACAGGGTGGGCGGGCAGAGAGGCAAGAAGCACAGCCTGAGGCAGGCAAGGGTTCTGGGAGTTCTGACTTGCGGGGGAATGAGGTTTTTACTGAAGGGAATGAGAGAGTTACTGTGTGGGGGAGAGTAGAGCGATTATCTGAGTGTCAGGACTGTAGATGAGACCTGCCTGCCAGCCTGCTTCAGACGCGGGGAGGGAGGAAGCGGAGGCAGAGTGAGTTTTCAGGGGGCGGAGGGCAGGAGCATCAGCGTCATTTTTCCCATGTGTTTTGGGGAGGCTTGGTCTTTTGAAATACTGGTTTTACCCTCCGAGAAAATACTGGTTATCTAAATCACAGCTCCGCAAACTCTGTCAAGGGCCAGAGAGGAAATAGTTTAGGCTTTGTTGGCCAAGGGCAGCCTCGGGATGTTATGCAGGTCCTTACAGAACAACAAGGAAACATATCTGCATACCATTTTCATTGATGAAATTCAGAATATAATAATAGAGCACACCTTTTTGTAATACAGGTCTTATGGAAGAATGGGATTCTTTTCTTGAGAGGAATATCGTTTTCTTCACTGGAGTTAAAGTTAGTGTTGCCATCACAAATCAACTGTAAATGTTCATCTGTGTTAGCCATTATTAGCTTGAGGGCGGAACGGAAAGACGGGCCACTGGTTCCTTTGGGCCCACAGGCTATGGTTTGCCTTGTTTGATGAGCGTGGTCTAAAAAAATACGTTTTATTTAGCTTTGTTATTCCATTTGCAAACATCAAATGAATAGAAAGAGATGGTAATTGCAAAAATGAATTATATTGGCTGAAGCCCTCTGGGGTAATGGATAATCCCTATCCTCTCAGAGAAAGAGAAAAGGAGGCTTGGTTTTCTTTCTTCAATATGATTCCATGAGAAGCAAGAAATTAGAACAACTAGACATATCTCATGATACTAAAGTAAGTTTTTATTTTGTCTTCATCAATCATTTAATAAATGCTCTGCATTTTTCTATGTACCCTTTCATAATTACTAATGCCCAAGAAAGTGCAAATATTAGTCAACCTCTTCCAGATTTGTGGCAGGACATGAATGGAGTTGTTTAAATGCCACAGTTCTGAACGTGACAAATATTATTGACTTCTGGGTTACAAATCGTGTGTGTGTGTGTGTGTGTGTGTGTGTGTGTGTGTGTGTTGGGGTGGGATGAAGGGCACAGAAAAAAGAAGAAAGAAGAGGGGCAGAATGACAGATTATGTATAGTAAAATGGGATGGGGCGTGCTGGGACAGGGGATAGCTGGAAAAGTTCAGATGCAGGATTCGCTGCATTTGTAAATTATGGCTGAAATATTTCACAGATCCAAAAGGATCCCTTGACATCTCTGTACCTCACAGCAGCTTTATAAATATATACAAAAGTGAGGATCTTAATGTGGGAAGAATATAAGTGCATTTCTCAGGAGCCTTGAATTGGCAAGAGTTGTGGATTGTTAATAATTCAAATCACCCAGCTCTTTAATACAGTCACCATTCCACCTCTTCATTATTGATACTATTGACTGCAGGTACCTTGCAATTTTTGTTATATTCACATCACCCATTACTCTTTCTTTTCTAACTTTTCAGAAAATCAGTTGTGTCAGTGTACATTTCTCTTTGTTAAGAATAAAAGCTACAAATAAATGAGCCTTCAAAAAAGACAGTAGAAATAAACTCTCTAGGTTAGGAAACACTTGCTATTTTATTGAAATTTCCTTCACTGTATAGTCAGGAACAGAAAAAAAAAATTATTGTTATGTGTACTCATTTTATTCCTGTTAGTGGTTAGCACTAGTATATCTGAAGTCGCCCTGTTATAATTCTTACATCTTCAGCAAATATTTATTGGGCACTTACTGAGTTTGTAATCACACTATGAATTCTGAGTTTTTCCATAGCTTTTGGAGAAGTAATTCTCCTTTCTACAATATTTCAGTCTTGATAGCAATTGTTATTTATTTTTAGATGATACATCAATAGGATATAAATTGTATTTTCATAAACCTACCAACTATTGAAGTAATTGCATTTATTATTTTTCTTCAAAGATGAGAACTTTGCTATTTTTACCTATATTTCATTAGTGTTGCATAACATTTTTAAACTTATTTATTTTCTTTTACCAATGCATAATATTTTATTTTCTGGTTTGTCAGCTTTGATTTTTTACTTTAAACTTTAGGTAGCATTAAGAAAAATATATGTATCATAGAATTTGAGCATTTTTAGAAATGCAGAAAGTCAAGTTCAACTTTCCAACCAATGGAAAAATTTGCTGCACTAGAACCTTAGCTAAACCCATTGAATGACAGGAAGCCTCAAAGAAAGCATATTCAATTTATGTGAATTTCCTTTTGTGACGAAGGCAGATAGGACAGAGAAGGAAACTGGTCGACTTAGAGATGCATCAGTTAACTCTTCAAAGTCTGGAATAAACTTAGAATTTGAAATTGCACACTCTTGATCTAGAAATCTGAATATTGACTGCAAGTACACATCCTTATTTCAGTACTCACCTGTGTTTTTTAAATTGTGAAACCAGTAAAGCATGATGATGATTGGCATCCCTCTGCCGTGAAAAAGAAGGCTAATAGTGTTAAAAATTCAATTCATCCAACACAAAGTTCTAAAAGTTTTATGCCTTATAGAATTACTTGAGCACTCTCCAAAATCCCATATCCATGTCACAACCAATATTAAGTCCAAATATAACCAGTCCTTTTCTTTTTAATAGTCTTCATTTTTTTAAAGAGCAGTTTTAAATTCACAGCAAAGCTGAGCAGAAAGTACACAGAATTTCCATATCTGACCCCGCTTTCAAACATGTGCAGCCTCTCTCGCTATCAACGTCTTACACCAGAGCGGTATATTAGCAAACATGTGCAGCCTCTCTCGCTATCAACGTCTTACACCAGAGTGGTATATTAGCAAATATGTGCAGCCTCTCTCACTATCAACGTCTTACACCAGAGCGGTATATTAGTTACAATCAATGAACATACATTGCCACATCATTATCATCTAAAGTTCCCAGATGATTCTAATGTGCAGCAAAGTTTAAAACCACTAATCCAGGAATCGGATATAAACGCAGCTGATTGTGCACTGGTTTGCATCTTGTAGCTATAGTTGATATTTACAGCTCAAGTTTATGCTGATGGATCGTGAGTCTGTGAGTGGTCAGTGGCCATGTCACACTTACTGTTAGTATTGTGAATACCACACAGGATATGACTATGAAATCCACCTTGCAAAGTACTCCCAGAACCACAGTCCTATTACGTGAACACCCTCATGTAACACAGGCCTTTGCCTGTTTCTGATGTGAATGGTCTCTGTGAGTGGGTTCAGACGTTCTACTTTAACCAGCAGTGTTTATATGCAGAATCAAATGTCCAGGACAGACTTTGCAATTGAAGTCTAGATTTATAAATTACTTTTGAAATGTATTCCTCTTCTCCAAAGTTATTTTTAGGTTCAAAGTGGAGGTAGGAAAGGCAGGGTAATGAGGCAGCAGTGAGAATTCCATGACTGTAGCCACTCCCGATATGATGTTCATCAGTCTTGCAAGAACTGACGACTGGTAGAAACTGCAGGAGGCAAAATTCAGCCATATGCAGGAGGATGCCTCCTGCAGCCCTCAGCGTGCCTTCTGTGGCCGGGTCTGCTGAGGGAGGGCTTGATGTGATTTCAACACACCAGTGAAATTGAGCCAGTGCAACTGTATTTTACTTTTTCCATAATTGCAGCCTCCCCAGGATGAGCCAAGATGTCCTAAACTACTTGAAATGAAGTCCTAAACTTCCTGAAATGAATAATCTGGAAATATCAATAAAACATCTTAAGATAGTTTCACAGAGAAACGGAAAAAGAAAAAAACACACAATAGCACAGAACTGGCTGAATCATTTCTGAATTGATAACACAAACAAAACTTTCATTTCCTTTTCATTATATTCTTTACACATTTTGAAAGACAGGCTTATAAAACAGTATAACACTGTTCACTCAGGAAAATTACAGGCTTACCATTAGGCCAGAATTATACCTGATTTTCCTAAGAATAAGAATATTTTAGCTCATTTAGTGTCCCTTGGATCTATCTATGTATCCATCTGAGTGCTTAATTGATCCTGGTTTTCCAAACAGTGAAACAGACAAGGTAATTTCTTTATTTTATTTTGTCTGACCACAATATATACTCTGTATGCTTTCTATGTACTCAATTATGTTTCTGCTAATAGTATGTCTTATATATGATGCTTCTGTTAATTAATAGCATTAAAATATGAGCAATAGTTTACATTAAACTATATTTTTGTTTTTGTTGTTAAAGACAGGGTCTTGCTTGGTCATTTAGGCCAGAGCGCAGGGCACAATCGTAGCTCACTGCAGCCTTGAAGTCCTGGGCTCAAGTAATCCTCATGCTTTAGCCTCCAGAGTAGTTGGGACTACAGGCATTCATCACCATGCCCAGGTAATTTTTTGTACTTTTTATAGAGACAGGGTCTTGCTATGTTGCCCAGGCTGGTCTTGAACTCCTGGACTCAAGAGATCCTCCATCCTCAGCCTCCCCAAATGCTGGAATTACAGGCATTCACCATGATTCCTGGCCACATTAAACTGTATTATGACTCCACCATCCTCCATGAATCCCTCTATCTATTTCTACCTCTGTTCCTCCAGCCTGCCGGTGTGTGAATCTTCTTTTCTTCCACTCATTCAAGAATTTACGGAACACCTCTGTACACGAGACACTGTTCAGTCACTGAGATTTTAGAGATGAAAGAGATGCAACCACCCTCTTCAAGATGCAAATAATCTAATGCTGAGGCCGACAAAGAAGACAACAATGGCGACCGTGTGTGATTAGTCACACGTGGTTACAGGTTGCCTTGGCTTTATAAAGGATGGAGCTCTAACTGCAGGCAGCTGGGAGATGTGGACACATTTTAGTCAAAGGGAGGGATCTGATGGGTGTTTTATTTTGAGTGTTATTCACTCTTAAGAGGGATTTTCTGCTGGCAATGTGAGGGAAAGATTGCAAGCAGATGGGGTGGACATAGATAGATCAGAACAGAAGCCACCATTTCAATTAAAGAAGAAAACGTAAATCTTGAAATATCTCTATGGCAAGAGAAAGGAGGGGAAGATGCATACAGAAAAATTAGGGAGATGAGCTCAAAGGAATTATTGAATGAATAAAGAAAGTAAAAAAAAGGAACGGATAGGCAACGGTTTTTGTAAATTGTGGTAGCATTAGTCTAAGGAGGTGATAACTACTGCCCTGACAATATCTTGGGCCTTTCACTTTCTTACTTTTAACAATGGCTCTGATCTATTTCCAGCACATCTGTTTACAGTTGATTGTTTGCTCCATGTCAGTACTGTTCCACATAAATCAGTTCTTTTGATCATCAGCATAACCCTAGCAGTATGTTTTATTATTTCCATTTCAAAGGGGAGGAAACTGAGGTACAAAGAGTTTAAGTCAGTTCCCCTCTGTCTGGCACTGTTCAAACCCAGCAGAACAGGGCAGAGCCCCCAAGCTTCAGATTGTCTCAGCGCAGTACCAGAGGTGCCATCCACAAAGAGAGTGACGTGAACAGTATCTCTGGAGCTGAGGAGTGAGGCAGCTCTGTCTGGTGCCTGAACTCACCAATGCTGCCCCATCCGGCCTCTGGGGAGGGAGCAAATTGCAGGGACACATGTTTAGTTTTGAATGTGTTCAACCTGACATATCTGCAATACATGCTGGTAGAAGCATTCTCATAAAGACCCTACAATGTGGGGAAGATTTATAGACCAGGGAATCATTGTATGAATAAGAATGGAGATGAAACATAGATGAAATTTCACAGGGAAAGAATAGTAAGGAGAGACAGATCACTTAGGTAGCAAATCCTGATGATGTTGTACAGCAGTAGTTTTCAAATATGGATGCACAGAAGAATCACCTGGGGAATTCAGAAATTCCTTATGTTCAGACTCCACTTTTGGCTAATTAAATCAGAATGTCTGGACATGAGACCCAGGTATGGGCATTTTAAAATCTCCCCAAGGTGATTCTAAGATGCAGTTAGGTTTATGTGTCATTGATTTGGAGCTGTTATTCTTATAGTCTCATGTGCATCAGAATCACCAGGAGGGCTTATTAAAACACAGATTGCTGGGCCTGCCCCTAAGTCAGGTTCTTCAGATGGGTCAAAATGCCTAAGGACTGGAAAGCACTGTTGTAATTCCAATATTATATGGCTCTTCCTTATAGAGATGACTCAATTCAGAATTGAAAAGTGAATTTCAACAAGTTTTCCTTAATTCTAAGAAATCTTCCATCACTATCTTTTGGGAATAAGTATTCTCCCCCATACCACAGGGATAGGAAGTACCAACATATTAATTCTTTTACTAGAATATAAATTCCAGATGATCAAGGACTGCCTGTTTTAGTCACTGTTCTACCTTAGTTTAGAACTGCACCTGGTGTATGGTATATGCTTAGTCAGTATTTTTTAGATAAATAAATATTGTGAAACTCTATATACAGTTTTAAATTCATCCATTCTATACCTCTGACGCTATGTGGCAAGAACTGTGCTCCCGCTGTGAAAACAGGTAAATAAAACTGCTGTGGTTTCTGTTTTCATGAATGGAACTTACAAACTAGAGTTAAGAATGCAGTGCAAACATACTAATAAAAATGTGATAATTTTTATTTGGCATATTTTTGCTTCTGTTGGTAAACAATTATTTTCTTTTCTTTTTAATCTTTAGTCACTGGTTTTATAAAATTGTTCCATAAAATGCTTTCCTTATATGTAGTAGTTACTATGTGTTGTTAGGATTAAATACAATTAAATTATATACATATAGATGAATAATGTGAAGTGGCTATTATAATGGGGCAGATAAGGTGTGTAAAGATAGAACACTTGGTGGTCTCACAGTACTCCTGAAAACATTAAGAATGTTAATAAAGTCAACAGATTGTTTAAAAGATGTATAAATTATTGTCAAAGTCTGAAGTTTATGTAGTGATTTCACCAATATCTCTGGGACAATGCATTGAACAAGGTCTTATGTAGGTTTTATATTCCTAAAGGCTAGTTTTGAAAGCCATATAAGTCTGAATGACTATGTAAAAGTTAGAAAGACTGTAGTCTGTTGACCCAGGACTTTAACAAATTCTGTTTCAGAGGTATAATCTCAGATCATAATAATAGAAGACTGATGAAGACCTTAAAATTTTCCTTAATTATCTTTGTAACACATCCACCAACTGATAATCTGGCTTTGGAGCAAACTCCTCTAATTTTACAAAACTTTCCTCCAGGCACGTTATTCCCCTTTTTCACACCAATGACTTCTTTATACTGGATTGTCATCTCACTCTCTGTTTTTCATCACCGTTCTCAATAATCATGGAGAAAAGATAAGAAATGTAATCTCTTCTTCTTATTTGTTATTTTCTGTTCTCTCCTTAATGCCCCCCTTTTTTTTTTTAGAAAAAAAACTTCCTCAATCTTCTCTCCAACAATATAGTTTCAGTTTCTTTTCATATTCATAGTTCCTCATATAACAAATATTTGAGATTTCCTCCATTTCTGCTCCCTTTGAATCAGATACATACGTATGTATTGATAGACAGGTAGAATATAAATGCAGATATAGATAACTGTACATACACATATTCACATGCATTGCTGTTCATTTTGCTCACTCAGAATTAATGTCTAGTTTCAGATGTCTTATCAGCTTTTCTCCTTTATCTCCCAATTGCTAATGAATGTCCTCCTTTCCCATGCTTGCTTAGGGTAGCAGAGTTTCAGAATGGTTACTGTATTTCCACAATTACAAGATATGCCATTAGTGACATTTTTGTTTATCACTTTCTCTTTTCTTTCTTGATATAAGACTCCAAAAGAGTTTCTAGTCAAGAGTGATCACGGACTCCCCATTTCAGCATGGTATCTGTTAGACTTTTGAGTATGTATGAAAGGTTACGATATTTTCATTTTTCTAAAGATAAGATTCATAATTCCATCAGAATCTCCAAGTGTTCGTGACCCACATAATATTAAGAATCATTCATTTAGTTCTGGATGGTGACATCTTAAAATACCGCAAATCTTTTCCTCCTCTTCAACTATTTGTGATTGTCATTTTTATCAGCCTCCCCAATCCATTGGGGAGTAACATGGAATGTAAATGGACAAGTACTATTTCAATTAGTAGGCTGGGAGTTGCTTTTCTGGGCATTCGTTAAGCATTATTTAACAAGGGCTGCAGACAACCTGCTCGCTGCTACAGATAATTGTGGGCCAGTTAAAGGGCTTATTCCTGGCAATTCAGTTAGCCTCTTGAGCCTCAGATTTTTTTTTTTTTTTTCTTAGATGGAGTTTCGCTCTTGTCGCCTAGGTGGGAGTACAGTGGCACGATCTCGGCTCACTGCAACCTCTGCCTCAGCCTGCTGAGTAGCTGGGGTTACAGGAACCTGCCAACACGCCTGGCTAATTTTTGTATTTTTAGTAAAGACAGGGTTTCACCATGTTGGCCAGGCTGGTCTCGAACTCCTGACCTTAGGTGATCCGCCTGCTTCAGCCTCCCAAAGTGCTGGGATTACAGGCGTGAGCCACCGTGCAGATTCCTAACATATAAAATGGGAATAATAAGGTCATATTCATGTGTTTGTCAGAAAATTACGTTAAGGAACATACCTGAAAGACTCAATGAAGGCTCCTTGGTTTGTTATTTGGCCTTAATAAAGCCTCGGTGCCACACACTTTTCCAAGTCTGTCACACACTGTAATGCATAAGTGCTCATAACAGCGCTGTGGAGCGTTCGAATGTCACCATCATGCCTAATTTATAAGAGGGAAAAGTGGGCCGGGCGCGGTGGCTCACGCCTGTAATCCCAGCACTTTGGGAGGCCGAGGCGGGCGGATCACGAGGTCAGGAGATCAAGACCATCCTGGCTAACACGGTGAAACCCCGTCTCTACTAAAAATACAAAAAATTACCCGGGCATGGTGGCGGCGCCTGTAGTCCCAGCTACTCCGGAGGCTGAGGCAGGAGAATGGCTTGAACCCGGGAGGCGGAGCTTGCAGTGAGCTGAGATCGCGTCACTGCCCTCCAGCCTGGGCGACAGAGCGAGACTTCGTCTCAAAACAAAACAAACAAACAAACAAACAAAAAACAGAGGGAAAAGTGAAGTACCGGCAAGCTAAGTGACTTGCTCAAGGTTCCCCCGCCGGTGTGGAGAGCTGGGATCTGAACCCCTCAGCTGAGCTCCTGGATTTTATTTATTGTCTGTTTCTTTTCCTCACAGTGCTCTAATAGGTTATGTCCCAACAGCTTGAAAAACGTGTTTGAAAGAGAGCCCCGCCCTGCCCCTAGAATCTCTACCCTCCAGGACTGACTCCGGAATTGACAGGAGATTCATTATTCTAGAGCCAGTGGCCTCACAGCTGTTGGCAATTCAACTTTCCTGTGCCCTCCTGGAAGCGTCAGAAAGCAGCTGTGGGAAAGGCTGAGCTGCTGAGTGAGCAGAGAACACCTCCCTTCATGCGACCCGGTGACCCGGTGTCCCCTGGACCAGCAAGGCGGAGCCTGAGCACAGCCCAAGGCTGGTGCACAGGGAGCAGGCAGGGCCGTGGGCCTCAGGGGATTTCTTTCCAGGGGAGAGTTTTGAAAGGAATAACTGATTCCAAAACTTGGGAGGGAGTTAAGACATCTTGGTGTTTATAAAAACCACTACCAGAAACACATGTGCTCTCTCCAAATGGGTATTCAGTTCAAAGCTGGTGATTAATGAATTTCTTAAAATCTGTGTATGTGTAACAGTCATGTAAACTCTATATGGGGTGAACAAAACAGTCATTAATTTGAAGATAAATTTTCTTTCTTAGTCAAACTTTCCAATGTTCCTTAAACATGTGTTTACGTAAAATTTATTTATAGTGAATTTGTACCCTCCCTTAGTAATCACTGAAGATGTGTGTGTATGTGTATGTGTGTGTATAAATAGGAAATGTCTCCCGTTAATTCCAGCTAACACCTTTGTTATTTATACCAGGGTACATAAGTCTCTCTTTATGACTGAACATCTGTTGCTGGAAGAATGGTTTTGTTGGCAGAAAAGAGTGATATATTTTTGAACCAAGCAAAAGAAGAGATCAATCATAGAAGAGAAAAATAATCTTGTTCCATACGTTAAATATGCTTCAGGACGAAGCTAAACACTTGCCCACAAACAGACACAGTGATTGAAAGCTCTTCCTAACTCGTTCCTAGATGGCAGCTAAAGCTCAGAATTTAGTCTGTATGTTCACTCTTCTAGATGACCTTATGAGCTTTTAGAGGCCCTATGATTTATCCCATTTTTCATGAAGTCATCCCTATTCGTGAGCAGTTTGTTTATGACATTTTAGTATTTGCCTTTAACTATTATATTTCTTAAAACTTTCAACATTTGCTGAGAAATTAAAATTTAATCAATCCTTATTAACTAAACATCTTAAAGTAATATCTTCCAAATTACTTTAGCGTATAAATTCAGTTTATTAATAGAATTTATTTTGTTATTTTTTATTTTTATTTTTAATTGTTTATTAAAACAAGTTTATTATTAATGAATATTTTTCTTAGCTATATTGTTGTTAAAATGAAGCAAATTGATATAAAGATCACTCAAGATAAAAATCTCACCTGATAAAAAATGTTAATTTCTTTTTTGGAATTAGGTATAATTAAGAATTTATAAATCTAAATGTGCACCGTAGAAAACTTGGAAAATATTAAAACACAGAGTGAGAGAAATAGTGATAAAATTTGCTTTTAATTCATCTCTTGGGTCTCCCTCTGACATCAACAATTCAGAATGAGGGTGTTAGATTTCAGAAAAATAAGAAGGGTAGGAATTACTTGAGAGTGAATTTAATTATAAAAATATTTAATATATGATATTTTAAAATAAATGATGATAATTAGATAATAATTATTACCTTTTATTGGCCTAAGATTGACTGATTCAGGTGATAAACAAAGTACAGGTTTCTAGAAAAAAGGAAAGCTGAATGTGCCTTCCAAGTTCCCAGGATAAAAACTATTCATGTTTCACATCTGTCAGTCGTGTCAGCTTTTTCTTAAGAATTACAGATCCTATGAAGATTGTAAGAGCGCCTATAATTCTAAAAGATGAGGCCAACTTATTTGGACAACGTGGCAGTGGCGAGTAATTTCAGTAGATCCAGCACAGCATATTGGGAAGAACTACTTGTGTTAATTACCTACTCTTTTCCTCCAACAGTCCTGTTTTGAAAAGAAAACAGCAAATTTATCAGTAATGCTAAATGAACTAGGGATGTGCCAACGAAGATAAAGGAAAAACAAACATGTTTGATTTGTTTTCAGATTCCTAATATTAGAGAAAAATTAGAATAGATTCTAAAATTTATGAAAGATAATTACACTTGATGATGTGTTGATATATTATAAACAAATGTGTCCTCCAGGCTAAAATTATAATAATGCTTTAAATCCCCATTTTATTTGAAGATTCTTTTTCATTCAGGAAAACAAATTTCTGCATTGGGATGCATCATGAACTAAGACACAGAGTGGCTCCCGGGGCAAAGGGAAACCCAGTTTCTGGCATCCAGTGCCTTCCTGTGCTCTGCTGTTGCTTTTTGGGCACCAGCGGCTTTCTATTGGTTCTCCCTGAATCATGAATCTTTTTTTCTTACTCCTTTTTTAAAGGCTCCGCATGTGCTGTTGCCTCTCTCTTTAAAACCAGATGTCCCGCAAGATTCAGTTCTTAGGTTTTTGATCTTCCCTTTCTACATACTATCCATTTTAAGTCTCTTCCATTCTGAGAACTGCATTGATATCAACAAATTGATGGTTTCCAAATTTGCTCTGTGACTTTTATCTCTTCCCTAAGCTTCACTCCTTTGTCACTGCCTGTAAGATGAATATCTTCTCACTGTTGTGCTGAGACCGCTGCAAATGTTTCGTGTATTAGCAGGATTCTTTTCTTTTTCTTGCCCCCATTCCTGTAGATGACACTATTTGAATTGTCAAAAGCTCAAAGTCTTGGAGGATGATGAGAACTATTCTCAATTTGTGCTGGTAACTGTTTAACAACCTTTTTTTTTTTCAACAAAAACAACAATCCTTGATATGTACCAGTTGCGGATGTCCATGGGGTAAATGTTCCCAGCAGACTAATTTAACCTGCCAGTCAGAGGCACTGCCAGGAGCATAGGGAGGAGATGTGCACAGTTGACCCTGGCGAGCTGGTACGAGCTGGCTACGGCACACTACAGGTGACTCTGAAATTCATTCTGGTAGACTGAAAAGAACTGATGTGTGCATTTGATAAGTGTTGGTTGAATTAAAGGATAAATAAATGGCTCTATAAGACAATTTAGAAACATTCAATGTAACTTTTGCTTATATACAGAGAACATGGTCATGCACAGAACATAACCTCCGATATTTATTGGGTGGGAATGAGGGTGTGAGTTTTGACTTCCTCACTGTAGTTCAGCAAAAATCTCACGAACTTGTGTAGAAGGTAGAGAAATACAGACCGGGTAACCAAAGAGTTATATAAATGAATAGCTCATCAAGTTAACACTTAAGCATGTTGATTAAGGAACACTATTCAGTCTGGCTGAAAAGCTCTGACGGTGTGCCGTTGCCCCCATCTTTTGATCCTCTCAAAACTGCGTGGTATAATGATGAATTTTGCCGTTACTCAGTGCATGGAGGAGTAGCTGTTACAGAGGATGACAAAGTCAGGATGAAAAAAATTGACAAATTAAAATAATGAATCACAATAACAAAACCAAAATTTAACAGTAGACTTGCGTTCTGCATCTAGGTTAAAAATCATTTTTAACAATGAAAGTGTAATCAAGCTTGATGATATTTGCTGAAAGACAGACATGCAAGTTTTAGCTGATTGCAAATTCAATATAAAGCAATAGAGAATACGATTGTTAAACTGGCTAATGTATTTGTAGAGTGATTTCAATAGAAATGCAGTGTAGAGCAAGGCGCAACAACCCCGATATTGCCAATCTGCAAGTTTGGAGTGTGGGTCTGCAAGCTGGGGGAGTCCAGAGGGAATGACATCCTGCCATGCCTGTTACATTGCATCCCAGGGGCTTGTTCCTTTACCTCAAGAGGTCCTACAGCCTCGTATCATGCCCACGTTTGTCCATCCTGTTCCATATACATATATTGACTTCATTTTCTTCCAATTAAAGCTCTTTTATGTTTTACTACTCAGCTATTACTTTTTCTTGTGTCAAAATAAAAATATTCACTCTTCCTTTCTACTTCCTCAAAGTTGCTTGTACTTTTATTCTGCACTTTTTTTTTCAACCTTTCCTTGTAGGTAATTACCTGTCTTTCCTGTCATCTGAACATTTATCACGTGCTGACTTGATGTCAGGCACCTCACTCTGTCCTGTCACATATGTGATTTCTGCAGTAGAAGTTAGGGCTTCGAGGACAGAGATCATGTCTTGTCATCTTCATTAGTGTTTTCATGATTAACAGGCTCTTTAGGAAAGAAAACTGACTTGAATTAACGTGAAATGAATTGATAAAATCTGAATTTAAAGAAAGTCACGATGGAATCACCGTGAAGATTCAGGCTTCTCCCAGCTTTCTGGACTTTTTCAGTGTCAGTGAGGGCTGTCTCATATGCACTGTGTTCTTGATATTGGATTTCCACAAGTGTGCGTTTATTCATTCACAAATGGGCCAGGCACTACGCTAGACTGTGAAGATTAACAACTTTTATTTCAAAACTTTATATTCCAGAGATTCATTTTTGAACTGTCAGGCCTTGCCACAGTGCTGATTGATTGTTGCCTATGAATTGTTTTTAGAGTATGAAAATCTACGAAAAATTCTGTACCAGCAGTGCAGTTTGTTCTTTAGGGTTCCTAAGGATTCAAAAAAGTACCAGATAATGAATCATAAGTATATTTTTTATGACTAATGGTGGAAAAGTTGGTAGACAATCCTCAGTCCTGTCTGGAGTTTTCCCATGTGTATGTCTGCTTTTCTAGTTATTTCAAAGAAAATCATAGTTCTGGTAAAGCAAGCATCTTCTCAAGGATCTCTGAAGATTTAACACCAGGCAACCTGTAAATGATGGAAATTTATTTCTCATAGTTCTGGAGACTGGGAAGTCCAAGATCAAGACAGCAGCAGATTGGATGCCTGGTGAGGGCCCCTTCCTGATTTATAGCTGCCACTTTCTCTCTGTGTCCTCACATGATGGAAGGGGCAAGGCAGGTCTTTTGGGCCTCTTTTGCAAGCATACTGTTCCCACTCATGAGAGATCACTCTCATGGTCTCGTCATCTCCAGATGCCATCTCATTGGTGATTGGATTTTAACATGTACATGGGAAGGGCTTCAAACATTGAGGCCAGAACACCTACTCAACAATATTCCAGTACCACCAAGCATGTTATAATCAGCCGAGTGCTTGAGTTTTACACATTTTCTCATTCTATTTGTATTAGTCCATTCTCACACTGCTATAAAGATACTACTTGAGACTGGGTAATTTATAAGAAAAGGAGATTTACTTGACTCAGAGTTCTCCATTACTGGGGATGCCTCAGGAAACTTACAACCATGGCAGAAGGTGAAGGGGAAGCAAGGCACGTCTTACATGGTGACAGGTGAGAGAGAGAGTGCAGGGGAAACTAACACTTTTAAACCATCAGATCTTGTGAGAACTCCCTCACTATCATGAGGACAGCATGGAGGAAACCACCCCCCATGAACAAATTATCTCCCCCCAGGTCCCTCCCTTGAAAAGTGGGGATTACAATTCAAGAAGAAACGTGGGTGGGGACACAGAGCCAAATCATATCGTATTCTATTGGAGTGAATGTGCACAACAAAATAGGGAGAAAAAACTAAAATTTTAATTTTTTTTTTTTTGTTAATTGGGAGATCTTCATACAAGAAATTTACAAAATGGTAATTTTAATACTGTATCATTCACATGGTAATAGTTTGTTTACTTGTGAACTGATGACTACTAATTTTGAGACTGGTGGATTAAATATTTTAACATACATTTGTGGTCAAGGGGAGTGGATAGTTCTCACTAAATATAAATACTGCACAGAAAGACTTGGATTAATAAAAGTGCTAGTTTCTTTTAGCCTGTGAAGTAAAATGTTCCCTATTTCTTAAGTCATGATAGACTGGCATCCATCCACTTCATGACACAAAGTGTATGTGAACATCGGATGAGTATATCATTCTTTTGACTGTGAAATCCAATATGTCTTTACTCACATTATCTCTGTAATATTCATTGTGTTCCTGATAGGAAAATGTCAGATGGCATTTCTGCCAATGTAGCATCTGAGAAGTTGAGTCAAAGCAGTTCCATGATTTTTCTAAGGTCATGATTCAAATCACTGGGAGAGCAGTGACTATACTCAAGTTGGTGTTAACCATTCTTCACAGGAAGCTATCTTATTACTTTGTAATGTATGTTTCCTATAAAAATATGACTAAGAGGCCAGGTGCAGTGGCTCATGCCTGTAATTCTGACACTTGGGGAGGCTGAGGTGGGCGGATCATGAGGTCAGGAGTTCGAGACCAGTCTGGCCAACATAGTGAAACCCCGTCTCTACTAAAAATACAAAAACTTAGCCAGGTGTGGTGGTGTGCGCCTGTAATCCCAGCTACTCTGGAGGCTGAGGCAGGAGAATCACTTGAACCCGGGAGGCAGAGGTGGAGTGAGTCGAGATCGCCCCATTGCACTCCAGCCTGGGCAACAGTGCGAGACTCTGTCTCAAAAATAATAATAATAATAATAATATGACTAGGGTACATTTCCTGTCTTGCACTGTCTCCATTTCTCTTGCTGATGGCAGTTGTAACTCTTAATGCTTATCTCAGAAAAAATTTAGCTCACAGTATCTATAGAATTTACCATTGCCGGGTAATTCCAAACCTCCATCACTTATGCATGTACTTTGACTAATAATATTAATCAAAAGGGGGGAAAATTATGCTGGAAAAGAATGAGGAAGATTGAGGGACTGTATCATTCTTAGTTCACAAAAAGGCAAGCTGAAATAAGGAAGGAGAAGAATGGAACTTTGATTGTTAATAGAGGCTTAAAGACTCAGATCATTGTTAAATGGAATTTTAGTTGCACATGCAATGTCTTCTTTAAGGTCCATTCAAAAGAAACGTGTGTGTGTGTGTGGATGTGTGTTTCTGTGTGCACACGCACACAAGATGTTCGTGTCCATTGGTTTATATTCCAGCCTCTGTGGCTTTTCTTGCTGTTTGGAATATCTTAATAAATCAAGCTGCTCTGCCACTTTATTTATATAAACCAAACCATAAATGTTAACACACTCAACATCAGATTGTTTATTTTTTGTATTTGGGTGAAACATAAAAAATAATTAACCTGAAGTTAATTTGAAGGGCATAATTACAATTTTAGACAACTAATGGGTGTTTATAAGTGCCATAAGCACTGTTTCACAAAAAGGAGATAAAGCATTTGAGAAACAGCTTCTTTTTAACTGGAATACAGAATTTATGAGTTGCCACTAAGAGCCAGTCTTCTACCACTTAAAATGGGGAATAGATTCTAGCAAACTAAAAGTTTAAATTTTGAGAGAATAGTGAAAAACTCAGTCCTGGCAAAAACACCCGTATGCACGCACACATACCATATGATTTCAGTTTTTAAACAGTGAGTTGTATGGAAGTACTGGGGGTGTTATTTATCATCTAGTTTTGAAAATATCTGTGAAATAAATCCAATATCTTCAATATTATTAATTACCAAATCCTCATTTCAAAAAGCAAGTAGTATTCTTGACTTGATTATGGTTACTTAAATATATTTGTCCACGCTTGGTTTTTTAGTATAGGTTTTTATTTTATATTGTGGATGTGTGTGGGTATGGTGAGCCTGTATTTCTCATTTAAATGTAAAGTCATTCAGCCATCTATCTTGTTTACATTTTCCACTGTCACACTGAAGGGATATACATTACTCATTTTGAACTCTTTAAGTATAACTTTTTAAGCATAAACAATGACTTTTGGTCTTTGAGTTTGTCAGTAATTGAACGTGGGTTGCTTTGTTGTAATGGTAACTCTAATAGTGTAATTTTTCATAAATGAAGTCCTTGTAGCAAGTATAAGTAGGTTGCAGTATATTATAATCATGAGGTTCCTTAATAAAATGCTAATTGTAACTTGGCTTTAAATGTTACATTTTGTATGCAAATTGGCCTGAGGGGAGTTATTATTTGGTGAACCACACTAACATTAGTTTGTAATTTGTTTTAAGTGTCACACCATTATTACTAATATGTTAGATGTAGTTTATAGAAAAATACTGCTTTCTCATGAGAGAGAAATACATTTTGAGTCAGGAGCTTTGGATATTGTTATTATACTTTAAAGGAAAACAAACAGACACTAGTCAGATTGAGAACTGGGCTGTTTAACACAGGTAGAAGACAACGGGAATCTGTAACACATTAAGTGATTAAAATCTTTTTTTCATTCCTAATGAAGTGTTTAATATCCTCGTAGCAAAGACTGCTTCTATTATATTATCTGTATTTACAAAATACAGTTTTTCTGATGCTGTCTTATATTAGTATATTAAATCTTTTATTTTCTTTCTTATATAGAATTATTATGAAAGAATACAAACAGGTAAAATGGCCTTCTCACTGGTTTAGGTGGGAGCAGAGCTGCAATCTGTTTGAATAGCAGTGGTTTTCTTCAGAGCTGCCTTATGGGTAGTTGTCTGGATAATTGACTTGAAGTGTGTGCATGAGCTCTGAGGCTGGACATGTGACAGCGAATACTCACTATGACTTGATTCAGTAACACTAAGATTAGTGCGGCGCGTATGAACGGGAGTGAAGACAAAGTAGTAGTGACTCGCATCTGTCTCTATGTTCTACCCACGTTAAGTTTCTGAATTTAAGTTAAAGAATCACTTTATTCCTTGATGACGACTACATGTCATGACTGGAAAAATGTAAGAAACAAAATAAAACAAAACTCCAATAATTTTAACAATAATTTTGCTAAATAATAATAATTTTAATTTAAAACAAAACTCCAATAAACTTTCCTGAACTAGTCTCATACGCTTCCTCAAACGTGCCTGATGGCCCTGAGCACGAGGTTTCGTGCTCCCCACCTGGGAGTGCAGTGAGTGAGATTGAACTGGGTCAAGGCTGTTGGGCATCAACATGAAAACCCACTGCTTGTCTTGGCTGAACTTAGAGCACGACCAGCGACAAGATGTCCACTTTCCTGAAATTAAATTTCTGCTGGACATTTTCAAATGTTCGTGAAGCACTAGGTTGTGGAGATCCAGATGTTAAGAAATCATAAAATAAAAACCTCAAAAATACTAGCCAGCGAGGAACTAACCCATTTCATGTGGTTTCATTGACTTGATTATATTTTATTTTTATATAAAACACAGTATTCATTCACTATTGTTTGAGTCATTGATTCATTGAATTTCGTAGCTGTATTTTGATATTATTATTTCTAAACCATTACTTTCAGATAATTGTAAAACAAAATAAAACCAAATCTTTCTAAGTATGCTTATGTTTTACTCTGCTAACTAATTTCCGTGCAGTGTGGAACCACACAGCCAGGAATACGTGGCCCCTCTTACGGATGTCAAAGCTCACTTTGGGAAGTGCAGGGTGTGGGACGCTCTTAGTCAACAGTCATGAATCCAGGGAGTTCAGGAGGGTAATTGATTTGAAGAATAAATCAGCAAGCTCACACTGGGGCTGGAAAACAAAGCCTCCCTCCACATTTTAATAGATAGGCAATCATTAATTTTACCCCAAATTACAAGCATGCTTATAATGTTTCAACAGCTGTTGATGAATTGTTGAACAGCAATAATGGGAGGATGAGAAAATCTTGTTGATAGAAAGTGCATGAGGGTCAGCAGAGTTATGTGAGCACAGCTGTCCGTTCCAACCTCCGGTGACACTGTCAGGCCAGAGCGCTGCCTTAGGCTTGCTCTTACGGCTTATAGGATGCACTATTTATTTTTTTCTTTTGAATACATTGGGCTGACTTATTAAAACTGTTGCATGTTTTCATGTGAATGAACTTTGCAATTTAAAATTTCAAGAGGGTTCAAAGTCTAAAGAATTGTGGCAAATCCATTTATGTTCCCTAATAAAAACAGCTGAGCTGATGGAGATTGGTCTATGTGTTGCTGCCTTTGGACAACACATTTAAAGAGGGTGCATGAGTGTGCTCCTTTTTAGGTAAACATTCTCAAGACCTTTACCCTCTTTGAGACTCAGTTTAACTATCTCTAAAATGTAAATAATTCTTACTTTCTCATGATATTGTAATAATTGAAGAGGAAAACACATATGATATCTAAATATAGAGATTGGTCTATTAAAGATATGAAATAAATATTCCTCTTCCCTTCCCTTTCTCTGCCATTCCAAATGAATGTAAGAGTAAACAGATTTATTTCCACTGAAAAACGAATAAGTTAAACCGTTATGTTTTACTTATCAATTGTATTTTTTTTTATTTTTATGCCATTCTGATCTTAAAGCAAATTGAACAAATTTGTAAGTGTATAGCAGATTCTAGAAGTATCTGTTTCATAAGTTTTTACAAGAATATGCGTGTTTATTTGTTTAGGGAATAGGAATTATTTTTACGTAATAAGATTAGACCTGCATCCAACATTTCTGGATTATGATAAAATAAATACAAAAAAATACCTGGGAAGATTTTATTTTTAAATTATTGCATCTTTATTAACAAGAGCACCAGAGAGATTACCTTTCAGGATTATTTCATGTGGATAACTCTCATGGCTTAGAAGAACATGTGCCATATTTGAACCTCAAGACCCTGGGATAATGGATGCTTCTTTATCATATTCACAGCTATAGTCATCTAGGTAAAGAGAAACTGCCTATACCTACCCATCAGAAGAGATTGCATTCTGAAACAATCAGTTGTTGGAAATTTTTACCAGTAAATAAAACAGTTATGCTTTAAATGGAAAGATGCAAATGTAGGAGCTCAATTTATTCAGAATGTGGGAGCAGTGAAGGGAACCAATTTTCAAATCTCCTGTCTTAGAAGACATGGCATGTCAGCACCTACTAAGGCAGACCAGCTGTTTTTGAAGCACAGACTTTGTCTTTAAGCAAATGTTGTCTAACTTATCTACCCAGAGAGAGAGATGACTAAATGCTGCATGGTTTCAATGAAAATACATGTCTAATTGCAGGAGCATTTTCCTCTTTAGGGTCTGACCAAAGCCTTGTAGAGTAGTTTGGACATCATCCTCATTCACCATTTTTTAATTTCTGTTTTTTAACTTTAAACATGAGACATTCTGTATAATATGCTTCAACAGTGATTTGATTATGCTACTCTTACAGTACCGAACACATTTTCCTTGAATGAAAGCACTATGTAGACTCTGAAGTACAACCCCAAAGCAGCTAGCTTTAATTGATGATATCAGTATTAAGTGCCTGCTTCATTTCTAAATGGGCTTTACATTCCTAAGGGCAAGAGTTGGGATTTTTGCCCGGGACACAATAGAGACTCAGACACTCAGAGAAGACACTGAGTGGAGACCCTCCTCCGCTCTGCAAGAATTACGCCCCAGGGAAGCTGCCCTTGGTAGGAGGGAGACCACAGGAGAGGAGACCCTTATACACTGTCGGCACTGGGGATTTTCATCCTGCTGTTTCTCTTCTTTTATCCTCTTTTCAAAGCAGTAGGAGACTGCCTTTGTCCCAATCCTGCTTACATGGGACTTCATCCTCCCTTTACTGCCAGTCTTTCAGAATGAGTTTGAAAGTTGATGTTTTCAGGTACTAACTTGACCAGATCTACTCAACAAAAAAAATTCTACTTCCACAGCCAGTTCTTATCTGGTCTCCTAGGGGCAGGGAGAGTCTATTATTTGTACCTGTCTCCTGAACGTGGGATCTTGTTTGCCTGGATTGGTTGCTTAGGTTATCTTTGTGCTCAACCAAATGCCGACTCTCAGGGAGGCAACTGGAAAGGCCCCAGGTTATCTGTGGTGGAGAAATCAGGGGTACCCTCCAACTTCACATGGCTAAGTGGGAGGAGTCAAATGGTCATATGTAATCTCACAGACAAATGTACCATTAGAAGTCATCATAAATGGCAGGAAAGCAGACGATGCCAAAAAAAGAGAAAAGTGGGTAAGCTAACTTATATTGGAGGATCAGGGAACGCTTCTCTGAGAAACGATGTTGAAGTGGAGACCTGTATCTTTGTCTGGAGTTGGCTAGAGAAGCAGGAGGGAGGGAGTAACACTGCAGGCAGAGGTGGCAATGTGTGTGAAGAGTCTGGACCAAGAGACAGTCTGACTTCTGCAATAACAGAAAGTAGTTCTGAGGCTGAGTGTAATAAACTAGGAAGATGATGAGCATACAATGAGTTTCTAGGGTCAAATCCTGCAGGTCCTGACTTTATTCAAGACACCTTATAATTCAGTCATCTTTTCAAAAAGGAAGCCATAGATAGGACCGACATGTTCCAAAACACCTGTTTTAAAGATTACTCTGTTAGTAATTTAGTAACTACTGAGTTGCTAAAGAACCTAGTAATTTCTAAATTACTGAGAAATAGATTAGAGGTAGTCAAGAGGAGACGCTGGTATTCCAGGGAAGAGGTTTTAGTAGTTACCCACAACAGAGGGATAAGAGACAGGGTGGAAGGAAATGGGCAGAGCTGAGACACATTTTTCAGTTGAAATGGCCACTTATGTGTGTTAGGCTGGGTGCAGGATGGAGGAAGAAAGAATGAACCCAGCCATTCAGGTTCCCAGTGTGAACAATCAAATGTAAAGAGGTTTGCTAAAAAGTAAAAGATGCAGCCAAGAAGAGGTGGCAAGGGCTGAGGATCCGGAGATTTGTTTCAGTTATGAAGTAGGAAATACCAAACAAGCTCAGAGAATAATCCTGAAATAGAGACAGAAGTATGAAAGTTTGCGGCACATAGATGACACGGTCATGGGGCAGAGATAGCTGTTGTCTTTTTTTTTCCAGTGTCCAGTATTCAAATCCCTGACTGATATGGTTTGGTTCTGTGCCCCCACCCAAATCTCACCTTGAATTGTAATACTCCCATGTGTTGTGGGAGGAATCCAGTGGGAGGTAATTGAATTATGGGGGCAGGTCTTATCCCGTGCCATTCTTGTGATAGTGAATAAGTTTCATGTGATCTGATGGTTTTATAAAGGGCAGTTCTCCTGCAGAAGCTCTCTTATCTGCCACCATGTGTGACATACTTTTGCTTTTCCTTCGCCTTCCACCATGATTGTGAGGCCTCCCCAGTCATGTGGAACTATGAGTCCATTAAATCTCTTTCCTTTATGAATTACCCAGTTTTGCGTATGTCTTTATTAGCAGTATGAGAATGCAATAATACACTAACCATGTTCCAGTAATTCTCCATTTTATGAATCATTGTGTGGGTAAAAAATACCTCTCTCAGAGGAATTGATCCTAGTACATCCCCAGACTTCCTTGCTGCCACAGCTCTGGACTCTGAATCAGATTCACCAACTCTAGACATTTACTCAGGAGCTGGAGGCCCAAGAGGGGAAAGTTGGGGAGTTCTTGCTCTGGGTGGGGATCAGAGGTTGTATTAGTTCATTCTCACACTGTTGTAAAGAACTATCTGAGACTGGGTGATTTATAAACAAGAGACGTTTAATGGAATCACAGTTCTGCATGGCTCAGGAGGCCTCAGGAAACTTACAATATGGCAGAAGGGGAAGGGGAAGCAAAGCACGTCTTACATGGTGGCAGAGGAGAGAGTGAGTGTGGGGAAACTGCCAATTTTAAAACCATCAAATCTCATGAGAACTCCCTCATTATCATGAGAACAGCATGTAGGAAACTGCCCCCATGATCCAATCACCTCCCACCAGGTCCCACCCTCAACATGTGGGGATTACAATTTGAGATAAGATTTGGGTGGGGACACAGAGCAAGACCATATTAGCCATCATTGTGGCTACAAGGTTACTTTGTGGGTACAGAAGGTACAGTGGTGCTGGTGGTGGTTGCAGTAAAATTTGAGCCCTGAGGCAGCACGGACAATGCAGAAAGGGTGTGATATTCCACCAACCCAGCTGTTTGGCTGCTTTGGGGTATTGCTGCTGGCAACTTAGCTTCAATTCTGGTTCCCCAGCTAGCTTTGTAATTTGGTGAGCTTCCCCAGAACTTTTTTTTTTTTTGGAATTATATTGTTATTTTATTTTATTTTATTTTAAGTTCTGGGGCACATGTACAGGATGTCCAGGTTTGTTAAATAGGTAAACGTGTGCCACGGTGTTTATTGCACCTATCCACCCTTCACCTAAGTATTAAGCCCAGCATGCATTAACTGTCTTTCCTGATGCTCTCCCCATCCCACCCTCCCCCCCACAGGCCCCAGTGTGTGTTGTTCCCCTCCTGTGTTCCTGTGTTCTCATTCTTCAGCTCCCACTTACACGTGAGGACGTGCAGTGTTTGGTTTTCTGTTCCTGCGTTAGTTTACTGATGATAATGGCTTCAAGCTCCCTTCACATCCCTGCAGAGGATGTGATCTCATTCATTCTTATGACTGCATAGTATTCCATGGTGTATACGTGCCACATTTTTTTAATACATTCTATCACTGATGGGCATTTGGGTTAATTCCATGTCTTAGGTATTATGAATAGTGCTGCGATGAACATACGTGTGCATGTATCTTTATAATAGAATGATTTATATTCCTTCCCCAAATTGTTTTAAAAAATTTTTTTTTTAGCTCAATCAATCAAAGTCTGCTCTGCTCTTTAGTACTAAGAACTCACACCTGTAATCCCAGCAATTTGGGACACTGACATGGGAGGAACACTTGAGCTTGGGAATTTGAGGCCAGCCTAGGCAACATGGGGGGAAGGGTCTGAGCCCAGTGTTGGGCCCTTGCTGACGCAGGTATGGTCTGCAGGCTTCCAGGCCTGCTCTAAAGTCAGGGCTAGGGAACGGTGGACCAGTGGAACAGTAGGAGCTGTAGAGGGGCAGGTGTCCTTAGAGAAAGGGAGAAGGTAGCAGAGTCTGGGAGGGGTAGAGGAAGCAAGCAAGGGATGAAGTTTTCCAGAAGAGTTTTAGGGCATAGGAGAGTTTGCTGGTTAGAGAGCAAGTGTCAGAGATGATGCAGTAAAAGAGAGGGCAGTACGGGGCCGTGTACGGTGCTGGAGCCCTGTCCTTGGGAAACTGTGCTGAGTGAGATGGGAGGGGCCCCAGCAGCTGGGTGGCCCTTGCCAGGCTTCTCCACTCGAGGGGGCCCCTGATTCCTGAGTTCCTCCACTGACCGAGGCCTGGGGGATGGAGGGGCCTCTTTGCAGTCTCCTCTCGCTGCAGCATGAAGCCTGCGGAATGGAGCCAGCACTGCCAGCCTGGCCAGCACGTTCATCTTTGCCTTCCCAGTGGACTGTTGCTCTGTCCCTGCTGGGAGAGCCTGGGAAGGGGTTTACCTTGTAGCTCTAGCTTGTCTCTTCTTGCCCTTGCCTTCCTTGGGTGTTTTGGTTTATTCCAGAGAGCAGGACTGTCCCATGGAGGGATGATGAGCGCCTGGCTGCTCTTCCCGTCATGGTTGCTGCTCCACCACGAGGGACCCTCTTCCGTGTGCACATCTCTCCACCATCCTTGAACTCAGACTTCCTCCATTTCGGAGGGAAACTCAGCCTGAAAATCCTAATAAATGAACATTTTTTCCCCGCTCTGTGAATTGTATTCTAGCTGCAGACAACTCACTGACTTGTGGAACACCCAGACATGTGAGGAAGTGTAATTTTTGTTTCAAAATAAAACTAGCTACAACTTTATTTTAAAATAGTACAACATTCATAGCAATATGTAAACCATATGGAATATTTGTTTAGCTTAGTTTGTATCTGTATGACAGTCAGGTTTTTACCTTATTTTTGCTTTTTGTTTTGTTTTGTTTTGTTTTGAGACAGAGTCTTGCTCTGTTACCCAGTCTGGAGTGTGGTGGTGCAATCTCGGCTCACTGCAACCTCTGCCTGCAGGGTTCAAGTGAAGCAATTCTCCTGTGTCACCCTCCCAAGTAGCTGAGATTACAAGCATGTGCACCACGCTTGGTTAGTACATTTTTCTTTCTTTCTTTTTTTTTTAGTAGAGATGAGGTTTCACCATGTTGGCCAGGCTGGTCTTGAACTCCTAACCTCAAGTCATCCATCCGCCTCAGCCTGCCAAAGTCCTGAGATTACAGGTATGAGCCACCCTGCTTGGCCCTGGGATATTATTTTAAAAGTTAATTAAATATAATTTGAATTACCACCCTAATTGGGTGTGGATTCCACCATGTCTTTGACAGTCATTATTCTAAATGTTTGTCTAGCTGTAAATAATTTTACAGAAACAGCAGCATTAAATTCTTGATTGTTTTGTAATTTTATTTTCTATTAACAATTGATACTTCACATTTAAATAAATATATATTACACAATGAATTTTAACACATGTAAATGTATTTTTTGACCAATTACCCAATGGTAGAACTATATTGTCTTCATTTTTTAGCCTTTTATGTTACAGTCTCATGCATACCCTTATACATATGCCCTTAAGAAGTTTCCTAATTTTTAAGTTAGAGATTGTGTATCTTAAACGTTTGTCTATATGTCACTTTCAGGGAGGCTGAGCAATTTATACTTCAACTTACATACATGTTGCTTTCCTCACACATTAATAATACTGGTCAATATTTTACCTATTTTTTACTAAGTAAATAAATCATATTCTATTTTTACTGTCTTGACCCACTGAATATTGGGGCTGAACTTTTTTTTGATATATTTCTTAGCCATTTGCATTCTCTTTCTAGAGCAGAGTATCTTTTAAAAGGTATTTTGTGATCTCTTTTCCCTTATGGGATATTTTTTCTTGCTGGTTTATAACAGCTCTTTGTATATTAAAAAATTAAAACTATCTTTTTCTGGGTTATTTGTCAATTAAGCTTGATTATGTTTTTGTGTGGTAAAAAATTAAGTTTTTTTTTTTGTTTTTTTTTGTTTTTTTTTTTAAGATAGAGCCTGGCTCTGTCATCCAGGCTGGAGTGCAGTGGTGCAGTCTTGGCTCACTGCAACCTCCACCTCCCAGGTTCAAGTGATTCTCATGCCTCAGCTTCCCAAGGAGTTGAGACCACAGGCACACTCCTGATGTCTGGCTAATTTTTGTTAGCCAGGCTCGTCTCGAACTCCTGACCTCAAGTAATCCACCTGCATTGGCCTCCTGAAGTGCTGGGATTACAGGCACGAGTCACCGTGCATGGCCTAAAAATATGTTTTCTATTCTATCAGTACTTTATTGATGGCTTGGTATGTTTTGTCTTGAGTATTAGGATTTGTACACAGCCAGCATTTCAGCTGAGGTACTTTCCTTCTGCACTCCCTATGCATTTCTCAGATTGTAACTGACCCGTTGCACAATTAAATGCCTTGTGGGGAAGTTCTCGAACTGGAACTCATTCTGTACCGTGCCACCACAAATGTGACAATGCTGGGAGAAAGAACAAATACAAGGAGATGTTGGAAGTTTGCCATAATTAGTATGGAAAGGCTCTCCTCTAACCTGCGGTGGTTGGGGTAAGAATTTGCAGATTTTTAGGACGGTTTACTCACAAAGCTTTAGTGATGACATTTAGCTGGGCACCGCTAGACGTATATAGAATTTTATCAGAGAACTAGGAAATGTTTAGTTTATTGCCCTGTTTTCAAAGTGCCTTAACAATTGTCTAGGGACATAGAGTGGCTGCGTTGGTACCTATGCTTGGTATGGCCATCCCTTGCCGCTTCACTCCTGGATTATTATATGGGTGTGTGGGAGAGAACTCAGTCAGACACCACCATAAACCCTGGCACTACCTGCATGCTGATTGTGGTTTATAAGAAAGTTAGGCGAGTCATAGCTGCAGGAGATCCTTGGTGACATGATTTATGGCCAATTGATATTAATGTTATTATTTCTAAGAAGTATTTAGTGAGCCAGCCATTGTGCTAGGCACTTTACAGGAATTATCTCCTTTAATCACAATTTATCAGATAAGGATACTGAGGCTGGAGAAGTGGGGTTTCTAGCTTCAAATAATCCAGCTAAGCAAGTGGCAGAATGAAGATCCCAAAGATTTTTTTCTGATACTCAAGTCTGCATTCTTCAGCACTTTTGAAAGAGCCCTGAAAGAGGGACATCTTTGAAACCATGACTATCTTTGAAAAACTTGAGAGAAATGGTCAAAAGAGTGAAATGTACTGCGTGATCTACATTCCCTTGGGATTTATAGCAGCTGCAGTACGAAATAAAAGCTCGTCTCAGCGTCAGAATATACACCAGAAACTTGACGCTATTTTCCGAATGGTAAAATTTTTGGCTACAGGAAAATAGGAAATACTTTTCTAAAGCATAGCACTTTAGAAAATGTGACATGCTATGAGAAAATTGGCAAAATAAGTCACCCAGATTACCCAGCATGAGGTAAGAATTGCTAATGTTGACATACAAAGCCGGTGGACGTGGAGTCGATGATATCTGCAGAACTGAACTGCTATGTGGTGACTTGGGGAGTTGCATACAAATTTATACTTTCTGAGCAAATTCCTTTTTGTGAAAATAATATATTTTCCTTGCCTCGGGTGGAAAGAGAAAATGAATGTCCTGAAAGTGTATTGGGCAACAGGGAAAGACAGGCCTTACTTGCAATACTTCTCAGTTAATCCACTTGTTGAGTTGACTGTGTGGTGCTTTGAGGGTTTGGAAACTTTTGGAGGAGTTACCATTTACTTGGTTTAGCCAGAGCAGTGACAACTACATGGGGGTCATGTCACCGGTTCTTCCTCTTACCAAAGCACATTTTAAGAGTTTATTTCTATGCCCACGTTTGTAGAATACAATTGTTTCTTTAATGTTCAATGCTGTCTGACCTATGTTTACTCAATACGGTATATAGAAAGTAGTAAAGTTAGTCATTTATAAAATTACTCTTCCCTATCTTTTCTGTTCTTCATATTTCTTAGCTTTGCAATAACATATAGACATCTGTATATACTTCCAATCCAGAGTCATTACTCATTATAGAAGATGGATAACTATGGTTCAGTAGGAATCGCGTGAGATTTCCGGGACTTGTGGTAATCATTATTTTCTTAGAAGTATATCGGGTGATCAAACACTGAGCCTATATCAAACTTGTTTTTTTTTTAATGGTAAAATTTCAAACATAGACAAATATTAATGTTCAGAATGAGCTCTTTTAAAAAATTTCCACATAAACACTGATTGATTTGCATCATGCTTGAGTGTGTATCTGTGCATTTCTGTTATAAAAACATTAGACAAGAAGCTACAGAACAAACAAAAATACGAGCTATAGAGTTTTGCATTATAAAAATGTAAGTATATTAAATAAGTTAGACTATCTTTTAGCAATTGTGTTGATGCCAAATTGAATACTTCAGAAAATGTCCAATTAGAGGGTTTGCATTTGTCAGTTTTGATGAGAGGTTTTCACCTCAGTTGAGATAAAGCTTGTGCTTGTATAGAACCAACTACCGGTCAAAATGGGAGAAATGGACTCAGTCCTTGAATGGGGTTTAAAAAAAATGCCCATACAAATGTGTCCCAAATCCTCTGCATTAACTGGCATCACTGTAGAAGCAATCTGCTGAGCAGCAAAAAGACTTTCTGGTGCACTTGTCCCAGAGATAACCCCTCCGGTCTGAATCTCATTTGCTAGGGTCTAAGAAGCAACTCCACTGCCCATTTTGTGATAATAAAAAGCTTGTAAACCCGTGGCTGTCAATTAATTCCTTTACCTCTGGCTTCTCTCCTTAATTCCATTTTAAGTCCATGTTCATGCTATGGGTTTGGTCTGGATTTGATTAGGAAGACGAATGGTCGGAAAGAAATGTCTCTTTATGCTTTCTTTTATCCAGGGATTTCAATTTCTTTAAAGGAAAAATAAAATGTATTTACCTCCCTGACTTAATCTTCTCCTGAATGTTAATTACTATTTTCCTTTTTAAATAACAGCACATATGGTCCCTACTATGACTCCAATCCTTTAAAACTTGGTTTGTTGAGCCTGGAATTTTTTCCTAAACTTTAAAAGCTTACAATAAAAAGAAAATTGTGATGACACAGAAAAAAAACCCCCAAAAACCCTGCTTTTTCTGATGTTACTCAAAATGGCTTAAAAAACTTAGTCGAGTGAAATTTTTTTGATTCTGGTCACTTCCATGACCTGCTTTCCTTCCTAGTCATGACTTGCAAACTGGGGCAAGAGATGAGGCAGCACCTCATTTCTTATCCTTTCTTTTGCTCAGGGTTCAATTTCCAAAGTTAGACAACCTGCAGGTGAAAGGCTCCTGTGTGAATAGCTTTGGGGGATTCTAACCTAAACAACTGGGAATTCGATTAGGGGAGAGTCTAAGAGCCTCCTATCCCATGGGGAGAGGCAAAACACTATATTTATTGATTCTTTGATCTGTCTGAGTTTGAAGTTAGAACGGAACAACAAGTACATTTATAAATCAATTCAGTGTGTTTTCTGTAGGAAGCACGAGGCATTTCATGTCTAGCACATGGGACATATTCATCCAGGAATTTTTTATTTGTCTTTTTAAAAATTCCTATCCAAATATTTCAAATAAAAATTTCCAAGACTTTAAAACGTCTTATGAATGATCAATGTCAACGCTGCTTTCCAAGAAAGCCCCTGTTATTTAATGTTTAATCCCTATTTCAGTTTTTTCTCCCCATCTGGCAGTTGTCACTTAGGCAGATGGCTACCAGCTGGGAGGGCAGCCTGTGCGTCCCCCCTGGATCCATGGGGCTCAGCAAGCCCCACGTGAAAGTGCATCACGGCACACCAGTGGCCTTCCGGCAAGCTCAGATACTGACTTGTCACCACCTGAGGGCTTCTAGTGGGACCTCTTTTATGAATTTGAGATCCTATTATGTTGCATTTTTCTGATGTCATGACAGCCCAATGGGGCTTGATATAAGGCAATGTAGCTAGTATCCCTACACAATCCAATGCTCCCAATTAAGAGGACACACAGGAAAGCAAAGAGTTACATTAATGAATAGATGGATGCAGAGGAGGTAGGGGGAAGAGATAGCCTTTGAGGAAATATACCCTGGCTAAACTCTAGACGTAGTTTGATGTTTAAGGAATAGGCTTATTCTTCTGTCACATGTATGTGCACATTTTAATGACCATGTGACCTAATTTTTTAAAATAAGATTTTATGGCCATTTAACATAAGTCTTAATGATCTGTGAGTGTCTTGTTTGTAATATATGCACTATGCCAGCAGGCTTCTGAAAGAAACCGCCTTTTTCAAGGACTGTTTTGTGACTGTAAGATCTTTCTGACCAGTTCACATGTAAAAATTACTCTTCATTAATTTCATAGTTGCAGCTGCTTTTTGAGAAGGCTGAGCCTCTGGGTCAGCCAAAGGAGAAGTGGTGCATCAGGAAAATTATGTTCTTTTTACAAACACCTGCCATTGTTTTTGTTTTTTTTTTTTTTTAATTTCTAGTTTTTATTTCAAATGAATTTTCATGGGTGAGCAGAAGAGAGAATACAATTAAAAGGTGGAGTTAATCTATGTTTGTATATTTTCAGGTTTCTTTGCATATACTTGTACACACCTGCAACAGACAGAAGCGTGTGTGCACACACACACACACACACAGAGATATTGTGCTTACATTTGTCCAAAGCTAGATCAAACTATTCCTATTTACGTAGTTTTAATTTATTCTTATGTGATAAGTATGTTATGCTTTAAAAACTCTACAATATTTAGTAGCTGCTTACTTTCAGGTTTATGGGAGTGCATGTTTATTTAAATATTCTTTCAGTGTTAGACATTTGTTTCTGATTTTTAAAAATTATAAATAACATTTCAAAATCAAACCCATTTACCTAAATTTTTTAAAGCATAAGTTAAAAAGTTTCATTTCTAAAAGTAAAATTTCTGGGTCTACAAATATGTACAACTTTCAGGCCATAAATTTAATCCTGTTGAGAAGGGCAAATCTGGCAAATGAATGAGAGTACCCGAGAGGAGTCTATTTCTGGTTTCTCTGTGTGATTCTGGCCTGTTTGTCCTTTTGTTTACCTCCAGACCTTGGCCCTGCACAGCTTTGAAACAGAGTTTCTGCGCATCCTTGGGATTTTTTTCCTTTTTTCTTTTGGCACTCCTAGACTGCAGCAATTCGAGGTCGGCTCATCACATGCGAGCTCTCTGGGAACCTTATTGCTCTCTGTTGTCTGTGCACAGGCCAGAATTTGATAAGAATAGTTGCACAGATGGTGGAATGCTCATCGTAAAACACATCCAGTTTTTCCCTATTTTTGGTCGTGGCTGATGAGGCTGATTTAAGGTATGGTTGGCCTTTGTGAACCACAATTTCCTTGCCAGTGCATCCAGGATGAGTATTTCATAGTGACATGTGTCTCTCTCCTTCCTCACACATGGCACAGTGTCATTTTAGATTTATTCAAGTTAGTCTGTGAGTAAGGCTTGCCACAGAAATTGTGTATTCCATTACTGTGGAATGTTTAATCTTTTTTTCCCATTTTAGTCTTCAACACTGAGCACAGTGTCTGATGCTCAGTTATCCCTGGGCTAATGAATGAATCAATGTCTGCCTTGTAAGAATTGGATGAAATGAACATGTTCGAAAGCCACTTTAAAGAACCAAAATGACTGTAAAGTACACATAACTGACCTTGTCTAAGGCATTGGCCCCTATACATTTAGTGTTTGTGCATCAGGTGAACCCCAAGAGTTCAGTAACAATGTAGGTGCTTGATCCATTCCCAGAGATTCTGATTCTGATGCAGGTGGGCCTTGCCATTACATATAAAAATCATCTGTTTTAAGGTGTCTCCTAGTCTAAAATCTACATCTTTCCTCCATTGCTGTGTGTTGTATTTGGTGTGGCAGTTTCCATATACACCTTTGAAATTTTCTGAAATGAGATCAGAACATGCAAGAAGAGAATAATTAAACCCGCTTACAAACGGGGACACTTAGTCTTGAGAAGGTAAGCCGCTACCAAATTGTGTGGATATCATGGTCCGAAACAGGACATGTGTCCAATTCTGACATATTCCAAAGCCCATGCTATTCTGACTACAATAGGCTCTTTTGTCCTTTGCATTGTTTAGCTGTAACTAATTAATTAAAAAATATCAGAAAGCCTGAAAATGTTAGCCATTCAATTACTGGGTCAAAGCATAAAATATAGCTTCTTGACAAGTGAGTAAATTCATGAAGTCATTGCACAAATATTCACGGAGTGCCTGCTGCTCACAGGCCTAAGGGACAATCCCTATAAGCTTCATGTTACACAGGCACAAGTTTTTATTTCCCAGTTTCTCAAAACAAAACAAAACAAATTGGCTTTTTTTTTGTCTCCGTGTTCCACATGTTTCTTCTTGTTTTATTTTAAAGTGTTGTCTATGCCTCAATGTTTTTCATTGTAAAATTCACTTGTTATTCATTCAAAAAACCATTATTGATCATCAGCTCTTTTCCGTGTAATGCTGGGGATTCAAATATAAATGAAAAATGAATCATTTTTTTCATTAACTTCAAGCTCTTCAGTCACCTAGTATACCTCATTGGCCAAGACAAGGTTTCCATTAGCTAGAACAAGAAATCTAAGAGCATACGAAGACGTGGAGGGCCAGTGGAAGGCAAGGAAGTTAATGACATTAGTTTTTAAGCCATTGAGATTGAAGTTCTCATGAGATTTCAGATGGATATTTCCAGCAGCAATTGGCTACGAAGAATTTGAGGCTAGGAAATGGAGCTCAACTGGCAATAAAGATTTAGGGGTGACCTGCACATAGGAGGCCCCTCTGTGGAGCCTCTCTATATAATCCAAGGGAAGAAGAGAACCAAGGACAGAGGTCTAAGGAATCATTCACCTGGAAAGACCGAGCAGAGGAAAAGAGACGGGGGACTGCAGGGACGTCACATGAAGGGAAAGGTAAGAAACCTCTGTAGAGTGACATCCCAGAAATCCTAAAACGAAGGGTTCCAAGAAAGCAGATGTTGAGAGGTGAATAGAAGTGGGGATGCAGGAAGGGCAAGCTCATCTCTTCTCTCAGGAAACTTGACTGTGAAAACACTTAGTGAGATGGGCTGGTGTCTACATGGTGACCTTCTGCAGGCTTAGCATAGGGCAGGATGATATGTGAGCTTAGTCCAGAGCCAATAAATATATTGCTCATCCTGAAAAATGGCCGTTTTGTTATTTGTATTGTTGTTCTTTCTGAAGCAAAGTCATCAGAAAGCAATAATTTTGGATTTCTATTTCCAGAACTTCTGATGATATTCTTAGCTACAAAACTTGGAGAGGTTTTCCAGATGTCCAAAAGCACACTTCTTAACTTGTTTGTATCTTGTGAACATTTGCCTATACACTTGTTATACTGCGAGGATGAATTGTTCAAACGACATTATTTGATAAATACACAAATTCCAGCGACAGTAGATGTGATATTTTAGCATGAAGGTGAATGTGATGGGATGACTTTGTTTACCTGCTTTTTAGATGTAATTGGCATAGAAACCATAAAGCTATCTTACATTTCTTGTATATGCTAGGGAGCAAGTACCCAGTGCCATACCGTCAGTGAAAATCACATTGCAAATATTTGGGCACGTTTAGAGAGTCTCGGAGGATTTTTGGCCATTGTTTTGCCAGTGACCAAAAGCTTAAGCTGTGTGACTTTTCACGCTAGTAATGGCTCACTCCGGGTTGAAATGAACACTATGTTGGGTAGGTCTTTGTTAATTGTGTCTGTGCTTTTGTATTTCAAATTGGGATGCATAAACGAACAGTTGAACATTATTTGATATTAAAAATAAACTTGGTTCACATATTTTGCTTAACAAAGAAGTAATAAATAAATGACATTCTCATACTCACAGAGCATCATTTGAAAGGGTAAGACAATCTAAATATTTTTTAGTTTGCCTTGGTGGAAAAAGAAATGACTAACCAGTATGCTGACTCTCTTAGTTTCTGGGATACCAAAACTGTGCAGGAAATATTACTGTATCATTTAATAAAGAACCGTTTCTTCTTTGATAATTGTGGTTTGATTAGCTACTTTAAGTGAATATGTAGATGTCCTCAAGACATCAAAGTTGAGTCCCACATGGGCGTCATCTATATGCATTCTATCTTGGAGACTTAGATGTCTAGTTCGCCTCTCCATCCATGGTTAATAAGCTTCTATTGAAATTTAAACATGAAGACATTTTTCTTAACTTACGCTTTCACAATGCTTAGAACTGTTGCCTTGGTTCATTTGGACTATACTTGGGAAACTGCTAATCTATTTTTTTCTTTTTTACCAATTTTGCTTAGATTTTAATTTTCATAACAGCATTATAGTTTTACCAGTGAGCATTTGATATGCAGATTTATTTATTATTGCCATCTGTTTCTGTGAAAGCTATTTAAGTGCTAAGCAGTTGCCTGAATGATGTTCAGGTCTGCATGGGGGGTAATTTTGGAAATCAGAATCCTACAAAGACAAATTTTCAATTACTCTATCAAAGATCATACCCAAATTGGCTTATTTAGCTTTTTATTGTGATCCCACCATAAGTGCGCCATCTGTATATATGAGTTTTGAGGAGGTTCCATCTTTTCAAGATTGATTGTTAATAAGCATTTTCTTCTGTCACTAAATTTTCTTTTCAATATATTTAGAGTGTTACTAGATTGAGATTATAGCTCAGCGAAACGCATTTAGAAATGCAGTGAAAGTCTCTATTACCTTCTCTGGATTATTTTAGTCCTCTCTAGCTGCATGTACAAAACTGCACCAAATTAGATATAACCAAACGTTTTAATGGGCTAAATTCCAAGAGTGGAAGTCGGGTGGGGAATGGTGTCTCCTCGCCTCGCTCAGCGTTTGCCACCTGGACAGAGTGATTGGGAAGTCACTGAGCTTTCCACCCCACCACATTGTGCCTTACTCTGCTATTCCCAGACTTTGTCTTCAGCTTCTCCAGGGCTAGAATGCTCTTGGAAGGGTATGACACAATTCACTCATTCTACCCAAATTATTTCCAGTTCAGTTTTAACCACGACTCAACTTCCCATGACACTTCTAATGTGCTTTGGTGATAGAGTGAAGGTCTATTGAGTGCTTTCCCTGCTAACTTCTCTTAGAATTAATTGTTTATGAGTTTGCACTACCTATTGTATTTTAAGCTATTTGAAGGTAAACTCTTAGTCATCTCTATACCTTCTATGCCATTATTATTCAAAATTATTATTATTATTATTATTATCTGTCACCCAGGCTGGAGTACAATGACTCGATCTTGGCTCACTGCAACCTCTGCCTCCCGAGTTCAAGTGATTCTTCTGCCTCAGCCTCCTGAGTAGCTGGGATTACAGGCACCTGCCACCACACCCAGCTAAGTTTTGTATTTTTAGTAGAGATGGGGTTTCACCATGTTGGTCAGCCTGGTCTCGAACTCCTGATCACGTGATCCACCTGCCTCAGCCTCCCAAAGTGCTGGGATTGCAGGCATGAGCCACTGTGCCCAGCCTCAAAATTTTTTTATCCAATCAAAATATTAAAATAAGCAGCTGTTGCTTATGTACCATGAAGTTTTATAAAGTAAAAAAGTTAAAAATTAGATGTTCAAACAGAACTCAATGTCTTCGACTTTTCTGCTTTTTTAAAACATTTTAATATTTATTAAGACCTAAGACAACATATTCCTCATCCCACTAATTTATCTCTTTTTGTAGGTTTTAAAATGATATTTCCTAGTTGTGCATATTTTGTGGGTACATATGATATTGTGATATAGGTATACAATGTGTAATGATCAAAATAGGGTGATTGGGTTGTCCATTGTTTCAAACATTTATCTTTTCTTTGTATTGTGAACATTACATGTCTTCTCTTCCAGCTACTTTGAAACATACAATAAAATAGTGTTAACTATAATTTCTCTACCATCAAATCCTAGGACTTACTGTTTCCCTCTAACTGTATTTTTGTTCCCATTAACCAACTTTCCTTCATCTTCCCCACCCCACTTTCCTTCCCAGCCTCTTGTAACCACCATTCAACTCTTTAGCTCCATGAGGTCCACTTTTTAGCTTCTACAGAAAAGTGAAAACATGCAGTTATCTGTCTTTTTGGGTCTGGCTTATTTTACTGGAATGACCTCCAGTTCCATCTGTGTTGCTGCAAAACCCAGGATTTTACTGGGTTCTGTGTGTGTGTGTCCGTGTGTGTGTGGCTGAATGGTATTTTACTGTGTATATTTACTGTGTTTTCTATGACCATTCATCTATTGATGGGCACATTAATTCCGTATCTTGGCTATTGTGGGTTGTGATGTAATAAACACAGGAGTGCAGATATCTCTTTGATATACTGATTTCCTTTCTTTCAGGTATACTCAGCAGTAGAATTACTGGATCATATGGTAGTTGTATTTTTAATTTTTTGAGGAAACTTCATACTCTTTTCCATAATGACTATACTACTTTACATCCACAAACAGTGTATATAAGAGTTTCCCTTTATCCACATTTTCCCTAGCTTTTTTTTTTTTTTTTTTGGACTTTTGATAATAGCCATTCTAACTGGGGTGAGATGATTTCTCATTGTGGTTTTGATTTCCAATTCTCTGATGATTAGTGATGTTGTTTTTTTTTTTTTCATAAATCTGTTGACCATTTGTATGTTTTCTGTTGAGAAATCTCTATTCAAGTCTTTTGCACATTTAAAAATCAGATTATTGATTATTTTGTGCATTAGTCTGTTCTCACACTGCTAATAAAGAAATATCCAAGCCTGGGTAATTTATAGAGAAAAGAGGTTCAATGGACTCAAAGTTCTACATGGCTGGGGAGGTCTCACAATCATGGTGGAAGGCAAAGGAGAAGCAAAGGCATGTCTTATGTGGTGGCAGACAAGAGAGGTTGTGCAGGGGAACTCCCGTTTATAAAACCATCAGATCTTATGAGACTTATTCACCACTGCAGCAACAGTATGGGGGAGCCACTCCCATGATTCAATTATTTCCATCTGGTCCCACCTTGACATGTGGGGATTATTACAATTCAAGGTGAGATGTGGGTGGGGACACAGAGCCAAACCATATCATTTCGCTATTGAGTTGTTTGAGTTCCTTATATATTCCGATTATTAATCCCTGTTGGATGGATTATCTCATTCTGTAGGTTATCTTTTGACTTTGTTGATTGCTTTCTTTGCTGTGAAGAAGCTTCTTCGTTAGATGTAACACCTTTTGTCCATGTTTACTTTGGTTGCCTGTGCTTTAGAGGCATTACCTAAAACATCTTTACCCAGACCAGCGCCCTATGGTGTTTTCCCAATATTTTTTTTCTGTTGATTTTATAGTTTCAGATCTTACATTTAAGTCTTTAATTCGTTTGGGTTGATTTTTGTATCCACTTCCTTTTTTATTTAATAATATATCACAGAGTTCTTTCCAGGTCAGGGTATATAGATCTAACTAATTATTTTTAAAGTAAAAACTCTTAATATATTCCCTTATGATTAGTATGTTTTTTCAGATTTCTTAAAATTATCACTGTTGCTATTTTGCAATTATAAACAATATTGCTGTAAATATCCTTATACATATATGCTTATTCACATATCTTTCATCTCTTCAGGCTAGATTTCAAACAGGGAACAGTCAGGTCAAAATTTGTATGTTTTATTAATTTTAAAAGATATTTCCAGAATATTTTCTAAAGAAGATGTAATAATTAGCCTATTTACTGGAAATCTGTGAGAAGGCCATTTCTCTTCATTCTTGCCAGAACTAGATGTTATTTCTTATCTATGCTTTGATCCTCCTGTACTTGAAACAGACTCATATATAAATCTTTGTTGACTAAGTAAATCACTTTGGTATTTTGAAGGTGCAGTTTTCTTTACATCTTTTACTTAATACTGGTTTTCCTTTATTTATATAGATATTCGTAGTCTTTATTCATAATATAAATTCATAACTATGAACTTGAATCAAAGTTTAATTCATACGATGTTGCTATTTGTTTGTAGGTCTGAATAGGAACATTTTTGAAATTTTTCTAACCCCTTGTCTCATGTATATCTCTGTTACTACTGCTTTTATTGTGATAATTACTAATAACAGCATTCTGTAAGGACGGTGTTTTTGCCATTGTTATTTCACATGGATTGACACAAAATGCAAAGTCAGAATGAGGTCAGTAATTTCCTTATTGTGTTTCTGGATTCTTAAGGGTAAGTCTTTGCTGACTTTTTTTTACTATGATGCTAGCTGTGTGCTTCTATACTGTTCCTGTACTACATGATATGTTATTCTTTTGCAAGGACCTTTGCTGAAAAAACTGCAAAATCCCTTTCACCATTAATTTGAATAATCTAATCATTTACAGTTTATTTCTATAAGTCAAAAATATTAATCAAAGTGCTTAAAAGTATAACATTAATATGGGTCTGGTGTTTATATACGTTGTAAAACATATAAACATTCTTTAAAAATTTCTTTTTACAATAACCCTGTGATATTGGTGCGATCGTGTCTTTAGTTTTACTGACACAGAGACTGAAGTTCCTGAAGAGGGTCTGAATGGTTTCTTTAAGAAATTACAACCAGTAAATTTGAGAACTAAGATTTAGAGCAGGATCTCTTGATTCTAAATCAAACGGCCTTTGACACTGGTTTTCAGAATCCTACATGCACCCAGCTCCTTTAAATATTCCCATGTAAACAGCACTTAACTAAACAAGCATTTTTAACATTTATTGGCTATGTTCTGTGCTTACTGTAGTTTTAGTTAAATTTGTCTTTGATATAATGGAAAATGCATTAATTCTAAATATATTCAGTTTTTCTCAGAAGGAAGATTAAAAACCTTTTAAACCATGAAGTTCAGAGGAGAATAATAGAGGAAATCCTTAATTATTAAGCTATTAGGAATTGCTATACTAAGTTTGACCAAATTTTGCAAATTAATACTGCTTTTTGATCAACCATAGTAAATGTTGCTGACTTTAAGAAAATCATCTCTCTTATTCCGTGTGTGTGTGTATGTTTGCTCACACACACATGCATCCACACACATGTTATAGCTCCAGTCCTATTCCTGCTTGTTTTCTTGGCTGTATTTGTACACCATAATGCAGTCTATATTTTTAACGAAGTGTGCGTCTAGAATCAGATATCACTAAAATTATACATGTTTAGAGTGAAAGAGGCACACCATAAATGTATTCTGGTGTTTACTAGATTCCTGAAACTAAGCATATATTAAGTTACATTTTTAAAGAGGTTATCACTTTTCTTTATCAGGTGATTGGTGAACTTCCTTGTTCTGCTGGGGAACATGTCTTGACTACTGAAGGGATTGTGGATTCTTGGGGTTTCTCTGTAAAAGTTCACTCAGTGTGCTGCTTTGTTGAACTCATTTGATGAAATGTCTTAGAAAGTGATGTTCTTTAAGAAAAAGGGGAAACATCTATCATTCAACTGTTTACCTCTTACATTATATCTACTTTAATAATACATCCCCATGTGTGATTTTACAGGTCCTTAAATTACACTTGTTTTTACTATCTGAACAAAAACAAGAACAACAAATTTTGAGGGTTTTTTTTTTTTTCACTGCTTTAATTTATTTTATCTAGTGTGTAGTTTGGCTTTAGTTTTGACTAAGTGTTCTCTACATTTTTGCTGTTGATACTAACACCAATTTATTAAAGGGTAAGTTACCATATGTTCATTTCAGAAGTATCGGTTCCATTTTGTTCATTTTAAATTTTAGTATTTGCAAAGCAGTTTATTATTTACTGTTAACTTGCAACAATTTGTATCCTTGCCATTTTTCATTTTTACTTAATCTTCTATTTCAAAGAGTTTTATTTTCTATGCTTTTGATTTTGCTAAATATATACATATTCATTGCAAAGAAAAAGTAGGCAGCAGGAATTTTTGTATTTAAGCATAACTGAAGAAATTTGGCATGAATTGTTGAGTCCTAATACACCAATGGATTAAGAGTTGCTGTTTAACAGTTTAATTAAAGGAGAATGAAAATGTAATATAATGGAAAGAATTATCAACCAAGGTACACCTGGATAGGTACCAAATGAAAGATGTAAAATATGTCTCAATATGGAAATCAAATCAAAGTTATGACACAATCATTTTTGATATTTGGTCTACATGATATAAAATATCTGAATAAGTCATTTTTAAAAAACATGGGACTTCCAGTTGTTATGTAGCATTGAAATCCCTCATAAAACTGATTTTTCAAGCACACTCACTTACGATGATAGCAGTATCATTTTGGGGATAATCCTTGAAGCTGGATGCTAAAAGGGCAAGCTGATTAATGGCCTTTCATTAGTATGACTGCTTATCTTTATAGATTTGCTTGACTTTTGCTGACTTACATTTTAGACTCAGGAATGAGTTTTATCCAGGCAATACTTTCAAATGGAATTTGCTGCAGAAAAAAATAAATGTAATTGCCCCACTCACATTTAAATTTAGAGGTACAAGTATGGTGCCATTGAAGTTTAAATGATGTGTAGTAATGAGCTTGCCAACATTGTCTCCTGTTACTGTGACTTTATCCATTCTACTTAGAGTGGTCATTTATACCCTTAGAATTGCTCATCAGGAATGTCACTAATAATATTCCCAGAATAACACAATCCATAGAAAATGTTTATGCTAAAACAATCTTTGAAAAAATAATTTCCTTTAAAATATGAATATAACTTTAAAAAACTCTGTATATCTTCATTTTACATGTTCTTACCCCAATTTCTCAATTAGACTTAAGCTTCTCAAGGGGAGGCAAGACCTGGGTTCTGCTCTGCTTCTTAAATGCTCTTTGGAGCAGGAAAAATTGGTGCATATAAGTGAAGGTCAAACCAATGTGTTTATGGTGATCTGTAAAGCCAATCCCATAAAGATTTAAGAAAACAGGAACTAAATGTTCATTATCTCTGAAAATTAGTTTGGTCGGCAGATAAACCTTTCAGGAATTTGAATTTATCCTACTGGTAGGTAAATCAAAATATTTGAAATCTAACCATTGTTTCCATGTTTTACTACCATTTTATTAGTGTCAACATCCTTGTTTATAAAACTATAATATTATTGATAAAAACTAAAGTTGGAAATCACAGAATGGACATAATTAAATGGTTAAACTTAATGATATCCGTGGAAATTATTGGTCTACTTTTCTAGGATCTATGATGACATGATGATCTATGATGATCCCTAAGCTACTCAACTAGGGTAAATGAGAATATTTCTTTTGCAAAGATTGTATAATCGAAGCATATTTTGTTTCTTGTAATTAACAAATATCAAGTTGGTAGTGCATCTCTAAGAAATGTACTTGAAGAAAATAAAACATATGGCTTCATACGAAGTTCTAGGATCTGATTCTGTTTTGAGTCCCTAGCCAAGAGGACTGGGCTGAAGAGGGAGGGGGAGTCCATTGCTGATATTATTTGTTATTATTTATTCTGGAAAACTTATTAGTGACATTCCTGCTGAAAATTCTACAGGCATAAATGACCACTCTAAGTATGTTATTTATTATTTGGTATATACTGTCATATTGTGATCTGAGGGTATATCACAATATGATGGTATATACCAAAGAGTTTAAGTGAAAGAGGCATTTACAATTTTTAAAAAACAAAACAACAATAATTTACAAAGTAGGAAAGTCAACATTATAGGCTGAACTCTAAATACTTACGTGTTCTGAGAGCATTGGTGGAAATTCTGAGGCTGAATCTTCCTAAATTCTTAATTTTCTTGGAAATACGCAAGTGTCAGACAGATACGAGGAATGCAGTTTTATATGGCAAGTATAGATGCAGTTTTAAACTGATAAGTATAGATGGCTGAGAAGGAGAAGCTACAACCATTTCAGATCAAATCACTCAGTGATTAGAAACAAACTTAAACGACATTCTGAATTAGACATTATAATTTACAGTCCATGGTTTTATTATAGCAAACCCCAGTAAATGTTCCTTTTTCACGTGGCATTTAATATTTCTAGAAGGACACTAGATAGACTGCTTTTTTTGAGAATTGTTTTTCCTTTTTTTTCCAGTGATGTCATTTGGTCCACATTGAGCACTGACTTTCATAATAAAGGTACTTAGTTTGAGAATTTTTTTTTTGAAAGCACATTTGTGAACTCTCTTTTTTCCTCCTTCCTACTCATTTCCTGGACCCTGCCACAGTTATTTTTAATTGTCATACTTTGTAAAAAAATACTAACATAGTTCTCACATTAAAGCCTTTTGCTTGGAGCATTTGAAACAGCAGCGATTGGCTGAGGCAGGATAAATTCATAGAGCAAGAAGCCACACAGAACATACAGGGGGAAAGTATGTGAACTCCGGTTACTCAGCTGCACACAGTGACTGGGCCAGCTTGAACACTGAAACGACTGAGAGACTCTTACCAAACAGCATTTGATCAGTGAGTCAGGACCCAACATTACTGAACCGTTACCATAAGTTGCAAAAATAAATATCAGATTGTGTGCTGTGGCATGACAGCAAAGTAATTCCAAGGATTATAAAGAGAGATCAGTTTATAATAAGCACTCATTTCTTATTAAGTATTTTTAGATAGGAGTAATTATTTGCTAATGAAAGAAGAAGCTGTGCACATCTTATTTTAGGCATATGGTGAATGGATATTTGTTAATACATGCACGTATACAAATGTGTGTGTACACACACACTCATATATTCCCTGTATTCATTTGGAAAAGTTAAGTGATGGAAAATAAAGGTAGTAGGCGGAGTATAAAACAGGGAAACTAAGGAGTCACAAGCTGAGAAGAGCAGTTACAAAAAGGCAGACATGATGATCCCTATCCAGGTGAGGTATAGACACATATACAAACACACACACACAAACAATGGACTAATCCATTATCTTCCTAAAGGCAAACAATTGCATGAGTTTTGTTGTTGTTGTTTGTTTTGTTTTGTTTTGTTTTTGGTCCCTCTCTCATATCTAATCTGACACTTGGTAACTTACTTGGAACTGAGTGTGCAGGTGCCAATGAATACCTTTTCATAAAGAAGACTGATGCCATTTCATTATCACATGGCAGTTGAATCTTACTGAAACAACCTCACTTCATCTTTCTCCAATTCAATTCAATCAATATTATGCAATAAATCAGTTTCTATGCAAGATAACTCAGGGTATGCAAAAATGAAAACCTTTAAGGAGCTTGGAATCTAGTCAGGAAGATAGAATCTGTTTATAATTCACTATAATACACCACGGAATATGTTAAGTGTTATAATAGAGGTACAAATGCAAATACAGATGGTCTCAGGAAGCAGGGAAATGCTAATTTCTATTTGGGAGAGTAGATTATAAAAGCCATCACTCAAAAAATGGCACGTACACTGGATCTGACCTGTGGAGAGGGAGAAAGGGCAGTTGAGGCAGGGGGCAGCATGGTTACAGGTATGGAGGCAGAGGCTTTGAAGGGAAGAATGGAGAGTCTAGGAATGTCAACTACAGTATGCATGGAAAAGTCAGGACCAGGCGTGGTAGCTCATGCGTGTAATCTCAGCACTTTTGGAGGCTGAGAAGGGTGGATCACTTGAGGTCAGGAGTTCAAGACCAGCCTGGTCAACATGGTGAAACCCCGTCTCTACTAAAAATACAAAAAAAACTAGCCGAGCATAGTTGTGTGTGTCTGTAATTCCAGCTACTTGGGAGGCTGAGGCAGGAGAGTCACTTGATCCTGGGAGGCGGAGGTTGAAGTGAGCTGAGATTGTGCCACTGCACTACAGCCTGGGTGAGAGACAGACTCCGTCAAAAAAAAAAAAAAAAAAAAGAAAGAAAGAAGGAAGGGAAGGAAGGGAAGGAAGGAAGAAAGAAAGGGAAAGAAAAATCTGAGGTAGGAGATGCACTTGGAAGTGGACATCAGTCCTTGGAGACCCTTGCTCAGAATTCTTACTCTGTTCTTAAATGCAGGGGAGAATCCACAAGAATTTTGAACAAGAGAATGACAGTGAAAGTCAAAGCTTTACCATAAGAAAATTAATCTCATTTTAACATCAGAGATGAAGAGGAGGTGGATGGGATCAGCCTCAGAGCCACCCAATCATTAGTTGTTTGTATAACAAGCAATTACTGAGCGCTGATTTGTTCTGAGGGCTACATAGGGACAGCGATGTTGGGAATTGTATTAGTGTCTCAGGATGCCATGAAAAAGTAATAGAAACCGGGTGGCTTAAAATAACAAAAATGGATTCTTTCCTAGTCCTGATGGCCAGAAGGCTGATATCAAGGTCTTGGCAGGACCACACTCCCCCTAAAACCTCTAGGGAAAGGTCATTCCTTGAATCCGCCAGCTCTGTGGCTCCAAGCAATCCTTGGTTTGCAGCAGCCTAACTTCGATGTCTACCTCTGTTCTCAGGATTGTCTTTCCCCTGGGTCTCTTCTTCGTATAAGAATTTCAGTGATACTGGATTATAGCCCGTCCTAACGACCTAATCTTAACTTGATGACATCTGCAATGACCTTATTTGCAAATAAGGTCACATTCACAAGCACAAGAGGTTAGGACTTCAACATTTCACTTTGGGGGACACGGTTCAACCCATAACAGAAATGGATGGCAGAGCCCAACGGCAAAGGTAGTGTCAAGGCAGATGTGATCCCCATAGCCTAGAAAATGGGGAGAGAGGAGGCCTAAAATGCTTCCAGACTGGGTCTACCATAGAGGAAGGAAGGTAAGAAGGTAAGATACTTGAAGCTTCGGGCATGGGGAAGGGGCAGAGAAGGAAAATTGCACGATCTCATACTGGGTGACTTCAGTACTAGTGAAGTTTTGATTGGGTTTGCCAGCCGACCTAAGCCAACTCCAATATTCAACAATAGTAAGGGAACTCCTTTTTTTTTTTTTTTTGAGACGGAGTCTCGCTCTGTCGCCCAGGCTGGAGTGTAGTGGCGCGATCTCGGCTCACTGCAAGCTCCGCCTCCCGGGTTTACGCCATTCTCCTGCCTCAGCCTCCTGAGTAGCTGGGACTACAGGCGCCGCCACCTCACCCGGCTAAGTAAGGGAACCCTCAGGAATTGACTTGTAGGTAGGGGCTACATATATTCTTCATTACAACCTATCTCTACCTCATTATGCATTTATATCTTTATTACAGCACAGGTAGTTATGATTAAAGCAACTATCAGACTGAAATCCTCCCAAAGGGCAAACATTTGCAAGCAGGAAGGAAAAAAGATATGTCTAGAGAGATTTTTAAGTGCAGAAATATCTCCCTTCCGTCTTTTAAATGCTGAGAAGCATTTTGCCTGAAAGGTTAATTCTCAGATTGGTGCAATGGGAATTTGACTTTAGGATTGGCCAAGTCAGCTCAGCAGAGTTCTTCTCCCTTTGTAGTTGGAGTTGAAGGGTAGGGTGAGGGAAGTGGGAGGTACAGAAGATAAGAAACGGTTTTGGGGGCCCAAAAAAGGCTAAAGGTAATCAATAGGCATGCCGCCTGAAGCTATCTTGCTGCTAGGATTGCTGGATTCCAATATTTTCTATCTCATCATGTAAGGACAGTAGGCTCTATAAAATGTTTCACAAATACTATGCATTTCACCAGTGCAAATTTATTTCTGGTGTAGTTTATATAAATAAACCTGTGTAATTTAGATAAAGGTATTTAAAACATTTGCTGTAGCTACTGTATAGATTATGGATTACTGGTTAATATATTTCAAGGACTAACAAAGCAACACAAATAGATAAATCAACATCAATGTATACACACATGGACTCAACACTGTTTATCCTGAAAGATTTCAAAGAAATTACCAAATAGACAATATACAGGAGAATGTCCTTTTGAAAGCAATCTCACACACAGTGGTATGTGGCTCTTCAATGAAAAAGAAAGAAGACTGGAAGAATGGTAAGTCACTGAGACAGCTGGTTCAGGAAATACAACTGAAGCCAGAAGCTGAAGGGAAGGCAACTGTAGATCCAATGTCTCAGGAAGAGAAGCTCAGCAAGGAGCCTGTGCCAGGTGGATGGAGGCTGGAGATAGAAAAACTGGGAGTCAGGAAGTGTGAGTTTCAGGGATGAGGGGTTGGGAACACCTAGCATCTCAGAGAAGTGAGAAGCATGAGGACTAGCAGGTGGTCCTTGGAGTTGATGAGGAGGAAAACTCTTTAAGACTTTCAAAAGATTGTGCTGTAAGGGTGAGAATGAGAGTCCCACAGTGTAAAGAACTTTGGTGCGTAGATGGCAGTGAAGGCAGGGCTGTCGGAGGCAGGTGATGTTGGGGATGGAGGAGTTTTTACTTGTTATACCTGCCCTTTTTCATGAGTGCAATTTTGTTGGGCATGAGAGTTAGTGGGACTGATACAGTGCAGTGGGCTTAGAATAAAAAAGGAGACCGGTATTAAAGCGAAGTCTAATGCTGAGGCTGAGGCCACACGAGCGAGATTTTAAAGACAAGAGTGTTTGGGGATTATGAATGACCATGGATGACTCAATGATTATTATACTCAGTAGTTCCTCTGAGTGAGTGACCATTGACTATAATAAACAACGTTGACTATAATAAAAACAGACCATGTAATAGATGATGTTCACTATAATAAAAACTAATATATATACATAATTTTCCATTTCACTTGCATGAGCACAATTTAAAAATCTTATGTATTTCTCAATAAGTACTAACTGAATTAAATTTCCTCTTGAGAGATATTAAGTTCCTGTTTCCATTGGCAATCTAGTTCTTACAGTTTTTGATGGAATAGTAAATTGATTTAACATGATAAGTTTTAACATATATGAGATTTGCAATTAGTCTTCAGGAAACATATTCTTTGCTTTTTTGGAAGAAGGGCTAGTGTGGATTATCTTGGAATACTAAATCTCAGTACTTAATCATACTTATAAATGTAGTCAACAATATTTCTTGGGCAGCTAAAATATATGAAACAAGATGTTGAATGCTATTGATGGGCAAAAGAATGTGTACAACATTTTAATCTGGGTGTGAACCTTGTATTTTCTTTACAAGGACTGTGGAGATTCCTGTTATTTCCTGGCTTTCGGAGAATACCTCAAGCAAAGATACATGTAATGTGTATACAATACTTTTATAGCATTGTGTGCACTTACAGTTATGTTTTGCGTACTCTGCATTTATTCACAATTTTAACATATCATTCCCTGTCTAATCTTAGTGCATGTTTTTGCTCCATCCTGTAGATTTATTTGTGAAACATATTGTTGCTTATAGAAGTAAACTGACTTTTAATTGTAAATGTTTTATCTTTTGTTGTTTGCTAATATCTATTTTTACTTACTTTTCTCCTCATTATGATTTTGATTGAGGCTGAACATTTTACTACAGGAGAGTTGAAGAGCTATCATTTCCAATCATCTCTGAATTATCATCCTCAAAGTGTCAATGCTATTAAGAAACAAAAAACAACCTTAAGCTCATTAATAAAAGCAATTAATATCTGCATAGATACGATGTACTGACCACTTCCCCAAAACATTTTCTCGTTTGATGTTTAAATGTCTATATGAAAACAAAAGTATATGAAATAAATACAACAAGAAGTTTTGTTGAGCTTGTCCTGGCAATGAGAAAACACAGTCCTGGACAGCTCATTGTTGGGATGAATAGTCCACCCAAACTTCTGCTAGTCATCCTATGCACTTGGGAAGTCTACACGTTGCTTTCTGTCAAGACATACACCATCAATTTTGTGGGATAGTCTTCTTTTTGTCTTAAAGATAAGGCATTTTTCTTTGATGCATGATCAATATTACTATTGCTCTGATTGACACTATTATTTCAATATTTCATCCAGAGTGCAGTTGTTCATATCTTGATTTGAGTGATTTTCAGGGTTAATTCTTATATTAGCTTCCTATGACTAGCATAACAAAGCATTCCAAACTGGGTGGCTTAACAAAGCAGAAGTTTATTGTCCCAGAGTTCTGGAGGCTAGAAGCCTAAAGTCACAGTATCAGCAGGGTTATGCACTCTGAAGATTTTAGGGGAAAATCCTTTCTTGCTTCTTTCCAGCTTCTGGTGGTTGCTGGCAATAGGCATATCCTTGGCTTATAGGTGCATCACTTCAGTAACATGGTGTTCTCCGTGCCTGTCTTCACATCACCTTCCCTCTTCATATATCTCCGTGTTCAAATCTCTTTTCCTAGAAGGACAGTCATTTTCTAAAGAGCCCACCCTCATCTAGTACAACCTCATTTTAATTAGGCGACATCTTCAAAACTCTTTCCCCAAATAAGGTCACATTTTGTGGTTCTAGGTAGACAATTATTTTTGAGTGACACTATTAATCTAGTACATTTCTTAACATTGAAATTACTTTGGAATGTCATAATTCAGCTTTCCTCAAGACAGAAAGCTCAATTATGGGATTTAATAGTGAGCAGCAGCAAATCAACTTTATGGGATACTGTGAAAAAATTATTAGCAATGCACTTACAGTGCTCTGAGGACCGTGCCCTTCCTCTACCATGTCATCCCCTTTATTCAACACATCTGTGGGGCATTTGGAAATTGTGTTTGTCTTATGTATGGTCCTAAATCCTCTGCTCAGTTTTCACCTCTTCTTGTCCCATGTTCCTCCAGCCACTCTGGATTCTGCTATGGACCATCTCTTACTTTGTTTCCAGCTGTACCTGGTTTTTGCCCAAAACAACTGTATAGTCCAGCCCAGGAACATTCTGCTTTCTCTGCGTGGGGTCAGTGAAGGGCGAATGTGGGTCAGATCACACTTTCCGTCAGTCACCATTTCTTAGACTCACTTATTTGTCTGCAGTGTTCAGACTCTGGACTGAATGTTCCACTATGAGATCCTCTACTCCCTTTTGGGAAAGCTGCATTCTTCTCACAGGACTTATCTTGCCCGAGAAACCAAGGATCCAAAGACCCCTTCCCTAAACAGTCCATCTCCCAGCACTGGTGGAACTCACACCGACCCATTCCCTAACAGTCCATCTCCCAGCACTGGTGGAACTCACACCGACCCATTCCCTAACAGTCCATCTCCCAGCACTGGTGGAACTCACACCGACCCATTCCCTAACAGTCCATCTCTCAGCACTGGTGGAACTCACACCGACCCATTCCCTAACAGTCCATCTGCCAACACTGGTGGAACTCACACCGACCCATTCCCTAACAGTCCATCTCCCAACACTGGTGGAACTCACACCGACCCATTCCCTAACAGTCCATCTCTCCCAGCACTGGTGGAACTCACACCGACCCATTCCCTAACAGTCCATCTCCCAACACTGGTGGAACTCACACCGACCCATTCCCTAACAGTCCATCTCTCCCAGCACTGGTGGAACTCACACCGACCCATTCCCTAACAGTCCATTTCCCAGCAGTGGTGGAACTCACATCATGAACAGGAGAGTGAGCAAGGCTGAAGTTTCTCCAGGTCAGTCTGAAGGGAGCTGGGTGCTCCACTCTCTTATCTCCTCTAGGGGCTGATTTGGAGAAGCGGGATTATTTTTTATTGTCAAGCCGAAAAATTTTGATTGGTTCACACACACACACACACACAGGCACACAAACACACGCATCTAAAGACTAAAAATAATTTCAGAGGCAATTTAGCCTAGAAGTATATCAGGAGAAAATTATTTTTTACAGACAAAATTATCAAACCTGATGCCATGCTTTTAAAATGTTTCCTCTGGTTTCCATAATGTTCTTCTGGACTGATGTAAAAGAAATGGATCTGTTACTAAGCTTTCACTTCATGATATCAATAGGTAGAAATTACAGAAATTTTGAAATTATGATGGCCTACTTTGTCCAGATTGTATGCCTTGGCAGGTAGTTTTCATGCCACTATCTCCCTAAAAAAAGAAAAATTAAAAAAGAAAAGCAACATAAAGCTTCACAGCCAACTTAGCAGGCAGTGGTCTATGGGTTGAGGGTGTCAGTGGTGAGTTTTCTGCAAGTTGCCTTCGCATTCGTCTTGGACTAGGGTATTTGCTGACCACAGCCTGAGCTGACTGCCTTTCTATGGTAAGTGAATTCGTTGCACTCTGCTGAAAGCTGGCTCTAGTGCATGGCCAATTGATGGCAGGTCAGTGGCATTATTTTTATGAATGCAGGAATAATCTCATTTAATTGGAGAACATCAAAACAAATGACCATCTATGGTGGGCTCCACTCACTAAGTTCAGGAAATTAATGATGCCTTCTCGAAGGAACTTTGCATGAAGCTCTGCAGCATATGCCTTGGTGGTCCTACACAATTTCAGAGTCACAAACCATAATGATTCAGTTTTCTCAGAGGTGCATTCATCTGTCTATGTCTAGTATTGATTCCTATTTACTGTTAACTAATTTGGGGGTTATGTCATTATTTGCATTAGCCAGAAAATGACCAAAAGAGGAAAGATAATACAAAATGAAGGATTTAAGGAATCCTCTAAAGAGATTAACAATGAAATTTACTCTTTGAATGTCTGGGTGCAGGTTTGGTTTTTAAAGTGGAATTTCTGTCTGCATCTTTAATCAATGGATTTATTCACTCGTAGACATAGGACACATATTGGTAAGCATCCACCCTTCACCAGGCACTATACCCCGCTCTGAGCGGGATACAAAGGTGAATTTTTAAAAATCTTGTCATTAAGGACTTTCTGGCCTAACTGAACTGATGACTCATGCAACATCTCCCATATACCTTATAGTAAGTGTCAATGTCAGAATGTTGACATTAAATAAAATTCTATCATTCAGTTGAGAGTTGCTAAGAACCATAATTAAGATGGGAAAAATGCCATACGTATTTAGAAAAAAGAGAGAAATATAACTCTTGGAAGACTGGTCTCCATTGGGCAGTCCTACTTTCTTAATTTCACTTCATTCTTAAAACGCCTGCTGCGTTTGTTTATTTGTTCTAACCATAGTATGACAGTGTTGATTCTCCTGTCCCCTCCCCTCCTCCCCTCCCTCCCCTTCCCTCCCCTCTCTCCTTTCTCTTTTCTCCTTTTCTCCTTTCTCTTCCCCGTTCTTCCTTTCCCTCTGCCTCCTCTCCTCTCTTCTCTTTTCTCCTCTCCTAGTTTTTTCTCTGTCTTTCCTCTCTCTCTCTTTCTCTCTCTAATTCTCTCTCTCTTACAAACTCTCTATCTTTATCTATCACAATCTCTAGCCCTATCGCTATTTCTCCTTTTCCTCTCAAAATGTTTGCATCTCTTTATTTAAATGTAAGGCAGCCTCTCTGTGTACCATCTACTTCTCTGGCCACACTTTTTAGTCTGCTTTTTAAGGTCTGCTTTCTTTGACAATCGTGGCTCCCAGAGTTCTAGCAAAGGTTCCCAGGTCTTTGAATACCACTCAATCTTAAAAGGCTAAAAATTGTATAATTTCATTTATAAGATATTCTGGAAAAGGCAAGACTGTAGGGATAGGATATGAATCAGAGACTGCCAATGGCTGAGGCTGGGAATAGGAATTAACTGCAAATGGATATGAGATAACTTTTTGGGGTGATGGAAATGTTCCATGTGAATTGTTGTGATGGTTACACTACTGTATATTTGTCAAAATCTGGCTGTATATGCATTTTACCTCAATAAGCCTGACATTAACAGTAAAGAAAAAGGAAACAGGAAACTTGTGGAGAGGAGGAGATTCACATCATTCTTTTCACTCCTTGCTTTTTTTTTTTTTTTTTTGCATGGGAAGACTTGGAAAATCTTCCCTTTTCCCATCACCCTCTTCATGTTTTGCATTTAGTACTCTTGACTAAAATGAGAACATTGTTTTGAGATTATAGACCAAGGAATCATAATTACCCAAGGATATTCTATGTATATGGGGTTCTCATTTGTAATCCGGAAAGGAGATGACTAAAGCAAGAAGCACCTCTCAAATACTTCTAACTTAGTTATTTACATAACAGGGATGACAGTAGAATCTACAAAATCTCATTCTACACTGTCTGGCATTTTAGATGAACTAAAGCAATAAAAATTTAACTGGCTTTTTAAAGCCCTGAAACGTTAGTAAATTTCCATGCCAGGTTAACTCATAGCTAAGGGGTTAGAGACATATTTTTTATGACTAGCAGTACTGAGGGAGAAGGGCTCCAGTTTACAATGGGAATTCAGTGTTTATAAACAAAGCCCAATGTTTTGATCCATTTCAGAAAACCATTAAAAAAGAAAGACAGTACTTTTTTTTTTTTTTGGATGTGATTTGAGTATATGCTTGGAGAAAGTGGGATTTTCAAAATAGAAATGTATATATTCCCAATTCCATATTATACATCTTGTATTTTAAATGAGCCATGGAAATCTCCTTTCTCACTTCTGACAGACAGCATGAAACTGTTGAGTGAACTTTGGGTTAGCATTCCGGAGACTCATGTTTCCATCCAGCTCTGCCATGAAACTGGCTCTGTGACACTGGGAAGTGGGTGAGGAGGGCATCTCTGCCTTAGTTTATTTTTTTCCATCTGGTTGGTCTGTAAATGAATGGGAAGTTGGATTACATGATCGCTGGGGGTATCTTCTTACATTCAAATACATTTTTTCACAGCAGTTCAATACCCTGTTGTATTGCGTATTTTCATCACCACAGCCTTCCTCCTTGAATTCTCATACTTTCGAGTGTTAATACTTTCCCACCAAGATGGCCTGTGTTTATCCCTAATGCATTCCTGGGCGCTATGGTGTCCTAACCTTCTATGGCTCTTGCAACCTGGGTAGCTGCCATTTGTAGCAATCAGTAGAAGGTGAATATACTGTGAAGCATGAAGATTTTCCAAAGTTTATGTTCAGCTCTTCTCAAGTAGTATTCTTCAGCATCTTGACCAATGGCATACTGACTTTCATAATTAATTGAGATTTCAGAATTTAGAATACACGTTTTAAAAGGAAAAATGCTTTTTAATTTAAAGGCATTTACATTAAGTTGTATACATTTTATGTATTTTCTGAATCGGGATGTCATTTGTCTGTGTAAGCTTTAGCTATCAGGATGCATTTTAGGTAAGAACAATTGGTTTATTGATGAGTCTATGGTAAATGTGAAAGAACTGGTAAGGAAACTAGGAAACTCAAATTTATTGCTCTGAAATAATTACTTCATAAAATATTTGTAATGATGGAAAAATCAAGATTGAGGAAACATGGGGTTATTTATCTCCCATTCAATTTCTGGTCAGACCAAATTATTTCTATTTAAGAGTGTATTAGACACTTTCACTATCAGAGAGTGTTGTGTGTATCATGGGCATTGCTGTGCAATGAGAATACCTTGTACTGTGGGATTCTGGTCTGGAAAGACATATGAACAGAGATGACTTCCCAAAGATTTTTGATGCTCTACTGTAATTCTCCTAAAATATTTGAGATATTTTCATTTCTTTCCCAACTGTAAGATCCTCAGTGAAAGAGATTCTATACTCTTGCCAGTTGAAGAGCCAATTTCTCTTATCAGAAAATTCCTGATAAATTGGATATCTCCTGCTTCTACTTACTTCAACTTCATCTTGCTCAGCTTTGAGTGGATGTACAGAACTGAAGGGAAAGTTTATTGTTCTTTCAGTAGTAATCCGTCAAAAAATAAAGCAATTGGGAAAATACACACTTCAGCAGCAACCTGGGTAATCTGAGCTTAGAGGCAGAACAACTAAAAAAAGAGAGAAAGTGAGAAAAAAGATAGTTTTAGAATTAATGACCACATTAGTATTTAACACATTAAGAAAGGGATCTAAGTTGTAGGAGTTTGTCTAATGGGTATGGGTTGAGGGTATATACTAGGATGCTGGCAAGACACATGGGAAATATAAAATAGTGAAACCATGATAAACAGAAAATTGGCTGTATACTATTTTGGAAGAAATAAGTCTTGGGAAGAAACAAAGTCATTTGTAAATTCAAGAACCGTAAATGCAAGGAGATGGTTGAAGTATCTTTAGAAGAAGAAATCCATAGCAGGAATAAAAAGACCAGGGGTTGGGCAGGAGTTACCACACATGAACTTGCTGAACGAGATTCTTTCATGTCAAGTGGTATTACATTTTTATCATCTTGAAGGAATTTGGATCTGATGGTGATGAATGTCACATTCTCTTTCCTAAAACCATAAAATGGAAACAACACAATGCAAAGGCTTTGGATTAATTATTTTTTGCATCATTAACTTCTCCACAATTAGAACCCCCCCCTTCCACATCTCTCAAGCCAATTATGCATTACACAGTAGGTGATGGCTGCACAACAGTGGAAAAATTGGCCCAACTACAAGGCCTTTCTTATCTTTTCTTTTTACTATAGCCAACTATTCATTTCCAAGGTATAGGTCTAGGTCTCTGGTGCAACTCTCTTGGGATAACTTACGTTGTATGGATAATCCTTTTCACATATTTCCATTTATCTTTTCATTCACTCAGTAAGTGTTTACATGATGTCTAATAGGTTTTAGGGTCTCCTCTAGTCAGAGATAAATCTTAAGTGCCTTTGTCTTTTATTTTCAGACTATCAGTCCTTTTAAACATTTATTTTAGAAGTCATGGTAGGAAGCACCTTGAATCCCATGACATAAAACACATTTATTCGTAGGTTAATCCACTACTAATTCAGTCATTTAGTAAATATTTATGGAAACCCTCTTGGAAGCCAGGAACTGGTCTTGGTGGTGACAACCCAGCAAAGAGCAGAGCAGAGCAGTTTCCTGCGCTCGTGGTAGCTCTTATTCTTGTATACATGATAGAGGTTTAAGCTACAGACAGGATTGACAGTGTTGGTTTGGGATGTGTGTGTGAGCAGCAGAGAAGGAGAGGATGCCATTGAAAGGTTATAGTGGAGATTTTTTTGAGTTTGTAAACTTTGAATTTGTTGACGCTTCTTAACAAACCTGTGCACAGGTAAAAATCGACAACACTCCACAAAGGAGCTTAGACTCTAGAATGGGATATTTGTTTAAAAAATAGTCCAGATTTAGTCTGTTGATTGGTTCATGCTTCTCAGTCTCATTATGGAAAGACACTTTTCATAATCATCTCGTGGTCCAGTCTTTGTGTCTCTCTCCAAGTTGTCATTGTCTTCCACCATTTCAAGATATTTAAAATTAGACATTTAATATTGTAATCTGCATTAAGTATAGTAACATCTGATGTCTTCTGACTCAGAGTTGGAAGGGGCCCTGAGTGTGTGATTGTCCAGAGCTTATCATTCAAAATCTTAATAAACTGTATGTCAGATTCAATAAGAGGTAAGAACATGGGTTTGATGATCAGATGTGTTTTCAAATATTCCCCCTTATTAATGGCACATTCATGGAGAAGCCTCAATATGTATATTGGTAAGTAGGAAGAATTAGATCTATTTTTCAAGGTTCTCATGAGAGATAAATGAGAAAAACGATTCAAAGTAACCAGTCCAGGCTATTCACCTTTCACCATCAAGCTGTGATGACTTTGCAAACAAAATATAACAAAGAGGTTATTTGCTTTCTTAAGAAGCAAAATGCTTACCTTGACACAGAATCAGCCCAAACCTGTTTGTGTTTCTGTTCGATTTTTTTTGCAAGCATAAGGTTAAATGTTTGCTCTTAAATTGAATGGAAAGTATAGCAAACAAACAAACAAAAACAAAAACAAAACCCAGCTTGTTTGAATGCGAGTTCTCCAAAAGTAGATGGGGCCATAATCTGGTAACTTCCCCAAGCAAATACTAATAGCTGGGCAACTCCAAAGCTCAAAGTGAATAGAATGACTCAAAGCTCCAAGTGAATAGAATGACTAATTTGTGACATCCTCGTAATGAATATTGCTTTTACTTTATTGTTGAGTGTGTGAGATTAACTTCTAACCTGGGAGACTTTGTCCTTGTAAACTGATGCAGAGCATGTATTTGTGTTTGGCACAAAAAGATACATACATCGCTTTCATTTTGTCTTAAGGCAGGATGAAAAGGGCCACACAGAGAGGATTAAGATTCAGGATGAAAAAAAAAATCCCTCAGCATCTTGGCTGCTCCTTCTCTCGACAGTTAGATCCATTTCTCTTGAAACATTTGGAAGAGGATAGAAGTTGTCATCACTCATCTATTTTTGGGAAGTAGCCTCATGTTAACATCCAGGTGGATTGGGTTGGAGAAAACAAAGAAATCTTCCTTCAGAAATGAACCTAGAATATTTATCCTGCCTGGGTCTATATAGGCCTCTTAAAACTACCTTTGCAAAATGAACACTTTACTGGACCAGAAATTCTGACATCCTGTACACTTCACAATACCATATTTGGCATCTGGTTCTCAGCTAACCACACTGTAAATCAGACAGAAGATGCAACCCACTTAAGAAACCAGTGAAGAAGTTTTTCTGTTTTTTATTTGTTTGTTTGTTTGCTTTGGTTTTAATGGGCAAAGGAGAATGCCAAAGAGAAATTCCTATATCTTACCATAATGCTTAGTGGGTCAAAATTCCAAATTGGATTTTTTTTTTTTTTTTTTGCCTTACTTAAAGCAACTGAATAAATAAGCATGTTGCAGTTACAAAAAATGTTTTGTTAGCCTTTTGAAGTCTTCATTCTCTATTCCTGGCACCAGAATTTTGTGCTGAACATGCCATTAAATAACTCTCTACTTCAAAAAAAATGTATATGAGCTGCTTATAAGTTACTATATAGTTGTGCATGACCAAGAAAATACCAGAATGATGCAGGCACAGCAGGAAAGTAACACTGCAGAAGACAACCATGCTTGGTTATAGATAAGCATTCAGTGCTTTAAATAGCAGTTTGCCATCCGTGTGTCACTGCACACCAGATGGTTGGAAGAGCCCAGGACATTTTTTTTTATATTAAAAGGGTGCATATAAAAATCTGTTAATAGCAATGCAGTGAAAAAAGAAAAAAGTTCTATAATTTAGGATAAGTGAGTCTTTGTCAAATTACCTTCATCTATATCAAAGCTCTTTAAAAATGTATTCAGTAAGTAAAAATATTCCGTTTAATGAATTATCAAATAAAATTGTGATAATAAGCTTTTTTAGAGTTTTTAGTAGGGACCTGCTTTTGAGCCCAGTGCTCAGCTTGAACAGGTTAATTGAGCCTTCTGGGACAGATCTCAGCATTGGTTATATTATTATTTCATTTTTAATTCCAAATCTCAGGAGAAAAGTTACTGTCACTCCAGCAAGAGAGTACAAGATGTACCTGAAGGTGGAACTTGTTTACTGCTCTCCAAATGTTGACGTCCTGCCCTCTGCAGACTTATAGGACTATTAATTATGTTCCTTAGCCTTCGATATGTTAAAATAGCATCTGAGTGAAAATACAAGTTTCTGCAAACACAAGCATTACTAGTTGGGTTCTGTACTTTTAAACTGTGGCTAACGCAGAATAGACTGTGGGATGATACATAATGGTCTAGAAAAGTGGTTCTCACCTGGGGTGATTTTGCCCACTCATCTCCAGGGAACTTTTGGTAATACCTAGAGGCATTTTCATTTGTCACAACTGGAGGGACTGCTGACTGGCAAGAATGCTGCTAAACCTCCAAAATGGTGTGGGATAGCCTCCCTCAACAAAGAATCATCAGGTAGGGCCCTGTGATGATTAAGGCCCTACCTGATGTGTGTGTCAATTTGGCTAGACTATAGAACCCAGTTACTTAATCAAACATGAATATAGGTGTTGCTAGGAAGATATTTTGTAGATGTGGTTAATACCTACCATTAGCTGACTTTAAGTAAAGTAGATGACCCTCCATGATGCGGTGGGCCTCACCTAATCAGTTGAAGGCCTTAAAAGCAAAACCTAAGGTCCCAGGATGGGAAACGAGTCAGATGTATAGAATACAGAATAACATTTGGTCATTAGCAACAACATGGATGGAACTGGAGAAAATTATGTTAAGTGAAATAAGCCAAGCACAGAAAGACAAACTTCGCATGTTCTCACACATTTGTGGGAACTAAAAATTAAAACAATTGAACGAATGGAGTTAGGGAACACATTGATAGTTCTGAGAGGCTGGGGTGGGTAGGGGGTGGTTGGGGGAAGTGGGGATGGCTAGTGGGTGTAAGCATATGGTTAGATGGAATGAATAAGATCTAGTATTTGATAGCACAATAGGATGACTATAGTCAACAGTAATTCACAGCACATTTAAAAAATAGCTAAGAGTATAACTGTAGTCTCAGTAACTTGGGAGGCGGAGGCATGAGAATCACCTGAGCCCAGGAGGCAGAGGTGGCAGTGAGCCAAGATCACACCGCTGCACTCCAGGCTGGGTAACAGAGTGAAAAAAAAACAAAAACAAAAGCAAAAAAACAAAACAAACAAACAAAACTAAGAGTATAATTGGATTATTCCAAACACAAAGAAGTATACCCCATTTACCATGATGTGATTATTATACCTGCATCAAAATATCTCATGTACCCCAGAAATAGAAAAACTATGTTCCCACAAAAATTAAAAATTAAAAAAATTATATATCTATAAATAAATAATATATATAAATATATATATATATTTCTCTTTCTCTGGAGAACCCTGCTATGGGCTATTTGTGGCTCCTCAAAATAATTGATATGTTGAAGCCTAAATCCTCAGGGTGATGGTATTTGGAGATGGGGGTTTTTGGGAAGTGATTAGGTCATGAGGATGGAACTCTCACAAATGGGGCTAGTGCCCTTATGAAAAGACGCAGGAGAGCTCACGCTCTGTCTCTGCCCTTTGCTATGTGATTACATGCAAGCAAATGGCCATTTTCAAACCAGGAAGCAGGCCCTCACTAGACACCAGATCTGCTGGCCCCTCGATCTTGGACTTTGCCACCAGATCTGCTGGCCCCTCGATCTTGGACTTTGCCACCAGATCTGCTGGCCCCTCGATCTTGGACTTTGCCACCAGATCTGCTGGCCCCTCGATCTTGGACTTTGCTGCCGCCAGGAAGAGGAGAAATAAACGTTTGCTACTGAAGGCACTCAGTCTATGGTAATTTGCTATAGCAGCCTGAATGGCCTAAGGCAGATCTTGACTGATGAAGTCCCCAATGTCAATAGAGCCAAGGTCAGAAATGCTGGTCTAGGGAAAAAACATACCTTCAGGCAGTTGGAAGACTATGCCGTTTTGATCTGCCTTTGTATGCCTGCAGCTGGCCACATACTACATACTCTAGGGATAGCCAGAGCCTTCTCCAGATCACGCAGGGGCTGTCTTCTTCAGAACTGTTGCAGCAGTTTTCTATGTATGGCCTAATGACTGAAGAACCCCTAAGATCTGGGTCTCCATGGTTGAAACCCTTCACTCAGTGAGACTTGGTGAGGTGCAAACATCATTCCTCGCCTTCCTGTTCTTTAGGAAGGATACATTAGAAGAAGCAGCTCAATTCAAATCTCCCCCTTTTCTTTTTCTCAAATGATGGCTCCATTTCTCTGATCCCTCTGGCACCTTTCTAAATTGCCCTCTAAGTAACATATTAATGTTATTTCCAGATGTTGCCTTATATACAATTCCAGACTTAAGGTGATACAGCCTTTCATCATGAAAGACTAGTGTTTACCATCCTGCACAGGTTTTTTTTTTTAAAAAAAGAACAACGCATACTACACACACACACACACACACACACACACACACACACACATATACATACACATACATATGTACGCACACCACACATACATATACATATATACATACACATAAACACATACACACATATATGTACTCACACCACACACACACACACCTTGCACATGAGATGTGCAAATGTAGGGATGTTGTCTTTACATTTTGAACTTGAAGTTGATGGTCTAGGATGTTACATGAAAAGCTCAGAAATTCCTGGGATAATTTTTCAGCCTTTGGGATTGGGTTTCAGAAGTGGTTCAGCAGAGGAGCGGAGCCTGCCGGGCTAAGTGTGCATAAACGCGTCTTTGTCTGTGGACTCCTGTAAGTTCAACCATTGTCTGAGGGAAATCTGAGAGTGGGAAGGACAGGGCTAAGAGGATCAAACATGTGTGGTGTCGCCTTCATGGTGATCTGTGTTCCCCTCCGTCTTTCTGCCTGAGGCCCTGTCTTGACAGCTGCCTGTCGCAGTGCGCACCAAACCCTCCGTGAATCAAAGCGGAACTTGTCAAAGGGGCCTTCTTGTGGGGTTAAAGGCGATTGGCCTTTTCTAGCTTGGTGGCCCTCATGGAAACAGAAAGGAAGTTCCCCCTCAGGCTACCTCCAGCTGCCAAAGTGAGCAGAAAGCATTGCTGTGGCCAGGGCAGGGTGCGGCCTGGGGCCGTGAGACCCCAATCCAGCTGGAACCTGCCCCTCACTGGCACCAGGCGTGCATCAGAGAAGGGAGCAAGAGTGGCTGTGGCAACAGAAATGGGGCATGCAGCCGGTGTGGCCCGGGGCCAGTGAGCACGGGGGGGAGCTCAGTCCTCCCAGGCTGCTCAGTCCTCCCGGGCTGTGGGCTCATCTTCTGCACAACACCGCGTTGTCCTCTCGGAACAGCTGTTTGCATTTCCCCCCTCCTTCCTGGAGTGTCATCCAATTATCACTCCCACACACTTCTTGCAGCTGTACTTTATGGATGACAAATGTTTTTGCTTTATTGTTCAGGGAGAGCTCCAAACATGAAAAACAGCCGATCATTTATCGAGAGGTTTGAATACAAAATACGCAGCAAGAACCCATGTCGGCTTCAGAGGCCACAGTCAGCAGCACTGAGGCCTGTCTTCTGGAGGTGTGACCTGTTCAAGTACAGCCACAGCTCACTGGGGGACAGATTGTTTTGTGAAAGAGCGAAAATAAATTATTTTTCTTTTTTAAAAAATGCTTTTCTAAAAAGGCTTCGTGCAAGTTACAGAAAAGTGAAAATTATTCACTGTGATTAGATCCCATGAAAAATACAGGGCAGCAGGTTGGTGCAGATGCAGGAAGGGGATGGCTCCACCCCTGGGGTGTCTAACTGCCCTGTTTCCTTGGTACTGAGGAGTTTCCCGGGACGCGAGACCCTCAGTGCTAACAGTGGGACAGTTGACTAGTTACCCTCTAGCCACTTCTTTCAACTGGCAGAAGGGAGCTTGTATCCTGGTTTCGATTAAGTCAAAGACAGTTTCTAAACATAGTAGCTTCAGGGTAAACAGAGGTTTCAGTGTGCTTTACCGAGGTCCTGGGGACATCACTCATAATTTTTAAAAGGTTCAATCACTTGAACAGTCACAGCTTGCTCCTAAGTTCAGACTATCTGCACCACATAGTTAAATGTTTGCATAGGGTTTAGAAAAATTCAGAGAAGAAAAACTGTGCCCTTTTGAGTTCTGGGAGAGACAGAGAGAGGAAAAAAAATCGCCAGCAAGAGATGTCAGCATGTGTTAATTGGTGATGATGTTTGCATTTGGGTTCCATTCCTTGTGTGCTGTAGAAAAACACAACAGGCAAGCACAGAGCGAGCAGGGGAGTGGGCAGGACGCATTGTTTTACTTTTAAAAGATTCATCAGCATGCATGGGAAAGGAGCAGCGGTCAGCGGGAGGGTAACCTCTTGAAAGGTAGAATGATATCAGCCTGGCTACCCAACTATGCATCCTTTCTGCAAAGGGAACATGACACAGCTGTTCCAAGGCCTGAGTAGGAGATTAACAGGGCAGAAATCACAATGGCATGTGTGCATTAGTTTACCGTTTGCAAAGTACTTTTACCCACTTTATCCTTGTTCGTCCTCACTGCACACCCTGAGACGTGGGGCGGGCAGGGCAAAGATTAGTAACTTCATTCTTAGAAATGGGGATACCAGCTGGGCAAGGACCTTGCTTCGGATCACATGGCTAATTAATTCAGAGAGCCAGTACTGAGTCCTGGTCTTCTGGACCCTATTCCACTAGAAAGTTTGACATTTTAAATGTTGTCGAGGTGAACACAAAATCATGGAAAATGCATACTAGTAGAACCTTCTTGACATAGGGCTCTATCTGCCCAAGTTAAGGTGTAAAAACAAAATCTAGAATAAGAAAAGGCGCAGTGTCACATAGGAGGAAGAGCCATAGTTTAAAATTGAAGGTCAGCTCTGCAAAAGCCCTAGAATGGCGACCTTGAGCCATTATTCAATCTCTTTGACCTTCGGTTTCCTTGTTTGAAAAATAAGCAATATGATGGCTTCCGGAAGCGTTGCTGTGAGAATTAAAGATATTGTAGGTAAAATGCCAATTTAGCACTGAAAAAATGGTTATTTTTTTACTCTTACTACTATGTTTACCAGTGCACATATGGCAAGCAAAAATGAATTTGGACAAGTTAATTGACAACAACTGCTGTGGTAACAAGAGGATGCTTGAATGTCCTAATGCAGAGTGAGACTTTTTCCAAACACTTCTCCCATTAGCAGGCGACATTCCTGTCCGACCGGAGCCACCACCGCTGAGAAGAAAGAGTCCCACTCTCCCGTACGGCCCCTAAAATACCCAAAAAGGAAGAATCAGAGACTTCGAGGGCAAAACGTCAGGACAGCAGGTCACATAGAAACATGGACAAGTGACAGTGACACTAATATTCCTGAATGTCATTGTGACATTGAGTTTAGCCCTGCAATGCAAATGGTTATGTCATATAAGACAATGAGTTAGAAGTTAGCCAGAGGATAAAATTAAATTCAGACTCACTCATCAGCTATGAACAATGTTACCTGTTCACTTGATTCTGTGTTGAAGCTGAATGTGGCTGCAGTAGTCTTAGTAGGTTCTTCAGAAAGAATCTACTTTAAACAAATTAACACACTAAAGACCTCTTTTTGCTTTGAACTTTATTCATCCTTAATACCACTGTAATGGACAATCAGGATTGCTTTTAAGAAAGTAGTCATTGAATATATGTATTTAACTTAGCTATCTTCTTTCCTTCAAAGGCACGTAACGTCCTGGAAACAGAAGGTGCCTCGGGTCAACTGGCTAGTCTAGTTCATCCAAGAAAGATGGTTGGCTCTGCTATTATAAAAATTCCCCAGATTTCCAAAGGGGTTTATAATTTGCAAAGTGCATTTTTGTTAGTGAATGTCAAGAAGGTCTATTGTATAGCATTTTGTTCTCTAAAATCTATTTACCTCATGCACATTTTCAAGACTTCTCCTAACCTCATGCAAAATAAAATCTAGACACAACAAATTAATAACATTTGAAATATAAATGCTGTAAACTCAGATTTTTGACCTTATCTCATTCCTCTTTTTATTACTTTCATAAAATGATTTACTCTCCTGCCAGATAGCTTTTGTCCTTTTGCAAAATTAGAAGCCTGTGCTTCACAAGCTGTGCTATCATGATGACTTTATCTCTAAGGTCTTACATTTGGTTTTAATTTCTCCTTTTCTTTTTTAATTGGACTTTCTACTCCACCTCTTTAAAATCACATTGTTCCCACACTTTGACACATTGCTTACCAACTGACTTGCAGGCTTTCATAGTATGATACATTAAGAGCTCTACTGTGAGCTATAACCTCTCCTGGTTCCTAGAGCTGTGGACAGGGAGGGGCTGGATTGGAAAGATTAAGTTTGAATCTAGGCTCTGCCTCTGAGCAGTTGATGACCTTCTGTAAATGACCCAACTGATCTCATCTACAGCACGATAGGCGGCATCAGGGGCCATTCTTTGTCCCATCCTCCGCCACACCCTCAGGAAGGTAACCTTGTCATGCCCACCCACTCTGACTCTGGGCCTGGTCCTATGACTTGGTATAAACAATGAGATGCTAGTGGAGGCTTGAAAACGCACCTGCACATTCCTACTTGCAATCTTTCTCAATGCCATTGCCACAGAAGGACATGTCTGAGCTAGGCTGTTGAGGGATGAGACATGTGGACCCCACCTGAGTTGCTCCAGATCTAGCTAAGTCCATCCTGGAACAGCTGCCATCTGATCTGTTCCCTAAACACAGGAGACTAGCTTGCCTACATTTGGTCAAATATACTTGAGCAGGTTCAGCCCTTGTGCATGAGGCCTGACCCAGAACAGCTTCTCCTTGCACTCTTCAGCACAGTTATTGCTATTTTCCACCAAGATGTTTAGCTGCTAACTTGCAATTCTTGTGGCAATATAGAACTGAATCTCTCTGGTTCCTCACCTTTAGATATGTAAAATATTTGTGACTACTTCGAAAGTTATGGAAGATGAAATGCTAACATGCATATAAAGCACTTCACCGGGGCTCGCCATATAGTACCATATAGTACAGACCTGGTAATATTAGGTCTCACCATTCAGAGACCAGGGCCTGCCATGACTCCTTCCAGTCTCGACTTTGTTGCATCTTTCTTTTGGATAGATTCCGTCCTCTGAACATATATTTATTTTTGTTGGAAAGCAAATTATTTTGTTAAACATGTCCTATATGTCAACTATGCCTTAATTCTAATTATTTATTTTTTTCGATCCTTTCAAAGATGATTAGGTTAAATTTTTACTTCATCCTCGATTGTTACAACAGGTATAGACTTCCTTTTGTATTCCATTATTCGTAACTCCAGGGTTTGCCTTTGTAGATTCTTGGTCATCTCTAATCTGTTAACTTCTGTTCATGCTATTCTGAAAGTTTTGTTTTGCTTTGTTTTTACAGCATCTTTGTTTTTATTTCAGTTCTAACCTCTTTTCAACTGGGCCTGTCGAATTGGAGGTTTGTCCTTCTACCTAGTTTTCCATTCCAACTCTTTAGGATTAGGCCACAAAATGTAAATGTAAAGCAATTTCCATTGATCGTGTTGAATCACCTCTCTCCAATGGCAAGTGAACCCTGAATGGTCAGCCTGCTGGCAGCATTAAGAACTAGGCTCAGAGCTGAAACCAGAAATACACATACCAGTCATTGCAACACAGGAATCAGTTCCTATACAGCTCACACGTATTTTTTCAGAAGACAGAAATATGCTCATCTCAGGACAGTACCTACTGATAAATGTCTGACCAGGTATGTGCTATAGACTGAATGATTTGTTCCCCACAAGCTCACATATTGAAGCCAAGTTCTTTAATGTGATAGTGTTCGAAGGTGGGGCCTTTAAAAGGTGATTAGGTTACGAGGGCAGATCCCTTATGAATGAGACTAGTGCCCACATAAAAGAGACTCCAGAGAGACCCCTCACTCCTTCCACCATGTGAGGACACGACAAGAAGATGGATGCTTGTGCCTTGGTCATGATCACAGCCTCCAGAGCTGAGAATAATCAAATTTGGTTATTTATAAGCTACCCATTTTATAGCAATTTGTTACAGCAGTGCAAATGGACTGAGACAGTATGTGATTTAACACCTTTGATTTTCTGGTTTCCCTAACAGCTCCCTTGAGTCATAAGATTAATGTAGGACAGAGGTAAAGTGTCAAGAAGTAGTTCAAGGGCAAAGTGGAGAGAAACCTCAAGTAGATATCGTAACAGGAATGAAGAAGAAGACCTGCTTGTGACTGGGCGTGGTGGCCCAGGCTGCTAATCCCAGCACTTTGGGAGGCCAAGGCAGACAGACAGCTTGAGCCCAGGAGTTTGAGACCAGCCTGGGCAACATGGCAAAACCCTGTCTCTACAAAAAATGCAAAAATTAACTGGGCATGGTGGCACATGCCTGTAGTCCCAACTACTTAAGAGTCTGAAGTGGGAGGATATCTTGAACCAGGGAGGCGGAGGTTGCAGTGAGCTGAGATTATACCAGTGTGCTCCAGCTTGGGCAACAGAGAAAAACTTTGTGGGAAAGGAAAGAAAGAAAGAGAGAGAGAGAGAGAAAGAAGAAAATAAAAGAAGAAAGAAAGAAAAGGAAGAAAGAAAGAAAGAAAGAAAGAAAGAAAGAAAGAAAGAAAGAAAGAAAGAAAGAAAGAAAGAAAGAAAGAAAGAAAGAGAAAGAAAAAGAAAGGAGGGGGAGGAGAAGGGAAGAGAGGAGAGGTGAAGGAGGGAGGAAGGAAAGGAAGGGAAAGGGAAGGGAGGGGAAGGGAAAGGGAAGGGAGGGGAGGGGAGGGGAGGGGAGGGAAGGGAAGGAAGGGAAGGGAAGGGAAGGGAAGGGAAGGGAAGGGAAGGGAAGGGAAACTTGCTGAAAGCAGAGAGAAAGAGATAAACGGTGACGCTTCTCAGTAGTGGGTGATTTCTTTATGGTACCTGCAGGCATAAATTAATTAAAACTCATATAGAAATGTATTCTTATAATGATAACTCCAATATAGAAGGAGAGTAACATTATTTCCAGAGTATCCTGTTGACCAAGTCAGGGAAATATATAATGTGGTTTTAAAAGTTTTTAAATATAAAACTGAAAATGGCAGTAAACTGGATAATTGACTCACTCAGCTGATCTCTCCTCTTAACGATGTCAGATATTCAGGTCTCACGAAATAAACAGATTTTGTTGGTGGCATTTTAAACACTGACATACATAATCTATGAAAGAAACTCTTCTAATTGATGACTAGAATAGACTGGTTTTCTGCTTTGGATTCATGCATTCGTCAGTCATTGGGTAAGATAGTTTTCATTAGCTTCCTCCACTGTCAGCACTATCTAGGCATCCGAAATGCAAAGGACTATAAAACACAGTCCATTTTGCTCTATGTGCTCATTGTGAGCAGTTGGATTCAGGCATGAAAAGTCAACACAGCAAAACATTACAGGAGCTGTGGCAGCAGCATGTGCAGAGCCCAGTGGACGCCTGTGGAAGGAGGCTCACGGTGTGGAAGGTCAGGGGCCCGCCTTGCACAGTGGTGAGAAGTAAACAGCTGTTGCAGGTGGCATTCTTGGCAGAAGGCGTTCCTGGCAGAAGGAGCAGGACAAGCAAAGGTATGGGAGATGTGGGGAAAAGAGCGGTGTGACAGCTGGAACTGGAAACTTAGCATGTTGCAAGAATGTGGTTGGAAGGAGGACTGCTGAGACAAACCACAGTAGCCAGAATACAGGGGGCTTTGTGTGCCACACTAAGGAGTTTGCACCCATCCTCCAGGCAATGGGAGCCATTCCAAGTTCTCAGTCAGGGTCAGCGTGATCAGACTTGCGTTTGGAAAGTGACTTTTGTACCAGGCAGAGAATGGGTTGGAGAGACATGAATCAAAAGACCAGTTGAGAAACCAATTATTTAAGTGAAGAATGGTGAGGAACTGTGCTAAGATAGTAAGCAGGTAAGTTCACTGTTATTACTCATTTAGACAAATAATTAAGAACATCTAAAATGCATATAACTGTGCTAAATACTAGAGTGTATGAAGAAGAATATGACCACAGTTCTGCCATCACTAAGATTACAATCTGGCAAAGCAGATACTGTTAACACTACACTGGCTATATCAGGGGATGATGTGTAACCTGACAGAAGAGGCACTACGAACAGCTGTAGAGATTCAGATGGGAAAGTGAATACATCCTGTTGGGTCAACCAGAAAAAAACATTTGTGAATATTGTGGAATATCAGACTGACTTTGAAAGAAGAGTGAGCATTTTAGGAGAACACTGTGGACGGGAACTCACCAAGTGAGGTAACAGCATGAGAAAAAGGCATCAGGGCATATGCATAGCCCACTTTTGATGAGCAGTGAGCCACCCTGTTGGTACTTGTAGAGGAGATGTGTGAACCGAGACTGGAAAGGGAGTTGGTGCCATATGGTGGAGGCTCTGAAATGCAAGAGTGAGCAATTTATACTTAATTTGGTCTATCATTGGGAAGCACCGAAGGTTCCGATGAAAGAAGGGATGTACTACAAGCTACCCTTGAGAAAACCTTATCTATCATCACTGGATAGGATAAATTAATGATCGGGAGAGCAGAAAACAGCTATTTGCATTAGTGTGAGATCACAGAGGCCACAATCTAAAAGGTAAATAGGAAAGGGAAGGAGGAGTAGAAGTCAATGCTGTGAGTCTTAGTGATGGGTTGGGTGTGGAGGATGGGGGTGGGGGCTGAGTCAGACATAGCACAGACATGTTGAGCTTGAATGACTGAGGAAAGATTAGACCCACAACAGAAATAAGGAAGTGAGAAAAAGGGGATGTTTGGGGGAAAATTTTAATTTAGGTCAAATGGCTGGCAGGACATCCAGTTAGAATTTGGTAGTTCTCAAGCAGGGCAATTTTACCACTCCCCAACCCCATCCCACAAGGGACATTTGGGAATGCCTGCAAACACTTTGGTTGTGCCATTTGGAGCCAGGGAGTGCTACTGGTATCCAGTGGGAAAACATCCCGTGAGGCCCAGGGCAACCCCAACAGCAGAGACTCATCTGGCCCAAAATGTCCATAGGGTTAAGGTGGAGAATCCCTGAGCTGGATGTTTCTAGTAGAATAACCGAAATGATACTTAAGGCAGTCAAGATTTTGGAAATCACTAATTAAACAATGTAAATTATAAATACAAATTATTGTGAAGGTAGGCCCAGGAATTATCTATCTAGAATCTACTATTCTTTACTACTGTTCCTTACTACTGTTGCTCCTGGGCTACAAATCTGTACAGCATGCGACTATAGGGAATACTGTAGAAAACAGTAGTAAAGAAGATAGATAAATTTGACTTCAGAATTCTACCCTTGACAACCGCACCTCTAAGGGAAGGAGACGAAAAATGGAGCCACATAGCAGACAGAGATGTTCTTCCTAGGCCCCTGCTGCCTTTCCCAAGACTCTCAGCACCAGCTCCTCGGCACCACCACCAACCACTGTTCTCAGGTTTCTTTGTTGCATCCATCTATGGACAAACATGGAGCCACATAGCAGACAGAGATGTTGCAGAAGTCAGGCTGTCCCTCAGGGGATCTACGTAGCCCCCTGCTAGCTGCATCATCTTGGACAAGTTACTGGTTTCTATGTTTTAGCTTCCCCATCTCAAAACAGCAGGAACAATGCTCACCTTGAGGGATTGTGAGGGTTAGGGTTCCTTTATACGGTCATGCATCATACAATGACATATACAACAGTGGTGCCATAAGATTCCAATGGACCCGAACAATTCCTATTACTTAGTGGTGCTGCAGCCATTGCACCATTGTAGCACAACTCACATGTTTGTGGTGATACCGGTGTAAACAAACCCACTGTGCTGTCAGTCATGGAAAAGTCTAGCACATACAGCTATTAATATATACAGCGCCTAATACTTGATAATAAATGACTGTGTTAGTTGCTGGTTTATGTATTCACCACACTACTTGGTTTATTGTTATTTTAGAGTGTATTTTCCCACTATTTATTAAAAGAAAGTCACTGTAAAGCAGTCTCAGGCAGGTCCTTCAGGAGGTATCTAGAGGAAGGCATTGTTATCCCAGGAGAGGACAGCTCCATACGCGTTACTGCCCCGAAGACCTTCCAGTGGGAGAAGACGTGGAGGTGGAGGACGGTGATATCGATGACCCTGACCTTGGGTAGGTCTAGGCTAATGTGTGTGTTTGTGTTTTCATATTTAACAATTCAGTTTAAAAACTAAAACGAACAACAACAAAAAAAAACATAAAGTCTTACAAGTGAAAAAAGATTATAGAATAAGGATATTAAAAAAGAAAATATTGTTGCACAGCTGTACAACATGTATTTTAAGCTGTTATTACAAAAGAGTTAAAAGTTTTAAAAATTTAAAAATTTGCCGGGCGCGGTGGCTCAAGCCTGTAATCCCAGCACTTTGGGAGGCCGAGGCGGGCGGATCACAAGGTCAGGAGATCGAGACCACAGTGAGACCCCGTCTCTACTAAAAATACAAAAAATTAGCCGGGCGCGGTGGCGGGCGCCTGTAGTCCCAGCTACTAAGGAGGCTGAGGCAGGAGAATGGCGGGAACCCGGGAGGCGGAGCTTGCAGTGAGCCGAGATCGCGCCACTGCACTCCAGCCTGGGCAACAGCGTGAGACTCCGTCTCAAAAAAAAAAAAAAATTAAAAATTTATAAAGTAAAAATGTTATCATAAGCTAAGGTTAATTTATTATTAAAGAAAGAAATGTTAAAAATTAATTGAGTGTCTCCTATGTATATGGTGTTTTAAAGTCTGCAGTAGGGCGCAGTCATGTCCTAGGCTTTCACATTCCCTCACCACTCACTCACTGCCTCTCCCAGAGCGACTTCCAGTCCCACAAGCTCCATTTGTGCTAAGTGCCACACACAGATATACCTTCTCTTTTTGTCTTTCATATTGTGTTTTTACTGCATCATTTCTGTTTAGATATGTTTATTTCAGAATCACAAATACTTTTCATGACGCTGCAGTACAGTATTCCGTACAGTAGCATGCTGTACAGGTTTGTGGCCCAGGAGCAACAGGCCATACCGTATCTCCTAGATTATACCAAATCTCACATCGAATTTTAATCCTCAGTGTTAGAGGTGGGGCCTTGTGGGAGGGGATTGGGTCATGGGGGCAGATTTCCTCCTTTGGTGCTGTTCTCACACAATCTGAATGTTTAAGTATGTGGCACCTGCCCACTCTGTCTCTCTTCGTCCTTTCCCAGCCATATAAGGTCTACCTGCTTCACTTTCAACTTCCACCATGATTAAAGCAGAGCAGGTGCTACCGTGCTTCCTGGATAGCCTGCAGTATGGGAAGCCAATTAAACCTCTTTTCCTTATAAATTACCCAGTCTCAAGTATTTGGTTATAGCACTGTGAGAGTGAACTAATGGGCTATCGTCTAACTGTATATGTATATATAGCTATCTTTTGTCTCTCTCTCTTTATTTCTCTCTGTATGTCTTTTGCTTACCTGTCTATCTAGTTGTCTACCTATCCGTGATGATTAATTTTATGTATCAATTTGGCTAGCCTATGCTACCCAGTTAATTGGTAAAATATCAGTCTACATGCTTCTATGAGGGTATTTTATAGATGTGATTAATGTTTAAATGAATAGACTTTGAGCAAAGCAGATGACCTTCCATAATGTGAGTGGGTCTCATCTAATCAGTTGAAGGACTTTAGAAAAAAGTCCCCAGAAGAAGAAGGAATTCAACTTCCAGACTGCCTTTGGACTCAAGATTGCAACATGAACAACTGCCAGCATTTCCAACTTACTGGCTTGACCTGCAGATTTTGAACTTACTAGCCCCCGTAATTGTATGAGCCCATTATTTAAAATCTCTCTCTTTCCCTCTCATCCCAATTTCTTTCTCTCTATATATCTGTATCCTATTGTATCTTGTTGGTTCTGTTTCTCTGGAGCACTCTGACTAATATACTCTCACCCATTGTCTATCTCATCTTTTTTTCTAAAAATGTAAACTCCACAGGAGCATACTTTGTTCATTGCTTTTTATTTTATTCACTTACTATCTGTAAATATGGTCTACCTTAGTCTCATCTGCATAAGCATGCTTCGTATGAATACACAGTACTGTGCATCTCCCGACTGATGTTCATTTAGGGAGACTGAACAGTTTGGCTGCATTGAGCATCCTTGTTCATACTCTTCGTGCATGTGTAAGAATATATCTGTGGTATTCTAATAGTGGAATTGCCAGGACAGTGGGTATGAGCATATTACATTTTAATATAAATTACTGAGTTGCTCTATAAAATGTTTGCACCAATTTACAAAACTGGCACCAGCCAACGAGAGGGATTGTCTTCTGTATTCCGGCAACCATTTATCATTGTTAGGTGAAAAATAGAATCCCATTGTTTTTGAAACTTACATTTCTTTAACTACATGTGAAAATTAGAATTCAAAATTACCAGCTTATTTTGTTTGTGTTACTGCAAACTGGTGCCCATTTATTTGGTCTGCAAAAACATATGCGGTATTTTGATGATACAACGAGTCCCAGTGCTAATGCAAGCCTGTATATAGCACCTTAGGCATTTGGCTTTGACCTGTAGAGCTGCTGGCTCCATCAGCTCCCTCAGTCATTTGGTAAACCTCATAGTAACAAGGTTCTGCATTTGATGTGATTGCACTTTCAAGACCCAACTACAGCATTGTGGTAGGCATTTATTGTTTAAAATTAAGGCTAGAAAGTAAGTATTGAATTTTGTTAAAATATTTATAAAATTTTAAATAAATATTACTGATTTTTAAAAATAACAGACACTATTTACTGTAATATCACTAGCCTATCTCATACACTATTATATATTCCTATATAATGTAGGAATAAATCCAATAAAAGTATTAACATTTGTTGGGATAACTTTTTAATGAAAGAAAACATAAAGCTTCATTGATCACCATTAAAAATGGCTTAATTAAATGGACAGATATCTCCTATCTATTTAAGTTGGCTAGGTTCAATGTTTTAAAGATATCAGATCTCCCAAATAGATTCAATATAATCCAATAAGAATCCTAATAGGTTTTTGGTAGAACTTAAAATGCTAAATCCCAAGTTTACATAAAACTGGCCATTTATATGTTTTATATAAAAGGACCAAGAATAGCTAAGACATTCATGAAATGGAAGAATCAAGAGGGAAGACTTGGTCTAACAAATATCAAGAATTATTGTGAAACTGAAGTAACAAAGGCAATGTAGTAAAAGAAAGGACAGATGTGAGCAGCTCAATGAAAAAACATATGCGTACATACTCGGAAGCAGCACTATAGAAGTAAGGAGATGACTAGATTCCCAATAAATTATGATAAGAACATTGAATACCTGCATAAGAAAAATGAAATTGACACTTATCTTACAACATAGCCAAAATTAGTTCCAGTTGGATTAAAAGAAAAAGTGTAATAACGTCATAAAACATTCAGAGTATAAGATAGAAGCATCTCTTCATGGTCTCAAGGCAGGGAAGAATTTCCTAATCTCCTCAACAATTAAGGAAGAGATGATGTTCATAATTACATCAAATTTAAGATATATTTTCATCAAAATAAACCTTACAAGGGCGAAAAGATAGTTATGTAAAGAGACATTATTACAAATTTATATCAACATCACTATTCAAACCTATATTCATATTTATATAACCAAGAAAGGTTATTTACAGAACTTGCAAATCAATAAGAGAAAATCAATAAGATACAAATCAATAAAAGATAAGTCAATAGAATAATGGGTAAAAAACATAAATAAGCACCTTATAAAAGAGGATATACATTTGGATATTAAATATGTAAACATTGTTAAATTTCATCTTTAAACAGAGAAAAGCACATTAAGACTACAATGAAATATATACTCACAAGAATGACTAAAATGAAAACACCGAGACTATCAAGTGCTAGCAAGGCAACAAATCAACAGGAACTCTCAAGAAAACCTCTGAAAACAGGAATGTGCATTAGTTTCCTATTGCTGATGTAACAAATTACCACAAATGTACTGACTTAAAACAATGCAAATTTATTCTCTTACAGTTGTGGAGGCTAGAAGTCAAGAATCATTTTCACTTGGGCTAAAGTCAAGGTGTCAGCAGGTTTGTTCTGGAAATTCTGAGGTTGACTTGTTTTTCTTGTAGCTTCCCCTTACATTTTTAGCTTAATACTTTTATTCCCATTAACAAAAATAGTAATTAGACGCAAGAGAGGAGGCAAAAAACTATGCGAACCATTGAGAGTTGATTGTCCAATCTGGTATTCATTAAAGTATACAACGCCCTTTTGATATAGTTAGGTAGAAACACAAATGAGATATTTTGTGGTTTGTTGGTTACAAGAATAAAACAGGTCTCTATCATCATTTCCCTTTCAGAGGAAATCTGCAGGATAACTCAGGAGAAGGCTTTAACTGTGGAGTGCCCAGGTAACCAGTTTTTCACTTGGTTTAACAAGAAGATGCCAATAGCTCACTCAAATGCTCCTGCTAAGCATACATCAGTAGTTGAAATATGACATGCTACTGCAATGTTTTCTGCAATAATGCCTTCATAGGTTATAGTAAAAGTTATTCCAAGAGGGATAAGAAGGAAGCCACAATTTATGGACATTGCAACAAGCCAGCATCCATAATTTCAACCAACGTAATTGGTGAGCCGCATGCTGAGAATGTGTGATACTCCCCAAATGAAGAGATGTCACTAAAAAGAAAGAGATGAGCTTTTCAGAGTGCAGCCTGGATGAGTTCAGAGAGCCGGGGTCCTAGTGGTTGGCCAGGCAATGAAATCATAAATCGCAGTGCAATGGTTCCAAATGGTTTTGGCTGGAGAAGACGATGCTGCCTGACCTTCTGGCCCTGACACTTAATTACTCTGTGAGTGAGCTTCCGGATTCTCCTTAGGCAGCCAACTTCAGAATGACAGGCCTGGACCCGGAGAAATGGTTACCCCAAACCTCTGCAGCTGATCCATTCTGAGGAGAGGCACACGCTGACAGGGAACGTTCTGGCCACTCCTGTTTCTTGACTGAAGAAGGCATGTGATTGAGAGGTGGCATGGTTAAAGGACAAGTTACATGCCTCCAGAATCAGTGTGATGCCTCACGAATGCTAGAGCAGAGTGAAGTCAAATACATAGGTAGAGGAAATAACAAAAGATGCTGCTTTTGCTCAGGCTTGTTTCAAGGTTTAAGGATCTGGTGTGGAAACTGCCTGCAGAAAAGTTTGGGACCTTTGGCTCAAACATTCTGCAATTTCCATTCAGGTAGAAATGGTGATCTGCGCCATTATCAACAATGTGTTTCTTTTGGCTCTGAAGCTTCTTATGTCAAAGCTAAGGAATTTAGAATGAGGGAACTACCTTCACAAGAAAAGACTAGGAAACCCACCTGTTTCAAAATCTACCTAACCCCTGGCTCAGATTTCATCTGGCCGATTATCCACAGGGCACTAAAAATGCAGACAGAGGATTTTATTTTCTTTGCTAAGATTGATATATTATCGATAAAATTGATATATTGTTGAACCAATTTGACAATCAATTTATATAGGAAGCCTCATTTCTTTTAGTCCTGTAGGAAGTATTGAAAATATTTGAAGCTTTAAGGGACAGCAGAGAATAAACATACAGAAATTTCAACAGTCATAGTTGTAGAAATACAGGCAAACTGAAATTCTACAAGTTGGAGAATTGTACTCATCCACAGATTAAAAATGAATTGGCAAGTATAGTTCAGTTGTTAAAAGAGGGTAATATCCCAGTACTCAATATGAATAAAACATGTAGGGTGCATGTAGCCAGAGCCAAGGATGAATGCCAGGGTATTATTGATAACTGATGGCTGACTGTTTATTGAATCTCCCATCTTTGGCACTTGGAACTTCTCTCTTGCTGTTTGCCTTGAATTTCCATATTGGACCTGTTTACTTTTTTTTTTTCTAACTGAAGACTGAAAACTAATTTGTGCTTATATTTAAAAAGCTTCCAGTATTAAACTTAAAGTTGACTGCAAATGTACAAAGACTGTTCATCATTGTGTGTTTTTGTATGTCATATCCCATACAAAGTGTGTTTGGACAGAGGAGATGGTTCTTAGCTTTCAACTCGATATGCATGCTGTGTCTTTTTTAAATTTAATGAATTTTAGACTTATGACCATTCTTTGTGTGGCAGTTTCTATTGGTCTGTAGATTGCTATCTATCTGAATATTTATCCTTTCCAGCAAGTTTTGTCTACTAAATAAAAATAGGCAAATTCCTACCCAATGTGACTTAAGAATCCAACAGGCAACCACCCCTGCTGGGAACTAGGCCAGTCATCCACAACCATCTCCAGCCACAGCCTCTAAGGAGCATATTCCATGTACCAATCACTATGCCTGTCCTTGTAGGACACACGTGTGTGTTCCAATGCAAACTCCCAGGCCTCCTTCCTTCCTGAGAGTCTCTTGACTAAGAGATGATGTCCCGACTTCCTATTTTATCTATGTCCTCATTTGTGAAACATTTGAGCTGATTATCCTCTTTTCTTTATTTTTATAGAAAGGAGGTCTCACTGTGTTGCCCAGGCTTGTCTCAAACTTCTGATCTCAAATGATTTTCCCGCCCCAGTCTCTGGAAGCACTAGAATTACAGGCATGAGCCACTGCGAATGGCCTGATTTTCCTCTTTGTGGGTTGACCAAGAGGAAAAATAACTGCCTCATCCAGCATTTACTCAAACAATAGGAGATTTACGGCTTGCTATAAGAGGGGCAAGGTGTATCTCAGACATGGGTGTGAGCCCACCAGCTCAGCTTGAGTCCTCTCTCTCCGGCTCTGCAGCAGTCCTCAGTTCGGCACCCGGCTGAGAGTAGAATCCAGGGAAGGCCTGACCTGCTGGTGAGGCGATGTGCGGAAGGAGTCCCTGTCTTTGGCCACACACACCGTTTGTTTACTCAGAGGCGAAGGCAGTTTTCCGTTTCTATAGTAATGGCACCTGCAGTCCCCACAGCTCATGCACTGTGGTGCCAAACTACATCCCTAAATGTCTAACTTCAGAGCCCTGGCTGCCTCATAACTCTTCCCTCCGCTATTCCTCTGAGGCCGTAAAAGGATTTTTGGTATTCAAACGTTTCTCGTTGTGGAGTCTTCGTCCAAAGGAAATATCTGGCAGGGAAGATATAAAATCAGGCCTTTTCGGTTGCATCTTGAATACTGGAGGCCTGGCCCTCTAGGCATCTCTATTTGTTTTTCCCCAGGCAGGTTTCTGGGTAGGGACCTGAGTGTGGCTGTAGGGTGTGTGCTGCACATCTGTGGGGGGCACTACTGGCTTCATAAACATGAGAACTGGCACTTGGAATTACTACGTGCAGCCCAGTCAGCTACAGCAGGGGGCCTGTGTGGACTCCAGCTCCCAAACCACTCTTCTGACTATGCAAGGATCACAGATGGAACTTTATCATAGATACGTTAACTCCAGTTTACACCTTCTCAGTGTTTAGCAGAAGGGAGCTAGGTCTTAGGAGGTCAAGGGTGTGGGACAGATAGCTGGAGGAGGGGCTGGGGAAGAGATGTGAGTCTGTCTAGTGTTAGAGAAAGGAGCCATCAGAGAGACATCGCAAAGCAGCTCTCTCTCCTTCAACGATTTCCCCATGCAATCCTTCTCTAGGAGCTTGGGCTGGCAAGGGGTAGCCTGCCGTTCTTTTGATTCCTTTATAATCACAATTCCAGCTTTAGACGCCAGCCCAGAGAAAGAGCTAGGAAAGCCCCAGCTCCCCAAGGCCCAAAGGTGGTCAAGAAAGAATTATGAAGAGGTTTAATTTTTAAAAATAATGACATGATCTTGCTGCTTTAATAAACAGAATTTCGTGAAGTTCTAAAACAAAAAGAAACAACAAATAATTGTTTCTCTGCTTCACTCTGCCTCAACTGAAAAAGAAATTCCTTAAAAATAAGCCCATTTCCCCATCAGTTTTGGTTCTGGGTCCCTGTGATGTCAATCTTCCCATACACCCATGAGTGGTATTGAATGGCAGTGAGTCTTAGGCTCTGAAATTCTCTGGTTTCTAATGTATTCACATGACATCAATCTGTTAAACAGATGATATTTAACTTATTTAAATGTTTGATTCTTTATTTTTAAAAGTCATTTAAAGCTAGTCTTGAATAGCTAGAATTCATTCCGGATTTTCTTAAAATCTTTCCGGATTTAATAGCACAATTTGTATTTCATGCCAGCCCACCCAAGGTGTTAGCAGAGATGGAATCTCTGATATAGTGTAGTTTTTAATGGCCTGTTATATTATCCTTTTCTATTAGACTCTATAAATATTGCAATGCATTTGCAAATAGAACGCCAGTTGAATAAAACCATGGGTTTGACTGAATATAATATTATTTCTTAAGAAATAATAATGTGAAAAATACAAAATAAATGCAATTAATACTTCAAATACCTTTTATATGACAGCCAAGCAAAACTTAATTAAAGTTAATCATAAAAGTTTAAAATACCATCTATTTTATTTGATCATTTTGGTACAGTATGTGTCGGGGACCTATCTATATGGAAACTGTTCTATAAGCCAATTGTATTTTACTGCTTAATTATATAGCTTGAAAAGCAATAGTGTGAGAATAAAATATTTTAAAAAGATGTGGAACAGGCATAAGTGTTCTTATTTGACTTGCAGACTTGGGTGCTGCTTTCACAAAGATTTGCTTTTTATATGGTATTAATCAGTTACTATAAAGGCAGAATGGTTAATAAATCCACCCTGCCAAAATCGAGAGCTTGGTTTTTGCAAACATACCTGTGACATTTTGGTCGGACTGGGATATAAGGTGTCTGGAGGATTAACTGTACATACCGTTGAGAAAGGCATCATCTATGCCCTTTAATTTACGTTAACAGGAGTTTTAGTGTCTTTTTATGAAACTCTTTCCAGGTATTTCATTGTCAATATTTAGGTTCACACTGTCTTCTAAGGCTACAAATACTTTGGATGCAAATTAAGCATTGAGTTGTGTATTACATAATTTTGCTCTAATATAAGTCCATTTAATTTGATGCTTTCCTCTTGCTCTCTTGTCACAGAATGAGAAACGCTCTGAGGAGGAAGACAAACAAGTACCCCTCTTCTGCCCTGGACTTCAGTTAGGGAGCTCCAAACCTGAGCACACACTGTCAGAGTAGCTGGAGAGGGGAATAAAGGTGAGACCACCTTACAGGAAGCCCGATTCTAAGAACTGAACATAAATTTGAAAATAACTCTCTTGATTTTATATTATTTTTAAAAGAACTGTCCCTGAAACTGTGATCACATATTCCCAAAACATCTGAGCGTATTGTGATACCTAAAAACAAAAGCATTTGTTATCTTCTATGCCAGATTTTAGACTTAAAAATCTGATATTTAAAAGAGGGTTTTCTGAAAAAACTTTCCAACACAGCGAAAATAATAACTCAATAGCACACACACAGAAACAAAAGAAAGAAATTGCACACTATAAAAGGAATTTGCTTTTACTAGCATAGAAGTGAGAAAAATAGGGAGTAGAAAAGAATTTACTAAATTTTTGCTCTACCTAATTTAGTTCTTATAAATAATTTCTTTCCACCAAAAAAGAATGCAATGAAGGTTTTCCAACTCATTCTTTTGTTCCAGAGATTTATTGCTGTGAAAATGTTAGCTCTCATCTGATCTAGTGTCTGAGTGGTGGTGTCCTCTGGTAGAAAGAGGAATCCCTTGACAAGCCCAGGCAGTCTTGGCCCCTGGAGGTCTTCCAATAATTAGAGTCAAGCAAATCCCTGGAGGAAACCAGTAAGTCTGAGAAGCATTCCTCTTGTCTCTCTGTCGTTCTCTGCGCACTTGGAGTTATTCTGATAAAGCCACTCTGCGTCTCAAGAACTCAGCTTGCTAAGCTGTTGAAACTAAGGTAGAGATAATTGACAGGAGATGAAAGGGCCTGGATGCTGGGCTGGAAGTACTGGGGGTGTGAGCAGTTCTGAGCTATGAGCTGCAGTATCATGTAAGTACAGACAGGCAGTGTAAACACGGTGATTACGGGACTGCGCTTTCAGGTGAGTAGACTGTGTGGGAGTAAATTCCAGGCTGCTTTTCAATTGAACAAACAACATTTTCAGGTTCCTGCTGTTTCGTTTGATTCATTTCTACTGCCAGGCTCTAGCGATATAAAATCGTATGAAAGTGCCCATTTTGCAATGTTCTGGGATTATGTCCTGCAGCATAAGAGCCCAGCCAGTCTGCCCAGTCTCTACGTTTGATCACACAAATTCAGCTGTGCTATAGAATAACTGCTCTTCAATTAGGAACGCTGTCAATACAATTGATTCTTCCAGAAACCCTGGGGCAGATTGGTCATCTGTTGAACACACTTGCAGAGTCACTGCCTCCTCATCCCAAAAGGGATGGTCAGAAGTTACTTATCCCAGTAACTTCAAGACCTGCATAATGGCTGAATCTGCCTCTCCTAATCTGTCTTTCTATTCCCTTCCAAAGGTAACCTCCACCCTGTGAGGCCAGCCTTGGGCCTGCTGGAATTATCCCTGACTTTAGGTCATTGCTCATATATGACATTTATTCCCCATCAAGGGTTTTATTTATTTTACTATTTAGCTATTTCCTAGGATTAAGGTGGTGATTTACCTTATAGCAAGCTGTGAAAGTTCTTATTATTTTAGTCAACACATTAAACCTAGAGAGGCATCTAAATTTTATGACTCTATAATTAGAAATGAATTCCTAGAATTTTTCTCTAAATCATCTGAGGCGGTGGTATCCCACTAACCCTAACACAAGGGGACATGTACACAGAGAACTGAGCATAGTAGATTGGATGTTACCTTGAATTTTCTTTAAAGTCCTGGATCTCTTTGGGGAGGACTGGTAGATGTCCCTATGAGTTCATGGATGTAATGCTCTCAGAATAGTGTCTGTGGCCTAGTAAACACCTAGTGTTAGCCCTTATTTTTTCTTCACTTTTCACTGTTCTCCTGTAAAGACACAGCTGGATATCTGTTGAGTCTTACTAATAACCAACGTGAATGGAGAGGTGAGAAGACTCCACTCCACTGCTAACTGAGGTGCTAAATGAGAAGATAACACTACCTCACCTGACTGTACCTCACTGCCCTCTAAATCCTGTTGATTCAGGGATTATGGAGAAAGGAGATGAACACGTTCCTCCCCACTTTCTGGGAGCCCAGTCTGGCCACATTTCCAGCTGTGAGCAAGTGGTGGATGTCCTCAGCCTGTACATGTTGATGTTTCACACGTGCTGAGATTCAGAGACAGCAGGGCACCCCTCCTATGGCCAATTCCCAGGGAAGGGCAGGATTGAGATTTCCTTTTTAGCCACTGGTGAGACCAAGGTTAACTTGAAAAATGATCCAGGATGCACAAAAAATTGAAAACACACTGGCAGGACCAAGTGGCTCACTCCTATAATCCCAGCACTTTAGGAGGTCGAGGCAGGCAGATCATCTGAGGTCAGGAGTTCCAGATCAGCCTGACTAACATGGTGAAAACCTGTTTCTACTAAGAATACAAAAATTAGCCAGGTGTAGTGGCAGGCGCCTGTAATCCCAGCTACTCGGGAGGCTGAGGCAGGAAAATCACTTGAACCCAGGAGGCGGAGGTTGTAGTGAGCTGAGATCAGACCACTGCCCTTCAGCCTGGGCAACAAAGGAAGACTCTGTCTGAAAAAAAAAAAGAGAGAGAGAAAAGAAAACATACCAAAAAAATATGTCAAGCAATGTTTTCATGTAAACCCTGATTTATTTCAGGCACTTATCTGAAGTGTTGGGTGTACACAATCTGTGGAACTTTTTAATGGCAATATGGTCATTGGCCAAAACACCAAGATACCAAATTTCTTTGGGCCAGTCAAATATGAATGGGCCTTGTCTACACATCCTCTTGTGGCTCTTGTTGTCCATGTTCTCCTTGAGGTCAAAGGTGAACAGGCTTCAAGCCTCCACTCAAAGGAAGGTTCCTTCAGGGCTCCCCACAGGCTCCCCTCATAACTGGATACAATAACTCTGACTTGGCACAGTTTGGGTCCTTGTCCTGTTGGCATCCCAGCTCAGTGACTTTTGGAACCACACACAACATCCATACATCTCTAGTGTGCTCTGTCCACTGCCTCTGCGAGCCTTCCTGAATGAGATTGCTCACATCATGTGTTCTGATGCTTTGGAAAGCCTAACAACTGCTTTACAAAGATGCAAAAGCAAACATAAACACACAATACCACGTGTATTAGCCCATCCTCACACTGCTGGAAGGAAATACCTGAGACTGGGTAATTTATTTAAAAAACAGAAGAAATTGGCTCACAGTTCTGCAGGCTGTATAGCAAGCACAGCAGCTTCTGCTTCTGGGGAGGTCTCAGGAAGCTTCCAGTCATGGCAGAAGCCAAAGGGGGAGTGAGCCCTTTCCATGGCCAGGGCAGGAGGAAGAAGAGATCTCATGAGAACTCACTGTAAACAGCTAGATCTCACGGGAGCTCACTCACTACACAGCACCTAGGGGGATGATGATAAACCATCCATGAGGGATGCGCCTCCATGATACAATCACCTCCCACCAGGTCCCACCTTCAACACTGGGGATTACATTTCAACATGAGATTTGGGTGATGACACAGATCCAAACCACATCACCATGGGCCCAGAATGTTGTCTCATGTTAAGGTATTACACCTTTGTGGCTTTGGGAAAGAAAGAACCATAGATAGGTCATTTGTAACTTTCCTGCATGGAGTTACAAAAATTGGGCTGCTTGTATTCCGAAACTTCTCAATCACTTCTCATATGGTTTGTCTGTGTCCCCACCCAAATGTCATCTTGAATTGTATTTCTGTGTGTTGTGGGAAGGACCTGGTGGGAGATAATTGAATCATGGGACAGTGGATTCCCCTATATTGTTCTCATGGTAGTGAAAAAGTCTCGCAAGATCTGATGGTTTTATAAGTGGTTCCTCCTTTCCCTTGACTCTCATTCTCTCTTGCCCGTCAGCATGTGAGATGTGCTTTTATCCTTTTGCCATGATTGTGAGGCCTCCTCAGCCATGTGTAACTATGAGTCAATTAAACTACTTTTTCTTTATGAATTACCAAGTTTCAGGTATGGGGTCAAAGCCCCCACAAAGAGACTCCATTGGGGCACTGCCTACTGGAGCTGTGAGAAGAGGGCCACCATCCTCCAGACTCTAGAATGGTAGATCCACCAACAGTTTGCACCATGCACCTGGAAAAGCCAGAAGTACTCAATGCTATCCTGTGAAAGCAGCCAGGAGAGGGGCTATACCCTACAAAGCCACAGGGGCAGAGCTGCCCAGGACCATGGGAACCTATCTCTTGCTTCAGTGTGATCTGGATGTGAGACATGGAGTCAAAGGAGACCATTTTGGAACTTTAAGGCTTAATGACTGCCCTATTGGATTTTGGACTTGCATGGGACCTGTAGCCCTTTTGTTTTGGACAATTTCTCCTATTTGGAATGGGTGTATTTACCCAATGCCTCTACCTCCACTGTACCTAGGAAGTAACTAACTTGCTTTTGAGTTTATAGGCTCATAGGTGGAAGAGATTTGCCTTGTCTCAGATGAGACTTTGGACTGTGGACTTTTGAATTAATGTTGAAATGAATAAAGACTTTGGGGGACTTTGGGAAGGCATGACTGGTTTTGAAATGTGAGGACATAAGATTGGAGAGGGGCCGGGGTGAAATGATATGGTTTGGCTGTGTCCCCACCCAAATCTCACCTTGAATTGCAGCTCCCATAATTCCCAAGTGTTGGAGGAGGGACCCTGTGGGAGATAATTGAATCATGGCAGTGGATTCCCCCATACTGTTCTCGTGGTAGTGGTAAGTGTCATGAAATCTGACGGCTGTATAAGGGGTTTCCCTTTTCAATTGGATCTCATTCTGTCTTGCCTGCAGCCATGTAAGACGTGCCTTAGCACCTCCTATGCCTTCTGCCGTGATTGTGAGGCCTCTCCAACCATGTTTAACTGTGAGTCCATCAAACCACTTTTTCCTTATAAATTACTCAGTCTCAGTATGCCTTTAATAGCAGCGTGAGAATGGACTAATACAACTTCTTTATGTTTGATAGGGATGATGATATATTCTCTTTTCCTAAGAATTTAAATCATACCCAGTGGGAGGATAGAAGTAATATTCTTCTTTAACAAATTTTAACCATTCTATGTGTAGAATGGGGTTGAGTAATTACTGAGAAGCACTGTTTTTCTGTGCTAGGAAGAGTAACCCTGAAAAAGGGAGAGAAGTACCTGCCGGGTCCAACTCTTCTTCCCCAGGGCTGCCACCTTGCCATTGCAGGATGAATGTTGTTAACAGGGAGTCTGTTAAAATGGCAAGGGGGTCTTGCCATGGAATCCAGGGCTTCTCTCTTGGCCTACTTCTCTTTCCCGTCCCTGCTGCTTTTTCATCCTCAGCCTCCTGTAGTTCTCCCTTCTCATTTCCAACTTATGTGGAACTCAATTTGCATAGAGAACGTTTCTGCTCCCAGATTCCCTGACACATTTTTCCCCCCCATGGCAGAGAAAAAAGACCTCAGGCATTTATTTAATCCTAAATGTTCTTAGGCTCAGTCTCAACCTATTTGTACAAATTAATATATTGATATATGTCTGACGATTACTAGTCTATGCTCCTTGGGCATGGTGCTTTCAGGACTGTGTAGAGATTAAGAACTGGAGCATAGAGTCTGCTCCTCTCACCACTTTTTGGCTGTGTGGCTCCAGACAAGTTACTTAACCTCTGTGTGCCTCAGTTCCCACCGCTGTAGAATGGGAATAATTGTGCTACTTATTTCACATGTGTGTTGTGAAGTTTCATTGAGGTTCAGGAAAAGCATTTTTATTTGTGCCTAGTACAGAGCAAACTCTCAGTGTATGACAGCTAATTATTTTTACTTGACTTTAATTATTAACTCTCCGAATTCTTACTTTGAGCTGTCATCAAAATGCAAATGCGATGACAAATATATTACAGTTTCTTTATTTTGAGAAAATAGAAGTAATGTTGCCCATTATGATTAGCTAGAATATGAGGCTATGCTTTATTTATTTATTTATTTATTTATTTATTTATTTATTTGAGATGGAGTCTTGCTCTGTCGCCCAGGCTGGAATGCAGTGGCATGATACCAACTCACTGCAACCTCTGCTTCCCAGGTTCAAGTGATTCTCCCTTCTCAGCCTCCCAAGTAGCTGAGGTTACAGGCACACACCATCACACCCAGCTAATTTTTTTGTATTTAGTAGAGATGGGGTTTGATCATGTTGGTCAGGCTGGTCTCGAACTTCTGACCTCAGGTGATCCACCTGCTTCGGCCTCCCAAACTGCTGGGATTACAGGCGTGTGCCACCATGCCTGGCCCATGCTATGCTTTAAGTGGTGGAGTTCTAGGCGGAAGCTCTCCTCTCTGTCTTGCAATTCATAAGTTAGAATAAGAAAAAAAAACTCATTTCTAATTTCACTTTACTTTTTTCACTTAATAAGAATTTACTGGGACTACTTAGCAAGCACTTTTAACATCTCTGTTTCTGGTATCAAATATTGAGAATATGAGAAGCTGCCTTTCTTTGTCCAGTACTCCCAGAGTGTCTGAATCGTCAGCAGGTTCCAGTCCTGACCTGGGACAACTCCTAGATTTTTCTAAGTTCCTTGAGAGTTGGGTTTGTGTCACTCACCCACGTGTAGCAAAGTCCTTGGCTCTTTACAGGCAGGTAGGAAAAGTGTGTTTACTGAACTGCACTGAACTGCTGAACTGAGTCAGTCAATTCATCCACAATGTGAAGCTACAGAGTGGCGGCCCATGAGGCCATCGCGGAAACGGGCAGCGATCGATGCATCATGAGACCGTTCAGCCACCGTGAGCGAGTCCACCTCAGTGAGCCTTTAATTAACGATTGTCCCCATCTGCTCTTAGCCAAGACCATCCGCTTTGGAGCTGAGACAAATTCAGACACTCAATCCCTTGGAAGGACGATCAAAAACAAGATCAGAAAGATGTCACAATTTACAATCTGCTGAGGCACCGCTGGGTTTCCTGCCTGATTTCCCCTAGCTCTCCCTATAGATTCTAGGAATGTAGAAGAAAAAGATATTTGCAAGGCCAGCTTAGCTAGCATTCCACAAATATGTAATAGAATGAGTGTGCATGTTGACACCTGTAAAAATCTTACTTGAATTTTTCCACATTCATATTTCATATGGTAAAGCATTTTAGCCGTAGGGAGACAGTCAGACCTCATCTGTCCTGAGGCATTGATATGACTACTTTCACTGCATGAAAAACTTTCTTAGTGTGATTTCTAGCGACATCTAAAACCAGCAGCTGAGGATGACATGGATATTTATTTTGCTTATGGACACAGGATGTCGCTTAAATAATTCCATGGCAACAGGTATTGCAAAGGTACTTTTCTTCGGGAGTTTTCCTTTTGGCTGTTTTGCTCTTGGAAATATCAAACATCGGCCCAGGGCAAATGGCTAAATAGCTACAATTTTCTAGCTCGTTCCTATTTTTGGCTTTCGGTGCCAGAGGCATTTGAACACCCATGTTGGAGGCTGGGTTCTCATGGAGACTTGGGAACCAAAGAGAGCCAAGCTGTTTTAGATCAATCGCTCCCCGTGCTTGAAGGGCTAGTAAAAACAGGTTATAATGTTTACATGACTTTTTATGGGTCAGAGTTTATTACAGTTCTATTCTATGGCCTACAGCAGAGGAACATTTTACAAGATTTTGCTGCATTTGACAGTTCTGTTTCAGTGCATCTGGTAGGGGAAGTATTTTTTTTTTCCTTCCTTTTATTCTGTCTTTTTCTTTCTGTTTTATTCTTGTTTTATTCTTGCCCTTCTGAAAACAAAGTGGGCTCTTAAGGCTCCCTGATTGCAAGCAATCTTTCTTTTCCTTGGAAAGCTATAAACCAGTTTAGACCCAAGATTCTATAGAAGGTTCTGCGAAACCTTACAATTTCAAATAGCTTTCAGTCTTCCTTTGGAGGTTTATATACATAATAAACAGAAGCATATTTTACCGATATGTTTGCATTTGCATGAATGTCTTGTGCTTTTTCTTTTCTCTGTATTAGTCAGCAGAGTGTGGTGAACCAGGCTCTGGACTTTGGGGACTGGCACACTGACATTTTTATTATTGTTTCAGTATTTGTTTATTACTTCGGGCAAATTTCTTAACCTTTCTGAGTTTGGGGTTAATGACACCTACTTGCAAAATCATTGTAAGGGTTAAAAGTGAAATTATGCATTAGTCAGGCATACGATAATGGTCATTTTATTCACTGTTTTATTAACAACTATTGTGGAACACCAACGATGTGTTAGACATCGTTCCGTGCCTTAAAGATACAGCAAGCGAACAAGAGTCATGGTTCCTGCTCTCGAATTCTGCTGGGAGAGAAATAGAAGATACACAACCGATATTAGCTGGAGTTAAGTGCTAAGGAGAAAAATAAATCAGAGTGAGAAGCAGGGAGGGCTGTTTCATATAGACTGGTCAAGAAAAGTCCTGTGATGAAGTCACATTTGAACAGAAGACTAAATCTAACAGCTGATTAGATTAAGCCTGAAGGCTGAGGCAGAATAAACAGGAAATGCAGGGGCCGTGAGGCAGGAGAAAGAGTGATTTCTTGTGGAACAGCGTGGAAGTCCAGGTGCCGGGCCCCTGCACTCTAGGGAGAGAGGCTGGAGATGAAACTAAAGAGATAGCTCGGCCAGATCAAGTAGGGCCTTCCGGGAGAAAGGCTCAATATTTAGTCTGAGAACAATAAGGAGCCACTGGAAGCTTTGAGCAAAGTTAAGCCATAATCTAGTTCCATATTGGAAGTATCACTTTGGCTTCCATTTGGAGAACAGACTGTAAGGAAGAAGGGGAAGGAAATGGGAAGAAACCCTCCCTTTCATAGCCAGGGACAACACAAACCCTGGCAGCCTCGCCCTCTGGAAGTTACTATTTTATGTGTTGAATGGGTATCTTGCTTTTATTAATATGTGACTTAGTTTATGTATTGAGATCATATTAATTTCATTTATTTCTGTCTTCATCTTTTTCCTATTCCTCTTAAGTGACGTTTGCTCTTAGCTGTTTGTGTCAGAAGACCAGCAATCGGTGCCTCTCTTCCACAAGTACTGTGGTTTTTAAAAGTCAGAACAATTCAGAACAGGTGGGTTATAACAATAGTGGCCAGGACACTGTCCGGTGAGTCCGTCAGTGGATGCTTTCGGCTCATGGAGTTATGAGTTCAACCAGGGTATTTGGCTCCTGGAGAACCTCATTCACAGATCAAATTCAGCCACTAAAGTCTACCAAGAACCATAACAGGAGGAAAATGTGAACTCCACAGCAGGGTGGTCCTTAGTCTGTCTGTGCATCAAGTTTGTGGAGTCCTTAAAAACTATAGAGGCCAGAGTGCCGGTCACAGGCCTCTATAGGCAACTGCGCTGACAATCTGGCTGTTTAGGAACATTCACTATCAGCAAAGAACGCCCCGCAGCTTTGTGGAAGGAAGGAGAGGGAGGAGATGGGGCATTTTAGTGATACAGACACTATGGAGCAATTGAACGTATTTATCTGTTCTCCCATCCTTATAACCCAGGCACCTAAAATAACTGTTTTCATCTTAGGAATCACACAGAACAACAATCTTCAGAGCTGTCCTTACTTGCAGGCAAACTAGAGAGCTGTCTGTGGGCCAAGACTTGAAGGGGCTGAGACTACAGTCTTCAGGTCCATGCTGCCAATCATGCCTGAAATTCCACCACAAGAGATGAACGTTTTAAACATTTGACCCCTATAAAAATGCAAACGCTGCTGGGAGGGATTGTAAATCATTAATACCACTCTGTGAGTTTATCAGATCACTCCTTGCTATGTTGTAGGAGGGAGAAGGGCTGGAAATGAGTAAAGAATGCTTACCTGGCGTTGGGTGTGGCAGGGAAACTGGGAACAGCATTCAGATCGGATCTTTTGAGGACAGGGCAATTAGGCCAGTGAAAGTTTAAAGTGCAAAACCTCACTTGTTACATATATACTTTGAGTGAGGAAAGCTAGTAGTAGCAGCGAACACTGTGATAAGACCCAAATAACTGTTCTATAGTTTCCACTTATGCAGTGGTAATTAAAATCATTTATGCGATTGGCCACAGAGAGGTGGTCAGAGAAGTGGGTTTACACTCAAAGTTGCTCTAATTCAACTGTTTGAAATAGCAGGCTACCACATCTGTTAAGAAATATATATATATGTTCTCCTGAATTTTTATGAGTTGGACTCATCACATCTCTGCTTTGGCTTAGGAAAATAGTAAAAGCCAGAATATATAACTGGTTTCCATCCCCAAGAGTGGGTACACATATCATATTATGTGATCCTTGGAAAACGTCCCTTCCTCTGCAAAACCTAGCCACACTTGGATGTTTTCTTATGCTCAAATTGACTCTTTTTGCCAACTGTTGGACTCCCTCTCACAGTACAGGTGGTCAAATCAAAATCAGGAATGAACACATGGCATGTTGCTTTTGACCTTATCATATGTAATATTAAAAGATAGCCTTTGTGTATTTACTTTCCGTCCAGGCCACACACACATACCAAGCAATGTATTCTTTGTTTAAATATATAAGACATGCTTAAAATATTTACTGGGATTTTATATGGAATATTAGTTTTTCTTGGAACTTTCGGCCAGTGGCACATTTTTGGAGAAATTCTCAAACTTGCATAATTCAAAGTTGGCTGTCATACCTGCAATTGTCCAGACAAAAACAAATGATCCAAGATTCCCAGTGCACATACTATGGAGTCATGACATAGAAATAAAGAAGATTACTTTGCAAGTAAATTACCTTTCCATCTTTGTCTCCCCTTCAGGTTAGAACTCAATGCTTGCATATACCAACCCCTCAGAAATGTGTGCTAAATGAATGAACAGAATCGATGTATGTTAGGGAGCCGTGACTAGGATGCTGGTGGGTGTCATCTAATAACACTGAAGAAGGGAGGGCGTGTCGTGCCTAAGCAATAATTTGGGTAAATATAATCACTGTCTTGATTGTTGTGAAGGTGTTTTAGTGGAAGTGCACTTTTCTCTAAAGATAGGGGACCAGAGACAAAAGTTTGATCAGTCTTCAAGTATGTAATTATGACACTGACAACTGTTTGAATTATAAAAGTATCAAAAAGTGCTGCTCTAAAGGTTGCTGGCTCCTTATCATAAAAAATATTCCATGACAGGTTTGATGATGATTCCTCAGGTTTTTGGGAAACACTCGCTAAATGGAGAGAATGATTGATAATGATTGTTAGAATCTACTTCAATTCTATTATTACATGATGTATCTGAACCCATATGTTAATATATTAGTATCTCATTTCCTTCACATGTGGCTGTTTCTAGCCAATATATTTTCATTCTTCACATAATGCGGTTGTGGTTGTGTTTCATGTGGTTGTGTTTTGCTGTCTTTTGATACATCGTTTATCCATTGAATAAGATTTCGGTTTTCTCATTTGACTTGTGATATCAATCTCATAATTTTAAGGTCATGCTCTGTCAAAGTATTCTTGCATGATGAGTACAAGTGAAGACCTGGGTAGACCAAATACCCTGAGTTTTATGTGAAATTATCAGTGGGTTTCCTAGTTATCACAGCTGAACAGTTAAGGCACTGCAGGTGTCTTTATTTCAGTTGACCATTTCTGACAAGACACACTTTGAAAAATCAACTTCCTCTACATAAAACAGTATTTAGTTTATAATTCCTTATTATAGCTAAAAGTAAAAAAAAATGCACTATCCATAATATGTGAAATGCAAACACTCTGCAATTTATTGAGTACTTTATTTTAGTTTTCAAGATAAAGGGGGATAATACATGATAAGATGCTGTCCTTCAAGAAGTTTAGTTTCTGGTTGGGGGAAGGAGATATGATAAATACAGAAATGACTACTGGACATGATGGGAAATGTTAACTGATAGAGGTGGCACCATGTAGTTGATATTTCAGTTCCGAAAAGGGAGTTGCTGAAGACTGGAAGCTTAGTGGAAAAGCTGGCTTCGAGAGGGGCTTGGCAGGAGTGCGGAATGTGGATATACAGATGATGAGGAAGGGCTTTGAACCAGCCACAGAAGGAAAACAATGTAAGAAATTGTGTCATCCACTCCATGAAGGGAAGTCATGGGAAACAGTCTACAGTCTACACAGCCTGAGGGGCTGTGGTAATGAACTTGGGCCATGTGTCAGCACATGGGTGAGCCAGTAAATGCTTATGCAAGTAAATGGACAGAGATTCGATTATTTGAAGATGACCTGGAAGAGATGGGTACGATTGATTACAGCAGGAAAGGAGTGGAGTTAGTGAGACTCTAGGGAACACTCTCATTATTGAGCCAAAACATAGCATGCACCAAGGGCCTGAAACAAGAACGTGGTCTGCAGACAAGGAGAAGATGAATAAGAGATACCATGAAATCACAATTCAAGTTGACTAGATGTTCAGCCTGAGTTTTGGAAAAAAGATGTGATAGGAACTTCGGAGAGAAAAGCAGGTTTGGGAAAGACGTGGAGTTTCTCTGTGACCGTGCTGAGACGGGGTGTGGGCAGGGCAGAGGGGCTTACATGTTACCAGGTGGCTGGGAAGGTGGACCAAATTTTAGAAAGTGGTTCGGGCATCTGTATACCCAAATTTGGGAGTGATCTACAAACAAGTCTCAGTAAAAGAATGAGATAACTAAGGGAAGAACACATAATGTATATTTTATGAATTATTTAAGCTTTTAAAATATGAATGCATGCTATTTTTTCAAAGTATATTTGTTTTCTTAAAAGAATGAGATGGATTTTGTGATTCGGACATGGTTTTGGGGCATATTCCTGTAATAGAGAACAGGTTTTAAGAGAAAGAAAAGATTTCCTATATTAACTTGTCTTTATTTCGTGTTTGTTTTTCCAAGGAGATGAACATGAAGCAAAGTCTTTAACATAATATTTATGCTGTTTAATATCATTTTGATAAACTTCTAATGTTTTTCAACCAAAAACTGATAAATTTTTAAATGAATCACAATATAACATCTTATTGGGATTCAAGAAGCTGTATTTTTAACTGCATTTAAGAAAGAATGATTTCTTCAGCCTCCTCACAGGAGCAATTAGCATGAAAGGAGATACTGATTTGTGCTCAGCCCTCTGTAACTGCAATAAGCCAAGAATTCCATGGTCTTTCCTACAATGATAATAACCACTGTCTACATTTAATTTATCTGCAGTTATTAATCTGTTTCCTCACTGTTCTCATTGATATAATGTCCTGGAAAGCAGAAAAATATGTGTTTTTATAATCTATGTGGCCTAAGTCCCCCAAACCAGAACGATTTCATGAGATTGTAAGTTCTTGAGCAATGAATCTCAAATACTGTGTATCATGGAAGAAAAGTGAGCCACCGTATCCCTTTTTGGACAACTGTACATTTTCAACACTTTTTCTGCATAGTATCACCTCAAAGGGCTACTCTAATTAGTCAAAGAATCTTTCCTGCCGGGTGTGACATTTTTGCAGACATGATGTCACCTTCCAAAATTTCTTGGCTCACTGAGGGAAATATGAAACGTGTTGACGTTATGCTGGAGATTAATTGGGTTCTAATTTTTAATTTTGGAAATCTTCTTGGTCCTTTTGAGTGACAGCTGAGATCAAACTTGAGAATATATTGGAATAAATCACCTAAGGGGATACTATCCCTAGGGAGCTGATGATCTTCATGGAGATGGCGTGCGAGTAAGACGTGTTTCGTGGGCCGCCTGTGGCAGACACGCTGAGCTCTGTGTCAGGTTTCACTAGAAGAAGAGATTAAATAAAATGTAGATAAAATTGAACTAAATTAGTCCACTATTTTAGATTCTAGGCATTTGTTACTAGGCAATTTTTCAGACTCTCTCAAATTTCTGGAAGGCTTTTGAAGCTTATCTGGCTTTGTGATTTATTATTACTTTTTAAAATTTTAAGGGTCTTTTTTTACTTTAATCCAAAATAAGAGAGTAGAAACTTTCTGTTTTCAAATAAGTCATTAATTATGTATTAATCCAGTAATATTAGTTTATGTATTTTGAAATTAAGTCATACTATTTTAACTTAAATTGATTTCAGTTTTTTAAAACATCCATCTAGGTAAAATTCACAAAATATGTATAAATCAATGTCTCAGCTGGGGATTGAAAACAAATACTACCTTAATATCACTTACATTTAGTACCACTTTAGCAACAGAAATATAGTCTTAATTTCATCCATAGGAAACAAAACAGAGCATGCTTTAATAAAAGCTTTCATCTTCACATATGTTGTAAAATATAATTTTATGTTAATATTGAGAATGGTATCTCTTTACCTAATTATAACAATAACTTTTAGCAGTTGAAATAAATTTGCTCTTATACATAGTAGTAGGTATATCTAAGAACATTTTAAAAACCATTAAGAAAAAAAGGTTGAATAGCTTTAAAAAGGTAGTGGCATCCTGAGATTAAGGAGAGTCGACTCCAGTGTTTAGAAGTTCTAGAGAAGATCAGATTTAGAAACTGAAGGTGAGTGCCAAGGAAATCTTACTAGTTAGGAGGCCAAAATCTCCAGGTGGGTTCTGTCATCAGGGCCATAGACAGGCAGCCACAGTCTGGAAGCTGGAAGGGGATTGAGGGGAAAACCTGTGTGTCAGGGTGGGGGCAAGGTCTAAATTGACTTAAGGGCAGCACACCCAGCAATGCAGGGTGTGGGACTTTAAAATGTCTTTGTCTGAGTTCTCAGAGCATAGAGGGAGGGTTGGGGAAGAACCCACCAATACCAAAAGAAAATCTACCAATACCAGAATCCAGGTGGATTTTTAAAACCATCTTGACCAGGGCTAGAAAATCTGATGCCTGAGAAGGTCATGAAGTGAACCACTGCGTGAAGCAGGCAAGTGTAAGGTGAGCTGCTTCTGCTGCCAGCAGGAATAACACCAGCTTCTTATACCACAGCGGAGCATGCGGCGGACACTGTCAGAACCTGTAGCGGAGACAAGGTCCAGGGGCAGCAGAGCCTGACCTTGGACACGAAGTACGGAGTGTGGATTCAATGTCGATGGAAAGCCTTTGGATGCTTACACAGGTGGCAACACAATCAGGTTTGCAGTTTGAAAGAATGACTATGACTTCCAGGTAGAGAATGGAAGGGAGGGTGTCCAGAGAGGAATTGTTTAGGCCAATTAGGAGGCCGGGACTGCTCCAGGTGTGACATGATGATAGCTGGGAGTAAGAGGTGGCGTTGGATGGGAGAAGAGGAGACGCCAGATCCAAGCGGCATTCTGGAGGTGATGTCAGCAGGACCTGCTGAAGGAGGATGTGGAGGTTGAGGGAGAGAAAGAAGTCCACCATGACTTCTGGTCTCTATCTTGAGTAAAGGGACAGTTGCTGAAAGCAGACCTCATTTATAGGTGCTGCAATCTCGTTGCTTTAGGTCATGTGAACTTATCAAATAATCTTCTTGTTAGTGTATTCCTGTGAAAAGCTCAAGCAACCATGACCCAGCTAATACGATGCTTTCCCCTTACCACTGACAAATGTTGCCTCACTGAGAATCTAGATACATCTTTAAATAAATCTTTGTTCAGGAATGAGTAGACATTTTGTTTCAGTGTCCTAAGTCTCTGTGGAATATTTTGACAGGTTTCATTCAAAGCATACTTTATTTTAATAATGAAGAAAGATGACACAAGACATGAAATTGATTTTAAAAAAAAACAAAGAGGTGATTTGAAGGTCTTGGTGCACATGAGCTGAGGACAGTGTTAAGACAGAGGTAACCATACTATCTGTGCATGTGCCTGCATCTGAAAGCAAACCTGAAATGTCTAGAAGAAAAGTTGAGAGCCGGCAGTGAAGAAATCTCACTGTAGCATATAAGCTGTGTCCCATTACTGGGTATATACCCAAAGGATTATAAATCATTCTACTATAAAGACACATGCACACGTATGTTTATTGCAGCACTATTTACAATAGCAAGACTTGGAACCAACCCAAATGCCCATCAATGATAGACTGGATAAAGAAAATGTGGCATATATTACACTACGGAATACTGTGCAGCCATGAAAAAGAATGAATTCATGTCCTTTGCAGGGAGTTGGATGAAGCTGGAAATCATCAGCCTCAGCAAACTAACACAGGAACAGAAAACCAAACACTGCATGCCCTCACTCGTAAGTGGGAGCTGAACAATGAGAACACATGGACACAGAGAGGGGAATATCACACACTGGGGCCTGAAAGGGGAGGGAGAGCATCAGGACAAATACCTAATGCATGCGGGGCTTAAAATCTAGATGATGGGTTGATAGGTGCAGCGAACCACCATGGCACATGTCTACCTATGTAACAAACCTGCACATTCGGCACATATATCCCAGAACTTAAAGTAAAATAAGAAAAAAAGAATATAAGCTATGTAATAAGTACAGTGATAGAAGTTTGCATGGATTGTAAAACCACTCTGCCTGGACATATATGGAGATTCCTTTGCTGCTCTTGCAGTACACTTTGAATCAGGAACAGACCTGGCTTCCAGTCCTAATTCTGCCACTTGCTATCCCTGTGGCTGCAGGAAAATCATTCATCTTTTTGAGTCTCAGTTTCTTTATTTGTAAAAGGTAGATGATAATACCTACTTTGCAAGATTGCCATGACATTTAAAAGTGCTCAATTTGAAGTGCCTACCATACCTATTTGGCCACAAGTAATTTCTTTTTATTAAACATTTTAATAAGATTATTCATTCATTTATTACCTTATTCACAGACCTGTTTGAGGCTCATTAGCGCTTACTACAGACCAGGCTCTAGCCACAGCAGATAGAAAGCTGAATGAAAGTAGCCCTGCCTTGGCCTAATATTATAAAATAAATTCTAAACTTAGTGTGTACTAGTGCTATTGGAACTAAAATTAGAAAAAAAGATTATCTGGGAAGGCATGAGAAGGGATTGGAAGTTCGTTAGAGCCTTATTCAAAAGCACAGAAAGTTAGAGAGAGGTGAATTGTAAAACGAAGGCAGGAAATGAACAAAATGAAGGCAGAGAGTTGCACTGCATATGCAGGAAAGGGTGAGTGTCTACTGTAGGTGCCATGTGGGGTGTATGGGGGTTGGACCGGAGAGGCTAAAATCAAAGAGAGCGGAGAGTTTGGACTTCACATGACACGGAGAAATAGATAAGTGTCATTACATTTCTTTTTTTCTTTTTTTGAGACGGAGTCTCGCTCTGTCGCCCAGGCTGCAGTGCAGTAGCGCGATCTCAGCTCACTGCAAGCTCCGTCTCCCGGGTTCACGCCATTCTCCTGCCTCGGCCTCCGGCCTCCGAGTAGCTGGGACTACAGGCGCCGCCACCTCGCCCAGCTAGTTTTTTGTATTTTTTAGTACAGACGCAGTTTCACCAACCATGTTAGCCAGGATGGTCTCGATCTCTTGACCTCGTGATCCGCCCGTCTTGGCCTCCCAAAGTGCTGGGATTACAGGCTTGAGCCACCGCCCCCGGCCGTGTCATTACATTTCTAAACCAAGTTTTGAACACTTAGCATACGCATGCACACCTTCATATACAACATCTTGCCATTTGCCATTTGAAATGGCTGGAATGTGTGTTTCACCTGCCGTTTACGCTGGTAAAGAGCCTTTTTATGAGGTTCTTTATGAGGTACACTTGGCATATGCTAGGGCCCCACATGTAAAGTGTGCAGTGCGGTAGATTTTGACATACGTGTAAACCTGTGAAAATATACTCAGGACAGAGGGCACATCCAGTGCCCCCAAGAGTTGCACAGGCCCCTTCGTCATGCCTCTCCCTACTTCCTTACTTCCCTTCTCTAGGCAACGCTGATCTATTTTTTGTCACTGCTGATTAGTTTGTAATTTCTGGAGTTGTATATGAATAGAATATTACGGTCTGTCCTCTCTTTTTTGTGGACTTCTTTTCCTCAGAGTGACTATTTGAAATCCAGCCAGATTGCCTTGTTTATCAAGCATCAGTTCTCCCAGCGCTGAGCAGTGATTCACGGAATGAGTGTGTTAGCAGGATCTATTCAGTCCCCTGTGGATGGATGTTTGGCTTGTTTCCAGTTTGGGGCAACCATTATTTCCTCTCACTGTCACTGAGCAGACCTTAGTCACATGGTCGCTCTGAATCTCAGGAAACATGGGAACCTGTCTTTCACCCGGTTTTCCCTGAAGCAAGATGAAAAGGATGCGGTGGGCAGCTGTCGCGTGTGTCAACGTGAATGAGCTGAGTTTAGCTTGGTCCATTTACTATTTCGCCAAGTTAACCTTGTGGGCAAGTGACAGGAAGTGTAATGTGACGGGAACCTGTGTGGCTAGAACCACATCAGAAACAGGCTTCGGAAGAGCGTTTGAAACCCTGTCGTACAACACATGGACAAACATAAACATTCCTGCTTCCAAAGCTTCCCTGAGAGACAGGTAAGGCACATTCAGACTCTGAAAATCATTTGATATATACTGTAGTCTCTCAAACCCTGGGCCATTCTTATGATTTATAAAAAGTAAATTTGGACCTAGTGAACCCTGTAAAACTCCTTTTGGTTTAACATCCATCAGCAAGACTGTGAAAGACAACATTCGCACACTCACAGAACACGCCCTGACCTGCAACCGCAGACCCCAGGCTCTGGGTGAACCTCATGTACGTTATTCAGATGTGAGGGTCCTATCAGCGTCAGAATAAAAATGCTCTTGAAGGCCTTTTTAAACATTAAAACTTCAAGATAGTGATCAAAACCTACAATTTCCTATCAGAAATGTAATGTCAAAAACAAATAACCCAATATGATAAAATAGTTTGCTTTTTTAAATTAGCAAATCTCAGTTATGGTATAGTAAAATTATCACAAAGAAAATATTATACTAGTATTATTCATATTTTTGGTTCTTACAAGTTAAATATCCATTTTTTGTTCACCTCCACCTTCCCACCCTCTAATGAGAATAGCTAGCATTCAGAGGTGCATTATCAATATCATTTAATTTCACAGTGAAAAAACGACACAAGAAGGCATTTAAGCGGTAGGATCAGACTCGGAGCAGTATAATGAATGCACATTAAAAACAACAAAAATTCCTTTAAAATGTCTAAGTAACTCCTAATCCTTTCTTGAGAAGTCGAGATATTAATTTTTGACTTGTTCATTTTGTACTATTCAATAAACTACTTCAAGTAAATGGAGAAAATTAAAAATCATTTCTAGGATTACATTTAGTGGAATGAGAGCAATGATGAAGCGTTTCCATTCAGTTCCAGGGGTGCAGTGAATATATTAGCTCGCGGTTGCCACCACGGCGGATCAGCATGAGGCAGCACCAATGGGCACGGAGTTGTTTACCCATCCTGTCCTAATTGGCCCCCTTAGGCTGTTGCCAGCAGAACTGGCTTTCTGATTCTAATGAGTAATGAAGGCGCTCGGTATCTCATGCCAGTATCTGAATGGTGGCCCAGTCCGGCCCTTGCCAGGGTAAGCAGTGGTGGTGTTAATAATCATGAGGCAGCCTTGTAGAGCACCACTCTGAAATTAACTCTGCAATCACAACTTATTCCTAACCACTTAGTGTCACGAATCGTAACAAATGTTGAAAATTACATCAAGATATTCAAATAAGTGATTTTAAAATGTTACTCAAGGCTTCATAGTTAGCATATTTTATCTAGGGAATGTAAGACAACGTATTGCATCCAGACAGTATAAAAAGGGTTTTTCAACATAGATTTTGGTTTTCGCGAGAGGTGTGGAGAAAGAGTAATTGTACAAAAACCTCTGCAGTCTTGCTCCCAGTCTCCCACACACTATATACGTGGAGACGCATCTCTGAGACACGGTCTGAGAGCAAAACTCCCTGCTGTGTCATGGCATTAGGGAGAGCTTGGTAATTTGAGAAGTACTCCTGACATGGAATATCCAGCTCTCCATGTTCTATATTATCAGTGTCTTCACCGCTTGGCTCATGCATTTGTTACTCTGCTTATACATTCTCATGATACAGGACGACCAATGCTCTAAGCACACGCATCTTTGGCTTCCTTTACTTCAGATTACCTTTCCCTCCACTCTTCTTGAGCAAATTGTTTCCAGGGCAAAATCCGTGTTTTTACCTTGATCTTTCTTATCACAGCTGTTCATTTCCCTTCCTTTCTAACCCTACTCTTCAATGTCAAGATTTCCAATGTGCTGACCCACTCCACTTTTCTAGGCCACCATTCTCTGCCTGAGGCCTGGATAGTCCCCATTTTGCTTTGATGACTTGGAGAATAAATTCAGTTGCAGACTCAAGAGAACATTTACTTTTCCCATTCCATTTATATTTAACTTTAAAAAATCAATATGAAAATCATCCCAAATATTCGCTACCCAGTCTTCTTCTGGTTGAAAAAAAAAAATTATTTAGTGGAGACTGTCGAGTCCAGTACAAGTTTCTTACTTGAAAAGCAAATTATAACCACAACAGGATGCCTCTACACACCTACTGTAATGGCTGAAGTTTCAAAAAGAAAGACTGAGAAAGCCAAATGTTAGTGAGGATTTGGAGTATCCATTGCTTGGGGTAGTGGTAACTGATAAAACCACTTTTGAAAACTGTTGGATGCTATCTTTAAAAGTTAAACATTTGGCCAGGCATGGTGGCTCACACCTGTAATCCCAGAACTTTGGGAGGTCGGGGAGGGCGGATCATTGGAGGTCAGGAATTCTAGACCAGCCTGGTCAAAATGGTGAAACCCCATCTCTACTAAAAATACAAAAATTAGCCTGGCATGGTGGCAGCCTCCTATAATCTCTGCTACTTGGGAGGCTGAGGCAGGAGAATCACTTGAACTCAGGTGGCAGAGACTGCAATGAGCCGAGATCACGCTGCTGCACTCTAGCCTGGGCAACAGAGCAAGAGTCTGTCTCAAAAAAAAAGAAAAAAAAAGAAAAAGAAAAGTAATTATATGACCTTGCCATCTTCATAAGATACATTTTTATACATAGTTCTGCAAAATTTTTGAAATAGCAATATCAGTTTGCTTTATTTCAAATCCGATAGTCCAGATAGAGCCTACTGCAATCACGCATTATTCCCAATATTTTATCAAGTCTGCTCTCAATAATGTTAATAATTTCCTAACTGGTCCGTTTACATTCTCTTTCTAATTCTCTTCCTTGTTGACTCTTAGGCTGTTGACTACAATCTTTCTTTTTAAAGTTCTCATCTTCCTTGGTTTTTGTGATATTATTTTGTTCTAGTTTCTTTTCTATCTTGAATACATTTGTTTGGGATACTTTCTCTTAATAATTAAAGGCAAACGCTTGTGACTTCCCCCATTTCTGCCCTGTGTCTTCCTTCTCTTTGCTTGTTTTAAATACTCCCATAGAGAAAAAAAAAAAAGAAATACTTTCATGCCAATTATTACTAAATATCCGGAATAACTGTTGACCTTTTTTTTTTTCTGAGATATAGATTGCAATTTTTCAGTGCAATTATCCCTGGCTGTAATGGTTAATATTAAGTGTCAGCTTGATTGGTCTGAAGGATGCCAAGTATTGTTCCTCGGTGTGCCTCTGAGGGTGTTGCCAAAGGAGATTAATGTTTGAGTTAGTGGACTGGGAGAGGCAGACCCACCTTCAATCAGCTGCCAGCACGAACTAATCAGCTGCCAATCCGGCTAAGACAAAAGCAGGCAGAAGAACGTGGAAGGACTGGATTGGTTAAGTCTTCTGGCCTCCATCTTTCTCCCATGCTGGATGCTTCCTGCCCTCAAACATTGGACTCCAAGTTCTTCAGCTTTTGGACTCTTGGACCTAAACCAGTGGTTTGCCAGGGGCTCTTGGGCCTTTGGCCGCAGACTGAAGGCTGCACTGTTGGCTTCCCTACTTTTGAGGTTTTGGGACTTGGACCGGCTTCCTGGCTCCTCAGCTTGCAGATGGACTACTGTGGGACTTCACCTTGAGATTGTGTAAGTCAATTCTCCTCAATAAACTCCCTTTCATGTATACATCTACTTTATTAGTCCTGCCCCGCTAGAGAACCCTGACTAACACATTAACAGTTCCACATACACCTCAAAATCAAAACCTGAACTTCATGTCTCATCAACTAGAGAATCTCTTCCATCTGTACCCTTTCCTTTCTTGCCAACAGCCTCAGCAGTTACTGCTAAAGTAAGAAACAAACAAATTAGAACACCAAAAGAAAATAAAAGAACCCCCTTTAGTTAACTTCGTTTCTTCACCATCCTTAACTGTACTCCCTAACACTCAGCCCATCAGTTATTTTACTATGATCAAGAAAATAACATTAAAACAATTTTACTGCCATCCACGCCAGATTCTGCTTTGTCCAGGCTCTCATCTTTTCTCACCTGAGCTACAGTAAGTGCCTTCTGGCTGCTCTACCTTTATTCTTCTTCCTGCCCCAGACTAAACTTTTCATTACCAACAGAACCATCTTTCTAAATTACAACTCTTGTTGTAGTGATTTCCTACCAAATCTTTTCATGGTTATTCATTAACTACATGATAAAAGCCATGTATTAATACTTAGCATATCAAATAAGGAGTCCATATCTGGCCCCCAAATCCACACAATAAACATTGCTTATTGCCTACTTTAAGCCATCTCCTCCTTCTTTTCTGCAGAACCCAATTTGTGTGAAGCGTCTGGATGAGACCTCTTTAGCTCAGGGAAGCTGGGCTGAGTTACTTGTTTAGTTTTGAGCATGTGATCATCTTCTCCTGTATATTTGGGAAAACCTCATGGGAGCTTCTGGCGGAGACGTTCCTCTCTGCCTGAAGCCACAGCTCCTTGCATTTCAGCTTTTGAATGCAATATCTTGAGGTCCTAATGCCTGAAGCTCTTGCGGAAGATCTGTAGCCATAAGGACAAGCCAAGGGAGCTGGAAAGATGCCAGCTCAAAGCTGAGATGTCACTAAACAACACCAGCAACATGCCAAGCCTAAGATGATTTAGATTTGAGCAAAAATAATCCCTATTTTAAAAAATTTCCATTCGCCAAATGAATGCCTTCCTGAACAATCCCTGTCTTAAGAGAGATGAGCTCCTACCATTCCTTCCCTCACTTCCCAGCATCAAGTCCCAGTAGTTTTCACTCTGTCTAGGACACAGTGTTGCTCATTTTGTGTTTTGAATTATTATTATCATCATTTTGAGACAGAGTCTTGCTCTGTCACCCAGGTTGGAGTGCAGTGGTGCGATCTTGGCTCACTGCAAACTCTGCCTCCTCTGCCTCCCAAGTTCAAGCTATTGTCCTGCCTCAGCCTCCTGAGTAGCTGGGATTACATGCGCCCACCACCATGCACGGCTAATTTTTGTATTTTTTAGTGGAGACGAGGCTTCGCCATGTTGGCCAGGCTAGTCTCGAACTCCTGATCTCAAGTGATCCATCTGCCTCAGCCTCCCAAAGTGCTGGGATTACAGATGTGAGCCACCATACCTCGCTGAATTATTTTAATCTCTTGGCCTGGAATATTTTTCTCTGCCATCTGGCCTTCTACTCATTTTGAAGATATGCTCAGCCAAGGTTTCCTCCATGAAGCCATTACCTAGAGCTAGTTCAGATTTTCTGCATGTTTCTATAACCCTTGATATCTATGTGTCTTCATTTTTGCCCTTATCTTTTTTCATTATTAATTACTTTTGTACTAATCTACCCTCTGAAAATTGAGCATATTGTTCACAAGAACTGCAGCTTTTTCCTTTCTACATATATTTAGATTAGTTCTCAGTAAATATTTGTGGAAAGCAACAGAGGAAGAGAGTAGTGAGTTAAACTTCCCTGTACGTGCATGCATTTTTCTACTAATCTATTCATTTGTTCTTAAAAAATATGCCTGGGTGCTTTCTATCCAGGTAAGCAGGGAATATATTTGGTTATAACAATTGATTTGATGGTCTTATGCAACTTTATACTTTAACATACTATTATAGAATTCTATTTGTAGTTTTATTGGAAACTATAAAAGCATTTATTTGATGTATATAAATTTTGTACACGTTGTCATTTACTTTGTGTTTGGTTTTCAGATGAAGAAATAATCAATGTTCTCAAAAACTTACATGCCAGAGACACTTTTAGGGCTGGGAGAATAAAACCAAATTCATTGCCTTCATAGATTTTATATTCCAATAAAGAATAGGCCGGGCGCTGTGGCTTACGCCTATAATCCCAGAACTTTGGGAGGCCGAGGCGGGTGGATCACCTGGGGTAACCCTGTTTCTATTAAAAATACAAAATATTAGCCAGGCATGGTGACTTGTGCCTATAGTCCCAGCTACTTGGGAGGCTGAGGAACAAGAATCACTTGAACCTGGGAGGCAGAGGTTGCAGTGAGCCAGGATGGTGCCACTACACTCCAGCCTGGGCCACAGAATGAGACTCCATCTCAATAGAAAAAAATAAAAACAATCTATCTGAAACATATGTAGCTGTAATTAACCAAATGCTAATACATAAGGAAGGTGGTCATATCACAAATGTTTTTGTAACTTTTTTGTTGTTGTTGTTGTTGTTGAGATGGAGTCTTGCTCTGTCACCAGGCTGGAGTGCAGTGGCACAATCTTGGCTCACTGCAATCTCTGCCTCCCGGGTTCAAGTCATTCCCCTGCCTCAGCCTCCCGAGTAACTGGAACGACAGGCGTGTGCCACCACGCCTGGCTAAGTTTTTGTATTTTAGTAGAGATGGGGTTTCACCATGTTGGCCAGGATGGTCTCGATCTCCTGAGCTCGTGATCCGCCGGCCTCAGCCTCCGAAAGTGAGCATTACAGGCGTGAGCCACTGCACCCGCCCTATAATCTTTTAAATAATATAGGTTATGAAAGACATTTACTCTCAAGATACAAAACTACGAAATGTCTTCCTAGTACATGTGACACCAAAATAATTCTGAAAATAAAGATTTTATTAAATTATACCTGCCAATATTTTTTTAAAAATCAGAAAATTTCTTAAAAATCACCTGTTATAAGAAGTAGGACAATGGCTAAGAAAAGAACCACCCACACTCACATCTTCTCCAGAATAAAACAACACAGTTAGGCAGACGCCTGAAGGATTCCCTTTCTCCCTTCACTGTTGAACATTTACTGTTAATTTAAAAGGTAAATTACTCCTGGAAGTTATAACACATTTCTTGAGCATATTGTAGGAAAAATGCATGGTGCATGAGGCACAGTGGATTTTCAATAAGTCCATTGTTCTCTTTGCACATTCTTTCAACACACAGTCTGTTTTACTATCTTCCACCTTTGCTTATAAGGCAGTTTCTTATTCCAATTCCCTCCCCACCCACTGTGTCTACTTAAGAGTCGGAGCTACTTCCAAAGACTTACCCATTCTTCCAGGAAACAATTCTGGATTTGGAAATCCCAAATCTGTTTCCCAAAAGCATATATTCATGAAATTAGAAAGTGTTATTTTAATCTACCAAGCAACTACAGCACTAACTTCTATATCATCAACTTGTATATCATCACTTACTCACATCCATCTGTGCCCCTCTGAGCTAAGGTATGACCACACCTTTGCATCACATAATGCTCTTGCTAACATCTTCTGGATGAACTCACTTCACTCAAACATAAGTGAAAAGAACCAGCACTTAACTAATGAAAAGATACTTCAAGAAAATGAATCGCAAACTGCTATAAAGGAGATCTCAAAGTAGAACTCAAAGAAGTGACGGTAAGGCAACAGAAGAAGATAAGGTGTAAGTTGACAGTATTCACAAAATATTATTTGAACAAATATTTATGAATATTTGTAAAAAAGTAAGGATGGAGGCAATTAAGACAAAAAACAGCATATACATAATTCATAGCTCTGAAGAAAAAATAGTGGATAAAACATTTGTAGATATTATTCAAGAAAACTTTACAAAAATAAGGGAGATGACTTTACATATTGAAAATATATCATATGTATTAGAAACATTTGAAATAATGCTCAAATATGAGTTTTATTCCAATAAATGTATGGGCATTAAAAATCTTTAAAACATACAGAGAGAAAATAAAGTCATCCATCAACAGGAAAACTCAGGCTGACTAAAGAGTTTCCTGCTATAATATTCAGAGATAAAACATGTGGAACTTTGTCTGTAATGTCCTGAGAGAAACAGAGCCTCAAGGATTTTCTAGGTCAAACTGTCTCTTAAGTAAAAATGCAGTAGAAAATTATTTTTGGATGTGGACATGAATACAGGGAATGCATTTCCCATGAGTAATATATTTTCCAAGAGTCAATATAGAGGACAAATTTTAACTAACCAAGAAATACATAGAGAAACTGGCAAAAGATGCAAGCTAAGCCTTTTCCTTTGAGTCTGAACTGATACTCTACATCATTTGCTTCTGTAGAAATTCATCCTTAAGGCTTTATCTGTAACGTCCAGATTATGTTTTAAGGGGCAGGGTCACTGAAATCTTGGTGAGTAAATATTGTTATTGTGCACCAGATTGGATTGCCATCTCCTTTTGGTCAGGTGGAAGGATTGTGTATTCAGGCTCTGATGAGATTAGCCAATAGGCCTGCTTTGTTTAATGCGTTGTTAGTAGAAATGAAATATGTTACCTCCAAGGGGACATCTTTAGCAGCCAACACTGACAATGTTCCTCCTATTTTCTCCACATATTGAATAGCACTTGTTCCTGATGATGAATTCTCCAAAGATCCAGGACCCTGAGCGAGAACAATGTGGAATGGAGTCCCTCACCAATCCAAGTTGAATATGTAATATGAGCAAGGCATAGGAGCCTGTGGTTTTAAGCCAAGGAAATCTCAGGGCTCTTGGCTGGGAATTGTTTTATTCGGTATGTACATAACTAAACCTGTCTGGACAATAGAACATCCGTAAAGCAAAATGAACATAGACTCTTAGATTTACACATTTCTGCCCCAATCTTCTTCTCCCTCACAGTTGTCTCACTTGCCACTTCACTTATATTTTCTTTTTAATTATATAATCATCTTAATAGAATCTTCCCAATGCATGAAACTTAGCTTTTGCAGAAACATATCTTTGTCATATCCTACTCATATTTAATTGGTTTATATCATGCTTAATTAAATTACATAATTACACTTACAAATGCAACTTGCTTTAAAGACAAGCAGAGCTAAATCTTTGTAGACAGTGGAGAGGGAGGGTTTGAAAACCTATTATTAGCAAGTTGTAAACAGGTAGTAGATGCTAATGTGTTTTGTAAGAGAAAGTGGAAGTGAGTGGGTGAGTTAAATGAAAGTTGCTTAAGGTAGTTATTATAAATATTCACTCAATATAATACTATGCAGCCATTTTAATATTGTAGATATATTTGGTGTAGCCATTGAATATTATAGCTACACATATATGTATACACAAGTATGTATCTCAACGTTGCTTTGTGTGTATGTACATGTTCACATAAGAATGTCTAATCTCTCAATAGTTGTTATCTTTTACACTGGTGGTAGAGAACCAAGAGGAAAGAAAAATATACATACATACATATATATATATATATATATATATAACATATATATATCTGTTTTTAAAAAAATCTTAAAACATTTTTATAAAGTAAAATTTTAAAAGTAAGCATTTTCAACTGCAGCAACACAGTCATAGAAAATGTTCTTCAATATCAGATTGCATAGCACTGTTGGTCTCTTGGAAATGCAAGTCATCATCAGAATGATGTTTTGTTTTGTTTTCTTTTGTTTTTTGTTAAAGATCAAAACTGAGCCTTCTTTAATATGCTTTAAGAATGGGCAACATATTTTCATCATAGGAGATGATTGTTGAGTGCCTATTGATTTCTCTTTGTTCAAAAACTAACCTCATTGATTAAACAAAGAGAGTCTTTGACAGAGTAGAAAGTAGAGGGACAAGAATTTTCAGGACAACGCTTGGATTTAAAAATATTTAATGTTTACTGCTTTGTCTTATCATTCCTCAAACATGTTTTCTACTTGTCCTGGCCACAGAATGAAGTGGAAATTGGAAGACCTGTATCCCATTAAAGGACAATTCTTTTGCCTCCAAGGGTTGCAACTTTTCCCCAGCAGATACTGGACTCCATCATGCAGGCAACCTTCTTTAGTGAGAAAATGCACAACTGAATTCTAATCAGCTAACATTTCTTCTCTGCCTGAGTCATGACTGAGTTATTTGAGAGAAAACTTCTTTCTTTTCTATAGTTATTTTGCTGAAAATCATCATCAAAGGCTATGTTTTTTTTTTGTTTTTTTTTTTTTTTTCCTACTCTCTTTCAAAGTATGGACACTTACGTTGAGTGTTTGGTGCTGAGTTAGACAGCCACATTCTTACTTTTTTCAAATCTTCTTTCCTTATTTCTTTCTCTTTATTTCAAACCTTGTCAGTGTTGCTACAAAATTAACTGAACTCTCAGTTAAGTCGAGCTAATATTAATCTAGTTCTTACCATTTTATGGTATTCTTTATAGGAATTAAGTACATTGAGGAAGGAGTTTTATTTAACCAGAAAATGAAAATTATATCCTATTATTGTTGTGTTATTGTATGTTTTTCCACCCAGTATGGTTTTTGACTTTCAACACATTTTATGTGAAATGTTTTACATGGAACTAATTATTCTCAACAACAAATTCCTAATCCAGTATCAGTCATTCACTGGGTACTTAAGAAAGAAGGTTTTATGCTCTCTAAAAATAATTGCATTGAATCTACCTTTTCTCATTAGGGCAGAGTTTAAAAAATGATCACAAAGATGTGTTCAAAAGAAAAGGTCATTTAAAATACATTTTTTTGGTGCAAAATGCTTATTTTGTATACACTGATCAGATTGCTAGAGAGATTATATCCTTTCCTCAGGGCCTCTGTAGTAGCCAAGATGGTTTGCTTCATTTATCAATATTCAAATCTGACACTTGGAGGCTGAGCATTTACAGAGAAATACTCGTGCCCTGGATTTCACATCTCTCCTCAGCCAATGAAGCCAGGTTTAAAAAAATAGAAAAAGAAAAACAAGAAAAAGGTTTAGTAGTTAGCATTAAATCAAGTTTTACCTGATGGACTTGGGAGGATGGTTTTAATAAAGTCAAGTCAGAGAATGCATATAATTCTCTTCTTCCTTCTTTTTGTTAATTATTTGAACTTTTTACTCTGTAAAAACATTTCAGATGGGCCAGGTGCGGTGGCTCATGCCTGTAATCCCAGCACTTTGGGAGGCCGAAGCGGGTGGATCACGAGGTCAGGAGTTCGAGACCAGCCTGGCCAATATGGTGAAACCCCATCTCTACTAAATATACAAGAATTAGCCGGGCATGGTGGTGTGTGCCTGTAATCCCAGCTACTAGAGAGGCTGAAGCAGGAGAATCACTTGAACCTGGGAGGCAGAGGTTGCAGTGAGCCGAGACAGTACCACTGCACTCCAGCTTGGGCAGAACAGCAAAATTCCCTCTAAAAGAAAAAAAAATTCAGAAAGTATCATTTTATTTGTTTATATTTTAACCAATTTTGGGGTGACTTGTAGTTTTTGTATGCCAATAAATATGGAGAGCTATATGGGGATAGATCTTCTTTTTTCCCAACTCTGTTATTCATAACTGTATTATATCATGGTTTCTATGAAGAACATTCTTGTGCAAGATGATATGATATAGTAAACTCTGCATAGGAGTTCAGAATGACTGAAGTTAGGGGTTATATCTCTAGCATGTATTTACAATGTAAGCTTAGGGCAACTGTTTACCCTTTCTAAATCACAGTATATTGGAATATACTGGAATTGTAGCATATTGGATTTCCTTTTTTAAGAGAAGAAAATAACGTACAGACACACGACCCCCCCCACCCCTACTCTGCACACACGAAAGTACACATATGCATAGTACTAAGCACAAAAGCAAGATATTATGCCATTTTAAACATAAAATATTTACATTTCTAAAAATACAATGAACTCTGACAGAAAAAGAATCTTTACTGCAAGATTGTATTGCAAGATCTGCCCTTCTTGTAACACATCCAAAGGTGAATGTCCTTCAAGATGTACTGGCTATGCATAGCAATTTATTACCTGGCCTTATTCTGAGATTTTAATAGGCAGAAAAATGCTCCCACTCTCCTACTCCTCAAAAAAATAAAAATAAAAATAAATCCAGGACCTGATCCCTGAAACATGTGCATGTTATAGTACATGACAAAAGGGGATTTGCAGATACAATCAGGACTATGGACCTTAAATATGTGGAGTGCCTGGATTTTTCAAGTGGGTTCAATCTAATTACATGAGCCCTCAAGAGAAGGGAACTTTGCAGCCCGGGAGGAAGTCATGGGGATTTTGAGTGTGAGCAGGACCTGCAGTGCTGTTGCTGGCTGGGATGCAAGGACCACATGTGAAGCCCAGGGACAGACCTCTAAGAGCTAAGAGCAGACCCTGGTTGACAGCTAGCAGGGAAACAAGAAAAAGTCGCCACAACTGCACACAACGAAATTCTGCCAGGCTCTGGATTTTTCTCCAGAGCCTTCAGGCAGGAGCCCAGATACCCAACACCTTGATTTGGGGCTTGTGAGACTTGAAACAGAGATACCAGTCGAGCTAACCCAGACGTCTGACCTACAGATCTCCGATATCACAAATTGATGTTGGTTTAAGTCCCTACATTGTGGTAACTGATTATGGCAGCAATAGAAAACTAATACAGAGTCTGAGCCTAATGGCCCCAGGATTAACGAGAAGCCACATCCTAGCCCCATATCTCAGGCTCCCACGCAATCAAGCAACTACCCCACCCACAACCACCAGACAGTGAAGTTGAAAAGGGAGCGCTGGTGGAGCACATCCTTAATGCCATTTACACTTTCAGAGAAATATCGTTTTGTCTGCAGAGTTGAGTCCAGATGACTTACCTGAAAAACTTAAGATCATCTCTGAAGAGGAATTCCAGTCTGTTTTGGGGGGTCTTGGGACTATTCTAAATAAAGCTGGAGCTTAAATTCTGGAGAGATTTTAAAGCAGCCTCTCAGCGACTGAATCCATCTTCACGGCATCCCTGTGTGTCTGTATATGACGTATTGAGCTTCTCCACAGGGCCAGATGTTGATGTGGACTTTTATGTGCTGGACGGGGGATTATAGAGAACTCTCAATATCCAAGCGTCCATTCTGGATTTCATTAGGGAACACTTGAGCTATGGTCACTCTCGGGTTTAAACAAGGATCCAAGTTCAAAGCGCAGCTGTTTCCTTCTCTTTTCCAGGTCAGAAAAAAAACAGTGCTGCTCGAAATTGACCAGGTCTCCTGTCTACCCCCTACTGGTCTCTCAGGCTGCCCTTTGATTTCAGCTCCTCCCCAGCTGTCCCCACATCCTGCCTCCCTGACGACCTGGGTACACCTCGCTTGAGAGGAACGAAGACCCAGAGGGACAGCATAGCTCATCTACTTCTTTCCATCACAGTGAATTTGTCTATTTTCCTTGGTAAAGACCCAGCATTTCCAGTAGTGGAGTGGATTAAATTTTGTGAAACCATTTGACCTGATGTGGCAATGTGTTTCCCTGTGCCCCACAGCGAATCCATCAACTTTCATTGGAAGCGTTGTCAGGGCATTTCCTGTTTGCTTGTATACAGCTATGACTCACTATGGGGAAGGAACTCTTATTTTTTATTCCTGCCTCAGCGTTCATCTGACTACCCCTGCTCTGAATAATATACAATGTGTACTATATGAAGAAGCACTTTAGTTTTACTGGTTCTAAATTTATTGCCTTTTTAATTTTATAGTATTTCTTTGCCCCATCTATAATGCATAGTTTCATTTTTGGCAGTCTGAATGTCTACCAGCACACTCGTCCAAAAACCCAGTCCTGGTGCTAATCAATAAACAAGAAGAGCCTTTTGTCAGAGTCATTAGTCTCTGCATTTTATTCTTTCTCAGCAACATATATCCAAAAAAAAAGACAGGGCGAGTGTAAACTATTAACGAACAGCAGACCTGCGGGAGCTGCTGTTAGCCCACTTACTTCTCCGTTAAAAACTTTTATTTTTAATCAAACCTTTCAAAAACTTTTTTCATTCTTCACAGATCAATACCATCCTATAAGAAGTGGGTATACCTTTTCTGGTAATTACATTTAAAGTTTCTGAGGGGTCATTTAGGTATTGATGCTGCAGTGGAAGAACTGAATAGAGTGTATTTGACTGTAATCAGCTGAACTAAAGCAAGAATTTTGTTTTCCAAAGTTCTCCAAGAGTTTTGCTAGAATTTCATTTACTCATATCTTCTTTCTTTTATCCACTTACCTCTTTTCTTGAAATTTAGTCCAGTATTTCTGAAGTCTTGGCTCACGTGTGAATTCCGTGGGGCCTACGGAGTATAGACACAGGCCCATCTGGTTCTCTTCTGATTCTGCCACTCAGGCGAGTTATTTAAATTGTCTCAGTCTTCATTTACTCATGTGTAATATTACCTATCTGACAATTTTGCAGGAAGTGTAAGATGCAGTAATGCATGTAAAGCACTTAATGCATGCAATAATGCATGTAAAAGCCTGGCCCTTTGGAAACATTCAATGAACAGTTATGAGTTTTACTTTTTTTCTATTTCCAACTTGTATACTCCTATTCAGGTTTTTTATCCATCTTCTCGAAACAGCACGAGGCAGGACACAGCGTTCGGGGCTTCTGTAGAGGCATTCTTGTAACAGCAAGAGGAACGTCAGCAATGCCTGCTGGCCGGAGAATTCTGGGGAAATAGGAGTCTGCAGTGTATGTGTGCTATACACTGAATGTTTGTATCCCCCCCAGTGTTGAAATCCTAATCCCCAATGTGATGGAATCTGAAGGTGGGGCCTTTGGTAGTTAATTAGGTCACAGGTAGGATCCTCATGAATGAGATAACCACCCTTAAAAAAGAGGCCACAGATAGCCTGCTCCCCTTTCTCCCACCACATGAGGTTATAGCAAAAATGAACAGGAAAGTAGGCCCTCACAAAACACTGAATCTGCTGGCATCTTGATCTTGGACTTCCCAGCCTCCATTACTGTCAGAAATAGATTTCTGTTGTTTATAACCCAACCGGTTTATGATATTCTCTGATAATAGTCTGAACGGATTAGACTGACTGGCACATTTCCCCATCTCTAGGAAGGTGACCAGAGCTGGTAAAGTCACTAGGAAAGGTGGTATGAATAAGAATGCCCAGTGCTGATATGGTGATGACAGGTGCCTATGTCCAGAAACACCTGTATTCTAGGCTGTTGTTTAGGAGCAGGTGCATTGCAGAACAGAAATTACATTTGAGGTCATATAGAGCAGGCCAGGCTGCTCCCAATATTAACTTCATCGAACAACTACCCTGACCCACAGATGCATCAGCTAACCTGCTGCCTTTGTATGGCTCTCTACAATTTACAATACATTTATATGATTTTCCCTTGTTTATTCTGTACACCTCCCCTGTGAAAGAAAGGGTTCCATTTTGACTTTTATAGTTAAGGACAATTACGTTCAGACAGGCCTGGAAACCTGCTCCAGAAGTGGTGGGGCTGGTCAAGTTCAGAGCCTTTGACTCCAGATCCAGGCGTTCCCACTGCTCCCCCATTAACTCCCATGAATGGATTAATGCCAGCTATCAAAGGTCTTGAGGCTGTGAGCTCCATTTCTTTCACCCTTTTGCACCCTCTTGCCTTTTACCACGGATGACATGGCAAGAAGGTCCTCACCACATACCAGCACCTTAATATCAGACTTTCCAGCCTCCAGAACTATAAGAAATAAATTTATTTTCTTTATAAATGACCACCTCTGTGGTAGCAACACCTCTGTTACAGCAACATAGAGTGAACGAAGGTGGAAAGGCAGTTGCAGTGGTGGAGTGGCATGATAAACACATGCTCGAGAACTTGTCTCCTCATTTCCAATCCAGCTTTCTTTACACAAAGCTGCTCTCCTCCAGCTTCCTTGATTTCATTCTTAAGGGCAAGATTAATACCCAAACCCAGACTGAGCGCAGTGGCTTGTGCCTGTAACCCCAGCACTTTGAGAGGCGGAGGTGGGCGGATCACTTGAGGTCAGGAGTTCGAGGCCAGACTGGCTAACATGGTGAAACCTCGTCTCTGCTAAAAATACAAAAATTAACCGGTCATGGTGGCACGCTCCTGTAGTCCCAGCTACTCAGGAGGCTGAGGCAGGAGAATCGCTTGAACCCAGGAGACAGAGGTTGCAGTGAGCCGAGATTGTGCCACTGCACTCCAGCCTGGACAACAAAGCGAGACTCCTCTCAAAACCAATGAAACAAACAAACAAACAAAATAAACACAACTCCAAACCCAGCAGGAACCAGTAAGGTATGTACTGAATGCCCTCAGTGGTGGAACGTGCAGGTGGGTTTGGCTATCACGGTTGTTTTGTTTCTTATCTGCTGCAGCAGGTTTCTTCCCTCATTTCTCTTAATAATTAATGTTGGTTACAAAACTGGACACATCCCTGTGGTTGAACCAGTTACAGAATTTCATATTGTTCTTATTGAGTTGCAGGTGAATTATGTGACCTAAATGAGCCAATTATTAGATTCATTCATGGAGACTGCTACAAGCAAAATTAGAGACGAAAACACTTCAAACATGAAGAACAGCTGGGCGTGGTGGCTCACGCCTGTAATCCCAGCTACCCAGGAAGCGGAGCTTGCAGTGAGCAGAGATCACGCCACTGCACTCCAACCTGGGTTACAGAGCAAGACTCGGTCTCAAAAAAAAAAAAGGTGAAGAAGGCAGACATGGGAGGAAGAGTGTGTGTTGCAGACAGAGCATCCCTACCAAGATACAATTCGTGTCCGTGGGTCCAGGAATGCCCAAGGCCACCTCCTTCTCTTGGGAGAAGAGCTTCTCATCACGTTAGTTATTGAGTTGTGTGGCATTGCCCGTATGTCGGTTAGGACTCTTAATTCTACTCTATTGCCCAGTGAGATTTAAGATGGCCACCAAAGAACTTCATTTTCAAGAGTCTTGTCAAAGACCCCAGGGGCTTTTTATAGTCCAAGCATCATTCAAAATCACCATCTTTTTACCAAATATATACACCATTGCCTACATCATCTTCTGTTGTACACGTAGCCATCATGTTTCACTCTGGCTAATGTGTTTTCCTGCTGGGTCAGCACCATGCATGGTAGCACACATCAAGTTATTGTCAGAAGTACATTTTTAATGGGCAAAATGGAAGCCCAGGGGGAATAGAAAATTTGGTTGGACAAAAACTGTGGGGAAGGATTTGGAATATGGAGAATATTGAGAAAAATATCTTTTCCCAGGTAGTCACAGGTAAGAGATGTGCTGTGTAGAATAAAAATTGCACCTGGACAATATGGAAGACATTTGTTGAGGAAGGAGGGAGAAATCACCAAAACCAAGAAAATCAGCAAACAAAGGGCCCCCAGAGATTAACTTTGTTTTCTTTATTTGCCCAGAAGCCATTCCCTTTACATTATAGCCAATAGACCCACTTTTATCTTCAGATTTATTTTGGATCTCAAATGATCTGAGAATCATTTCGCTTGGTCTGATCAGAGTCAGATAAGGAAGTTACCATCATGTTCTTAGACTCTTTCTATGCTAGATATGGAGAACTCATTCATATTTTCTGAGTGAGATTTGTCTATAGTAGACACTTCACATTTGCAAAACTGGACCCACTCAGGGTAATGAGCGATTTCATTACTGTACAGTCCTTTCTTATACGCAATGCTTTGAAGGCTCGAACTTATGTAAATAACAATTTTTAAAACCCCATATTTTACTGTGGAAGATAACTTTATTGTGCAAAATATGTTGTATCTATTTTACTGCAGTGATTCCAGATGATTCCATCTGAGTTGTATGAAAGGGAAGGACTCACTCTTGCTAAATATGTGTAATTTACCACCATCTGGAGGCAGAGGCATTACGGGATTGGTCTTATAAAATGAGCATTATATATGATTTGAAATGTGCTAAATTCTTCAGTTTAGTTTAAAATATTAATTTGGTTGGCACTAAAAACGTATCTTTTGATTGGGTCATTTTATATCTTTATGAGGTTAATTAAACTTGCTAGTGGATTTATCCATGTGAAATTTCTGTTTTTCATTAAGACTGAACTTTCAGGGAATAAAAGGACACATGGTCATGTAGAGCAAATTTATTAAAATAGAGCAGGTTTTCTCCTCTAATCCAAGAAAAATGGGCATTCACTGACAGGCCCCATCGATGCCCACACACACACTTAAACACATACACTCATATACACTCACATGCAGCCATGCACTTGCACATTTCAGCCAAAGAAATGGGGTGATCTAATTCGTTTTTATTCATATTTCTATCCATCATATTTATTTACTCTCTTTCCCCCTTTAAACATGTATTTTTCTACTAAACTGGACAGTACATAAGGAATGTGTGCAAAGGGGGGAAATTAAATGGTATACTGTTGTGAGGGCCATTTAAGCCTGCAAGTGAAGAAGATGTGGAGAGCTCAGATGTTCTCGTTAACTCGGCATTATTTCTCAAGTGGAAGGGACTGTTATTGGAGTCTGGGTACTTTATAAGAGACTGAGTAATTTATAAAGAAAGAGGTTTGATTGGCTCGCGGTTCTGCAGGCTTTACAGGAAGCACAGCTTTTGGGGAGGCCTCAGGAAGCGTTTCCTCCTAGCAGAAGGCAAAGCTGGAGCTTGCAGGTCACATGGCAAAAACGGGAGCAAGAGGGAGAGAATGGGGGTGGGGAGAAGAAGGTGTCTCACATGTTTGAATGACCGGATCTTGTGAGGACTCGCTGCATGACATGTGGACAGAGACAAATATACTAACTAAATCATTGGCATTGGCTGACTCAGCCATAAAGGTTAACAGTTCTCTCATTGTCTGTTTCTAAAGGGAAGGAAGGTTAAGGCTATCCTATCTAGCTCAACTGATTTGTGGCTGTGGCTTATAGATTCGACCTCTCAATAGCCTTTGAATTTTCTATTTTATTAATTTTCCCTTTAACCACTGCATGAATTGAATCTATATCTCCTCTGCTATTTTTCCAAAATGTTGATGTAACATACATCACCCTAAAATAGAACTTTAGTTAAATCACACTCACCCTCAACAACGTGGACCAAGGCTGACTCTTGTTCACTTAATTAGTTTGCAATGCTTCATGCCCAGCCATCACCCCAGTGAATGAACGAATGAATAAGTGAGTAAATGTGTAAGTGAAGGAAATCTCCATGCTGACCTTCCATTCATGTTCGTTTTTAAATGAGAAATTTACTTTCTGTGTTCACTACCAGCTTTGCTGCTTTTTTTTTTTTTTTTTTTTTTTTTTTTTTAGTGTACCCATATTTCCTTTCTTATTACCATCTTAAGAGGAAACACTTTACTGGCAATTTTAAGGCCATGATAGATTAGAGGTGGCATAGCACTAATTGTGATCAACTGTGGCAGTGACTACAGAGATCCTGTTATAAAGTTTAATTTACATTCTTGCTTTTTGTTTATCAGACCCAAGGAAGAATTATCCTATTTTGTATTACTTAAATATAAACCATAAGCTTAGATTTTTGAAAAAAGTACCTCTCCAGGTCAACATAAGGTCAGTGAATAATTTCTCAGAATTGTTTCTGCCTATGCTCAGCTGTTTATTAATTTTATCAGTCAAATTCCTGTCAGCGTTTCCATCCACTACACTATGCTTTTTTTTCTATAAAAATTCTTGCTCTCAGCATCACGTGAATCATTTTTGTGGCCATAACATTGGTAAATAGTTAATTACATCCTGTTGACATACAATCGTTCATTGGGTGGAGGAATTCCAGACTTCAATGTGGTCGAGCCCCTCATCTGTATTATTCAAATTTGCAATTGGGCAGACAGTTTTGAAAAGACCCCGATTAGTCACAATACGGTATTTAAAACAGAATATTTCTTCCCTCTGCCTCAAGTATGTTCCTGCAAGATATTAGAGATCACCTGACATGGCATGCTAAGGATATGTCATTCAGATGAAAAATACAGGTTGGTCAATAAGGTCTGACTTATTGATCATTTCATTCTCAACAAGAGGGAAGGATTTTACCGACTTCCTAAAGTTATCTGGGTTTTCTTGGATACAAGATTGAAACCATCTGATGATGCTAAATTAAAAATTAATAGAAAATTACAACTGTTTGGTACCTACAAACATATCTACAAAAATAATACATAGTTTTACTTGACATATATATGTGTGTGTATAGATATTCTTTTTCTAAATTATTACATATTTCAAACAATTTTAAGTATCATAAAAAATCACCATATGCAAATTCAATTTTACAAAAGTTCGACAAGAAGAAATAAGCACAGAAACGTATTTTTAGACTCTGTGGTTATTGCTATACCATCATTAAAAAATAATTTCTTATCATATGTAAACCCAAAAATTAAGAACATCTTTAGGAAGAATAATGAAGCTTTCCCAGTCCCAGTGTCCAAGGAGCTGCTGACGGCGGGAAGCGACGGCCGCGGAGGTATATGGGACAGGTTACTCATCAACTCCCAAAATAAGTCCAGGAAGACCTCCTCTCTTCAAACAGTTCGGATAGAGAGGAGTCCCTTATTGGACCAGGTGCAGACCTTTCTCCCGCAGATGGCACGGGCAAATGAAAAGCTAAGAAAAGAAATGGCAGCTGCGCCACCTGGTCGTTTCAATATTGAAAACATTGATGGGCCTCATGGATGTGGCTTTGTTTGAGATGAATCAGTCGGATTCAAAAGAAGCGGACAGTTCAGAAGAGAGTTCACAAGACAGTTCAGAGAACAGTTCAGAATCAGAGGACGAAGATGACAGCATCACATCTGAAGTCACCATAGATAACATTAAGCTTCCCAATTCTGAAGGTGGAAAAGGCAAGATTGAAGTTTTGGACAGTCCAGCAAGTAAAAAAAAGAAATAGTCAAATAAATTATCTGAAAAGAAACAAACAAACAAAAAAATGAAGTTTTCCACGCTCTATGAAACATTTCGTAGTCATTTTTTCCCACTGGATTCACGGAGTGAGTTCTTCGGAGGAAAGAATTGATGACCCATCATTGACTCACCATTGGTGATTGACCATTGTGAGATTTTCAGGTAGTTTAGGATTCAAGGCCTCCCAAGGTTCTATATTTATCGTCATCATTATTTTAAATCAGAGGTGACCTCAGAAATTCCAAGGAAATGTAGAGTTCCTGGTCAGGTTGTGCCCCAACCTCTCTGTGACTCAAGGTTTGTCCTAGCTCAGCACTGCCTGCTCCTCGGTGGTGCTGTGTTCTGCCTAACTTGGGGATGAAGTGCTAGCAGGCCCGTTTGTCTCTTAAGAGTTACAGCTACTCCCTCAAACTCCATTTTTGCCTCATATTTAATTTTTTTTCTTAACATCTCAGTTTCTTTGGATATGGAGGAGAGAGTTCCTTTCTTTCTTTCTTTGTTTCTTTTTTTTTTTTTTTTTTAATTTAGTGGGAACCTTCTCTGAAACCTCAACAATGTTGCCTTTTATTTATTTTTATTTTTTTCAAATGATGGTTTCTCATGAAAGTTTATCAAATCAATTGTTGCTTCTTTTTAAAAAGTTTAAAACCTAGATTATAGCATTTCAAGGTTCATAGTGTTTTAGAGACCCAGAAATCCAATAATTTCAATACCCTTAAAACAAATGAGGAAACTGAGGTCAAGTGTGTTAATGAAATGGACTGAGTTAACAAGAGCTGGGACAGTTGAATGGATAATTAGCTCAGGGATTATTTCATTCTACCATTTGTTCCTCATAACCATTCCTTAGTATTAGGTCGTTCTCACATTGCTATAAAGAAATATCTGAGACTGGGTAATTTATAAAGAAAAGAGGTTTAATTGGCTCACAGTTCCACAGGCTGCACAGGAAGCATGAGGCTAGCATCTGCTCAACTTCTGGGGAGGTCTCAAGAAATTTACAATCATGGCAGAAGGCGAGGTGAAGCAGGCTCATGTTACCAGGAGAGAGCAGGAGAGAGAGAGAGAGAGAAGTAGGCAGTGCTACACACTTTTAAATAACCAGATCTTGTGAGAACTCCTTGTCATGAGAACGCACTAAGTGGATGGTGCTAAACCACTAGACACCAGCCCCATGATCCAGCCACCTCCCACCAGGCCCCATCTCCAGCACTGGGGATTACAACTTGACATGAGATTTGGATGGGGACACAGATTCAAACCATATCAGTGAGAAATTTTCTATACCATGTCACAGCTTTGGCACTCTTTTATTGTTTACTTATGTATTTTCTGACACCAAGAATATGAGGAAATGTTCACTTGTATTTCACTTTCTCCAAGACATTGTATATCATCCTATTGCTGTTTCTCCATTCAACATTTAATCAATACTTTCTATGCCCTGAGCACTTTGGTAGGATTCGGAAGTACAAGATCATGACTATAGTTGTTGCTTTTTGGAATCAGATGTATCTGGACCAAACAGTCATTTAGGGTGCGCCGTGATGATCCTGTCCTGTCCTGTACTGGTCCGTATTTGGTGGTGCTTTCTCTGCAAAGAATGCTCAGCTCAAGGACGTATGGTGTGTTGCTTCAGGTAGAGATGCAGGGCTGAGATGGGAGATGAACTGGATCCTGGATCGTTTCTTTCAATGTGAAAAGTTTCAGGATGCTCAGAGCAGTCTACTCACACCTATTGCATGCTACTCCTCTCCTGAAGGCTGGACTGTGTCTGGGAACAATGCAGCTACTCCACAGCAGGATGAACTAACACGACCTACACACTGCATGTTTATAATTCATCCAAAGAGGCTTAAATTATGAGATGTGGAAGGACTAAGGAGTCTGCTCTCTGAAAATTACTTCCTAAGACACTCACGATTTCCACCTCTGTCTGCTTGCTTCCTAGAAATGAGGTGAGTAGGAGACAAATGGTAACAGAAACAGGTGGTAATGGCAGGAATCTGTGAGATGTTTTTGGGGAGTCAAAATTGGCCACATTACTGCGGGAGACAGGAGTGTCTTTGTGGCTGATATGTGGCACGTCTTTGTGCCAGACAAGTGGCAACTCTGTTCCTGGGATCCCTCCTGGAAACACCCCCAGTGCCCAGAGAGCCCCAGGCTGAGTCCAGGACTGCTGCACTGGGCTCTCTAAGGGGAGACTGAGGAACGTTTGTCACAGGAAGAAACATTTGACCTGGACCTTGAAGAATGAGAAAGGCGAAGGATGAGGACTTTAAAAAAAAAAAAAATCAACTTGTGGCCGGGAGTGGTGACTCACACCTGGAATCCCAGCACTTTGGGAGCCTGAGGGGGGCAAATCACGAGGTCAGGAGTTTGAGACCAGCCTGGCAAAAATGATGAAATGCCACCTCTACTAAAAATACAAGAATTAGCCAGGTGTGGTGGTGGGGACTTGTAATTCCAGCTACTCGGGAGGCTGAGGCAGAAGAATTGCATGAACCTGGGAGGCAGAGGTTGCAGTGAGCTGAGATTGTGCCACTGCACTCCAGCCTGGGTGACAGAGCAAGACTCTGTCTCAACTTATATGTTATTTGATGGCTATATTAATTTTTTTTTTCTTTGAGACGGAGTTTTGCGGTTTCGCCTAGGCTGGAATGCAGTGACACAATTCTGGCTCACTGCAACCACTGCCTCCTGGGTTCAAGCAATTCTACCCCATCTATGTTAACTTTTATTGAACTGTGAAGTGGTGGTGATGAGAACCAGGTTGGAGGAGATTCAGGATAAAAAAATAATGGAAGCAGAAGTCTAGTCTACTCCCTGAAGACGTCACAGCGTTTGGTGTGCACTCAAGGTGCTTTTGCATAGGTCATAGGGGTGTTTGTGAGTTACAGTGGACTGGTGGATGTGTCTTTCACTAGCCTTGGGACTGGAGAAAGTTTTTTGGTGTCTGTCCTTTACTTTAGCAGGAGACTTGGTGCATAGTAGGTTTTCACTAAATTTAAAGCCGTTAGTGAAGAAATCAAAACTCTTGCTCATGTTTCCTGGTGGATCAGGCTAGGTAAATTTGTTTTCAGAAATAAATTAACCCCCATAATTTCTGACTTCCCCTATAGGAGGTCCCTGGACTCCTTCCTCTCATCTTTTGCTTACTTCCAGGTGCCCAGGCGTCTGCATTATACAAAACCCTTTCATCAGATGTATTTCATACATGTTACTTAAATGTAAACTTTATACAATGCTCTCTTAAAGCATGTTAGATCTCATTATTGTTGGGTAATTCCAGGCTGAATTACATTAGAGGAATTTGAGGCACTGATCAATGGTGCTTGAGGGTATGAAGGTGGGGAAAGCTGTTTCACTGGAGGTGAACCTTTGGTTTCTCGAAATGACTTTTATCTGGGAGACTGTTGTCCCAATCCGTCTGGACTTCTCAGTGCATGTGATGTGACCTTCCATACGGTGTCTCCCTTCCTGCCCAGATCCCTAACGCCTGCCTGTGCTCAGCCGTCTTCAGGGCAGGCTTCCCGCTGCAGCATCCCAGTGGACTCTGTTTCTGGGTCCTCTTTCTCTCTCTTCTTTGCTCACTCTGACTCATTCTGTCTTCACATGATCGGATACTTCTTATTGCCTTCCTACCTTTGATTTAAAATAAATATATGAAGAAACTGCCTACTCAGGAGACCAAACCTGAGTTTATACTGGCTAAGCATAGCCTGAATTTTTCTATCTTTTTCAAGTTGTTCACTTACCATTAAACTTCCTGAGACCAGCAATGTTTACATTATTTAAAATTTTCATAAAACCTCTGATATTGGTTACGGTTTTTTTTTTTTTTTCTGCCCATGATACATTCGATTTAATCCTAGTTTTTTGCTGTACTTCCCTTGTTTGATGCTATCTGCAGGAATCCCATGGGGTTTGGAGGCTGCCAGAGTTGCTCCCTGCCGAGGGGAAACTGTATATTCACTAGCTATGTTCTGGGAAGTAATTGAAAATGTGGCTTTTGAGTGAAAATGAAAAACAGAATGACATCCCTCCCCTACAGGTTCACCTTCATGTCATTCCGTATACATGCAACTGATGCTCGTCTCAGCGTCTCCACTTCAAGGCAGACACAGAGGCTGTGGCCACTTTAACGCTGAGTCTGCCATATGTACATGTGAAAACTGAAGCTTTTACCTAGAAATGTGATGAAATAATAAACTACCGTATGCAAGAAGTCTGAAATATGTTTCTGATATACTTTTGTTGGAGGTATAAGTTTTTTTTTTTTTTCTCCGTTGGAGTGGCACAGAAAGAGATACTGTTGAATGTCAAAAATGGCACAAAATTAAGGGTTTTAAGAAATAAAAACTGCAGCAGGAGCTTGAAAGACGGGACTTTACTGATCTGGGCCCTAGATTTGCACAGTTCCCTGCACAGCAGGCAGCAGGCTTGGTCTTACACCTCAACGCTGTGTAGTTTAGGTTCTTTGCTTGGGGCATTTGAAGCAGTGTTGGCTGTGGAGTAGCCTGTGGAGTGTGCTTTTACATACTTGGTATTTATTTGAATTGGGACTCATGTTGTTTGAAATGCCTACCTGTGCACCAATGTGTGTGCAAGGCTTACTTCTTTGCAGGTCTATTGTGAGGGAATGTGAATATCAGAGGAAATGAAAATTTACTAAGTGGCCATCTAGGAACCATCCATGTAACTGCAAATGCAGATACAATTTCCTTTCTTAGCCGTCTTTGCAACGCCTTCAGTAAAGGAGAACAAATATTGAATAATCTAACAGCCAATAAATATGTCTTGTATGCAAAACGTTTACCTGAAGAGACACAATTTGAAAACATCAACAATTAGTTTTGTTTATAAATCAATAAATTGACAAGTGTTTATAACCCATCCTATGTCCTTCCCACTATGATACAATGGAAGTGTCACTCAGGGAATTTACAGTCAAGTCTGAGATAAAACCTACATGATATAAAAAGAGTGCACCATTATGTGCCGCATTCTGTGGTTCATGTCATAAGTATTCACATGTTAGAAAGAAAGAAAATAAGTGATTAATGTATTTTTTTCAAAGTGCAGCAAATCACTTTTATTTCAGTGTAGGTCATATCTATAGCTAGTATTTAAAAGGAGCTAGACGACGTTGCAAAAAATGAATAGATGTCAGTCTCTTCTCTATTTTCTCTAGGTAAGACATGTGTCCCTCTTTTGGACGACTTCCCTAGAGTTGTTCTTCTTAGTCAGGCGAGTCCTAGCCTTGAGGAACAGTGGTAACCAGGCCTTTATTTTGACATAATCAGACACTCCTTATTGTGTCAAGCATAAAGACTTTCAGGGAGTGCCGGGTGATGAGAAAGAGTTAATTTTTACATGGCGTCCTTAGACGAGGAAGACTTTCTGGTGTAGACTTGGGTAGCCCTAAGCAAAATCTACTGACAGGAAAGGATTCAGTTTCCAGAAAAGAACTTCCTAGGAAGAAACAGTGAGACCATGCTAAAGGTTTGCTTTCAGCATAACTTAGCACCAAAGTATTTGGGAGAAGGACTGGCTTTTACAGAGCAGAAAGTTAGGCTGGAGGCCACTTGAAGACCTTGTCATATTTTCTTTGCCGTGTTTTGGGAAGCAGAGGCTGGACATGTGAGTGTGAACTAAGAGAACACTGAACTTGAAAACAACATATATTTTTTTCTCTACTGAAGACTCATCAAGGAAGTTAAAAGAATGGCTTATCTATATTTTCATTTGCTGGTGGGCTTCACTGATGAGTGTTGGTTAATGTCTCTTGACTCTCATTATTTCTTTACCCTCAGAACAGCCCTTTGAGGAATTCAACTTTTATACACACATTTTTCTGCATGGTGTATCTCCAATAACATGAGCCCCAATTCAAATAAATATCAACTTAAAAAAAAACACACTTCACAGCCTCCTCTAGAGTTCCGTCCATTAAATAACCTTAGCAGAGGAAGCTAAACTCCATGGATTCCATCATAACTGCAAAATATGCTGTCCACTTTTCCCAATGCTCCAAAGTCACAAATTCTTATAATCCTTTAGGCCTTAATTGCATTTTAAAATTCTTGTTTTTTGCAGATCTTCACCATTCTAAGTGTGAGGCCTCACTCTGCCTTATGGTGCATTTTGGACTAGCAGAAGCGTCTCGAATCAGGACATACAGAGTCACAGGACTGTGCAGCGCTGGCTCAACAGCAGTGCCAAGTGGAAGCAGTCAAAGCCACAGTTTTAGTGGCTGGGTCTGACTTTCTGTTGTTGTTTTTTTTTTTTTTTTTTTTTTTTTTTGTCTTTGTCTTGTTTGGAAGTGGCACTGAACACTTAAAACAAGTAGAGTTCTTCAAATTGCAGGGAAATATCAAGAAGGAGCTACTAGACTTCTTGTTAATAGGATCAAGCTCTCTAAGAGCTTGGTTAAGAATTGACATAGTAAGTAAATTGGGAGGAAAAACAAAGAGAGAGAGAGAGAGAGAGAGCTGTAACCACACAGGTACACTAAGCTGCCGAAGAGGGTCATGCCTACTCTGCAGATGATGGCGCAACCAAGAGCCTCACAATGACATTTTTGACAATAGATGAGGAAGTTAAAGTCCAAAAATAGTCACGTCATTCACTCAGGTTTACATGATCAGACAGCAACTAAGCAGAGGTTGGGAATATGGCCAGAATTCCTTCTTTGACTGCAGTTTAGTGCACTTTCCACTCCTATGGAAGGACTTTACTGAAGTGGTCCAGATATTGATCTTATTCATCAGAATATGAGAGATTTGAATAGATAGGTATGTGTATATGCACATATATACAATCATTGCAATCAAAATTTAGTTTCTCAGACATATTAAGTCCAGAAAAGCAGAAATGTCCATGTTTGTTGAGCTGTGTGGGTCCCAGTCCTAACTCTTCTTTAACTTTCTAGGTCAACCATACACAAGCAATGTAAATTCTCAAATCTTAGTTTATAATTAAATAAGTGAATGTTACTACTTCTGTGTCCTAGTTTACTAAACGACAGAATTGTTAATTTTCTATAATTTTTAGAACTCTACTTTTACTGCATTATTGGAATGAACTGAAATGAATTGGTTGAACTGATGGATGGAGGCCTTTGAAATCCAGAGATAAACTTTTGTTACGAGCACAGTAAAGATAAAATGAAAGCAGCAATTTTACTAGATTAATCTGGTAAGAACACACTTTGATAAATGGCTACATCTGAATCATCATGTATTGCATGAAGCAAAGCTATTATAGGATCTGAACTTTAAAGTCAGTTATAAGGTTTGAAAATGTAGTTCTTCAGGAGTTTTTTTAATGGTTTCAACTTCCACAGAAAGCTGGGATTTGGACAGGTGAGATTAATGACAAAGACCATCCTTATGTCCTAATGGACTGGACCAAGGCAAGGAAGAAATGTATGGGAGGACGTATTCCGGGCTGAACAGGAGAACCACTGAAATGGTCTTAAAGGGAAAAGTCAGAAATTTAGATTAGTAGAAGGGGCAAGTAAATGCTCTTGAAGAGCTGGGTTAAGAGAAGAGAAACATGATTTCAATAGAAATTTGGAGTCGCAGTGCACCCAGTTGGACATGGCCATGGTGTCTTAAGGAATGTGGATTTCAAGGAATAGCCCAATGGCAAACTCCGGAAAGATGGAGTTTAATTTGCTTTCAGGTACTTACGACATGTGAATTCTGAAGGACAGCCTAGCGTCTCAGTCCTGAGAACCTGTAATTCTAAAAATGAAGTGATGATGTCGTAATAATGATGACATCCTTCCCCCGTCACTCTTCACAGAGAATGGAAGTAGTATTCCCGAAGAACATTAAACATTTCATCTTCATCTTAGGGGTGAGGTGATTACAATAAGGTGCTTTCCCATTTTAGGAAACAAAATAGGTCTAATGAAAACTTGTAATGATCAAAATCATGACTGGATTCTTCACTGCCATCTCCCATCTCATAGATTTTCTCTGTTCCTTTCCAAAGGGTAATTAGGACTTCTGATTGCCTTTCTCCCTTCCACCTTAAGGGTGGCCAACTTCTATGAGCCCTTGTAATACATGACAGATTCAAAGAAAGAGGAAGAACAAGCCGGATAGGTGTTTCCGCTTGGGGAGTCACAAACTCCAAGGGGTTCCCCTTATGAAAGACAGGAATAGTGTCAGTCTCCATGTCTGCTTTGCAAAAAAAAGGTGATGAAATAATAATTTTGATTTTTCTTTTTTTAAATTTTAATGTGGGCTATTTGAATAACTGTTTCATTTATAATGTGTAGTGGTAACCAAATGAGTATCATAATGTGTCAATCCACAGCTGAATGTCATTAATACGTACTAGTTGATAGCCTTCATTTTGAGCATATTATTGTTTAAAAACATTGATAGTGAAATGCATTAAGTATCAAAGTGTACAAAATTGATACTAATTCTGCAAATTGCCTCAAGATGAATTGATCAGCAGGTTGATAATGTGCATTCATCTAATCCAAATTCTTATATGGCAGCTTAGGATGTCTCTGGCTCTTCAAAAACACATGTTTAGGAGGAAGAATGTAGTGATGGTTATATCCAAAATTGTCTTTTGTTTGTTCAGAATAAAGCCTTTCCATGTCCTCCATGTATTATTTTTAGAAAAGAGCTTGCAAAGAACAGCCTGAAAACTCCCATGCCCTAATTTAGAAATAGCATGCAAAATCTATACAAATATACTCATTGTTTTTTTCAGAAAAAAGTTTATAAGCATCAGTTTATGAAACATATTCGATGTTGTAATTATAGTTAAATTTCAATTACTATTTAGAATGCAGGCATTCACATGCCTTGGATACACAAACCAAAAATGATACAATGTGCAATTTTGTATTTACTTGCTGGAAAAACCCAAATCATTTCTTACATAATTATTTAACAGTAATTGGAAGCATGTGTGCTGTTAATAGAGAAAGCTGAGATTGTCTTTAAATGTTGTGAGTGGTATTAGATGGTACTTAAATAAATGTTTTAATATAATATTAAATGGTTTATCAACTATTTTTTAGACTAATACTGTATATTTTTGTCATGACTAAATCAAAGTTGTGAAATTATTTAAAATAATTACTAAGGGAGTTGAAATGTCACTCCATTAGAAGTTCAAGAGTAAAAGATACTGGGGAACTCAGATCAATGCAATAACTCTTGAGACATGTTAAAATAAGTAAATATAAGAAGATGGAGATTGCAATTAATAATAGTATTTGCCATGTACCTATTTTCAGTTAATGCAATAAAAAGCTGAGACAAATTGCAATCGCTTCCATTGTAACTTCCAAGGAAACCAGAAATTTTTATAGCTTATTTATAAAGTAACCTACTTATAAAGCTGTGTAGAAAAATAAGTCTAAATTTATTCCTCCTTAATTTGGGAGGGAATTGGCTCAGGAGAATTTTGCCACTCCTGAGAAATGTCCAGAAGTCTCGAGTCCAGATACTGACACCACTATACAATTCTTTCAGGGAATTCCAACTAGTGTTGAGTGGGCTTTCACTAAATATGAGATACTGGGCTAGTGGAGTGAAGAATAACAACATCAGAAACGTCTGAGAACGTTCCCTGTCCTCATACAGCCTGAGAGCTAATGTGAATTGAGGTCACTCAACTGCAGTTGAAGGTGGAATGATTTTTATCTATCCTCCGACAAACACTGGGTGTTATGGACCACATGTCTGTGCGCCCCCAAAATTCTTACGTTGAAGGAGGAGGTGGCGCATTGGGAGGTGATCAAGCCTGAGTGTAGAGACTTCAGGAGGACATGAGTGCTCTTGTAAGAAGGTGAAGAGAGTGAATGTTCTCCCTCTTTCTGCCCTATGAGGATACAAGAGGGCAGACATCTGCCACTCGGAAGACAGCCCTCACCAGAATCTGACCATGCTGGCACCCTTGATCTCAAACTTTCAGCCTCCAGAGTGGCGAGATACTTTCTGTTGTTCGTAAGTCACCCTGTTTATGGTAACCTGTTCTGGCAGCCAGACGAAGACTTTAGGGAACTGTAATCGCCCAGATATTGTGTTCAGCACAGTTATAAAAGTGAATGATAACAGTAATGATAATGATAGCCAAAAAATTGCAGTGACATCTGACATTTGTCTAATTTTGACTGCATGCTGGGTGGGTTCTAAGTGGCTTACATGTGTTAATTACTTCATGTAATCTTATGATGCAGTGTTTGTAGTATCTCCACTTTAGAAACAATAAAATGAAATAAGAAAGTTCCAGCTTTCGCAAGATGAATAGTTTAGTGGGCAAGGCATGGAATTTATCACAATTAATAACATGGTGTGAGCTCTGGAGTGTGATGAGAGCTATCCCAGGAGCATCTCACCCAGTCAACTTGAAGATGCTGTCAAAATACCTTAAGTTTGCTAAAGAATTGAGGGCTCATCTCAGTGATGAGTTTATGGGTGACTTAAACACATATTTTTAGCACATTGAAAACATAAAATATATTTTTAATGATCAATTCTAACGATTTTGTTTCATCACCTTAGGAGAAACGTATATTTTAGTTTAGTGAAAAATTGTTGCCCAGTAAAATGTGAGCATTAGTCTAGGGTGCCCATGATTTGAGGTAGATAGTAGATACCAGAGCCTGATATTTACGTAAATAAACAAATTGAAAGAAAAACAGAATGAATTTAATAAAAGATTCCACGCAAGATTGTTCCAATGATTTATGTTGGTAGCACATCATTTAGAGTCACTCTGGATATTAAAATGAGATACAATATTACAGAGACTAACAGCATGCATGCTACCTAGAAGGCACTCAGCACGCATTTGTGCTGTCACCTGTACCAATCAGCTTGGGCTTTGTATTAGTCAGGGTTCTCTAGAGGGACAGGACAAATAGGATATATATATATAGGAGTTTATGGCTGGGCATGGTGGCTCATGCCTGTAATCCCAGCACTTTGGGAGGCCAAGGAGGGTGGATCACCTGAGGTCAGGGTTTCAAGAGCAGCTTTGCTAATGCGGCAAAACCCCATTTCTACTAAAAATACAAAACTAGCCAGGCATTGTGACAGGAGCCTGCAATCCCAGCTACTCGAGAGGGTGAGGCAGGAGAATCGTTTGAACCTGGGAGGTGGTGGTTGCAGTGAGCCAAGACCATGTCATTGCACTCCAGCCTGGGTGACAAGAGGGAAATTCCATCTCAAAAAAGTGGGGAGGGTTTATTAAGGAATATTAACTCACATGATCACAAGGTCCCACAATAGGCCATCTGCAAGCTGAGGAGCAAGGAAACCGGTTTGAATCCCAAAGCTGAAGAACTTGGAGTCCGATGTTCCCGGGAAGGAAGCATCCAGCATGGGAGAAAGATGTAGGCTCAGAGGCGAAGCTGGTCTAGTCTCTCCACGTTCTTCTGCCTGCTTTTATTCTGGCTGCACTGGCAGCTGATTAGATGGTGCCCACCTGGATTGAGGGTGAGTCTCCGTCTCCCAGTCCACTGACTCAAATGTTTATCTCCTTTGGCAACACCCTCACAGACACACCCAGGAACAATACTTTGCATCCTTCAACCCAATCAAGTTGACACTCAATATTAACCATCACAGGCTTCCACAATACCACAGTCTGGATTGCTTAAACAACAGAAATTCCTTCCACGTGGCTCTGCAGATTGGACGTCTGTGAACAAGTTGCTGGCAAGGTTGGTTTCTCCGTAGGCTTGTCTCCTCGGTTTGTAGAAGACCATTTTCTTGTTGTGTTCTCATATGACCATTCCTCCTGGTGTCTCTTTCTCTTCTTTTAAAGACCCCAACCCAAATGAATCAGGGCCCCACTCTGATGATTTTGTCTAACCTTAGTGATCTTTGTAAAAGCTCTCTCTCCAAACACAGCCACATTGGGGATTAGAGCTTCAACATAGGAATTTTAGGGGGATGCAACTCAGTCCATAACATCATCTGTAGCTTTCCCTGTCAAACAGGTAGCTTTCTCCACTTAATTTTGTAGTTTCTTGTATAGGTTGAGGTTTCAGGATGGGTCTGTTGATTCATCCCATCATTCTTGTATGAATTCAGTCTCCTGTGCACCAGGCAATGTGCCAGGCTTAGGGAGACACTGCTGTTAAGAGCCCGTCCTTACCTTAGGAAGCCCTCTGGACAGGAGGTAAGCTCAAACAGACAACCCGTCACTCTAGAGTGTCAGGGAAAGTTGAGAAAGTCCTAGCCGAGGCTGAGTCCTGGGAATAGAATGATCCAGGCTGAGGACGGGGTGTCTGATCAGTGGGCACAGTGAGAGTTCCCCTTCTTACTGGGAGATCCTGGTGTGGTGTGATACTGGGACTGCCAGTGGCCAGAGTTGGTGGAGCACGTGGTCAAAATCAGGGAAATGAACAGAAGTGACCTGGAGGGGCTACAGTGGCTACATCATCAAGTTTTGCTTGGGCCATTTTGAGATGTGCACCATAGAATTGATTTTCAGAGAGGAGCCTTTGAAAATGCAGACATTTTTGAAGTGATTTTAACTGGCAAGCAAGGAGTCTAATGTAGGCAGCGAGGCTGAGGAAATAATTGCACAATAGGAAAGGAAAAGCTGATAGAAGCGATGAGAGTTACCGATTCATTGGGTCAATGTGGCTTTCTGCTTCCGGGTGCATAGGGGAACCATACGGCTGTAACCGGATGCAATGAACTTCCCAGAGAAAAAGTGGAGTGAGAAACGTCTGCTTCTATTATCCGTTGTACTGGGCTAGGAACTCAGGACAAGAGAATACTGTGACATTATTTTCTTTGGATTTCTGGATTAAGCAGATGTCCACTTGTGAAAGGTATTATGGACAGGAAATTGTGTGAGAGAAGTAGTTTTTAAGATGCCCCTACATGAAATCCCCACAGAGAAAATGGAAAAAGCTGCTTTGGGAAAGCGTGAGGCTCAAAACTAAATAAGGAGAAGGAAGTACGCTGTCTGGCCTTTGCACTCACACCCACAGTGCGTTTCTTGAGGTCAACTCCGTGCCCCAAAAGGGATTTCCCGACCAACCCACACTGCTGTGGAAGGACAGAGGCCAAGACCACATCCATGTCTTTGAGGAGAGTTGCAGTATCAAGGCATTATGCGAAGACTGATTTGAACACGACACAATTTTTTAAAAATATACAGTATAGTTAAACATTTTAGTACCCACATTGTTTCTGTCCATTTAATAGCTTAAAAAAGAATGAATCCCATAGTTAGCAAATAACCATTTTAGACATTTGAAAAACTAAAAAGAGAGTATACATGTTCATCACCATGCAAAGATTTATGCTAATTATCAATTACTGAGTTAAGACACTTCTCTCAAATATGAAAAAGAGGTACCTGAAGTCAGGCTTATTTTCAGTGCTTAGGCCTAATTTGTAAGGTTTCCATTAGAAACAAAGAAACAAAAATTTCCTTTTGTGTTCCCTAAAAATTATGGCGATTTAGATCGAGGAAGTTCAGGATTTACTTTCATTGTTTCTGTTATTTGATGCTGTGTGAGAATGAATAATTGTCTTATAATTATATTTTAGAAAAAAATCAACAATTACATACATTATTAAGCTTTTTATTGTAATCTGCACAGAATCCATAAAAATCAATAAAGAAATACAACTTACTACAAAATTAGTTTTGCTTTAAGCCAGATGGATGAATGGAAAACCGTTTCTCTTTGTGAAATTACTGTTTCACACAAAATGCTCTTTTCTTTCTCCAATTGAAGTAAGCATCAGCTGAAGAGTGGCGGAAACTAAAACCAGTGCTCAGGATTTTTACAGAAACAGAATGTATTACTGCAAAGTATATTTCTGATGATTCATTTATGCTTTCATCTTTGACTGTCATGAGGTTAAAAAAACATAATTGTATATTCCATTGATCTAAATAAAGGTGCTTAATCCTTGGACTTACTGAAATTTTGGAGTAGATAATTATTTGTTGGGGGGTTCTGGGCTGTACATCATAGGATGTTTAGCAGCATCCCTGGTCTCTACCCACTAGATGCCAGTAGCTCCCCTCCTCCAAGTTGGCATCTCTGGACATTGCCAAATATCTCATAGAAAGGGGCTGCATAATCACCCTGGTTGAGAACTACTGCTCTAGATAGAAAAAAATGCATTTAAATAAATACTACCCATCCAGCTTTCTTTCTAAAGATTAAAACCTCAAAGCTATAATATAAACAGAAATTTCATCTCAGCTGGTCAAAAGCACCACCATGTCAAGACACTCCCTTGCCTGAGGATTCAGTTGAGGCTGCTCAGGGCTCCCTTCCTAGGCCCAGAGCTTTTCTGTCTCCACATTAGAGAGCTGTCAGTACACAAGCAGTCTGGATGGAGCCAAAGCTTGTTGGCCCAGATCTTATTAATTCCTGAGTTGTTCAAATTTAAAAGCTTCTTTCTGACATAAAAGTTCTTTGAAAACCTGTGCTCCCTGAATTTCCACTGACACTTCTGGGTGTCACTGAGTTATTTGGTTTGAAGGAACTCCCATGTTAACTTAATCTTCTTATTTGTTTCACAGGCATTCTCTCCCCTCTTCCCTGGGAGATTGTTTGGTACAAATTATTGTGTCACTGTCCTGCCAAAAGCATCACCTAAAAGGGATTTTCCTTGCAAACCAATATCAAAATGTCGACAAGATTATCACAATTTGAGAGTTGGCACCCTCATTGCCTCAGGGGCCTTAGCATTAAATCTCTTTGCTTTTTGAGTGAAACTCTAGCATGGAGTGGAGTTGAGAAATATATTGATAATTAGTATCCTTATAAGAGTATTTTCACGTGATGTTTCTTGCCAAGTTATGAGTATGAAGGTGGATGTAAAGCAAACATCGACATCTCAGCTTTAGACACATGTAGTCTGGGCAGCTTTATACACTGATGAGGAAAAACACACTGAGTAATTCAGAAATAGTTCAGAAAAAAAGAGGCATCCAGAAAAAAAAAAACAGCAAGAAAGATGGTATCAGTCCAGAAATATCCCATTCAAAACACTGAAATAGCATAATCATTTATTAAGGGAAAATGAAATTTACTTTTTAAGTTTAGGTGACGGAAATACAGGAAAGTAAGTTATCAATTACTCCCTGGAGGAATTTAAGAACAATACTCACAAAATATTTTAGAATTTGATATTATGTCCAAAAAGGAAATTCTTAAATGTTTTAAAAAAGAAAAGAGTGGGTTCTGGAATGTTTACTACATGAGAAGACCATGGAAAATAGAAAATGAAGAACAGCTCCCTGGTGAAAAATGATCTGCAAAGGACAAGGCTGTCTATGTAAGGAGATTAATAAAAAGACTAAAAAAGCATGAAAAAAGCTATGGAAGATCCCAAAAGATGTGTCAGAGTTATTTAAAAAGGTATTACAGTGGTCTAGAGTGCATGATAGAACAGAAAAGCAAGACACACACACAAAATCCCCTTCCTAGACCTAATCAGTTAAGCATTGTACATGTCATATCAATCCTCTTAAGTATGAAATAGTCACTACACTGCAAAAGTCTCCAGATGTAGAGAATGAGATTAAACTGACTTTAAAATGCCAAGAATAGAGCCAACTTGCATAAGCACCTTTGCAACCTTTACAACATAGTAAAGACAAAGAGATCCCCAATAATGCCTCATGAATCATGCTTTAGTGGTTGCCTTTGAAACGTACTTTGAAATGTACTTTCTATTAGATGCAAGAAGGCTGCGCATGCATGTATAGGGGGGTGTGTGTATGTGTGTTTGTGTAGGATGGAGATAGTTAAGCAACGGTAAGCTGTAGATGGTTCAACAAACCCAGATAAAACTGAAGGTTTATTGAGTTACTAAGAAAACAGGAAAGAGTCATATTATTGATTAGAACTCAATTTCTTTTTCAACAGAAGCAATTGTAGTTTTCCTTCTAAACGAGAAAGAAAAAGTTTTTATAACTATGATAAATAATTATTGTACATCACGTAATTTTAATAGCATAATGAAAGATAGCCAGGAAGAGGGTATCACCAACAACTCCCCAGAACTCTTTCTTAGTAGCCACAGCACTGGTGCCCATGACAGTTGCAGCCTCTGCTATGATGAAGTAGAAGGGGCTCTGCCACTTACTCCATGTCCAAGTGGAGTCACTGATAACATGGCCTTCCTTGCTACTTGTGCTACTAGACATAAACTGGGTCTCCATCCAAGCTCTGACAGTGACCGATGGAATCACTGCCATTGGGGCATGGAAAACAGCACAGTGAATGCTGGGTCATCCTCCTGACACCTTTTAAATGGGCTGAGTTCAGCGTCAGGAGACATTTGTAAGGTAGAGTGAACACCAACTTATGCAACACTGAATAACAGTGGCAAATGTAGGAATGCAATTTTCCCAGTTTATTATTTCAGGGATGAGGGCAGAATTACTTACAGTTCCTACTTTTAAAAAAACTCTGTGTCTGGAAAGATTGAACAAGAAGTCATCCTTTGATGCCTCGTCTGGTGAACATGCAGTGTACACTGCCGTAATAAATCGGCATTCTTGGAGGAGCACTGAAAAAACAGTCCTTAGCGAATGCTTCTTCTGCTTTAAAAGAAAAAAGCATATGTAAAATAAATTGGAAAAATTACCAAGATATGCCTTCGTGTGTGTGTGTGTTTTCGACCATGCCTGGCCTGAGATTTTGATTTGAAGCTACAGGCCAGAGTTCCCGGGTCAGTCAAATACAGGCATACATCATTGTATTGTGCTTCACGTTATTACACTTCATGTAAGTTGCATGGTTTAGAAATTAATGGTTTGTGGCAACTGTGTGGCAAGCAAGTCTATCTGCGCCATTTTTCCAACAGCATGTGTCCACTTCGCGTCTGTGTGTCACCTGTTGCTGACTCTTGCAATGTTTCAGACTTTTTCATTATTATATCTGGTATGTTGCTCTTTCACCAGATCTTAGCTAGATCTTCTGGATAACTTTCTGCAGCTTCTACATCAGCACCTGCTACTTTGCCTTACACTTTTGTGTTTTGGAGATGGCTTCTTTCCTTAAACCTCATGAACCAATGGAGAAACAGACAGTTGGTGGAGCAGTCAGAACCCACACAACATTTATCAATTAAGTTTGCCATCTTCGTGGGTTTTACATGACTCTTGAGCATGGTCTTTTAGATGGAATGTCAGGCAGTGCCTACGTGTGTAACTGTGAACACCCTCCGTGGTCGGCCCTCCTCCCAGTCAACTCAGACAAGTCCTGCTCTCCTCTTTCTCATGGTGCTCACTGAAACTTGGAGTGCTGTCTTCTGTCGGGGCATGCTCCAGTGTAACTACCTGCACAAGGTCATTCTCACTCTCCCAGGGCCAAAGCAAGAGAACATTCTTGAGTTTTGGGCACCATTTACCAGAGTTGACTTCCCCTTTTTTGAAATGTGTCCTTTTCTTTATGTGCATGACATCCCTGTCCTTGACTTTTCTCCTCACTCTTTGAAATTGCCTTCTTCACTTCATTTGCTGCCTCATCTTCCACTGCTTATCTTTTAAATGTCCATGTTTCTTGGGAGGCCTCTTGACTTTCCTTATTGTGTGCATGTTCCCTGGGTGAGCCTCACTCATGCTCATGGCTTCTACTGTCAATGTGTGCAATGACTTCCTAGTCTGCATCTCGATCGTTTCTTCATTTCAGAGCCCCATGGCCACCTCTGGCTTGGTACAACTACAACCGTGATCAACCTCTTCATTTCCACATCTGCAGCTCTTTTTCCAGCTCTCACTTTTCCTGCAGAAACCTCAGTTACCCTGGACTTCTCTTCTTTTCTTTCATCACACTACTGTCTCCAAGTCCTGTCGATCTTACCCTTTTGGTGTTACTTGAATTCATCAATTTATCTTCATGTCTACTTTCGTTTTCTTAAATCTTCATCATTTCTTCTATGAATGACAACAATATTCCCTTCTTAGGGCTTCTAAAACTGTGCTCCCCATTCCTCCTTAATTAGAAAGGAGTCCCAGAGAGATAGCCTGAGACAAAACAGGACATAATCTGAAATGATTTCCATTACAAGTAAAATATGTTTGTCTTCTCTTCTATCTTAACATTTCATTTGCATTGCACATTCCTCTCTAGGTTGTACATGCTAGCCATGCTAGATATTGGATTTTAAACTATGCATCATTATATAAACTTGAATATTCTGTGAAGAGGTTCAGAATGATCCCATGGTTTTGCTTATTCTCACTGCAAATGTTTAACAGAAACGTGGCCCAATTCACCTCCCTGTCCCAAGTCACTCTTCCCACCATTTATTTCTATTTCTGCTAGAAGGATTTTCTAAAATGCAAATCTGATCATGATTGCATTCTTCAGTTTCCCAGGATGAGCGCTGACTCCTTCCTGGCAGGTACCAAGCTCTTCATAGCCCAGTGACCCCACTGATACCCCATACTCCTTACTCCCTTCAGCCATAGTGAAGAGCTGTGCTTCCTCTGTCTCATACAGTTTTTGCCTCATGCCTGTGTTCTCCTAGTATGAAAAGTCTTCCCCCCATTTTCTAAAATTCTTCCAACTTCTGTTCATCATTCAGCATTATCTAAAGTATCACCACACAGGAAAACTCAATATCATTTAACCATGACATTTTTTGCCTTTTAATTGTTTGATTATAGTTGTTTGTCCTGATTTTATTACAAGCTTATTGCGGGCTAAGGGAGGTTACATGTTTTCAGGTTTTCTATTGAAGTTTCTGTCATAGAGCGGCTACTGTATACAGATACTCCTTGAATGAAGATGGGTTCCCTCCCAATAAACCCATCATAAGTTGAAGACGTTGTAAGTTAAAAATAAATTTAATGCACCTAAACTACTGAACATCATAGCTTAGCCCAGCCTTCCTCAAACGTGCTAAGGACACTTAGCCTGCAGTTGAGTGAGATCACCTCACACAAAGCCAATTTCTGTATATATTTTTCAGAAGAAGAAATGGAGGGAAGAAGGGAGGGAGAGAAAAATGGAAGGAGGGAAAGAGAGAGGGAGGGAGAAAGCCTCATTTCCTGCCTCTCTTCTTTGTCAGTCCCGGTGGTCTGGCCTGTAGATGCAGGACATGTCTGCCCTTGAACTTCTTATCTAACTAATTTACAAAATGCTTTATTGAACACTTATCTCAAGTCAGACATCCTGCTATATGATGGATAAACGTAAATAAGATAGTTCCTGATGACAAGTGGTTCCAACAGTCCCTTCCAGTGTGCTGTTAGGGAAATTATTAAACTCCTCTGTGTCTCAGTTCAATTTAAAGAGAGGACTCTGGCCGGGCATTGTGGTTCACGCCTGTAATCCCAGCACTTTGGGAGGCCAAGGCGGGCAGATCACCTGAGGTCAGGAGTTTGAGACCAGCCTGACCAACCTGGTGAAACCTCATCGCTACTAAAAATATTAAAAAAACTAGACAGACATGGTGGGGCATGCCTGTAATTCCAGCTACTTGGGAGGCTGAGGCAGGTGAATCACTTGAACCCAGGAGGTGGAGATTGCAGTGAGCCGAGATTGTGCCACTGCACTCTATTCTGGGCAACAGAGTGAGACTCTGTCTCAAAAAAAAAAACGAAAGAAAGACATCGGGGGTGGTATGGAAGGTAAGTCCACATCCACTTTGTCCTGGCTCAGGGTGCATCCCCCTCTTTCCCTCCTTCCATTTTTCTCTCCTCCAAAAGAAAGGGAAAAGCTGAGATCCTGCTCCTTGGGAGAAGGTAGCTCTAGATCCAGAATCCTAAGTGTAAACGTGTTACAGTAATTACAACACAGGTGGCATCGATGTCTTTGTCCACCACTCAGCAAACTACCACAGGTCTGGGGTGAAGAACAGATACAGAGGAGTCTGAGCGAGAGACTGGGGAGGGCGCACTTCTCTCAGACATATGATTAAGTAGTTTTACATGAGCTTAATCCCCATCGCAAATGTATTGGAGAAGTATCACTGTTATCCCCTTTTTGGAGTCTTTCTTTTGGAGATATGTAAGCAGATGGTAGAAGAGCTGTGAGTTGAGGGGTAAAATAGGAGGATTATGAGGCACGGTGTTGGGGCAGAGGACAGAGGGAGCAACTCTGCAGCATCAGGGAGGCTCCAAAAAGGAAGTGACCTTTTGCCCTGGGTTTCTATTACAACTTACTGGAAAATGGTTTACAATGCTGATTTGCACAAATAATACTAAAGGCAAAGGAAGAAGCAAAGAAATCCCAGGCTGACTCAGATATAGATCACTCATGCCTACGAGGAAATCTTGACAGCTTGTGTCGGAAGTTCACTCTTCATGACTCAAATGGGTGCAATACCAGAAAAAGAGAACCTGATTACATCAGTGGTTCCCAGACCCCTAGAACGGGAGGACAACTTTGGAATGACCTTTGCTCTCAGACTTTTTCCTGTAAAAGAAAGTGTGCTTTTAGAAAAGGACCAATGAAATGATTAAGAACAAAAGTCACTAGGAATTCAGTATAAATTGTATATAAATTTCCATTTGGTTCAGTGAAAAATTTGCATTTTGAAAATAGTCATTTTAAATATGAAAACTGGTAATAAATATGCCAAAGGTTGTTATGACTTTCAATCTATATGGATTCTTGGGCTTCCTGCAGTAACTTTAAAGTCTCCTGAAGTCCCTGTGCTATACTTTAGGGTCCACTGATCTAGGTTTTAATTAGAAGCACTCTTTGAAGAGATTTCTTAAAAAAATTAACAAGTGAAAAGAATTGTACAATTTTTGTTTAATTAAACCTTTGTTTATTTCATAGACAGTCTCCTTATCCACGTTGTTTTTTAAAATCTCCCCCCCAACAATGTTTTATCTGCATTGCTTTTTAACAGTCCACAAAAAACAGCAATGATCAATTAGCTGATAACATATTACAACTACATAGAGGCCTAATTTGCTCCTGTTTTAAAAGCATATTAGTGCTAGTTGTGCTCATTAATGGGTACGGTTCTATTAATCAGGAACAAATCCGTGTCATCTTCTGAATTTTCTTGCCTCTTGCAACAAGGGAAGCACAGATGGTAGATGACACGGGAGGTGAGTCGCTCTGCAGGTCGGCGCTGCCCGAGTGATCTGTTAGGTGTGTGAATGCACAAATCACACAGTGTATTTCCGGAACGTCTGAAAATGTGGGCCACATGTGACCAACAAGATAATTTCAAAACCTGACTGCTGGATATGCTGATGCAGCCAAAAAGTATCAAGGACTGTGAGTGAGGCTGGAGGTGGGAGCAGAGAAAATTTCTACAATGCATAAAAATGGACCTTTCTCAAAGAAAAGAAGCATTTAAACTCTGCCCAGCTTAAGGGTGTCCAGTTCCTGTCCTTTCTCCTGCTCATGTCTGCATCTTGCTGATCTCCCAGGAAATCAGCTGCTGCTCTGCCCGGTCAAGCCCCTCCTTCCAGAAGAGGGCTGAGACAGGAATGACTCATTGTCAGGGAGTGCCTTATAGAACCGGGGGAAAGGGCAGTGCGACAATATGACTCTGAATTTCTTATCGGTGTAGGCTCACCAGCGATGAGATAAAATGGAAAGAACATATCCTGCTGTCATCAAGGCCAGTATCACAATCAACTTTTATGATTTATTAGCATTGTAACCTGGGGCTATTACTGCATGTTTTGAGCCTCCATTTTCTCATCTCTAAAGCAGAGTCACACGGACCAGGCACAATGGCGCACAACTGTAATCCCAGCACATTGTGGGGCCGAGGTGGGAGGATCACCTGAGCCCAGGAGTTCGAGATCAGCCTGGGCAACATAGTGAGGGCTTGTCTCTACGGAAAAAAAAATAGTAACAATAAAAATGAAAAAAATAAAATAAAACAGAGTAATTGCCTCACTACAGGATTGGATGTGGAATAAACATGATCATATGTGTGAAGTTACAGGAAGAGCCTTGTGGAGCAGGATTAGAAAGAGCAGAATGAGATTTAACTGAGATGAAATGAAGACCTCTAAACAATTTCTTAGGAAGCTTCCTAAATCTCTGGCATGTGACAGTGTAAGTCCCTTTTCATTCCAACTACCCTCAAGCTTCCCTAGTGGTGAAGAACTGTTGAGAAAAGAGCAGCCTTCAAGGGGAACACTGCCTCGGCCCTCACCTTCGTCCAGGGCTTAACCACGCGACACAACTCAGAATCTTGCATTTATTCTCAATTTAAAGCCTTATTCCAGCCTGAAAGGGAGTTCCCTTAGCTTCCTGTTAGTCTCTCCTTTAAAATAGTCTCTTTTTCAAATCCAGCATACACTGAGGTGTGGGGGAGATAAAAAAAAAAGTGAGCTTCATTGACAGGCTCAAGAGGGTAATGTGCATTAAGAGACTGTACAATTCACAGGCCAACCACGAAGGCCGCAGACAGCCTTGAACATGGGAGTTAAAGTGAGGGTTCCAGGGCCACATGGCTCTGATTGCATTTGAGTGCTACCTCCTATTAGCTGTGTGACCTTCGCTGTTGATAAAGACAACTTTATATCTCAGCTTCCTCATCTGACAAGGATAATTATACCATTAACATCATTGGTTTCTCATGACAATTAAATGAAACGACAGATAAAAAGGGCTTAGACCAGACCTCAATTAATAGACGGTGTTAATTTTAGCAATATCTGTATGACTGAAGAGTTCCTCTTATCTAAGTAACAGGTTCAGAGGACACTGCAGGATTAGCATAGCAACATTGGTGGGGACAGCAGAGATGTGGGATGGCGTCTGATTCTCAGGGTTAGTTCGTAGGGTCAGACTCCGCAGCTGCTTTAGAAGAGTGGTGTCGTGTGGGAGATTCGCTCTATGCTTTGGTAGACTTTAAGTACAATCCCAGGAAAGTGATCCCACAGGTGACTGAACAGAAAAACTCATAGACCAACTTAAACTTTTCATGGACCATGGTTTATTCATCAGTTTGCATCTAGACACAAGGGAGAGCAGATGGGGTAAGTTAACAGTTAGGATAGGGTGTGAATGGGGTGGAGGAGTCATGCGCCTGGATTCCAGGCTGTGCAGTGTTTTTGCATGCACAGGCTCTCTCTCAATGTCACATCCGTCTTTCCTGCAGACAGAGTATTAAGGTTTGAGCAAGATGTCCCAGGTTAATAGCACACATTTGCTCTCCTGGAGAGACACAGGGATAAGTAAACCTGGAAGATGGCTGTGGATTGTCCCCAGTCAGCTGAACAGCCATGGGATTTATTGCACTACTGGGGCAGAAGACTCTGGAACCAGAGTGGGCGTCACCAGTTGGTGACCAAGCCAAGGTCTCAGGCATACAGAACGCTTGTGTATATTTAGCGTGTCCTGAGAAAGGACTGAATGTTCTTTGTATATTTGCTGTATCATGGCTCGTCCATATTCAGAGTATTGGATATTTCCCACCCTGATGGCTTATGTTTATTTAATGTCTTGAGAACACTGGGTGTCTCTTGATCCTCCCATTCTTTTCTACGTATGTTTAATACCCATTATTCCATTCACTAATGACCTTAACAAGCTATGGGTTGCATCCTTCCCACTTGTCTTCTTGTTTCTATAGTAAGTTATTAAATAACGTAAAACGTGTATTGGAGTTTACCTATTGGGTGGCAGGCTTGAGGAACTATTTAACATGCATCATACCCAGTCTTGATAAACAGCCTCTGAGCATATTTGGAGGCCACACAAAAAGGTCCTGAAGTTAGAATGTCTAACCAGCAACCTATCCAGTAGCTTGTATGCATCATGTTCTAGGTTTTCTACAAAAGTTTGCTAAATTAATAAACGGTTAATATTTTCAAGCACAAATGAATTATCTTAAATGTTTCTGTACTTATTCATAATTTTCACTCTGGTTTCACATAATATATCTGTTTTAGTTTCCACAACAATACTGAGGTAGTTAGGATATGATTTGCTATCCTTGTTTTACAGATGGCGAGCCCAAGTCCTGAAACGTAACTTTCTTAAAGTTACACACACCAACTCTCAGATAGAACAGACTGTGGAATTCAGATTTTCTGTTTCCCAGTGTTTTTTGGGCCATGAGTATTCCTTTCTTTCTCTGTACAATCCCAGACATGTAGCAGAAGCTCTGTCCTCAGCTGGACCAGGAAGATCTCATGATTTCCTAAATGTAAACCATGAACGTTTGGTTGTGAAAAGTTCAGCACCGCTATGAGACTCAGGTAAAGATGAGAGAGCCAGCACCTTGTGTTGCATGATTCTTTTATTTGACTAATTAAAAAATGCACCTATCTTATTATATCATGTACGTATGACATTATCGTATTTATCAGTGTCATATCAGTAGTCTCTAAAAGTTTCCAGGAAAATGTGTGATGCTGAAGTTTATCTCCAAGAAGAGTGCGAATGTTTGTATTCACAGAGCAGTAGGTTTGTTACATGCCATGGTCGTTTGCTTCACCCATCAACCTATCACCTAGGTATTAAGCCCTGCATGCATTAGCCATTTATTCTGAGTCTCTCCCTCACCTACCCAACAGGTCCCAGTGTGTGTTGTTCCCCTCGTTGTGTCTATGTGTTCTCATTTCAGCTCCCACTTATATATCCATTCTATCATCGATGGGTATTTGGGTTGATTCCATGTCTTTGCTCTTGTGAATAGTGCTGCAACGAACATATGCATGCATGTATCTTTATAGTAGAATGATTTATATTCCTTTGGATACATACCCATAATGCAATTGCTAGGTAAAATGGGGTTTCTGGTTCTAGGTCTTTCAGGAATCACAATTTCTTCTCCAATGGTTGAACTAATTTACATTCCCACCAAAACTGTAAAAACATTCCTATTTCTTCACGGCTTTGCCAGCGTCTGTTGTTTATTGAGTTTGTAATATCACCACTCTGACTGGTGTGAGATGTTTTCTCATTGTGATTTTGATTTGCATTTCTCTAATGGTCAGTGATATTGAGCTTTTTTTCATATGCTTGTTTGCAGCATAAATGTTTTGTTTTGAGAAGACAGTGTCACTTCTTTGCACTTGATATTTGGAAGGTTCTGCAGAATCCTAAGACTCAGGCCAACATTGCCAAATGTGTGTCAGCCATAACTTAGCTTTCCAGAATTCTCCACTGTTTAGATGCTTTGGACATTGGAAGCACTTGGCTGTTCTCAGAGCCAGATTCACATTAAGTAACCCCATGAGGGAATTCATTCACACAGGATATAAATTTGGCCATCCACACCCCAGGAGGCAAGCAAGTTAAACGATACTGTCCCCCAAAGGATACAATTATTCCTGCAGATTGAATTTGTAATCTTTGTGCCTCAGAAGAATGAAAAAAAATTAAAACAAATGAAAAAAGAATAAGAAGCAGAAGATAAGAGAGATAAGAGTAGGGTATAAACCAGCTGTTTTCTGTGCCTCCGAGGGCAATACTTAAAAAAAAAAAAAATGACCCGGTATCAGTTGCTGGAGCCAACTGACATGCAGGTGACCCTCCCCCGCTGACCCTCTGTGGCGCTGACTGCTTCCATTTAGATTTGCTTCCATGGTGGATCCCAGCCACGTCTCAGGATTTGCTTTTCTGCCTTTAAGTTGCCAGCTGTGGTCATTGACTACAGTCGTGTGAGGAGGCTGCTCTGAATTTAGCTTGGATTTCTCTAATTTTAGACACATTGAAGAGGCCCAGGAAGGGATTTGTAATGGGCTACAACATTCTTTCATTTTTGGCCAATGAGTGTCACACAGCTGTGTGTGTGTGTTTATGCATCGTGTGTGTGTGTGTGTGTGTGTGTGTGTCTGTGTCTTTCTCTGTGTGTGTGTGTGTCTGTGTCTTTCTCTGTGTGTGTGCACGCACATGCAGAAGATAAGAGAGAGAAAAGAAGCAGAGAAAATGCATCTGGGACATTATCTGCCACTTTGCTTGCAGAAACTATAACCTTGGTACTTTCAAATAAAATTAACAGTGAAATACGAAGTGAAAATAATAATTCATACTAGAAAAATTGCATGTGGACATGCAAAACTTTTTCTCTATGAGATTGAATGTAACTTGGAATAGATACTCAACAAATCATAACGAATTAATACAATCATGGGAACATGGCAGAAAGCCTTTTTCACCAAAAAATTCTATATAATTTGGAATTATACCAAATAATCTGGCTTTCAGACCTTTGAACATTTACAAAAGCAGTAAAAAATCCTTTGTCTGACAACATAAGAAAGAAATCAACCTATCATGGGAATAATAGGATAAGAAGATCTTACTTTCATTTTTGACCCTGAAAAAGGAAATTTTAAATATAATTCCTTTCAAAGTGTATTCTATCATATATATTTGAATTATCAAATTATCTGTATATATGTGTGTATATTCTAACATATACACACACATATAAACATTCATATACTCAAACAGAAAGAACTTATGTAACCATTGTGTTGTTATGTTCCAATATTTCCTAAAAACATTTTTTTGATGTGTTTAATGACTCCACAGTCCATATACTAATCCTAATTTATGTACATAATTTCTGAGACACTTAAAGATAGCCCCATTACTTTTTACTATTTTCAGATTTCTCCATTTAGGGTCTGCAGTAATGTTCGAATTGTTTTGTTCTTGAGGAACATCCCAAGTATTCTTTCTTCTAGAGCCTTCCAATTATAATTTTTTTCTCATGAGCTCTATAAGGAGCTTGAACAAAGCTAAAACAACTAGCACTATGTAAATGTACATTTACAATTTTCATTTTCATTTTACTTAAAACAATTAGCTACTATGTGTCTGGCACCAGGAGCTCTGCTAAGCATTTTTCAAACATCTTTTCATTAAATTTTTATTACATTCTTGTATTATTATCTGTATTTTTATTGATAACTAAAGGAAGCATAAGGAGTCTATGAAGTAACTTGCAGAAAAGCTCAGAGCTAGTTAAGTTACTGAACAGAGACTCTAAAACACTATCCCGTATTGTCTCTTTTGGAAATACACATTCTCTTATTTGTTCAAGTATTTTAGCTTAAGAAAAGGATGGCATAAACACCAAGGTTAATTACCACAAGTGCACACGTGCTGTTCATATAGATTTCCTTCAATATATAATCGATAATAACCTTCTATTGTAACATACCACGGGATCTGTTTAGAAATTGCTTTTGTTTTTAAAGATTTTTCTTCTTAATATGAAAACCAGCATGTACCCATTTTAAGATTACTTCAATACTTTTAAGAGTTTAGACTCATTTTTGTTTTTTCCTCTTTGCAAATAGTGAGATATAATGTGATGGGCTGTTTATGCTAAGGGTGATTCTGATGTCAATTGTGACATGTGGATTCCAATGACCCTTGAGAAATAGTCTAAATTTCATCTCTGATATTTTTTCTTTTTTTCTTTTTTTCTGAGACATAGTCTTGCTCTGTCACCCAGACTGGGGTGCAGTGGTGGGATCTCTGCTCACTGCAAGCTCCGCCTCCTGGGTTCACGCCATTCTCCTGCCTCAGCCTCCCTAGTAGCTGGGACTACAGGCACCCGCCACCACGCCTAGCTAACTTTTTTGTATTTTTTTTTAGTAGACACAGGATTTCAACATGTTGGCCAGGATGGTCTCGATCTCCTGACCTTGTGATCTGCCCACCTCGGCATCCCAAAGTGTTCATCTCTGATTTTTGAAGTTTCCTAATGTTTTGGACAGATAATAGGTCGTATAGATGTAGTATCATTTTTCAAAGTCTTGAGTATTAGAAAACAAGTATGATTATTACATCTCTACGTAGGGAATAAAAAAGAGTAATTTGTTAGTGAATCAGATATCTGTACACGGGTTGTTAAGACAGACAAGGCTTTCAAGGAAACCCCTCCCACTGTTAGGGAAATTAGAGGGGGAAAACCTGGGTGATAATGTCTCTGTATGCTTCCAATTAAGTCAAAAGATCTCAAGGTAAAAGCTTTTCGGACAAGTGTTGAAGGCAAATACTGATTTATTATCATCTATTAGCAAACTATTATCACCTGAGATGTTAATATACTTACATTTTTCTATGGCAACTGTATTAATTGGCTACCTTAATTATTAGGTAATACTCTCCATATGACCAGATAAGGAAGCAGAGATAAGCTTAGGGCAGAACTAGATTTTTGTGGAATTTACTTGTCACCTGCTAGAGTGGCATCTTGAAACTACTGATTGCTCAGTTGATTTTAATGCTTCTCTTCAATTAAAGTAGAATCATTAAGTGCTTTGGGCTTTTATTTTTACTTTTTCCGCTATGTGATTTACTTGGTGATACTTGGGCTGTTTAGAATGAGACCGCCAATCACTTTTGCCGAGATGTGTATATATAATTTTTTTTCTGAAGTGCTCAAAGCACCTTGTATTTTCTGCCAAGCTATCCCCGTGCCTCAATGCAGAAAACTTGCCAAGGTTAATGAGCTATTCCAAGTAGATATACTGTAAGCCACGAATGAGGACTGAAAGCAATAAACATTAACAAGGGCTCATTAAAATCTGGTTTTCAAATGAGTGCTCCAAACTTTTCTTTATCAAATAAAAGTATCGTCACTTATGAAAATTGAATGTCGCTTGTTGAACATTCAAATCTTAATTCAAGCTGTAGTATAATATATTCTACATACCTGATGTTTCATTTGTAAGATGAATGGCAATAGGTCTTCCAGCAGCTTTCCAAACCTATACATTCTATTTTTTAAAAGCCATCAGGGTTTTAAAAATCAGTCTTGCTTCTCAAAGTAAGCAGCCATTAAAGAGATTATTATTAAATTAAAAGGGTTTGAAATGGATGACCCAGTATTTATTCCTCCTTTCCATTATCAGAATTCCAGGCAATCCAGCTGAGCTTGGTGGCTCACGCCTGTAATCCCAGCACTTTGGGAGGCCAAGGTGGGCAGACCACTTCAGGTCAGGAGTTTGGGACAAGCCTGGCCAACATGGTGAAACCAGGTCTCTACTAAAAACGCAAAAATTTGCTGCGTGTGGTGGCAGGCACCTGTAGTCCCAATATTCTCCTGACACAGGAGACTACTGGTTGATCCTGGGAAGTGGAGGTTGCAGTGAGCTGAGGTTATGCCACTGCATTCCACCCTGAGGGACAGAGTGAGACTCTGTCTCAAAAAAAAAAAAAAAAAAAGAAAAAAAGAATTCCAGGCAATCTTTAACTTGCTGCCTCTTCCTTCACGAGTTAACCTTCTAAACCATTTGCAGATATCATTTACAAACTCTTGGATGCCAGTTTACCTGATTTATCTTCACTTTCTAGATCACTGTGCCCACTTTATGTTCTTCTGGACCTCCTAGCTATTCTAGCCCTTTCTGGTCATTCTATCATCCCCAACTCTCACAGTATAGCTAATCAGTGGTGATTGAAAGTTATTTTTGTTTGTTTGCTTTGTGTTGTCGAGGGGTGGTTGCCTGAAAGATTTGGCCCTCGTGAAATTGCCATTAGTCTACTCAAGCACCCAAAATAAATGTGTGGTTTTGTTAAAAACACTAAATTTACCAAGAGAAGTCTCTTAATTACCGCTATCCCCTTCCCACCCCAAGATTATTTCTCTCCTAACTTCCTTCTAGATAGAAATTTGATAGGAGATGCTAAACTAGACCATTTCTTTACTTACTAAATATTGTGCTGTTGCCATGCTTTCCAGACTTTTCCTATCAAAGCAGTTCCTAAGTCATAATCTTCCCTGTCTGTTTCCTCCAGCAAGAATCTTACCCCACTGATTTTGTTCCCCCAATTAGACAGTTATCCAATCAGCATCTCAAACCAAGCACTGCTTTGTCTATCTGTTCTAAACTTAAAAAAAGTACTGGGACATAAGAAGGTTATTAAAAGAGGCTATTAACATTTCAACCGGAAGAAAACTGTGGTATCAGTTAGCTCATCCTATTATTTTTGTCTTTTCCTTGGGAAAGATTTTGATGAAGCTTTCACAGAGACACAGATGAGTAACAATAAACTCATTCAAGGCTGAAATTAGTATGATGCAGCTATGGACTGAATTGTGTTCCTAAATTTTATGTCTTGAAACCTTAACCCCTAAGGTGATGGTATTTGGAGATGGGGCCTTTGGGAGGTGGTTTGGTCAGGAGAGTGAAGCCCTCAGGATGAAATTAGTGCCTTTATAGGAAGAGACCGGAGAGAGATGATCTCTCTTTTCAGTGTGTAAGGATCCAGCAAGAAGATAGCTTTCTGCAAACCAGGAAGAAAGCTCTCACCACAAATGGAATCCACCTGCAACTTGTCTTGGACTTCCCACCCTCCAGAACTGTGAGAAATAAATTTCTGTTGTTTAAGCCAGTCAGTCTGTGGTATTTTGTCACAGCAGCCCAAAGTAATATACAAAGATACTAGAAAGTTTTCGTTTCAATCTTCTTAAACCAACTGGGTGAAGTGTCTTTTTGAAAGACATCTTTCTCTGGTCTGCCTTGTTCTATGAAGGTGAAGAACACTAAATTCTTAAGGTGTTATGAATCTCACACATCTTAATAGGAATTTGACCCTTTATTCCTATTATTCCTCTGACATCTCTTATTTCTTTGACAATCTTTGGAAATTAGTGCTTTGAAGAAATGCACATTTTGGTAGGGTTGGTTTGAGAAAGAAATAATTGTATATGCAATGAGGTGTCTTCTGGAATATTTTTCCTTCAGTCTATTAATTTATCTAAAAACCTAAGTTGAAAATAGAAGGTGCTATGTATCCATAAGTTCCAAGTTTAGAAAGCTCCTTGTAATTAGAACTCGCTACCTCCTTTTAAGGCTCAAAGAGAAGTTCCAGAGCTAATCTTTCCACTGCACAGTCACCATCACCACTAGCCCCATCATCATAATCACTGTCTCCTGGCAAATTCAAATGGAGGAATGGGAGATGGAAGTAGATTTGGAGGGAGTGCAAAGTTCCTGAAGAGAGAGCCTCTCTCCTCTTCTGTGGGGGAGGAGTTGGGTGTTTCCTCCTCCCACATTTAGAAAAGGAAGAACCCGAGGGAATCACCAGTAATGTTGTGGGGAACCGAACTGCCTTTTCCCCTCACTAAACCAGAACTAACCATTGTCTCTCAAGAGAATTGGTCAGGCACCAGCCCGGCTCACTGCTTAATATTTTTAAGGGAATAGAAAAACCAGAGGAGAACACTGGTGATGCCAAGAGAGGGAAATCGGTAAAGAAGCCAGCACCCCAAGACACCTGCTTTTCCTATTGTCAAGTAGGTGTGGTAGGATATGACTGAGCTTAATCTGTAGCATAGATACCTCCAAAAACTAGCAAAAGACTTCAGATTGGTTTACCTGTGGTGGGAACTAAGAAAGGAGAGATAAGTGCACAAAGATCATTTCCCATTTCAAGAAAATGTGCGTTACTGAGGTTTCTGTGGGACTTCCTGCAGAAACCACATCTGAGCTCCAAGAGCGCCTGCATTGTGACACATGCCGTGCAGACACTGACGATGACTTTTAAAAGAAGTAGGAATACAGAGGATCAGATCTTGGCCCAGGAAATGAAGGCCATAGTTAAAAAAATACGTATTTCCATTTCTGTCCTCCTCAACGAATAAGATGAAAAGAACCAAGTGTTAAATACTAAAATAAAACCATACAAATAACCCAAATTGACTGAAAGTATGCACTCCAGCCAGATGCCATTAAGGGAAGCACCTTAAAGAGAACAATAGAAGCTCGATGTAGCGTCATAGGGGACGTTTATGAGAAAAGCCAAACCATTTCTTCATGCCAATGAATTTAAACCTATTATATCCTAAAATTACATTAATTTTTGTACCATTGAGCATTGACCTGGCTCCTATGGGATGCTGTAGTAGACACCGTGTATCTATGAATCTCACTTCTGGAGCAACTGTCGATTCCTTATGATCTATCTGCACTCTGTAGCATGTAGCTATCCCAGCACATATATTTTGGAGTGACCATAGTTTAAAAATACATCCAAAATAATTTCACTTATGCAAAAATGAAAATTACAGAGCCAAGGTTAGGGCTCAGGATATCATCAAATGTGACTTGAGATCTTGCAAGAATGAAAATGGAGCTGCTTATGCTAGTATAGAGATAAGAGCCTGAAAGGTAACAAGTTGACTTCAAAGCTCAGAATGTAGAATAAAGACTGAGGGCTGTTTGCAGTAGTGCTAGCAATGTGTGTCAATGCCTATGTTGTATTGGTCAGTGTCCAGCAGACAGAAGAGGTTACTATCCTTGCTGAACCCAACTAGTTTGTCCAGGCCACATATATTTGAATAGTCCCTCCCTGAGTACTTATATATTAGTTCTATGTAAATATTATTCATATAGTAGTTGTTGTACATTGCCCATAGACACTGCAATCAAAAAATATAAATAGGTGGTTACAAAGATAATTAATACACATCGATATTAAGTGAAAAATATGATTTAGCATTAAAATTATTATAGATTTAACTCCACTAGTTTTAGAAATTTACACTAGAGACTGAATTCTATACTGAAAGGAAGGGGAATTCAAGCTCAGTTTTATCTAGTGGTTTTAATTTGTAACTGATTTTCCATTCGTAATTGCATAATTTTTTATAAGCAAAGAAACAGTAAACAATATAAATAGCATGTTGATATTTATTAGTCTAATTAGTTGCATTTTCAAGATCCATTTAATATTCAATATTAAAGATTCCATGATCCTCTAAGGAAGAAATATCATCACCTATCATAAAATTAAGCAGAGCTTTACAAGATGACATGGCTTTTATTTTTTATGTTTTAATATGCACGATGCATATTAGGTATTAAGTGGATTTGAATATAAGTGATTTTTAGGTCCTGTATCTTGTGAGATAAGAAACAATCACCATCGTTTTCACAGAGAACATCTGAATTAACTGTTTTTGTGTCTCAGGATGAGGAAATGCTTTGGGTCATGGGCACTCTTCCCTCCCCCACTGCCTCTGTCTGAGAGGCATACATGCCATTTGACTGCAGTGTATTACGCACTGTTCTCCACAGGCCTGAATGGAAGGTCACTTTGACCTGCTGCACATTTTTACTTAAGAACTGCTTTTGACAATAAGCCACTAGTGTACTTGTTTCTGGACTGACTTGAGTTTTTGGCACAATATGAAAAGCATTTGGAAAGTGTAAGTAAAAGCCTTCCGTTTCAGAAGAAATAATGGCCCCATTTGCCATGGAAACCAGAGGACTTTATGAAAATGCACTCAACTGTTTTCTGTAGTGAGCCTAAAATTATTCTAAAAATAAATCGTATTCCTGGCATCTGCTAGCCAATGCACAAAGATTGCATCTCATAAGGTTTTCCCTCTTAGAGAAAAATGCCATGCCACTTGAATATTTCATTTTTCTTATTATTCAGAATGTACGGGACAATATATGTGCTACACGGTAGGGCCTCAATAATCAGTTTTTACTTAAATTAAAAGTCTTTTGAGAGTCGGCAGATGATAATTTGAGTGCTGCCTCTGAACATAGACCATAGTTGAGGAAACCAAATATAGGGTTTTTATTCAAAGTTAGAGCGAGTCATATTTAAACATTTGTTTTCTTTTCTATAGATAACTTTATGTGAGGGGAAACTAACAAAACAGAATGTTCAATGATAATGAAAATTTTAACAGACAAATATGGGTGAATAAAAGCAAGGAGCCAAAGTCTCTGACCAGGAGTTGCATGTTACAGACCCAGCTCCAGTGTTCACGAGAGCAGACGGGGACCAAGGGTGTGAAGCTATGAACCTGCTCAGCTGTAGGTACCCAGGGCCATTGCATGGGGATCTATTATTTAATTAAACTCTAAAGAAGCCTCATGGCAGGAGGAAAAATGTTATTTGTTACCTGGAAGGCCAAGAGGAGAGGCTGAATGTGTGACAGAACAGAGCAAATAAAATTCCTAAAGTGAGATGTGGCAAGAGGCAAAGTATAATCCAAGCAGATGAGATTCATGTTCATATGCACGTGTCCTCACTGGCTTAAGAATATAGTAATAGACTCATACTGGACAGATTAGGCCATTGGTTAACAGGAATATGTATGTATTCAGTTTTCATTCAGTAAATTTTTACGGCATGCCTCCATGTTCCAGGTACCAGGATGGCTGTTAGGAATGAAGCAATGAACTGAGCCCAAGCCTCAAATATTTCATGCTCTTCAGTGGCACAGGTGCCTAAACACTCTGCAAATATTATTCCCACGGGGAGAGGAAATGGCTTCCTAAACTCTCCTTGGAGATATTGCCAATACATTTTAAGGAGGAGGAAGTGATAGAAATTTGGTTCGTCATCACAGGGCCGTAGTATATAACTTATTGTTTGTACCAGGATGCTTTTCAAGGTGAATCGGATCGGTGCCTGTTTAATAAATGCCCTGGGCCACAGAGTGAACCGAGACTCCGTGGTAGATCAGTACACACAGGTACTCTTCATACATATTCGATTATTTCTTGGAAACGATCTGAACAGTTTATTTTCTGTTTAACTTGCTGTCACTGTGTTGCTAGGGATCCGTACAGCCCTTTATTTTACAATTTGATGGGCAGTGAATAAGTTTCTACAATAACATTCAGTTAGGAGCCCGTCGGGACACTTGCTCACCCTCTCTGGATGTAGATGGCAGAGGTTCAGCCTGGCAGGCAGACTGGTGTTTCGCCAGTAGGACTCTGCCTTGGTGAACATTTTTATAAAGAGTTAGGTGAAGTGATGAAGACCTGATGATGATAGGTGTCAGTAACCCAGGGCTGGTAGGGTAATGAATCCCCTGGCGCCAGGAAGTTTTTAATAAGCAAGAGCAATAGGTCAGGTTTTAAAAGACGGTGTATTATGGGCATATGCGCAAGATAGAGCACTTAAATTTTAACAAAAATAAATCTACTGCATAAATATGAGAAGGAATAAATATGGCTTAGCAGCAGTATTTGTCGAAGAACAAATACATTTTAGCTATTAATTCCAGCTCTATGGTGTAACATAAAACTTTGGCAGAGACTTGATAGAAGGGATTCATGCTTTAGTTGGATAATTGGGCAAGAATGTGCCTTCCAGCCCTGAGATTCTGTAGTCTTGGAACTGTGATAGCACAGCCTGTATCTTATTCACATCTGTCTCCTAGCTATAGATGGCACTAAACATATGTGCTGTATAAATCAATAGATGCATTATAAACGACAAGAGCTTAAACAATGACGTTGACAGATTTTGTAGAAGTCTGCATCTTTGTTCACTGGTGTCCCATCTCCCTCCTTACCTGACATCTTCATATCCGGTCTCCCACCTTCTTATTGCCAGTTCTCATTTCTTCCTCTATAAACACAGAAGATTGAGAATCAGCCTATGGAACCAAGAAGGACTCATCATTTTGGGAAGGCAGGTCTTGTAAATCAGTAATATAATCCTTTTTTTCTCTTGATGCCAGTGCATTACTTACATAAGATTAATCAAACACATCCAGAAGATAACCAGCAACTTCACCTCACAGCTATTGAACAGACCGGTTTGAGCAAGACTTCCCTGAAATATCTTGTTATCCACACCCATATTTACTCTTGTTTCTCCTGGAGGCAGAATGTTGCTCTCGGATACAGGCTGGCTGTTTATCCTGCATTTATTCACATCTAGGAAAAGAAACAGTATGTCTATGTTGCCCATCCTATTCCCTCATAACATTTAGAAAGGCTGTTTTATCTCCTTTTGCCTATATTAAATCCTCTTCAGTTAGCCAGTAGGTTGAGGAAAGTGCAGGTGTCCAGGGTTTAAATTGCCTTGCTGCCTGGTCACACTGCTGATATCCACAGAGTAATTACCCACCGGCCATTGCATTTCACACCGTGCCCAGCTGGACTTGCCTAGCAGCAATGGCCTCCTCTTTGTTGATAGTTATTTAAAGATGTGGTATCATCAGTCTATTTGTCAAAGTGACCTAAAATTTTATTCTATGAGCAACACTGGAAGTGATCTTTAGTCCATAAATTAGTGACCCTGAACTGCACAGATAGAACTCATGTTATAGATATTCTTCATGCAAAGTTAAAAACTGCTCTGGCAGACACTGCAGCAAAGAAAACTTCTGTTAAGCCGTTCCCCAAGGTTTCCATTATTTCGTGTAAATTGCCTTTTTTTTTTTTTTTTTTTTTTTTTTTTGAGACAGAGTATGGCTCTGTTGCCCTGGCTAGAGTGCAATGGCATGATCTTGGTTCACTGTAACCTCTGCCTCCCAGGTTCAAGTGATCCTCCTGCCTCAGACTTTCCAGTAGCTGTACTTTCCAGCCCTGAGATTCTAGTCTGAGAACTATGATAGCACAAACTGTGTCTTGTTTACTTCAGGTGCACACCATCATGCTTGGCTAATTGTTGTATCTTTTATAAAGTTGGGTTTTTGCTATGTTGCCCAGGCTGGTCTCAAACTCCTAAGCTCAAGCAAATCTGCCCACTGGCCTTCCAAAGTGCTGGGTTTACAAGCGTGAGCCACTGTGCCTGGCCTGCTTTTTTAGTACGTATTTTTTTTTTTTTTAAGGCAGGTCTTTTGTGAAGGAATGATACAATTTCATCACTATATAAACAATCCTTATCTAAAAAGCCACATATTTTAAAACCAATTTTAAACCCTCCAACTTTACAAGTGTGGTAACTCTGTGTGTGTGTATGCATGCACACGCTTGTGTGTGCACTGTTCTGACTTGACATCACAATCCTCTGTCTATCCAGTTCTTCCGGAGAGTATACATTCATTTTACAGAAGTATATTTAGACAACAGGAGAGAGCCATGATGAAGCTGAGCTCTAAAATATCCCATTCTTGCTAATGAAGGGAAGCTCATCTCATCATTTGCTGAAGTAACAAATTAGGATACAGGTTATGGCAAACTAATGAATGTGCTACTCCCCGAACAAATCTGTTTGTCCAATGGCGAGTAAACCTATTGGACATGAATGACATGTTAATAAAGAAAAATTTAGCAAGATGTTGATCAGTTCTAAGCATGTATTAATCTTTGGAGGTTGGAAAAATGCATATTGGCACTTCTTGTACATCCAAATACTCAATATCACTCAAGAAAGAGACAGTTGTAATTTTGGTAAATTAGGACTCTTTAAGAAATAAAATAGATATAGGCATTTTATTGGATTGAAAACTGAATGTAGGTTTCCGGCAGCTAGGTCACCACCAGGTGGGGATATGATAGGAGGAATTCAAGCACAGTACACAGTAGTCGCTCAATAATTGCTTGCAAAAATTGTTTAATGTGTCCTAATTTACTGGTATTTTCTATAGCTCTTCTTTTTAACCACTCTCCCTTGAAATATACAACAAACATAAACAATTACAAGACTAGAATAATGTCTCTCTTCAGAGGAAACAGAAACACATATTTAACACACTCAGGCAATAGCCAACTAAACCACACATTATACACATTTAAATTTAAATACACAGAAGGTTTAAAGCAAAAAACTTGGTACTAAATTTCCTTTGAAGACAAGAGGATTCTCAGATACTGTGAAACCCTGTTTAGATGGGAAGGCAGCTCTGTGACTTTGGGCAAATTACTTAATTGCTCTACACTTATTTCCTGCTCTTAAAATAGGACAAATGATAGACTGATGGTTATTGTGAAGACTGATTGAGATAATATAAGTAAGGTGCTTTGAACAGTGGCAAATAACAGCATTATATGCATGTTTCTGTTACTGATCTTAATATTTGGTAAAATATGGAGATTTCGAATGTTTTCTGTTGCCACTATCTGTACTAAGATTGTGGTAATAGTTCATGACTGTGAGAAAATAATAGCAGAATTGTACTGAATAATATTTTAAATGCAACTTCAGTATCATCAAAAATGTAATTTTCTCAATTGGAAGATGTTATGGCTAAGTGATTTCACCTGTCGTGTCAAGACTTGTGTGAGAAAATTGATGGTCATCTTAAATGTTATTTCACTGACTTGATATTGTGACCTTTTCTTTTTTAATATAAAAGGTTAGTTGGCAAATATCAAGTATTTTATAAAAATATTATAATGCTAGTATAAATTGAAAAAGTTTTTTGCTCCTAAACAAAGTGGTCAGAAGATGCTGGATTTCACAATTGCCATTTCATTTATTGTTCCTTTTGTTTTGTTTTGTTTTGTTTTACCCCCCTGGGATCAGTTCTTACTTCATTACCATTTAATACTGTCTGAGAGTGGTATTATATTTCTACAATTTTTTATTTTTATTTTTTTTTTTTTTGCCCAATGTGACTTACTAGAAATTGAAGGGGCTTTTATATGACCCTAAGGTGGTTAACATTTAAGTAAGTCATGTTAATTTTATTCACAACTCTAAGTCAATAGACTTTTCCTGAGGTTAACTCCATTCTTCTACCTTGAAGAAGAAGATGCATGTAATGATTATTATTTCTATTACTCCATACATTTCCTAGTTCCTTTATGAGGGATAATGGGCTTATGACATTGTTTTCAATGGTATACATTTGTGAATATGTTTGTTGCTAGATAAGTGAAGAAAAAATTGTGCTTGCCACAGGAAGTATGTTCCAGTGAATGCCTACTTATTTTATAGGGACATTTTTGAAGGATTTGCCAAAATTTCCTGGGCACCAAGCTCCAGGTAGTGCAGTGAAGCAGTTAAATAAGAAATAAAAGACCTTAAACTCTGTACAATAACTTGCAACTAGGTGGACTATGTTGCCTCAAGGGCAACCAATTCTAAGGAAGAGATTAAGGGAAAAGTCAAGCATTTTCTTTCAGACTTGTGCATTTTCAAGAAATTAAGAGGATATTGTCAAAATCTTCTTTTTAAAATAGGTTTTGAAAACCAAGCTTATTTTCATGATTTAAAATGTCTACACAAAATGAATTAGTATAATTTATATTGTGATACAGTTGTTTGAGAAATATTTCTAATTCTGTTTCAACTTTATTTCTCCAAGGGTATAATATAAAAATTACTTCTGTTATTATTCTCTACCAGTAGGGAAAAAATTAAAACATTAGATCCATTGAGAAAGACATGTAATAAATAATTAAGATTAGTAATAATATCTATCGGGGTGATTATGACCAGTTGAATCATCTCTTTCCTGTGAATTATTTAGCTAACAAATTAACTCTCTCAAATATTTAAAACGTAAAGTCATATTTTACTGCCCATTGTACTGTGCATCGAATTTAGATTTTTATTTTTTCAATTTATTTGCTACCATAAATATGAAAGAGAGGAGAGTCTTTTTTACATAAATGCCTTGCATCACCGTCCAGTCCCCTCAGTGGAGGGGGGAAAGAAAAGCATCTCTCAAACTAAAATAGTTTTGTTTGACACTGAGCACCAACTAGTCATACTAATAAATACCCATGTCATGCAGATGGCTGGGCAAATAAGAGATATCCAAAAATATGCACTGGTCTTGGAAAACATGGCACAAGTAAGGATATCATATCATATGATGTCTGTTTATTTTATATCGATTTCTTTTGAATGGGTAGTTGGGCACTCCATTTCTAAAGAGAATAGGCAAATAAAATGACCTTTGGCATTAAAAAACCAGGCTTAATTCAGTAGTTTGTTTTCTTTTTGACAATAGTTAGTTTTAGGAGGTACATAGCTACATGGTGTTCTAGTAATTGTCTCTTTTGCATGAACAAGATGGGAAATCACCCTTGGTAGTTATTTCCCCAATGGAACTTTTCAAAGGTGAGCTGGGTATATTATCTTGTAATTTCTGATTGCTGGTTACTAGGGCCACAGATTAAGAATTAAAGATAAAATTTAATTATTTCAACCCAAGCAGTTTCATATATGAGAAGGAAGGTGGTGTGAGCATGCAAGGGGACAACGTTTTGCTTCAGCCCAAGACACACTGAGGCTTGGCACCATTTGAGAGATGCCAGGCACAATTCAGAAGAAAGGAGAACTAAAATAAGCCAGAATGGATAAATAATATCTCAATCCCTGGAGGACTGGGGATCAATTAGAAAACAGTCCCTTAGTGTAAAATTGCTAAATATTTAGGCCCTAAACTCTTTTTTTTCCATTTATTTATCTTTTATTATTATTATTATTTTTTACTTTTAAGTTCAGAAGTACATGTGCAGGATGTGCAAGTTTGTTACACAGGTAAATATGTGTAATGGGGATTTATTGTACAGATTATTTCATCACCCAGATATTAAGCCTAGTGCTTATTAGTTATTTTGCCTGATCCTCTCCCTCCTCCCACCCTTTGCCCTCCAATAGGCCCCAGTGTGTGTTGTTCCCCACCATGCGCCCATGTATTCTCATCATTTAGCTTCCACTTACAAGTGAGAACCTGTGGTATTTTGTTTTCTGTGTCTGCATTAGTTTGCTAAGGATAATGGCCTCCAGTTCCATCAATGTCCCTGCGAAGAAACTGACCTCGTTCTTTTTTATGTCTGCATAGTAAGTCATGGCATATATGTACTACATTTACTTTATCTAGTCTGTCATTGATAGGCATTTTGGTTGATTCCGTGTCTTTGCTATTGGGAATAGTGCTGCAATGAGCATGCATGTTCATGTGTCTTCATACTAGAATGATATATATTTTTTTGAGTATATACGCAGTAATGAGATTGCTACATTGAATGGTATTTCCGTTTTTAGGTCTTTGAAGAATTGCCACACTGTCTTCCACAATGGCTGAACGAATTTACACTCCCACCAACAGTGTATAAGTGTTTCTTTTTCTCCACAAACTCACCAGCATCTGTTAGTTTTTGACTTTTTAATAATAGCCATTCTGACTGGTGTGAGATGGTATCTCATTGTGGTTTTGATTGTATTTCTCTAATGATCAGTGATGTTGAACTTTTTTCATATGATTTTTGGCCACACATATGTCTTCTTTTGAGAAGTGCCTGTTCATGTCCTTTGCCCACTTTTTAATACTTTTTTTTTTGGGGGGGGGGAAGGTTTCTCTTATATTTGTTTAAGTTCATAATAGATGTTGGATATTAGACCTTTGCCAGATGCATAGTTTGCAGAAATTTTTTTCCCATTCTGTAGGTTGTCTGTTTCCTCTGGTGACAGCTTTTTTTTTTTTTTTTTTTTTTTTTGCTGTGGAGAGTGCTATTCTCATTAAACTACCGTTGACATTATTCATGGAACTAGAAAAAGCCACTTTAAATTTCATATGAAACCAAAAAAGAGCCTGAACAGCCAAGGCAATCCTAGGCAAAAAGAACAAAGCTAGAGGCATCACACTACCTAACTTCAAACTGTACTACAGGGATACATCAACCAAAACAGCATGGCACTGGCATAAGAACAGACACATAGACCAATGGAACAAAATAGAGAACCCAGAAATAAGATCACACATCTGCAACTATCTGATCTTCAAAAAACCTGACAAAAACAATTAATGAGGAAAGGATTCCTTATTAAATAAATGGTGCTGTGATAACTGGCTAGCCTTATGCAGGAAATTGAAACTGGGTTCTTTCCTTAAACTATATACAAAAATCAACTTACGATGGATTAAAGGCTTAAATGTAAAACCCCAAATTATAAAAACTCTAGAAGAAAACCTAGACAGTACCATTTTGGACATAGGCATGTGCGAAGATTTTATGACGAAAATGTCAAAAGCAATTGCAAAAAAGCAAAAATTGACAAATGGGATCCAATCAACTTTTGCATTTTTAAAATTGTCACATCATAATTGTATTTTGGGGGCACATGTAATATTTTGATACAGGGATACAATGTGTAACTGTCAAGTCAGTCAGAATAATTGGTATTTACATCACTGCAAACGTTTATATTTTCTTTGTGTTGGGAACATTACTATTCTTTTTTTCTAGCCATTTTGAAATATGCAATATTGTTAATAATAATTTCCCTTTCATACTATCAGATATTAGAACTTATTATTTCTAACCCACTGTAGTTTTATACCCTTTAATCAACTTCTCTTCATCCCATTTTCCCCTGTTCCTTTTCAGCCTCTGGTAACCACCATGCAAGTCTCTAACTCCATGAAATTCACTTTTTAAACTCCCACATATGTGTGAGAGCATGCAATATTTGTCTTTCTGTGCCTGGATTATTTCATCCATATTCAATTTGTCCTCTAGTTCCATTCATATGGCGGCAAATGAAAGGATTTCATTTTTTATGGTTGAATAATACCCCATTTGCATATACAACACATTTTCTTTATCCATTCATCTGTTGATGGACACTTAGGATTATCCCATCTCTTGGCTTGGCTTATTGCAGCACTATTTGTTATTGTGAGTAGTGTTGCAATAAACACAGAACTGGAGTATCTCTTCAATATACAGGTTTTCTTTCTTTTGGATAGACACCTAGCAGTCGGATTGCTCGATCGTGTGGTAGTTCTAGCTTTAGTTTTTTGAGGAGTAGGTCATTTCAAAGATGGCTCATGTGGCTGTGAGACCAAGAACTCTTAATGCTGTTACCAAAGTTTGCAATAGGATGTGAGAGCACTCAGTAGTGCTATGTTTCTCTGGGGAGATATTAATTAAAAAAAAAAACACAGAGAAAAAAGATGCCTAAACTTTTAAAAAATTTATTGATAATGAAGATTTGCAACTTGGAAACTGGGTTATGAGAAAACAGTATTTCAAAGTTTTATAAGGGAAGTTTATATAAATGTCTAAGTTAGACAGAAAATAATTTCAGGGAAATATTTTCTACATTAAATAGCAAAATAATGTAGCTCTTGAATTTCTTCAACATTACTTTAATTTAAACTATGCAAACCCAAAATTGTTCTAATTAAAGCCTGTCATTAACTTTGAAATCTCAACTTGGCATAACAAATCTGGCATAAAGTGATATTAAACATTTTTACCCAGTCATAAATTTTCAAATTACTTTATTAGATGTTTTTCACAAAAAAACAAAAATGAGCTAAGGCAATAGATGAAGCAATCTATATGATTTTGGTTAAGTTTATTATGCAATTGCAAAGGGCAATTTGTGTCATTTATTTTTCAATTAAGAAAGGACGTAAAATGTTTTTGTAGTTTCCAGGTGCAGAAAGGATTCTAGAATCTCTGCACTTGGTGGAGGAGGAGGCATTGGAAATGCATGAGTGGGGAAGGTTGTGAAAATAAGTGCTGACATGGAGTGGAGGGGCTTGAGCGTAAGGCCTGTCTTCCTGTTGTCTTTGGGCTTTTCATCACACTTAGACCCGATACTAACTTCCTCAACTTGGACCTCTGTCTTCAGCATTTTTTGTTGGTAAATGTTTACTGAATATCTCCAAATACAAGATCCTTTCAGAAACACAGAAGTAACTAAGTTGTGTTATGTTACCCAGGTGGCATACAGTATAGTTGAGGTGAAAAGACATATATACATGAAAATCACAACACTTTGGGAGGCCAAGACAGGTGGATCACCCGAGGTCAGGAGTTCAAGGCCAGCCTGATCAACATGGTGAAACACCATCTCTACTAAAAATACAAAAATTAGCTGGGCACGGTGGTGGGTGCCTGTAATCTAAGCTACTCAGGAGGCCGAGGCAGGAGAATCGCTTGAACCTGGGAGGCAGAGGTTGCAGCAAGCCAAGATCAGGCCATTGCACTCCAGCCTGGGTGCCAGAGTGATACTCCACCTCAACAACAACAACAAAATACTAAAACAATATAGTATGTACACGCATAATTAAGACTACAAAAGCAATATGATTATTGCTATCAGGGAAGTCAACATTATGCGTACAGTCTTGTCATATCTGTTTGGTCACATGAGAGAGTCTTGGGCCTGGAACATTTTCTTATCAAGAGTCATAAAGCTCTCCAATCTGGGTTCATCATCTTGTTTGGGAATATCTTTCTCTATTTTGGGCTCAATATGTATCCCTTTCTTCTGCCTAAACGCATGCCTTGATGGCCCTCTGGGATGCTTCTAGCTTGCTGTATATCAGACCCCAGGGGAAAAGACGGGGATCCTTCCACAGCAGCAGTAAGTGAAATGCATGGTTAGCTCCACAGTGAATCCACTGGCCATGGAGGACCAAGGCCAAGGAGCTGGATCTTAACACACTCTCTTCTCTTGGTGTAAGTAAACACCATACAACTTGAAATGTATTGTGTTGTCTGTTCTCACCTTGAATCACGCAATGATCTCTCCCGAGGGTGGCATTTATCTGCCTTTTAACCTGTTCACACTCATGTCATATTCTATCCTGCAGACCCACTACCCAGTGAGAAATGAAATAACTAGAGTCAAGTAATAGAAAGGATAATGTTCGGCCCCAGTGGTCTAGAAGATTCACTGGCGAAGTAGGCTTTGAGCAGAGATGAGAACAAGTTGGATTTTGATAAATAGCAAAGGACTCAGAGGCCCCTCCAGTTATGTGATCTCATACAGAAACGTACAGAGAGTGGCAAATCAAATGGTGTGCTCAGAGGCTGGAGCAAAAGCTTATCTGGAGTAGGGAATTTCTACAGCATATCAGTGGGTCAAAAGGTTGGAAAAGTAGAACAGAACTGAGATGATGACATTATAGTCATCTTGAAATTAGTCCTCTAGATGAAGAAATAACAATAGAGAAAATACATCGGGGAATCATTTTCAGAAAACAGGTGCCCAGTGATCACTTAAGAATTTCAAATGGAGTGTAGGTTTAGATTCAGAAAACTCCCCAAGATGTATGTTGATGCACTCGGGTGATACGGAAAATATTTAACCACTCATGCAGCGTGGGTCTTGCCCCCTCAGCGTCCGGGCAAATTAGAAGATGATCAGTCCTGCTACACCCTCGGGCAAGGCAGTGGGAATCCACTTAGGACATTCGAGCTGTGGAATGATGCAATCAATGTGCTTCTTAGGAGCACTAATAAACCGCAGTGAAAGAATGAAAAGGAGGAATGCATGCAATTCACTTTTCATGCTTTTTGCAACCATGATGTATTCAGAGATTCAATTAGGGTTGCCGCAGCTGGAATATAAATAAAGACAGAGACAGGAGTAGATTTGGAAGATGCATTAGTGTTAGAAAGACAGAGGAAGATAAAGTTCTTTCTGAGGACTAGAGCCTATTTGTAGGTAAAAATCATGATACTTTTCACAGAAATAGCAATTGTGTTTTAGGGGAAAAAAGACTTATATAAGGATTAAGATACAGAGTCAGACAGACCTGGATTTAAATCTTGGCTCAGCCGCTTTCAAACAGTATATCCTTAAACCTGTTACTAGACCTCCTTTTTGATTCAATTGTTTGATCTCTAGAATGGAAATATAACAGTATATCTTTCACGGTGTTATGGGGTTGTACTGATCAGGGTTCTCCAGATAAACAGAACCAATAGGAGATATATATCCATATGTCTATACTCATATCAACATCTATACCTCTCTCCATCCACCCATCCATCTATTGAGAGAAGATTTATTATAAGGAATTGGCTCATGCAGTTATACAGGCTGACAAGTCCTACGGTTTGTAGGGTGTGTTGGCAAGCTGTAGCCCCAGGAGAGCCTGTGGTGTAGTTTCAGTCTGAATGCTGTCAGCCATGAGGCCCAGGAAGAGCTGATGTTTTAGTCTGAAGGTAGGAAAAGAATGAAGTCCCAGCTCAAGGCAGTCAAGCAGGAAGAGTTTCTTCTTGTTTAGCCTGACTGGATGAGGCTCACTCACATTGGGGAGAGCAATCTATTTTACTCAGTCTGCTAATTCTTATTCGGAAACACCCTGACAGATACACCCAGAATTGTGTGTGTGTGTGTGTGTGTGTGTGTTATAAGAGATGGCGTCTCTCACTCTGCCATCCAGGCTGGAGTTCAGTGGTGTTATTATAGCTCACTACAGCCTCCAACTCTTGGACTCCATCAGTCCTCCTAGCTCAGCCTCTCATGTAGCTGGGATCACAGCATATAGCACAGTGTCTGACTAATTTTATTTATATTTTTGTATTTTTTGTAGAGATAGCATCTTACTAGATTGCCCAGGCTAGTTTCAAGCCTCTGGCCTCTCACCTTGGCCTCCTCTTTTTCTTTGTTATTATGAAGATCCTACCAGCTGTAAGACAATGATCTCAAAATATCCAATAGTTGGTTTAGAATTTGAGAGTGAAGCACTTTGAACCATTTTTTAATATTTCACTAAGATTTTAGATTCACAGAATTAGAATAATGAACATTTAAAAATGCTTATAAAATCATGTGTTGAGTAAGAAAAGGAATCACAGAGCAAAAAAAAGTGAATGGACCTTATTTGAAGTTTCAAGAATCAAGGAAGGAAAACGGTGTTGTAAGTGAGAACATAAAATGAGGAAAGGGCTTCTATTTGCAAATGAGGCTATCACTAGTGATATTTGAGACTTCAGTTCCAGCTGACTTAGAGAGTCATTTTGAAATGCTTCTAAGATGGAGAGGCAGTCAATTATCAAGATGTATTTCCACTAATTACCATAAACGGACTCAGAAAACTTACAATAGATATTGCATTACTTTCATAGGACTACTGTAACAAAGTACCACAGACTAAGAGGCTCAAGCAACAGAAATATATGGTCTCATGGCTCTGGAAGCCAGAAGTCCAAGATCAAGGTGCTGGCTGAGTTGATTCCTTCTGAGGGTGTTGAGGGAGCATCTGTCCCACTCCTCTCTCCCACCTTCAGTGGTGGGCTGGCAATCTTTGGCATTTCTGGTAGATGATGTGCTCCCTGTGTCTTCACATCATCTTCCCTCTGTTCATGTTCTCTTTCTCTTTGTGTAGTCTTATTTTTAAAAGGACACAGTCTTATTTGATTAAGAACCCACCTTGATCCAGAATAACTTCATCTTAACTAGCTTGTAACCATCCTATTCTAAAAGGTCCTATTATGAGGCAGTGGAGGTCCAAACCTTAACATATGGATTTTTAGGAACACAATTCAGCCCCTAAAAGATATGATGCCTGTCTTCAAATACTGAAAGTGTTGTTCAAGAGTAAGCTGAGTTTCTGTGTGTTTGTACAAAAGGCAGAAATGAGATGGAGGTAGGGGGATAAAGAGAGAGGGGATTTCAGCCACAGACATACTGCACCATTTTCCTGGTACAGGAGGAAAGGCTTTGCAATAATCAAAGAAAGTCAATGATTATCTAGATTTCCTCAGGAAGCGTAGACTCTTTAGAAAAGTAGTTCTCAAGAGGGCACTATTTTGGCTTGCATGGGACGTTTGACTGTGCCTGGAGACATTTTAGGTTGTCACATTCAGAGGAGGGATTGCTACTGGCATCTAGTAGGTAGACATCAAATGTTGGTCATCATTCTACAATGTGCAGGACAGCCTCAGCAGAGAAAACTCCAGCCCAAGATGTCAGCAGTGCCACAGATGAGACAGTGCGATGTACAGGGTATTTATTTTACTTTTATTTTTATTAAATTTAATTAATTAAGTAATTATTTCTTTGAAGACAGGATCTTGCTCTGTCACCTAGGCTGGAGTACAGTGGCACAATCATAGCTCACTGTAGTCTGGAACTTGCAGGCTTACTCAATCCTCCCTCCTCAGCCTCCTAAGTAGCTGGGACTACAGGTGCACACTACCATGCCTGGCTAATATTTTCTTTTCTGTATTTTTGGCAGAGACAGGGTCTCACTATGTTGTCCAGGCTGGTGTTGAACTCCTAGGACCAAGAAATCTTCCCACGTTGACCTCCCAAACTGCTGGGATTATAGGCATGAGCCACTGTGCCCAGCCTCTATAAGGCATTTAGAAAGTATTGTGTAGAAGTCATTCATTTCTCCACTCATAGAGAGTTTAAGATAAATGATTCTAAACTATCTTCCAACACTAAAAGTGTATGGCTACTGTGAACAGGGCTGCAGCAAACACGGGAAGTGCAGGTATCTCTTCGATAGACTGATTGCCTTTCTTTTGGGTATATGCCCAGCAGTGGGGTTGCAATTCTGGAGAGGTCTTCATAGTGTTGTCTATTCTTCTACACTTCACAATACTCTGAAATTGGCTTCAAGTTTTAGAATACCCATCTAAACAGACTTTCTGAATTTCACAGAAAGTGCATCTCTGGTCCATAATGAAGATGCCCTCCTTCATCTCTTCCTTCGTGACTCAGTTCTGCTGACTAAATAATTACAGACTCTACGACATTGGTTTTTAAACCTTCTTGCAGGCAAGTCTAAGGTTTTTTTGTTTGTTTGTTTGTTTGTTTTTTGTTTTGTTTTGTTTTGTTTTTTTTGAGATGGAGTTTCTCTCTTGTTGCCCAGGCTGGAGTTCACACCACACCTGGCTAACTTTTGTATTTTTAGTAGAGACAAGGTTTCTCCATGTGGATCAGGCTCATCTCGAACTCCCAACCTCAGGTGATCTGCTCACTTCGGCCTCCCAAAGTGCTGGGATTATAAGCATGAGACACTGCACCCAGCCAAGACTAAGCTTTTTCAACTCCCAAGCTCATGTTTAAAAATCTGTAATGAATGGACACATGAATTATAGCTATCTTGATAATTTTTAACAATTTTTATTATAAAAAATTGCATGTTGACATAAAAGTAAAGAGAGGGTGGTAAATAAACCCAACACCTATTTCCAACAACTGTTACGATCTTTAGCAAATTTTCAAGTAATTTATAGAAATGTGGCCCATGGATCACAAGTAATTATCACCCATTTCTGTACATTTTTAGAAATGGAAATTAAAAGACATCAGTAAAACTTTCTCAAAGTGATGGTGGGCTGAAATGCTTGGACTCCCATAGTTAGAGACATTCTTTTCTCCAACAAAGCCCAAGTATTACTGGGATAGGTCTGGGCATCATCGAATGAGAATTAACCACTATAGCCCTTGTATAAACAGTCAGCATGTAAACATCATTCAAAGAAAAGTGTGGATTTTTCTCTGTGTGTTTTTTTTTTAACCTTGATAGTCAGATTTCCTGTATAACATTTTCTCCACTTAAGCCTTCAGTGAGTGTTTATTGTGGCTTGGTTTTAGTTGTGTATAATTATTCAGAGTAGGAGATGTGGGAGAAAGGTCTGACAGCAAGATGTCTTCAAATGCCCCTGGCTCCCTAAGGAAGCACCATTCCCTACTCAGGACGCCTTTACTGTGACCCTCTATAGACTACAGGGTATTGGTCTCTGAAGGTTCCTCACAGCCTGACCTCTACCTTGCAAGTCACAGAATCACAGAATCAGACAGTTCAGAAAGAAGCTGTGCTTCAGGAGTAATGCGTGCTTTGGAGACAAAATGCCTTTGTCTTTGGGCAAAGAAAGAATCTAAAGCAGAATACGAGCTATTCTAGTTGTTACCTGATAGTTACAAAATTCACAAAACATAAACAGAATGGATATAATTCAAATGGAGCTTTTGGAAAAAACCAATACACGAGAATGTCTGAAGGAAGTTTTTGTGATTATGCATGAAACTCAATTCCAGATATTCAATTTCCAGATTTTCCACCATCAGCATCAATAGCTTATGTAATAATGGACTCAACTATTAGTCATAAAATGTTTAAAGTACATCTTCTCCCACTTTATGGAGGCACTGACCTTTGCCACAGTGAGAAGACTTTAAACAGTTTGCCTTCATCCATCCCTCAGTCTCAATGTTATGGACAACTACGCACAATTTAAAGTATTCTCCATCTAAAGTCCATTCCCCACTCCATTGTCACAGTATTCAATTTCTTAGTAATATATAGGAACCACATTATTCTGCATGGCTGGAAGTTGCTATTTTGTGTTTAGAAATAAATTGTGTGTCAAGAGCAGTGTGAATAACAAATATCTGTTACTAGCCAACCGATATTCAGATGCTCTAAAATCTGTGCAAATATCATGAACTTTGGGACTAATTTCTTAACAGTAAGTCAAGTCCAAAATTAACACTATTTTAGAGCCACTCTGTACCTCTAAAATGAAGACCTCTGTGCTATTTATTTCCACCATGTTTTACCCCAAGAAAATTGGCAGGTAGTAAATAATAGCAATGAGTATTCAAATCATAAATAATAGCAATGAGTATTCAAATCATAGATTGCTATGTGTCCTGACTTAGAAATAAAGTAACATCTAAAAAAATATGGGCAAAGGGCCCACACTGTTTAGCATTCAATGGAAAAATTCTATAAGACATACTGAACAGGAAGATAGTATTCTGGTCACGAAAGTGTAAATTCAGTCATTCAATTTAAATGCTAGAATTTGGGTTACAGAGGGAATCTCAGAAGTTTTCTGGTTGAAAAACCTATATTACAGGTTAGACAACAGAAGTGCAGTGATGGTAAATGACCTGCCTAAGTAAAGCCTAATAGCTCAACGTGACCGCAAAGCAAGTCTCTCCATGATGCTGCTTTTCACTCTATCATTTTTTTTCTCACTGGTTTAACGGTACAATGGTGATACAATGAATAACTCACATCTAGATGAGGCTTCTACATAAAAGAATTTTTATTCTCAATTGAGAAACTTCTACAAAACTGAGTTTGGAAGAGTAATTTTCTCTTGCGTTCTCTCTCTCTCTCTCTACCTTCAGTAGCTGATTTGATCAAGTGGAAGAAAGGGTATCAGTCATTGAAAATCAAATGAATGAAATGAAGCAAGAAGTTTAGAGAAAAAAAAGTAAAAATAAATGAGCAAAGCTTCCAAGAAATATGGGATTATGTGAAAAGAACGTCTGACTGATGTACCTGAAAGTGATGGGGAGAATGGAATCAAGCTGAAAAACACTCTTCAGGATATTATCCAGGAGAACTTCCCCAACCTAGCAAGGCAGGCCAATATTCAAATTCTGTAGAGAACGCCACAAAGATGCTCCTTGAGAAGAGCAACTCCAAGACACATAATTGTAAGATTCACCAAAGCTGAAATGAAGGAAAAAATGTTAAGGGCAGCCAGAGAGAAAGGTCGGGTTACCCACAAAGGGAAGCCCATCAGACTAACAGCAGCTCTCTCGGCAGAAACTCTGCAAGCAGTGGAAGCTGCAGAACGGCAAATATTGCAGAACAGCAAATGTGGCTGCCTGATCCTTCCTCTGGAGGCTTTCTCTCAGAGGGGCACCTGGCTATATGAGGTGTCAGTCGGCCCCTACTGGGAGCTGTCTCCCAATTAGGCTACTCGGGGGTCAGGAACCCACTTGAGAGGCAGTCTGTCTGTTCTCAGATCTCAAACTCCGTGCTGGGAGAGCCACTACTCTCTTCAAAGCTGTCAGCCAGGGACGTTTAAATCAGCAGAAGTTTCTGCTGCCTTTTGTTCAACTATGCCATGCCCCCAGAGGTGGAGTCTACAGAGGCAGGCAGGCCTTGTTGAGCTGTAGTGGGCTCCTCCCTGTTTGAGCTTCCCGGATGCTTTGTTTACCTACTCAAGCCTCAGCAATGGCAGATGCCCCTCCCCCAGCCTCACTGCCACCCTGAGGTTCCATCTCAGACTGCTGTGCTAGCAGTGAGAGAGGCTCCATGGGCCTGCAACCCTCCGAGCCAGGTACAGGATATAATCTCCTGGTGTGCCATTCGCTGAAGCTGTTGGAAAAGCACAGTATTAGCGTGGGAGTGTCCAAATTTTCCAGGTACCATCTGTCACAGCTTCCCTTGGCTAGGAAAGGGAATTCCCTGACCTCTTGAGCTTCCTGGGTAAGACAATGCCCTGCCCTGCTTTGGCTCATGCTCCGTGGGCTGCACCTACTGTCCGACAAGCTCCAGTGAGGTGAACCCGCTACCTCAGTTGGAAATGCAGAAATCACTCATCTTCTGCATCGCTCACGCTGGGAGCTGTAGACTGGAGCTGTTCCTATTTGGCCATCTTGGAACCTCCCATTTGTTCTTTTTCTCACATGTTTTTTCACTATGCTGAAAAATGCTTCTTTGAAAATTGATGTACATGTTTTTGTCGGGACATAGGTTTTCACTACTTTTGAGTATATACTTAGAGTATATTACTGGTTCTAACTTTATATTCAACGTTTTTGAAGAATGCTAGACTGTTCTCTGAAGCAGATGCATCATTTTACATTGCAACAAGCAATGTGTGAGGGTCTCCGTTTCTTTATATCCTTTCACTTTCTGGATGGAATTCCTTCAACCAAAAATTTCTGATTTCGGTGAAGTCAATTGATCTCTTTTTTGCTCTTTTTTGTTGTTGCTACCTGTGCTTTGGCGTCACGTTTAAGACTTGTTTAACCAAAGAACATGATGAGTTACTCATATTTGTTTTTTAATGATTTTAAGATTTTAGCTCTTGTACTTTTGTTCATGATTGATTTGTGTGTCGTCTCTGAGAAAGGAGTCAAAATTCATTATTTGTTTCCTTTTTTTTTTGCATGAGAACATTCTGTTGTCCCACACAATTTGTTGAAATACTAGTCCTTTCCCATTGAATTATTTTGTCACCCTTGTCAAAACGCAATTGACCATTAGTGTATTTAAGGGTTTATTGTGAACTCTGAATTCTATTCCAGTTATGTATTGATATGTCTATCCTATGCCAGTACCATTCTGTTTCAATTACTGTAGTTCTGGAGTAAGTTTTGAAATTTGGAAGTGTAAGTCCTAACTTATTCTTCTTTTTCTGGATTATTGACTATTCTGGGGCCCTTGCATTTGCATATTAATTGTAGGATCAGTTTTTCAACTTCTCTGAAAATGACAGCTGGGATTTTTATAAAGATCATGTAGAATCTATAGATCACCTGGAGAGTATTGCTGCTGTAACAATATTAAGTCTTCCTGACCATGAACACAGACATTTTGCATTCATTTGGGTCTTCTTTAATTTCTTTTAACAGTATTTTGTAATGTTCATAGTATTAACTCTGCACTTCTTTTGTTAACTTTTTCCTAAGTGTTTTATTTTTTTGGATGCTACTATAAATGAAATTGTTTTATTAATTTCCTTTTCAGATGGTTTATTGCTAAAATATAGAAATACAATGATTGTTGCATATTGATCATATAACCCTGCAGTTTTGCTGAAGTTGTATATTCATTCTAATAGTATTTTTAATGAATTCTTTTAAATTATCTATATATAAGATAATGTCATCCGCAAATGAAGATTGTTTTACCTCTGCATTTTCAGTGTGGATGGTTTTATTTAATTTTCTTGCCAATTTTCCAGGCTAGGACCTCTAGTACCATATTGAATAACAGTGGAGGGGCAGAAATTCTTATTTAGGTTTAGCATGTTCTTCTTTCAGTGTTTCATTGTTTATCTGATGTCTTTGTTCTATCTTATTATAGATGCTTAAAGGTATAGAGCTTCCTCTAAATACTTCGGTTATATCTAACACATTTGTCATGTTGCGTTTTCACTTTCATTTACATCAAGGTATTTTCTGATTTCCCTGTGATTTCTTCTCTGACTTAACAGTTATGTAAGAGAGTAATGTTTAATTTCTACATTTTTATGAATTTTTCAAATTCCTTTTTGCTATTAATTTCTAAGTTTATTCCATTGGAGTTAGAGAACATACTTTGTATGATTTCAATGCTTTTAGATGAATTGAAGATTTGATATGACCTAGCATATGTTCTATCATGGAGAATGTTTCATGTGTACTAAGGACGTGTGTGTGTGTGTGTGCGCACGTGCCTGTGTGTGTGTGTTGAGGTAAACATTTATACAATAAAATCTATAAGTTGAAGGTACACAATTCAATGGATTTTGATAAAATACACACTTGAGTAACCACTACCTGGATCAAGATATATCATCCACCCTGAAAAGTCCCTTGTGTCCTTTTCTGGGAAATATGCGACCCTCCCTCACAGGCAAGCATCATTCTGATTTATACTACCATATTTTAGTTTGCCTGTTTATGTACTTGAAATAAATAGGCTCACACAGTATGAGCTCTTTTGTGTCTGGCTTTCATTTTCATTCCACCTAACATTTTAAACATTCATCCATCTTGACTTTTAGTTTTCAGTTTTTGCAATTGTGAGGACAGCCGATAGAAACCTACTTGTACATATCTTTTTTTGTACACATATTTTTATTTCTTTTGGATAAATATAAAGAAGATGACTTAATCAGAGTGTAGGTGTATGTTTAGTTTTCTAAGAAACTGCAAACGTTCTCCTAAAATCATTGTACTATTTTATATTTCCACAGAGAAATGCATGGGAGTCCCATTTGCTTCATATTCTCACAGCCTTTACTGTGTTCACATTTTTCTGCTTAATTTTACCATTCTAGTAGATGAGAAACAATATCTCATTGTAGACGTTATGTGAATTTACCTGATGACTAATAATGTTGAGTGCTTTCATGTACTTCCTGGAAATACATCTTTTTTTCTTAAAGTACTCTTTCAAGTCTTGCCGATTTTTAAATTGCATCTTTTGTCTTTTTGTTATTGACTTGTATGAGTTCTTCATATACTTTGGTTGCAAATCCTTTGTCAAACATGTGTATATATGTATAAAACTACACATATTTTCTGCCCTTACATTTTCTTAATGTCTTCTACTGACAAACACAGGTGTTTTCTTTATTTTGATGAAGTCTAGTGCATCATTTTTTTGGGTTATGTTTAACACTTTTTGGGTCTTCTCCAAGAAAACATTACCTACCCCAAAGTTACAAATATATTTTACTATGTTTTCTTTTTGAAGATTTATAGTTTTAGCTTTTACATTTAAAACAATTATTTATTTCAATTATTTTTTGCATTGATGTTAGGAAGGAGTTCAGCATCCATTTATTAACACACATTCATCCAGTTGTTCTAGGGAAATACTTTTTCCTCCTGAGATACCCTTGGTGCCTTCACTGAAGATCATTTGAACACGTATTCATATAAGTTGTTTTCTGTTACTATTCTGTTCCATTGGCTTATTACTCTAACCACACAAAAATACCATACTCATGTGACTGTTGTAACCTTATGGTAAGTCTCAAAAGCAACCTGAATTAAATCTTCCAACTTTATTTTTCTTTGCCAGGACTTTGTTTTGGATGATGTAGATCTTATATTTTTTGATAAACTTATCCTTTTATTTTCTTAAAAATAAAAAATCCAGTTGGCATTTCAATTGAAATTGCATTGATTTTATAGATCTATTTGGGGACAGTTGACATTTATTGGTGCTGAGTCTTCAACTGATGAACAGAGTGCATTTCTCCATTTATTTAGATTTTCTGCCTTTTCTTTCGTCAGTTGTGGTGATTTCTGTCATTTGGGACATCTGTTCTTTTCACCTAAGTTGTCATATTTATTGGTATAAAGTTAATCATAATATGCCTATATTATCCCTTTGTTAACTATAGGATTTGTAGTCATTCCCCATTTGCATTGCTGATGTTATTACTTGTGTTTTCTCTCTTTTTTCTTGACCAATCTTGAAGAATGTTTCTGTTTTTAGAATCTTTTTATTGAATCAACCCTGAGACTTGTTGATTTTCAGTATTGTTTTCAGCTGGCTCTCTGAACGCTTTGCCCCATCAAGGAGGAAGCCATATTAGAGCTCTCTGAAATACAGAGACTAGGGCAGGGGTTCCACTTGTCTGTGTCTAAGGGTGGTACTCGTTGCTCCTTCTAATATTGCTAGAAAGATTCTTGTTCTTGCCTATTCAGCATGTCCCTGAGGTAGACAGTATTATTATTAAAAAAAAATACTACCTCATCGGGGGATGGTTACTTATCAGGTGGATGGTTAAGTATCTTTTTTTGCACCATTCATATAAGGCTTGGCTCTTCAACTTGCTTTGGCTGATGCTCAAATTTGGCAGAAGACTTAAATGTCATGAATTACCACATCTCTTTCCTTTGCCCCCAGATAGGCAATGTCTCTGATAGAAGCTACTTCATCAACCGCGTTCCTGAAGTGAAGGTGAGATGGAGCCGTGAGCCGTGGTCCCAGGTGAACCATAATGATGAGGTAGAAAGAGAAAAGTCAAACAACAAACACTCAAACAAACAACAACAACAATTCTTGTTGTTAGTTTGGGATTGTTATCACAGAACCATGTAACCTATCCCAACTGCTCAGAATCACTTAATGCCCAGAAGTTCTGGGTTTTACACAGAAATGGGATTATGGGTCTTCTCACCAATTCCATTCTGTCCTTCATCTTTAGAGCAGAACTGTTGGTTTCCTGAGACCTCACTCTCTTCTGAAAACTGTCCCTAGAGTTGTCCTCTCCTTCATTGAGTTTTAAATCAAATCCAAGAGACTGACTTGGTAACATATAATAGGATTTGAACTTCCTTGTTTTCAGCCACCTGCTAAAGTGAGCACCTGGGTTTGGAAAGAGTGTTACTTCCCCAGCATAATTTAGTTTTTGGTTGAAACCAAGCCTAGAAGGTTAATCTAAAAGGGATTTCTTCATGGAAAAGTTATGAATAAGTGAAAAGAGCAGAGTTTGATATCATTGACTTTCATGAATTCCACTGTTTTCCCACAAACACTGTACGAAGAGAGGAAATAGAAAACTTGTAGTTTTTCTAGGTAAGCAGCTTCATTTATCAAAGGTAGAGTACATATTTAGTTTAAGAATAGGTTAGCTACCAACTGTTAAATGAACCAACCAATCTCAAATATTCATTATATCAAAATAGGAATTCCGAGTATGGATTTTCCATTTGCACTTTTCTTTTCCAGCAATGACTGTCCTGTTTTGTTTTAATAAAAAAGAGTGTGCAGAAAAACAGAGTTTCTAGGAAAGTTTAAACTTTTGCTTTTCTAAATACAATGAAGGAATATGTATTCCTTTAAATGACATAACTTGTTACAAACATGTTCTGTCTACAGGGATGTAGTACTGTTGGTCCGTGTAAACTATAATACTGGACACTGTCTGGTTACTCAATCTATAGTACTTTTACTTTTATTTGACTGAAAACAAACTAAATTTTCATAGTGCTTTCATTTTTTTTTGCTTTTAAAATTAGCAATTAATTCATGAAAACCATTCCTATTAATATGTATCTAATCAATATTAACATATTTACTACTTAGAGAAGAAAATTCTATTACATCCTATTAATTTTATTTTTTCATTTCCTGGCATGGAATTCGAATGAACAGAGTGCTACATAGGGACTGTATAATTCCTTTTGTTTTACTTAAAGTTTAAAAACACGAAATTTGGGTTCTTTTTTTTCTTGTCTTTGCTGAGGGTTTTGGTAATCGCTTGCAAATGTAAAAATAAGCACTACTCTAGAGTGCTGACCTCAGCAACCCCAAGGGAGCAATAGATAATCCGAGGGGAGGCTGAGGCAGGAGGATTGCTGGAGTCCAGGAGTTCAAGATGACACTACTTAAATTACACTTCTCACAGTCTGATGAAAATACATGCACTCGTTTCTAAGTTATCAGTGTCCCATAGTATTGTATATTTTAGATTGTTTTTAAATCAACAAGGCATGTTTAAAAAAATCATGTAAATCAAATACATCTGGTTATATTTTCTTCAATTTCTCCAAGATAATTTACCTTTGGATTGAGACCAACTGTTGAAATTCAATCTGAAAAAATGATTGTTTTGCATAAAGGTTATGAACAAGAGACTAGAATGGAATATGCTACACTTTCATGTACACCATTGTTTCTCCTGCACACACTACAATAAGAGGGGAAGTTCACAGAATATAAAGCAAATAATGAAAGGAAATGCACAGAGTGGTTCCCATATCCTCACTGTAAGGCAAGTGAATGAAACAGGAAGCATGATGGCATATGATTATTTGACTATATATACTTTTGTGTGTTGAAGTGTGACATCACTTGCCAAAAGGGATTCCCTTTACTAACGACTGCAAATTTGTTTCTAGCCATTTTTAGCCTCTGTGTAATGAAAATAATAATAATAGTGTGTTCCTGTAAAATGCTTTTCAAAGAAAATTGCCTTTGGAGTAGGCGAAACTATGTTCTTTTTTGTCTATTGTTAAACCAGTGGCATTGATTTCAGATACTTTAGATCCTATGGAAGCACCTACAATCAGCTTTTTTTTTTTCCCTTGGACAAAGGATAATTATTGAGCAGTTACTAATATTATGATTAAGACGTCTTTAAAGGTTTAGCTCTCATTTGAATACAAAGCCTGAACATAGCCAACCTGTTTATTTTTATTGATTCAGATGATCATTGGGGTTCTGATATTGGTTTGGCTCTGCGTTGCCACGCAAATTTCATCTGCAGTTGTAATCCCCACATGTAGAGGGAGGGATTTGGTGGGAGGTGATTGGATCATGGGGGCGGTTTCTCCCATGGTATTCTCCTCATAGTGAGTGAGTTCTCATGAGATCTGATGATTTAAAAGTGCGGCGCTGCTCCCACCACCGCCTCCTGCCACCACGTAAGATGTACCTTGCTTCCTTCTTCACCTTCCACCATGATTGTAAGTTTCTTGAGGTCCCCCCAGCCATGCAGAATTGTGAGACAATTAAACTTCTTTTCTTTATAAATTACTCAATCTCAGGCAGCTCTTTATAGCAGTGTGAAAACAGATGAATACAGGATCCAACCAATTTGTGCTAATTGCCTATTTTATAGCAGGAAAACTGGGAAACGATGTTAAATTACTTGGTCTCTAATTTTGTCAGCAGCAAAGCATGGGCAATGCAGAGATACCCTGGTTTCATCTGAGGGGACTGGCAGGACTACAACACCCCCAACAAACACCAGATGTTTGGCTTCTTTAAATATGGCTTTTAGTAAATACATTCAGGTAGAATTCAGTGGTATACAGGGGCACTGGCACAGTCTTTACCGGACCTTGTGATCACACGCACTGTGGCCTATGGCCAAACACTGAATTTCAATATTGCTTCAGGCAAGAGCAGGTGGTTTGAGGAAGGAGAAAAAAGATGTATCTTGTCTAGTGGAAACAGGCAGGCAGGATGAGGGTCAGAAGGCTGTCCAGGATGTATCTAGGATAGACGTAATATCCTTTTGAAAATGAAGAACTGTTACTTTATAATTCAAACCAGTATTCAGGAAATCTTCCACAATTTTTTCTTCATTTTTCTATTGTCTTGCTCTTTAACAGAGATAGTTTTGAAAATACCAGCCTGTCTTGCATTCCTAACGGAGCTTTGGGTTCTATTTTAGATAAAAACTTAAAGGGGCATTTTAAGTGCGAAGCAAGAGTAGCAAGGTGGTAACAGGTAATTACCCAATGTGAGAAATTCAAAAGAAGGAAGGAACCCACAAGAACAGACTCCAGGGCTTGGCTGAGATAGCTCTTGCCACTTTGAGTCTCATTCCAGTACTTTTCTCTGCTAAACTCTTGACTTTTTTGGTTTTATAATATGGCCCAAGCTCTAGAGTAAAGGACTAAAGGAGACAGTGTGGTATACTGAGTTCAATTTTCAAGAAAGGAAAAACTAGTTTCAAACGAGAATATCACATTATGTCATATTAGAATGACTTTAATTTCCCAAAGAAAGGTACAAAGGGATATTTCTCCAGCCCTACACACAATCTTTACTCTGCATAATTTGTCTTCAGAATCATACCTTTCCCATTCTTGTCTCCTGTCTTCTCAGAGTGCTTCTGCTTTCAATGTTCTTTTGGCTCTGCTGTTCTAAACAGTATTCTCTGTTTTGGTTCACCTACTTCTTTTACCCCAGGAGAAACGTATTCGCCCTCTATGCCACCTCTTTTCAGATAAGAGATTTTACCCCACACAAGATAACTTTGACTTTTTAGAGGAATGCTTACTTTGTAGTAAGCATTACCTTTTGTTTGAAGTGATGTGTCTGGTTTGGTGATACTACCAGCATTCGTATCTTAATTATGTACTAAATTTATGCTTGTGTGAGGCCTCTCGGAGATCTCATGGGTGTGCAGAATTCCTTCTTACCATTCCAAGGCATCTTGAAATTTTTATGCACTCAAATCACCCATGTTCAGATCTACCTTTTAAGAGGAATGGGATGTACTTCACCTAACTGAAGGTCTGTTTCAGAATATGGTTCAAATTCTCACTCTCCATAAATATGCCATAACTCTAACATTCTGGAGTGATCGGGGGAACGATTTCCAATTTTGGCCAAAGATCTTGTGGCAGAGTTTGTTAATATGATTTGGAATGAACTAAATGGTTGTTGGGGTTTGTGTAAAGCCACTGTTCCATATCAATCCAACCAAATTTGCTTGAGCAAGTCCACTAGCTAAATTTTCTCCCTCTTCACTAGGCACATACAGAATATATGATTAATTTTATGGATACCAGTGGGTACTCATTTTTCTTATAAGAGAGTCATTTTCTCAGGGACCATTGAACTGCCTGTATTTTTTCTTTATATTTGTGTGATACTGACATTATTTTCTAACGCTCAGATATTAGGGAGGTTCTTAGTAGGTGACACCATGTTCTTTTAAACAAAGAATACAAATATTTGAGACTTTTAAAATCCATCTTTGACTCATTGTTTAGTGAACATTGACACAGGATGACACTAAACTGTAAGCTTTACAATGCCAGAGAAGTTGTGTCCCCATCTCACGGTGTAGGGACTAACATATTAGTCCCAGGAAACACTTACGGGGTTAAAGAATGATCATGAGAGTCCTATGCCTTTAAGACCTGATATCTCTTTATTTCCAAAGTTGATTCTGTCAGCTTGGCTGGATGGATAGGCTTCTATGTGCTTGTTCATTGCTGTTCCATATGTGTCCTTGACATTGCACTTCTGTCCAGAGGGCATCTGCCCAGTAAGTAGCAACGTATGAATCTTCAGTTAAGGATGCAAACTAACTGCTCCCCTAAATTAGAACCAGCAGAGAAGTGCTATATTTCCTTTGAAGTAGCACATCCCTTTGAGAAAACAGTATCAGGGGACTGATAATTTGTCTTAAGTATCAGTGTCCCTGGTGGAACCTGGTTTAAAATACTGGACCCTCAGTTTTCAGTGTAAATACGTAGACTGGAGTCAGTGCCTTGAGCCAAGTTATCTTGGTAGTTATTGCTGAAGTGATCCCTGAGGAAACCAAGGTCCAGACTATATGGGGTGGTGTAAAGGATGATGTCAACACCTTGAATTAAATCTTGAAAATATATGCATGTGCTTCACCATAGAGAAAGTTCTGTTTAAACATACACGTAATATTACATTTTCTTAGCCATACAGGTGAAAATAAATAGTCAAAGATCACTCCATTCTTGGACTAATGACATTTCAGGATATGGACATACTTCTAGCTGGTATTAATTCTGTTTTCTTTTCATACATGTGCGTAAAGTAACTGGCAGTGGATTTTTTGAAATTTGTGTCAGTTTATTTGAGAGATGGTGACATACAGGGGTAATGGATTATTATTTCTCAAAGATGGATAAAATTTTTTAAATTTTAAATTAGAAATAAATTTCAATATAACTCAAATGCAGCCTTTTAGATTTTAAAAATAAGATAGCATTTATGTAAAAAAAAAACCGTGGTCCACCCTTAGTGATTTGTGTATGATATCTGGGAAGACATATGATGGTGAATGTTTCTCTTGGCTTGAAGGTGGTATCAAAATAGTTCCAACGCCAAGAATAATTCTCAGAAATGTGAGCATTAGTCAATGCATTAAAAATCTATGTATGGTAAAATTCATTTAAGAGAGACATGAGTTTTATGAGTTATCTAAATTAAGTGTTAAAATGACAAGCAGACTGAAATTTTACTCATTTTCTTTTCTTCTCTCTTTCATTTTCTTTTGTAATCCACCTGAAAGTTATTTAAAGCAATAACTTGGTCAAGTGTGGTGGCTCGTGCCTGTAATCCCAGTACTTTGGGAAGCCGAGGCAGGTAGATCACAAGATCAGGAGTTCGAGACCAGCCCGGCCAATATGGTGAAACCTCATCTCTACTAAAAATACAAAAATTAGCTGGGAGTGGTGGTGTGTGCCTGTAGTCCCAGCTATTTGGGAGGCTGAGGCTAAAGAATCGCTTGTACCTGGGAGGCAGAGATTACAGTGAGCCGAGATCATGCCACTGCACTCCAGCCTGGGTGACAGAGCAAGACTCCATCTCAAAAAAACCAAACCAAAACAAAACAAACAAACAGACAAAACCAGGAATAACTCATCTCTTTCAATTAGAGATTCTCTCACAGAAATATTCCTACTAAATCAACTATCCTGTTCACTATATTTAGTTACCTAGGTTTTCTAATATTTTCTGTTTACAAGAAACAGAAAGATTCTTACAGAGAATCTTTAAGATTCTATTAAACGTAAGGCCCAGATTTACTGTTAAGACCGCATAAGTGACAATTAATATATGTCCTTTACTTACCCATACTGGAAGATAGTACGATGGGAAATGGGGACTCTTTTTTTCTTGTTGATATCCTTTGGATGCTATGTTATTTACTGAAGAAATATGGTCTTTCTCCAACTATGAACATGGAACATTTACGAGTATTTGGAAAACTTGAGCCATTACATGTGGTAATTGATAATATCTTTTTAGTTTTAACCCTCTCTTTCACTATGTAATTTATATCTTAATTTGCAATTTTATGGCTCAATTTCAGCACCCATGAACCAGGAATTCTAAGAACTGCAGTCCTTAGAGGGATGCATATGACTTAAATGTTTCCTAAAATTAGCCAGAAAGAATATTTCATCAATGCATAGCAGGATGGATATTACTGCACAACCTGTAGAATGGAAGTGCAAACATTCCCCCTTGCACAGGGTATGGGTTGGCTGGTTATGCTGTAGCATAACCCTAGCTACAGACCTGGAAGTGGAGTTTTGATGGGTTAACTGGGAGAGGATATTCAAGTCAAGATATCTCGAGAGGAAGAGCTATAGAGGTGAACCTGAGCCAAGCCCTGACGAGATCATTGGGAATCAAAACCTGGAGTGACCACATTCAAACGCCAAATTAAAAAATAAAGAAGAAAACCAGGCACAGTGGCAAGAGACTGTAGTCCCAGTTGCTCAAGTGACTGAGGCGGGACGACTGCTTGATCCCAGGAGTTCAAGTCTAGCCTGGGCAACACAACAAGACCTCACTTCTTAAAAAAATAAAGTCAAGAATCAGAATAAAGGAATAAAGTCAAGGATCAGAATGGAACAAAGTATAAAAGAAGCAGATTGGGAACAAATAAGCAAGAGCTTAAGAAATTCCTATAAAGAGCTTATTGGGAGGGGCAGTTGGAGCAAGAGCTAGCCCTTGTTTGTAGTAAATGCACAGCACGCAGGGTATTGGGTTGGAATAGAGCACTGTTTCTCAACGTTGGTTGCATATCACAATTATCCGGGGAACTTAATATATGCCCTAGTCTCACTTCTAGAGATTCCACTTTAATTGATCTGGGAAAGAATCTGGATATCAAGATTTGTGAAATGTGCCAGGTGATCCCACTGTGCAGCCAAGGTTGAGAAGCACGGCTGGCAGGGCTGGAAGGAAGCTCCTGTAAAAGCATTAGCGATAGTAACAGGGGAACTAGGAAGGAAATGCAAATACAAGTTTCAGCACAGCTTGCCCCAATAAGTTTTCCTTGAGTAGCATGCCGAGCTGGAAACCTTTGGTGATGATTTTTACACACTTTCTGTATAACTCTCATAGAATGAAACTCATGCAAAGATAGTCGTTGGGAAAAAGTTAAAGGTTTTAAGCCATGAGCTGCTGCAGCAAGATAATCATGTTTAATGGTGTTACATGGGAACGATCATGGCCAAATGATTTGGTTTGCTGGGGAAATCTGTTTTCACTTGGGTGATTCTAAGAGAAGTTGCTCTTCTTGCTGTAGAGGTTAAAATGCTAGTGGAACCCAGTACATGGGACATAGGATTTCCTGCTGCAGTACAGAATGCCAACTTGAACTTGAAATTTGAATAAACAAAAAATACTTTTTTAGCAGGTGTCCCTTGCAATATTTAAGGCATATTTAAATATTATGTGTTATTCATCAGAACATCAAACTTAAACGAGGGTTCAGTTTTTGTTCTTTTGTTTGTTTTTGTTTGTATTTTCTTAAAGTCTGGCACCCCAGTGTAGGAAAAATCCCTAGCCAGCAGAGTGAGAGACATTCGGAGATAAGCCTGAGAGGTGGATACACATTCATAGGAAGTGAAACCGCTTCCCAGGGCAATAATCAATGGGTGGCAGGTATTTTGCAGTTGTGTTCAAGAAACCCTATCTCAAAATAACAGTCACTGCAACAGCTCAGTATTTAAAATGATTTTTGAGTGAGTTCTCCAGCCAATGAAGGATGTCTACAGTGTGTTGTAAGACACCTGACATAAAAAAGTAAACACTTGGGGCAGAACTGAGGTGAGACAGAAACAAAACAACAAAACAAAACAAAACAAAACACCAGCCTGGGTCACACACACACAGAAGGACTAGCAGAATCTGCAAAATTCATTGAGAAGAAAAAGAAACAGGCACAAAAGAATAGGCAAAACGAATCTATGGTGATAAAAATGAGATCAGTGATAGCTCCCACGATGGGGAACTGTTTGGTAAATGAGCATGAGAGAAATTTCTGGAGTGAATGAATTGTTCTATATTTTGATTGGGGTGTGGGTTACAAGAATGTGCACATTTGTTAAAACTCATTAAAATGTTCATTTAAGATCTGTGAATTTCACAACACATAAATTATGCTTCATTATAAAACAAATTTAAAAATTTGGAGGACTGTACAAGAGAGAATTGATGAATAGATTGAATTTAAATGTGGGAAACATTTCCAGTGAAGTGCCACCAGGCACCATCTCAGGCTTGTCCTAGTCTTCATTCACAGGGATAGCTGTGACAAAGACATTGTCATCAGATTTTAAGATGAAATTAAGCTAAGAGGAATGGCATGCACATCAGCACTTCAAGATCCACAAAGATCTTGAAAATGAAGAAATGCGTTGAATTCTATCAGATGAAATTAGCTGGAAATAAATTTAAAGTTCCATATTTGAGGAGGGAAATGGATTTCATAAGTGTTCACAGGAATCCTTCAGAGTTGTAGTCTGGACCATGCTGTCACTTATAATCCACAGTGGGACATAATCATCATTGAAGTGCAATGTGGTCTCACACTGTGGTGTTTGAAGAGGTTCCCTAAAGAACACTCCCCCTCCCTGCTTCAGCTCCTTAGCAAATGCACAGGAGAAGAGCAAGCAGGTGCAGACGCAGACAGCGTCTTCACTGTGTCAAGCCTACGTTATAAGATTGCCTTGGGTGTGTGGTAACAATAGACTTCTATCCCTGAACTCCAGGATCTCACAGACCCACCCACACAGTTTCTGAAAGTTCTGCAGAACCACAGGTGTCTCCTATGAGAACAACTCTGTTACTCCTAAGTATAACACGACAGAGAAAGTGCTTTCTCTGCAGACAGGCTGGTCTCATGAGGAGAGGAGGGGCTGAGTGAAGGTGCTCAGTTCTTCTTCCACACTCAGCAGTCTGATAAGACATACCAGCACTCAGGTGTGCCATAGGAGAGGAAGCAGAAAGGGAAACCAAAAATGGTATACCCATGAGTGTTGCTTGACTTTGGAGAAAATGTCAGGATGAGGGAGCGCTTGTATGATTAATGACAGGTTATCTATGAAAAGCAGTGAATATATGATATTCTAAATTGACATTGCAAGTACCTCCAGCAATCTTCTATAAAACAACTTTCAAAAATACCAATGTAAAACTCTTACATTTCTTTAAAAATTCTCATCATTTTATAGACATAGCCTTCACATTGAAAGAATATATCAATAGTTGGACTATGGGGGATGAAAGTGAGGATTTTGAATGATAAAATTTTGAAGTAAATGAAACTATACTTAATTTGAATATTGATTTTAAATGCAGGATAGACTGTAAAGAGGAAAAATACAATGCATTTGTTAAGAAAGCAAACATTATATTGTGAAGAATAATGTATTGTTAGTGAGATGACAGCTTCATAGAATCAGGTTTCAGACCAATAGGGTGGTTGGTGGAAGAGCGGCATTGCTGGGCATCTTGGGAATGATGGAACTTTGACAGGCGTATTTCATGTTAGTTACAGCATTACTTCTTCCTAGAAGACAGCCTTCTACCCCTTCAACAACCTAACTAGATACATATAGAGAATGGCAGACAGTATGCCTGGAGCTGGAATACTGTACTGTAATAAGAAATAGGCTGACTGTTTTCAAAGATATTAGACTATGAAGTCAAGAAAAAGATAAAATCAACAAACACTAAAAAATATCACTAATATGGCTGGATATATGGATGTAAATTAAGATTTTATATACACGCATGCATACACACACTCAGAAGTGACAAAAAATTGATTCCCTGTGAAGTATATGGCACGCAGTTGCTTTTTACTACATTATATCTTATCACACATTTGAGGAAGAATGAACAAAATGAGCACAGCTCTTATCATCAGACAAAAATCTGAAAGAAAGCTTACACTGAACTTTTTTGTTTTTAAACTTTTATTTTAAGTTCGGGGGTACATGCACAGGTTTGTTATATAGATAAACTCATGTCATGACTGTTTGTTGTACAGATTATTTTGTCACCCAGATATTAAGCCTAGTACCCAGTAGTTACTTTTCCTGATTCTCTCCCTCCTCCTAACCTCCACCTTCCAATAGGCCCCAATATCTGTTGTTTCCCTCTTTGTGTCCTTGTGTTCTCATCCTTTAACTCCCACTTATAAGTGAGAAAATGCAGTGTTTTGTCTTCTTTTCCTGCATTAGTGTGTTAAGAATAATGACCTTCAGCTCCATCCATATTCCTGCAAAGGACATGATCTCATTCTTTTTTATGACTTCATAGCATTCCGTGATGTATATGTACCACATTTTCTTTATCTAATCTACCATTGATGGGTATTTAGTTTGCTTCATTATTGTGAATAGTGCTGCAATGAACATACATGTGCATGTGTCTTCATGGTAGAACAATTTCTATTCCTTTGGGTATATACCTAGTAATGGGATTGCTGAGCCTACTGGTAGTGTGTTTTTAGTTTTTCGAGGCATTTCCAAACTGCTTTCCTCAATGGTTGAACTAATTTATACTACCATCATCAGTGTATAAGCATTCTCTTTTCTCTGCAACTTTGCCAGCATGTTTTTTTTATTTTTGACTTTTTAATAATAGTCATTCTGACTGGTGTGCGATGATATCTCATTGTGGTTTTGGTACGCTTTTTTTTTTTTTTCATAATCAGTGATGTAGAACTTTTTTGTATGCTTGTTGTCTGCGTGTATATCTTCTTTTGAAAAGTTTTAGTTCATGGTCATTTGCCCATTTTTAATGGGGTTGTTTGCATTTTTTCCTTGTGAATTTGTTTAAGTTCCTCATGGATTCTGGATATTAGTCCTCTGTCAGATGTACAGTTTGCAAAAATTTTCTCCCATTCTGTAGGCTGCCTGTTTACTCTGTTGATAGATGAGTTTGCAGCGTAGAAGCTCTTTAGTTTAATTAGATCCCATTTGTCAATTTTTGCTTTTGTTGCAACTGGTTTTGGAGTTCTTGTCATGAAATCTTTGCCTGTTCCTATATCCAGAATGATATTGCCTAGGTTGTCTTCCAGGGTTTTTTATATAGACTCATTTATTGTAATAATCTTCTGAACCTAAAGAAGGTGATAGGAACATTTAACTAGAAGTAATATCTTTCATAAAACTAACTTTTTCCATCTTTTCCCCTACCTCCTAAAACTAATATTGAGCTTCTTCACAACAACGCTGTTTTGATTGAGTTTACTTTGGGAGTGGGAATAAGTTCTAATTCTGTTATAGTTTTCCTCAGTAAAATTTCTGATTTAGCTGTCATGGAGTAGGTTTTGACAAATGTGATCAATGTGTACAACATAATTAGAAAATACTAAACTACCAAAACTATAAAGAAATCTGTGTTACCTACATGAGTTGTTCACATTAGCATTTACACAATTAAAATATTTTTTTCTAAGTTATGCATGTTCTAACAATTCATGGCATGTAGAAAGAGTGGCATAAACCTACAGGTAAATTGTGCATTTAAGAAAATTGGTAGGTATGAGAGAAAATTGGTGGTTTTGTATATTGGTGAGAAGAATATCTGAAATAAATCCGCAATCACATCTTCAATTTGTGGTTTGCTTTGTTTTATTTCTTTTTCTCTTTTTTTGGTGAGGCATGAGTTTGAGTTGTTTATGTATAATGTTATACTGCTTCAAAACAGAAACAGCAAGGCAACAACTAGCTCAGGATTTATAAAATGGCTGTAATTTTGCTTAATTTGTGTATATGTGATGAGTAAACATTTTCATGTTATCAGTCAAGAAAATCGGCATTAGAATCTGTTAATTTTTGCTAGATATTTTTATATAAATATCAGCCCCTTAATGTAAATGGGTGATTTTTAAAGATTAGTAAAGAGTGGAGGCGACTGCAATATTTTGGAATTCTCTTTAAATTTTTAGGAAACAAACCTTATGTTATCTTATAATAATCTGAAATCATCACAGCCATTAGTCTTAAGAAAAGGTGAAAGAAAATTTATCATGGATTTCCTGCTAATGTATTCTTAAGTCAAAATTTTAACTAACATTTTAAAGTAGTATTATTTCAACAAATGTCACAGAGTTAAGTATTTTATAATAAATTGGTGTGATAGTGTATTATGCAACTATTGAAATCCCTCTTAAATAATTTAAATAATGAGAAAATGTCAGTGTTACTACTTTAAATCAGATTCTCGAATCTGTGCATCATAGGATGTTTAGCAGCATCCTTGGCTTTTATCCAGTAGACGCTGAGAGCCCTCCCCTAGTCAGTCTGTAGGTATTATCAGTGTCCCCTTGGAACAAAATCACTCTTCATTGGGAACCATACTTTACGTGGGGAAAAAAATGCATGGTTCTTTCTACTTTTGATAGACTTTTCAAGAAAAAAAAAAAACAGAAAATTTTACAAATCTGTTAGTGGTAAAATAAGAAAGTATAAAATTGTTTATGTACTAAACTGTCTTCTGTTTTGGTTATGAATTAATTCTATGATAAAATTATCTTAAAGAGCAAACATATATTCCAAATTTAACAACCTGAAATTTAAAAATTAATTTTTTCTTTCAACGTATTGATCAACTACTTTTGTTTTGTGCAGTAGAACCTGAAATATTACAGAAACCTGGAATAATCAAACTCATTTAACAAAGCTATGTTCTTCTTTTTTAAATGGTCAGACTGCCAATATCACCATAAAGCAACCCAAACGTCAAATCTCACTCACATGTTTCTATTAGGGGACCATGGTGGTGCATTTAAATGACATTATTTCTTCAGCCTTTTCAACCTGTAACTAGTTTTGCCCTCACTGAGGAACAGGAAAATGTATTGACTCAATCAGTTGGTAAATGCTTTTCCATACAGTTGCTAGTTTTCTCTCTTCTTTAGTTGTGCTTTCCAGAGTAAAGTTGTCCAGTCTCCTAACTTTTAAAAAATAATTCATCAATCTAGACTTTTATTATTCCAGATTTGCCTATGACCTCTATTGCATTAGTTCAAATTTTTTTCTTTTTCTTTTTTTTTGAGACGGAGTCTTGCTCTGTGGACCAGGTTAAAGTACAACAGTGAGACCTCTGCTCACTGTAACCTCCGCCTCCCAGGTTCAAGCAATTCTTTTGCCTCAGTCTCCCGAGTAGCTGGGACTACAAGCGCCCACCACCACACCCAGCTAATTGTTTTGTATTTTTAGTGGAGACTGGATTTTACCATGTTGGCCAGGCTGGTCTCAAACCCCTGATCTCATGATCTGCCTGCCTTGGCCTCCCAAAGTTCTGGGACTATAGGCATGAGCCACTGCACCCGGCCTAGTTCAAGTTTTAATTTCACATTATGTAAGAATGAGGATTTTAATATATAATGGAAAAACAAGAGTAATTGCATCTTCAGTATAATAGCTAATAGTCTATCAGTTAGCCTTTGCTTTAATAAGGTAAACATGTGTATTTACATAAGCAGTTTTTATCCTGTTTCCTTCAATCATCTTTTTAAATTAATATTTCTTTTTCTATAATTAAACATCTAATTATTTCCTGTGAGACTAATTTATACTTTTCTCATGCTTATCATGGTCTTTGACTCCGTTTTTTTTAATCCCTAGAGATCATACCACAATTAATTTTTTCCCATAATATTTTTGGAAGGAGTCCGTTAATTATAAATATGGTTAAAAATGCTATATTTTTGAGTTCGGATTTTATTCTGCAGTTCTATATCTCTTTTTCAAATTAAAACATTATAAATAATCAAGAGTTTATTATAAATGTTTAAGCATTTTAATTGTTTATGGCTATGTCATAAATTTATTTACTCAACAGACATTTACTAAGCACGGGCTATTCCAAGCAAAGAGGTGCCATAGTGTCTAAAACATAGTCACAGATTTGAATGTCCAATTTTTCTCAATTTTGAAGTAGGTTTCTTCTGGTCCGTGCCATCTGATGACCACACCCTTTTCTCATTAACTGGGATTAAGTATTCTGTTTTTACAAGTTTTAACTAAGCCTAAAGTAAAGCTTTATTCCACCTATAATATTTTCTACTTACCTGAAACATAAGTCATCATCTAATATTCACTATTTATACTATTTTTTTCATTATCATTTTCTCACCAGCAATGAAATTGCTTAACCATCAGGTGCATAATTCTAAGTCAGTTAAACCCATGTTAACTAGGGAATTTGAGGGGAAACAAATTTTATTTTCCTCTCAATTTGCATTGAAAGGTAAAAGAGTTATTAGTTTGAGATGTCTTAATAAGTTCATTCGCCTGACCAAGATTGAAAATAAGAGAAATATTTTATTGTTTGTTTGCAAACGTCTTTACAGTTGACAGAAACCCTACACATATTTACTATATGCAACTTGTTATTAATTATATGATGTGTTACTATACATGCACTCTAAAAAATCACAAACATAAATTATTAGGTTGGTGCAAAAGCAACTGTGATTTTTGCCATTACTTTTAAATAGCCAAAACCGCAATTACTTTTGCACCAACCTAATAGAAGAGGTACATTTTTAAGAATACACATGGAAATTTTATTTTGACCTCACACCCCTATGATGGTTGTATGGCTTCTAGTACCTGAGTGGATGGATTATGCATTTGGAAAGCCACTGTAGATTGTTTTCTGCTTACATAAGGTGCTAGATCTTTTTACTCAGCTGCGGAATCTCATAGAAATTACTGCAGAAATCAGTAGTGAAATTGCATTATGCATTCAAAAATAGTAGCCAAATAAGTTTGTAAGAGAGTTAAGTACACATACTTTATATTGAGACTGATATTATAAGACACTCTGGTTGAAGATCAATGAGAAATCCCTCTTCATTAAAAGGTTTGCTTCCAGCTCGTGACATGTACCGACCTATTTGTTCTAAACCTCCAAGGAAGCGGCAGACACCTGGAAAAAAACATAAGCATGCATACATGGGCACACACACACACACACACACGCACACACACACCTCTGAGAGTTTTAATTAGAATCCAAGTCATCACTGCATAAGAGATATACTAATCCTTTGAGCAAGGTGTTAATTGTTAATCTCATTTTTCCTGTCTAGTAGCCTTGTATAACACTCTGTTTATAATAGGCTTCCTGTGGTAAAAGAATAGACTACTAAACCTCAATACATGTTTTCCAGTAATCATTTTAGTGGCCATGGGTCTTTATTATAGTGGCTAATCTCCATAACATCATCATTAGTGGATGAGGGTAGCTAAAATTATAGAGACCCTTTGCTCTAATTATAGACTCAGAATTGCAAATCCATTCTTTAATCAACTGTAAATGCGTTGTAAAGGGAATTGTAAGTTCTTTCCAGGGAGCAATATGCATTCAAGCTAACAGAGTAGAACCGAACAACGTAATGTGTTACGTTGTTAACACACATAGAGCCTGTGTTACATATGGCTACTTGCTGGAGGTGTTGTCACCGTAAGTCATATGTTTCTAGTTCTTCCGTTTTCCAGCGTCATTACCACAGCATGGCATTAATATACTACTTGTCCAGAATTCTCTATATTTAGTGTCAAGTATGTTCATGAATGTCTGCTTTTTCACTGTTTGCTCATTTTCTGATATTCTTAAGGGCTGAATGAGAGGAACTGTGTTTCTCAAAAACCAGAAGCCTATGAACTTAAAACAATTCTACATACTTTGTTGTTTTGGAAGTGAATTTTCCATTTTCTTTCATTGCTAGTATACAAAGACTTAAAAATCCATTGGCTTCCATGATTTCACAAATATTTTATCATTTAATGTGGAACGTGACAGACACATTTTTAGCCTTTTGAGTCACAAGCAGCAGCTTGATTTTAATCAAATGCTAGGCAATATATGGATATTTCAAAAATTTTTTGTTAACTGATTTCAGGGAATTGTAGCTAGAAATGGGCTTGTCTAGTGACCGTTATCTTTTTGTCTTATAAATAATAGGATAGGAAAATATACCTTTGCATATTTCCTCATCAGAACGTAAGTAATGTTTCTAAGTCAAAATTTTCAGCAAAGGATACAAATGCAAAACTCAAAAACAGCAGTGTGAGCGTTGGGAGTCCCGCCTACAAACTCTCAAGTCTTTACTTCATCTTCAGTCCTCAATGTCTTTTTATATAAAAACAAATACCAAATAATCACGATCTTTTTCCCTCGTGAGATCTCAAGTCTCACCTGAAGAAGTTAATAAGAGAAGAGATATTATTTCTGTGTTAATATTGGCCAGGTTGTTCAAATACCCAGATTTCTGGAGATCATTATTTTCCCTTAACTAAGTTCCTTACCTTCTTTCACTCTTCCCAAACCATCTTCCACCTTAGAAATTAAAATAAAGATTCATCTCAACACCATCTCTCTAATCTCAACCTGCTCTTGCATTATAATTATTATCCCCCATATATTTTGGAGGTAAACTATGTTTTATGAGTAATTATATAATCTTCACTGCTGAGAAGTTTTAAAAAATCACTTATTAAATAAGTTACTCATCATATATTAATTAAAAAATCCAACTAAGTGTCCTGTATTTTGAATTTAAATGATCATTTCTCTTCTGTGTTGTAACAGTTTTTGTTTGTAAGCTTTTATGTTGAGATGTTTAGGTCTTTGATTGAAATACATAATTAGAAATAAAAAGTCTCCATTTTCCAGGCAAATCCAGTACAACAAAGAATAATGGCACTCAATATTAATAAAAATTCCTGTTTAGCTTTTAGTGTTATAGTAGAATAATATCCTGCCAATTTCCCGGAAAACTGGGGGGTTCATTTATTACCATGACGTTTTGCTCTTTGCTTTAATATTACTATGCTTTCGACAACAATTTTCCTGTATTTGAATTATTACTGAAAGCTACAAAGGTTAACATTAAATATATTAACTTTTTAATGTTATTCAGCTTTTTCAGCCATTAGTCTTCCTTAGACGTCTGCCATTATTTACATAATTATTTTGTCAATCTAGCCACAGCTTTTTACCTTCAGAGTATAATACACTGAGTGTCCATATTTCATTCTACGCCAGAAAGGCAAAGGGCTAGATGAATGGTATAAATGGTGTCCATTCATAAGGCTGGCCTAAAACAAATCTTTAGCTTGGTGGGAATTTTACTTCAAATCTGCAGGAGAGCATGTGAGGCTGAAAGTGGAGAGACTTAAGGCGGCAGGTAGTGAACACACAATTGTAGTCATTCGGTTTTTGGAAAACCTACATCGTGGTAGCTATAAGATTTTAATTTTTAAGTGAACCCAGTCCTCATAAAACAAACAATGATTCTTCCAAATACTGGCGCACCACTGTTTTAATCTGAATATTGCAGACTTATGCAAACATTTCCTTTTGCCCTTAGCTTTAATCTTTACTAGCTTGGATCTTCCTATGTGGTTCTTGTTCACTTTTTCTTAGTAAATATACCTGATTATATTGAGCTGTAGCGAGGTGGCGGATATCCAGTTGGTGCCTTCTTGACATCATTAAATCACTTACTATGTTTTTGGTTATTATCTGCTGAGATGTATGTGTTTCTTGTGCACAGTCAAAGGGCCACTATGACAATGCCCCACGTTATCTCATCCTCCCAAAGCAACAGTTTTGAAAAGGCAGATTTAGAGAGGATTTTTGAAGCTTAGGTTCACTGTTTCATTTCTCATAGCAGTACCACAGTAACAATGGAGTCTATTTATGTTTCGGACCCCAATGCCAATAGAAACTACGAAAACATGATGGAGTGTCTAATCCCCGCCAGATTTCTAGTCTAAAATTTCCAATCTCAGATTCTTAAATGAAATCTGACAAAAGTATGAACAAACATACTGGATTTTATGTTTTTCTTTTCATACAGTTTTAACATGTTAATTTTCCTATTTTTACTCACCTTAGCAGAAGAATGCAACTTTGAAAAACAGTAAAATCACTCAGGGGGAAAGAACAGGTCTCTTTAAGCCAGAATTCCAATCACTCTGTGATTTCTGTCACCACTCACATCTGCTGATCTTTCTTCTCTGAAAGATTTTTGTCCTGAATATTTGTTTTAGAGAGATATTTTCTGTAACTCATTTTTAAGTTGGTAATGTTTATATCTACCAAACTAAGGAAGCTAGACTGCTTTTTTTTTAATCCAGGAAGAAATGCTATTCATTTAAAATGTTATTCTTTCACAATTAAGAAGTATACCCCTTATATGAAATCAAGGAAGAGTGTAAGTTGATTCACTGCTTGTATTGCTTGTCATTACTATTCCATTACTGCTCTATCTTTTACATTAAATCTGGAGAATAATATTTACTTTAAAGTGAAAATCAGGAGGATTGATTGCAATGATCTTTTCTAACACATGGCTAAATTTCACATCCCTTCATCTCCTATCCATTTGGCCTCAACGATCCTTGTTTTACAACTTTTCCCTTAAGACCCTGTCTCTGGCCCCCACTTATCTGACTATCTAGCCTCCTCCTCAAATTTATTCATGATCCTTCATCTACTTCTTTGAACTCATTCCAACTACTTCTCATGTCTCATGAACTAATTAGAAAAATCAAAGTTTCTTTGGTAAGAGAAGGATAAAGAATAGCATGTCCTAAATGGAAGTTACCCTTAATACAAATATTATCAACTTTAAAATCAACACTTGCAATGCTCTCTAAAGTGTTCATTTGTGTATATGATCTTATGGAATCCTAGTAATCACTCTACGGGATATTTAACAGCATTGGAGATTGTCCATTTTTCTCCCCAGGCCATCCTCTGTTGTGTGCCCTGCGGGAAGGGGCTCTGTCTTCACCAGGTTTCCATGCAGCAGGCTTCCTGGGCTTGGTCTCCAGTGGACATCAGGAGGAGATGTGGGATGAGTTGGGAGAGATTAGGTCAATGTCTCTAGGGGTGGCTGCTCCATTCTTTAGCCAGTGATCTCCCCATGTCATCTATCCTACATAGCTCTAGTGCTCGGTGGGCTTCGCTAACACTATTACCACTGCTTTTCCATTCAGTCCTGGGGTTGGTAACAACGTCCTACTGTTAATAATCTCAGAGTGTCTCTCTATTCTTCCAACCTGCCCATACCTTTAGAAGTAATTCCTGTATTAGCATTTTCATTTGAACCATCTCAGGTGACTTCTACTTCCTGCTTGTACCATGGGTGACAAGAGCAGGAATGCTACATACAGAAATGCGATGTTTTTGGAAAATTTTATCCCTCTGCGTTTTTACTGCAGAGAACGACATCTGATATAACTAGATATTGTGGGCTTTTATCTCTTCCCCTCTACATGCACCTCTGCCTATTTTCTTATAACTTGAGCTAATAGAGCTCAGGGGAGTGTTAAATAAAGGAATAAAAATACTAAAATACTTTGGAATTGATATATATATGTGTGTGTGTATATATATATGTATACATATACACATATATAAAATTTAGAACCATATCTTGTTTTTCAAAGGAACCTAGGAAATAGAAATAGCCTTATACAAGTTCCACCAAGTAGCTGGAGAACCTGGGAGTCTTATGAGGTTTGAAGACTGACTTGTTGTACATTGACGATCCCAAATATTAAAGATCTTGTCTTAAAGACGTCCTTGGAAGGCATTAGGAATTTTGGAATGCGATTTTATCATGTTTTACATTTTCTCTACTGTGTTCATTCATTAGCCCTCATAATTATTTTGATTTTTATTTCCTAATAATTTCATAAGTAAAAATTAACATCGAGACAATTTTGAAAGGGAAAGTAGTACATTTTGTATGTACTAATTGTAATGCATACCTGGATGTGTATTTTTGATGTACCTGAAGGACGGGAAGCTTTACCTTTTTTCTCACTTTACTGTTGTTAGAGAATAAAAGTGTGTTGTCTGTTTGCAGATGCATTTCATGACTGTTAGCCCCAGCTGGTGGTGCCCCTCCTTTGACCCAAGAGTGTTACAAGACCAATAGGTTCATATGTCCACTGCACAGTAACAGACCCACTCCACTGAGACAGCAGAGTTAGCAGCAGAGAAAGAGCTTAATGATCACATGGCACAAGCGAGAAGACAAGAGTGTAACTGCCCAGTGAGTTCTCCTTGCCCACTGCCTAGACAGAAGCAGTTTATCAAGACTGGGCAATTGCAATAGAGGAAGAGTTTAATTTATGCAGGGCCAGCTGTACAGGAAACCAGAGTTTTATTATTACTCAGATTAGTCTCTCCAAAAACCCAGGGATTGGGGTTTCTAGGATAATTTCATGGGTAGGGCGTCGGAAAGTGAAGAGTGCTGACTGCTGATTGGTTGGGTTGGAGATGAAATTATAGGGAGTTAAGCTGTTACCTTGGCCTGAAACAGTTCCTGAGTGGGGGTCACAAGCCCAGATGAGCCAGTTTATTGATCTGGGTGGCGTCAGCTGGTGCATTGGAATGTGGGGCCTGTGAAATATCTCAAGCACTGATCCCAGGTTTTGTAACAGAGGCTCCCAAACCATAATTTCTAATCTTATGGCTAATTTGTTAGTCCTGCAAAGGCAGTCTAGTCCTCAGGAAAGAAAGAGATTTGTTTTGGGAAAGAGCTGTTATCTTCTTCATTTCAAAGTCAAACTGTAAACTAAGTTCCTCCTGACTTTAGTTGAGCCTGCACGCAGGAATGAACAGGGACAGCTTGGAGGTTAGAAGCAAGATGGAATTCGTTAGGTCAGATCTTTTTCGCTGTAATAATTTTCTGTTATAATTTTTGCAAAGGTGGTTTCAAGAGGAGACTCTGAAATCCATCTCCCCGAGGAGTTGCAGGCCAGGGTCTTTAAGGGGATCATAGCGGTCAAGGGACTGGAGAATTGGGGTTGTTGATTGATGGGGTTAACTGGAATGAAATCGTTAGGATGTGGAAACTGCATTCTTTGGTGAATCAGCTTTTCGTGGGGTCCCTCAGACCTGCTGAATCAGTGGGACCCTGCAGACCAGCTGATGTGGTAGATTCCAATTCTCCAGTCTCTTGACTTTATGATCCCCTTAAAGACCCCAGCCTGTGCCAGTCATGGTGGCTCACACCTGTAATCCCAGCACTTTGGAAGGCCAAGGTGGGTGGATCACCTGAGGTTGGGAGTTCGAGACCAGCCTGGCCATCATAATGAAACCACATCCCTACTAAAAATGCAAAAATTAGCCAGGCATAGTGTTGTACACCTGTAATCCCAGCTATTCGGGAGGCTGAGGCAGTAGACTTGCTTGAACCCAGGAGGTGGAGGTTGCAGGGAGCCGAGATTGTACCAGCCTGGGAGACAGAGCAAGACCCTATCTCAAAAAAAGAAAAAAAAAAAATCCAGCCTGGAACTGCTTGGGAAGACGGATTTGAGGGTCTCCTTCTGAAACCACCTTTGCAAAAACTATAAACTTCTGAGTTACCGCCCAGCCTCCAGTCAGTGCCCAGATGGCACAAAAACTTTCCATCCCATCACTAGTCTCAATTAAAAAGAAGTTGTTAAAGCCACTGATCTTACAATACCTACCTAAAACCAGTTATGCTCTTAGCATTTTGTTTTCATTCATACATTCATTTATTTTATAGACATTTGTTTTGCGATGTCTACAAGATGTGAGACTCTCGCTTAGTGCTGGAGATACAAAGGTGAACAAGAAATGTGTTGCTGGGAAAAGATACTGCTAGGCAAAGGTGATGGACTCCATGGATTACAAGTGACTTGCTATGCAAACAGTGACAAGAGAGACCTATGGAACAGGCTTGGGAAAAATAATGATGGAAATGATTTGCTTTATTCTTACTGTCCTCAGTGAAGGAGAGAGTTCTACACCTCAAATAAGGACTATACCATCAAATGGCATTGGCTTAAAGCACTAAAGCACTCTTTTAAAGAAAAATTACCCATCAGTATACATTTTAGAAACACCCCAAGTCATATGTCCTTTGAAAAGGAGGACCAAACTTTAAAAAAAATTATATTTAAAAGCAAAAATGCTTAAAAGACTTTGTTTGTTTTTTGATACAGGGTCTCACTCTGTCGCCCAGGCTGGAGTGCAGTGGCACGATCTCAGCTCCCTGCAACCTCTGCCTCCTGGGTTCAAGCAATTCTCCTTGCCTCAGTCTCCTGAGTAGCTGGGATTACAGGTGCCCACCATCAGGCCCGGCTGTTTTTTGTATTTTTAGTAGAGATGGGGTTTCGCCTTGTTGGCCAGGCTTGTTTCGAACTCCTGGCCTCAAGCCATCCACCCACCTTGGCCTTCCTAAGTGCTGGAATTACAGCCATGAGTCACGGCACCTGGCTTTAAAAGACTTTGAAACAGGTATTCTTGTAACCACCCAATGGATGTATCTTGCCTAGATAGAGAAAATTTATCAAAAAAGAGGAATTACGATAGAGAAGGTGTGTAATACACGTAGACCTGGCTAAACTGGATATTGTAGTTTTAGTATGACTCCAAAAATTCAGAGGCTATAGTTTTTCAAGGATAGTTTGGTGGGAAGGACGAATGCTTATTGGCTGAAGATGCGATCATAGGGGTGTGCCAAGTGACCCTCCTGCCCTGAGCCCGCTTCTGGGTGGGGGCCACAGAGGAGTTGCTGGTCTGGGTATGGCCATTCCGTTGTCAGAAATACAAAAGCAGGAAAAGACATCTCAAAAAGGCAATCTTAGTTTCTACATTAGTGATGTTATTTAACTGGGGAAATTGCAAATCTTTATGACCTCTAGAATAATGGCTGGCAATCATTTACACCTACATCTTAGCAGAGGTCAGGCCCCTCTCACTTTCCTAACCTGGCAGATTTTCATTAGTTTTACAAAGGTGGTTTAGTTTTGGCAAGGACTATTATCATTTACATTATAAATTGAATTTCTCTCAAAGTTAGCGTGGCCCATGTCCAGGAATGACCAAGGGCAGTTTAAAGGTTAAAGGCAAAAGGTTGGTTAGATCAGTTTACTTTCACTGACATAATTTTCTCCCTGTTATGATTTTTGCAAAGGCAGTTTCATCTTAGGATAAAACAATGATCCTCTTTGTAAACTAATGAATGTGGCTTTCGTCTTCATCTATGAGCATAGATAAAGTGACTGTTTTCTAAATGGTAATGTGTTTTTTATATGGATTTTGTGCCTTTCAGTCAATTAGAGTTTTGGAAAGATGTACAGAGAACTCCATATTTGCCATATTATCCACAGTCACATTACTGCAAACACTTTTGACTATGAAATAGTTAAAATTCATTTTGTCAATGTACTGAATTTAATAAACAAATATAAATTTTTGTGATGTATTTCTGACAGTAGGATGTAAGATTTGATTTATTGATTCGTTATGATCATGTAAAGCCAAATACCTATGGAAAACTTACAGTAATACTTAGCAATTAAGCATATTTCCTTATGATTCAGATTTTGAATTTAAGTTTTATGTTCTCTTTAGTTCTTTTGCCTTTAACTTATTTTTAAACACTCATTATTCCTGAAGGTATATAAATGTAGACCTTATGATGTTAGATGTACACGTGTGTGGAAAATCAGATAGATGGGGCCTATTTGCAATCCAACATCTGTTGCCTTTCTCAGGATGCATAGTAGGTTCTGTCCCAATGACAGTTGTTTTTCAGTGTCTTGGAAAGCCTAGAAAAAAGACTTTCCTCAACAGAGTATCGTGTCTTCATCTTAATCTTCACCCTAATGATATAGCAGCCCCACTTATTTGCCTTGTGTTTTAAGCATACGTTTCACTTCTAGACAAGAGATTATCTACTTCAATACAGAGAGATTTTAGAAAAAGCAAGAGTGATTTGGTTAAAGTGAAGAGTTGGGCAGACTGGTGTGTAAATCCTCCCCCTGATCTGACACTTTTTCTCATCCTTGGTTTTAAGGTTACCAGAGATGACGCACATGAACATCACACACAGGGGCGGAGTCACACGGAAGGACCGCAGTGTTGGCTTTTTTGAAAAAAAAAAAAAGATTTTTCTGAAATGGGGCTGATCAATTGCTAGCTTTTCTGATGTCACTAATCAATTATTTTCAAACTCATTGGAAGTATTGTGACTTGCACTTTTTACCTTCAACAAATTCAAGACACACTGAAACTTGTCATTTGAATTTTTAATAGGTTAGGAAAAAATTCTATATTTGACGTTTTTAAGGACACAGAATTGAAAGTTTTACAAGTGACACTTTGCTTCCAGCAAAATAATCATGCAGTTGGTTATATTTCCAAACATACATCAAACATTCTTTTTTCAAAAGCCTAAGCACACGTTATTAAAAAGACATCATTACCCCTAAGGAACGGATGGTGCGTGTGGCTCATGTTTAAAGTCAAGGAAGCATCAGCTTTTCTATTTTGTTGTTGTTCACATGTGTCTATATTACTAGTATGACTTTTGAACTGCAGGGTTATTTCGTTTTGATTTTGGGGATTTTTTTTTGTGGGGGGGAATATTATGGTGAAGGCATCACTTAATTTGTAAAGATTAATTTAGTTAATGCTAGATACAGGATCTCTAAAACTGACTAGCAAATATGGATTGAGCAAGGCTACTTGTGCTGATTTACACTTTTGAGAAAGGTTATTTTCTGCTTTTATAGATTCAAAAGCATAAAGAGTAGGTCTGACATTTGTTTCTTCACTCTGATGGATCCAGAGGCTGTGCCCTAAGATGCCTCTACCCCACACTGAGGACCGTGGGAGTAGAAGACCTAGGAGGCTGCATTTTCACAGGAGCCCTGGTGGAAATAAGGAGGTGCAGGATTCAACCCAAGCACTTGGAATTTTGCTTCAATTCAGCGTAGACTGTGGCCCCAGTTATTTCTGAAGCCTGAGAATTTCAGCGATTGCTTGGCCAGTCTGTTGGGACTTGAAGCTGGAGTGAAAACTTCATAGTATGGTTTCCAAATTTGTGAAGTAAACTCTCAAACTTTCAAATATTCACTTTTAGATGTAAGGAAGGTATTATCGTGGTTGTTGGAAATCAGAATTGCCGTGATGGAAATGAAACCGAGTAGGCCTCGTGATTTTTTAAGTTTTTTGTAAGGTGCCTTCAATGCATAGAAATGCCAATTTTCAGCTTTTGAAATTTTTCAAACAAATTATAAAATGAAACATAAAATTCCTTTTTGGATTATTTATTTGAATAATTCATTTTGTATTGTCTTCAAATACATTTTCATTCTCTCTATTAGTACTAATTATCCATATAAGTGTTGATATATTTGATTAATTTCAATGTGAGAAACAATACATTGTTCTTTCAAGTATATTAACTTGAATTGTAATTTCATCTTTCTTTCATTTAATAAACAGAATTTACATATTATTCTACGTAGGAGAGCAATTGTCTGATTTAAAAGAAAATACTGAGTAATCATTTGATTGTAGTTTAGGTTTTATGCTAAGTCTCAGCTGTGCTAATACAGCTAACATGGACAAGCAGCTGGAATGATAATTGGGCTAAAAGTATTTCTCCTAACCCTCTTACTAATGACAGATTTTCAAGAGACGGTGGCATTATCGTAGTTGACTTTTTCACAAATGACAATATCCCAGGGCAATCAATTGGTATTAACCATCCAAGCTTCCTGGCTTTACAACGTACACTCCTTTGTCAGTATTAGAATTGTTTCTTACCTAAGAACAAATGAAATTTTAACAAATGGTGTTTTATTATGACAATGCTGAGAGCCATGCAAATGTACAGGCTCAGCCGTGGAGGAAACACTTTTGTTTTTAAATTATGTTGACATGTGCTTAAGTACATTACTTTCTGGTTTAAACCTTCGGGGTTTAATAATCCTAAAACAGACCCATTGATGTTCCTCATTTCAGAGGCATCTCTCTTTGACATTCTTTTCACAAAACTACCAAAACATTTTAAATTAGGGTATGAATAAGTGCTCAGTATGGAAAGATGTGAAGATAACATTCTCCTCTGCCGCTTCAGTTTTTTCTTCCCTTTTGTTTTTCATTCATCTTGTCTGCTTTGCTCCGAGGGTGGTCCCTCTCTCATCTGTCTCTGAGAGCACTCAGCCCTTCGTGGTGCAGTTATTGGTTTCCACGTCCCTTGCTGGGTTATGAGTTCCACTCAGGCAGGAATTGGAGGAACCCACTTGTCCAGGAATGATTTGGAAGTCAGGTGTTGAATTTGCTGGCTGCGGGACAGGGGCAGAGGAGACTCAAAGAGAGAGCAGAGGGGAGGAGGGTGCGGCTGGAATGGCTGTCACTGTACCAGCCTCAGATTCTTTATTTGTAGGCAAGAGATAATAAGACCTACCTCCTATTTCTGTTGCAAGGATTAAATAAATGACTCTTGGAAGTGTTTTGTTACTTGGAACTACTAGGTAAATACAAGTGACTCTGAGAGCCTAGCACGTAGTGTATATACGGAAATAGAGTATATGGACCTGCTTTTTCTCCTCTGAGGAGCTGATGAATATTAACTAGCATATAAATAAGAAAAACCCCCACAATTTCACAAGTTGAGAACATTTTTCTTTGCGCACTTCTAAGCACAGTTCAGCAAATAGTGCAAATACAATTTTAGATGGCGTGAATCCAACGTTCTATCCAGGTGCTTGCAGGATAGCCAGCCCTAGAAGATGACATTGGAGGATTTTAATTCATTTTCACTGCCACCTTTAAGGGGAGTGTCAACCTATTAGTATGTGTCCATAGATTATTCTTGTATGCTTCTGCATTTAAGGTAGAAAAATGATGAAGATTCTCAAAAATGACTTCACCCAAAGAAGAAGTGAAGGGACCTAGGTGTACATGCTAAAGGTGACTATCTCAGAGGAGGTGCCTGTAGGGATGGGATCAGTGGGCTAAGAATGCTTCTTATATCTTTAATTCATTGAAAATACTCAAAAGAATAACATTTTGTGATATGTGAAAACTGTATGAAATTCAAATTTTAGTATGCACAAATACAATGTAGATGAATACATACAGCCAAGCCCTTTTTTTTCCTGTATTTTCTATGGCTACTTTCATTCTTCAACAGGAGAGTTGAATACTTCTGGCAGAGACCTACTGGCCTACAAAACTGAAAATATTTACCATCTGGACCTTTGCAGAAATACTTTGTCGCTCTCCTTTTAGGGATCCCTGGTTGAGGACTTCTGATGAACTAACGTTTGGAGGAAAAAGCCTCCAGCCTCCCAGCCTTCATCACAAGTGAGTGGCCTGCCCATAAACACATAAAACTGGGTTACAGGACTGCCACTGGGGGCATGGGAGAAATGCTGATGGAGCTAAATGTCATGGCAAGTAGAGTCTTAGCAAGACAGTGGTCTTAACCTTTTGAAAATTGTGGTATTACAGAGAATGAAACTAATTTTTCATCCTCCAATTTATTTCACCAGGCCTTATGATCAGCAAACAGAATCGCCCTGCCCTCCTGGGCACCCAGAGCTTTTTGTTGCTGAGTTCCTTAGAATGACATTTCCTCTGTGAGGACCATCCCTCCGCGTTCCCATCACTGGCCTGCCTTAGTGGAGCTTGTGCAATGATAGGGTTCACGGTCCTTTCATCTGGGTTTGCGCCCTTGTTTCCGCCATCTCTGTTTATGTGCAAAGGATTTTACCTCACCAAGCCTCGACCTCCTCATCGTCAAAAGGAGGGTCCTGTCACATTGTAGGGCTATTTGGAAGACTCCACTTCAAATCCAGCTCCCGGGTCACTTCCCATTCCACCGGCTAGTCAGTTGTTTCCATCACAGTGTTTCCACGTATATTTTGATCTTGTTTCTCTTCCTTAATTGTCTTTCCTTTTTTGTTTTTGTAGTTTCATTTATGTGAAAGATGATCGCTTCCACGTGACAGAGAACTCTTTGAAAGCAGGAAACTTGTCTTATTTTTTTATTGCCCTCCAGAAGACAGCACACTACCTAGTACCAAATAGGCCCAAAGGACGTTTTTTGAATGAATACATTAATTTGTTTTCTTTACTATTTATCTGTAGAGTGCTATACTTTGTCTTCAGAGAATGTTGATTACATGCAAAAGTTACATAGCTAATCTGATATGGAATAAAATCTATAAGTCCATAATTCAACATCACAAAAACTTATTTTGAGATTGTGAAAAATATGAAAATAATTTCTGATCCACTTGGAAAATTAAATTGTATTCAGCATGACTGCAAAAATGAATAAAGCTGATAATTTTTAGCTTGAAAATTAGCCATCCTTTCTATAATTGCATTGCCCAATTATAAACAATATGAGCCATGAATATGAGCCACACAAGTAATTTAAATTTTTCTAGTAGTCACATTAAAAAAATGCAAATTGGCAAAATTAATTTCAATAACATATTTTGTATAATCCAATACATCCAAGCATCATTTTAACATATATTCAATATAAAATTATTAATGGTATAACTTACATCCTTTTTCACACTATTCTTCAAAATCCCACATGTATTTTATATGTATAGTACATCTCAATTTTGACTAGCCCCATTTACAGTGCTCAATAGCCACCTGTGGCTAGTGATTACTCCACTGGACAAAACAATTCTATAGCATTTGTGGTAACTCTGAGAGAACATGACTATACATTCATCAAAATGCTTCACTCACCAGCTGGAACTCAGCAGAGAAAATGCCACTGTAGACCATCATTATTTGAATACAATTCTGTTATTCATATATCACTACCTGTGTATGAAAGGGACTGAAAGATAAAATTGGTGGTTGAACCCTCATTGTCTTCACTAACTAGGCACTGTTAAAATCATTGTCGATACGTTTGACCCTGCATCCATCCCGGGGAAACACCTGAGCGTTTTGCTCAGAAGCGGCTCCTTGCTGGTAAGACGATGCTGGGCGCTTCAGTCCATGCTACTGTTGTTTCCTGGGAGCTGTTGACGCTGCCAAATTAGATGAAGTTGTGCTCAGGCATGCTCCTGTTTGTGATGAATGTGTCTCGGTGCAAGTCCCGATTTGTGCTGTTTGGCATCTGTGCAGACAGGCTGGGAGCCTCTGGCTGAAATGAACTGAATTGTACAGACCCAGCTGACTTTCATTGCCTCAGGTAGACACGACCATAAGACGTGCTTTTCTACAGACATATTTATGTTCTTGCTTTTAAATGGAAGACAAAGTCCAAGGCAATATCAAAATGTGGGTCTTGATTTATGTTGAAAAAGACAAATACCAGTGATCCAAGTTACCTGTTTGTTCACAAACACCTTATTAGTTGCCAATGAGTTTTTTTTCCTCTTTTCTTTTAAAACCTTATCCACAAAATGTATGCAGCTGTTATGTCTACAGTTTAAAATAAACAATAAAAGCTTTTATATATTCTATTATGCAGACTTTGGAAACCCATTTTGTTCTTGATAACTGTTTGGAAGGTTTTTATGGGCTGACAGCCAAACCTAAACCTGGCTTTCTGGGAAAGCAAAAGAAGGATGAAAAAGGTCCCTTGCAGCTCTGGTCGTCTGTGATTCTATGACTCTGAGATAAACCTTTCAGAATATGATGACTTCCTAATGCCTGAAGTGTGAGTGGCTTTACAGCACAATAAAGGGGAAAGATCCAGCTGCAATTTATTACAGTCAGGTCAATTAAATAGATTCAGAGCACCGTCATCTCGTTTATATCTATCATGGATCATAAGAGAGGAAAAAAATACCTTTGTGGTCTCAGCTTCTGCCTCCCTCTTTCCGATAAAGAGCCGTGGAGACCCGTAAATAGTTGTTGGGATACATTTCAGCAGCAGCGTCTCCACATGGGCAAGCTATTAATTTAAATTGGTTAATATTCCATTGTTAATGGTCTGCCTTTTATATATAAAGACATTCAGGAAAAAGATTGGATCACTACATAAATAACAGCTCTCAGTCTTGGCTTTGTCCTATGGAGTTCCTGCCAAAGACTACTGGAGTCTTCATGTTTGTTCAATAGGTAAAAAAAGCTTTTGCTTGTCACAAACGGTGTCTCATTTATTTACCTAGATCCCTTTCCTTCTGTTTTGCTGCATCCTGTTCCAAAAATAGAAGGCATATGGACTCTGACAGCTCTGGTTTCTGCCCCGTCAGTATTCTGTTTATGCCACTTGTTTCCTTTAAAGAAAATTAACTGCCTTCAATCCAGCCCCTCTTGAGACCACTTTTACAATCAAAATACAGTATTTAGATGGTCAAGTGATTAAACAGGCCAGAAAAATAGTAGCAGCCTTTAGAATTTCACATTTTTCCTGTGCTGTAGGGGAAGTGTTTTGAAGCAGTAATTGAAAACAAATCCAAACATGGGTGAAGAATAAATGGAAAGAAATGTGTAATTCACATTCCAAAAGCCTGTCAAAATTTTAACCTGCTGCTTTTTAATTTTGAATTGCTATCTGCAAAATTTGGCCTTATCTTCATGAGGAAAAGTCCTCGAGATGGTGCCTGACCTTGTAGTTCTGCTTTTTTGTTCTATTCAATTCATTATTGCAGAGTTTTCATGCCTAAGGTAAACATTACAACTGTGAACTCCTATTGAGACAACTGAACCTGTTTTTTAGTTTGAACAAATGCCAACTCAGAGCCATTGTCATTAGCATCACTCCCGACAGTTTTGATAATTCTTCCACGTCCACTTTGGCCCAGGTACCTTTTCCTTCCTTCTGCTCACACTCGTGCAAGACTTTTCCATTTGTCTTGATCACGTATCTTCTGATTCATTTCACTGGCTAAGATATAAACAACTGGGAAAACAAAATACAAAGCAAAATGAAAAAGACACCAAATTTCAAGATGGCAGGTAGACAACATGGTTTCAAGTCGCTGTAGTTTACCCCACACCAAATTGCAGCGTTGCGTTGTGGGGTTGCTCAGATTGCTGGTGTTCCTGGGGTGACAGCAGTCCTGCCGGATGCCACCTTGGAAAGGCCAGTGTGGTGATCAGACCCAAGGGCCACGAGGCGATATTGTGGAGGAGAGGCTTTGTTTACACCGGCACACAGGGGCTGGGGGATGGGTTCTGATTATACCTGTGTAACCTTTCACAAAACCGTTTAATTATGCCTCTGAACAATCAGGAAAATCATATTTTCACTGTTCCCCTTTGAGAATTACTGAAAGGATGAAATAAGCAAGTAAGTCAAAAAACATTGTATGGAGAGCTAATATGAGTTGTAAAGAAGTGGCTCACTCACTATGCTAGTTTGTGTCTGTGTGTTGACACTGATGCTTCACTATTCTTGTTAGCTTCACTTTCCACTTTTCCTTCCAGACACTTCTACTGGCCTCCTGCTCCACGAGCATTCCCAACAGCAGGCCATGCGTTCATGCTTTTTATACACCTTGTTGAGGCACAGAGTAAGCTGGGGGAAGTCTCGAGCCTCCTCCACAGCACCATGAGTCATTCACTGGCAAAGACTGGTTTTGCTCCTTTTAGCATGAGCCTGGTGTTTGAAATATGGTAAGCACACAATAAAAAAACATGTGCTGAAAATGACTTGTGTAGTGCATGTACTTATTAGTATTTGACAAATAGTTATCCCTTACTTCAAGTTAACTAGTTTTACAGAATTTCACTAATTATAAGGACTCCAATTAATTTGATTTTAAAAATCTGAAGCTTTGAAATGAAATATTCAAGACTTATTGAAAATGAAGGTTTTGCATTTTCAACTATTCTTGTCTTAAGTGCTTAATGTTTAACAGAGACTCACAGTTCATTTACAAATTATAGGAGAAATTGTTTGAGCTAAGGATGCAGATAAATTACAGTCAACATTTTAATTTTTATATTTATCTTAGATGTGGAAAGCAGTTTTCCCTGTTAAATAAACTGGATCATTTAATTTTTAAAAAGTCTATCATTCAATATTTATGGTGAATTTACTCACTACCAAGCACCGTGCTGAGTTTTGAGAATGAAATAATAAGAAGGATCCAGTTCCTGCCTTTCAACATTTGAGGTCTAGAAAGAAGGCAAAAAATGATAAGTAATTATTATAAAATGTTGCTGAATACATTAATGAATGTTACAAAAGCCCTAAGGAGATAATACTCTTTCTGCTATTAAGGGTAGATGAATAGGTTTTAAAGAGGAGGCTTCCTTGTGGGAACCTGAAAGAGGGGTAAGAGTTTTTTCACTATGAAAAAGAGAGAAGAAAGTTTAGATTGAGGGAACGATACTGAGACCATGCAATAGTATGATAAAAAGTTGTGCTTTGGAAAGATCTTTGTGTTGTAGTATGTAGAGTATCAACTAGTGAAATAAAACACTGGTCAGATAAAGAGGTAATTACAAAATTTTTCTGAGTATTATAAAGGCAAATATAAGAGTGTGGAAAGGCAGGCTGACATGGTAGCTCATGCCTGTAATCCCAGCACTTTGGGAGGGCAAGGCGGGCAGATCACTTGAGGTCAGCAGTTCAAGACCAGCCTGGCCAACATAGTGAAAACCCACCTCTACTAAAAATACAAAAATTACCCGGGTGTGGTGGCATGCTCCTGTAATCCCAGCTACTTGGGAGGCTGAGGCATGAGAATTGCTTGAACCTGGGAAGCAGAGGTTGTTGTAAGATGAGACCGTGCCACTGGACTCCAGTTTGGGTGAGTGAGCGAGACTCTGTCTCAAAAAAAAAAAAAAAGGAGAGAGTGGAAGGGCAAATGAATTATGAAGAGTAGGGCACAAATGCAGGTGTGTCAGCATTTTAGTTTGCAGGGGTGGCCAACACATAGGACTTGTCTGTAGTATAAAAGGAGTGGAGGGTAACATGCAGTAATGATGCTACACAGAGGTATGTATGTGATTATACGTATGGACAAATATTAATGCTGCTGTTTGGAAGATGGGGCACAGGATGGAAAACAAGTTTGGGGAAGAAGAAAAAGAGCTGTTGGTGATTTTGCTGCTTATAGAGTGGTCCTCAAACCAGTGGTGTTGGCATCATTTGAGAGCTTATCAGATTCAGAACCTCAGGCCCACTTCAGATCTACTGTATCAGAATTTGCGTCTCACAAGATCCGTAAGTGAATTCCAGATTAAGGTGTCTCTGAAAGCATGGTCCACAAGACAGGTTAAGTTGGAGATGCCTGTCTGTATGTTATAAAAGAATGACTTCCATATCAACTAGTAAGTAAAGGAATATGAGAATTCCCCTGGTAATTAAATACATAAAAATATTACTTTTAAATGAAATTATCTTCAAAATAGCATCCTAGCCTTAAAAATTCTGAACATTATTTGCTAAACTTTTGTTTCAAGAGGAGATGCATGAATCTGGCCAATATGAGACCCTTGGTTTTCTCACTAATAGGCAATTTTTAGGTGATTATGGAGTAATTAAGAAGTGATAAGGCCCTGCAATGTTTTCTAAATACCAAAGTTTCAATTTTCTAGTATTCTGTCGAAACACTGAATTTCTGAGCTATGATTTCGGCTTGAAGAAGTTTAATTTCGAAAGCATTATTTAAAATCATGACTTTTATATTTGGAGTCAAAGTTGCTGCAGGCAACTTTTCTGATTGTCATATCTTTGGTATTATGTCTGTTCAGTCTTTAGTTACAATAACATACAATGCAAAGCAATGACAACATCACAAAAGACATTTTAAATTAATAATTGCACTTTACCTTTTTGGCAAAGTTTGGTTTTATCAAGCCTTTCCTCCCCTCCCCAACCGCCCCACCTCCTTGTTCTATCCAATTCCCTTAGCATTGCCAACCCTGGAACTGAATCCCTTTATTAAACGAAACCAGGCAAAGCCAATCAAGGCCAGTCATATGCCAACTGCTTACAATAGCTGATTCTAATGATGAAATATAACCCAGTGTTAAAGTCAGCCCCAAAACAAACAAACAAATTCCTCCAAATTGGACGCCACATGCGCTCACTTGAGACACTGAATAGCCAGGATGAATTTTCTAATGAATGGAATCAGATTGAGTATAAGCATTGCTTTCAAGAACCATGCAATTCCTGTTCTCTGAAAATAATTTTAAAATATGCTTCAGGGTCTTTAGACTCCCCCAGATTCCTGAGCTTGACCTCTCTACAGTAGTTAATTATATTTATTGTAATGATGTGATGTTTGAAACTCTACTTGTTCTCGATGCTTGTGGTTTTGATCCAGGCAAAAGTCTATGACCACAATAACCACATTAGCTTGGCTCATAAGCCCCATATTTTACAAAGTAACTCAGCACTATCTTCTCTTCCTAAAAAGCCTTCAATAGAATAACCTATTTTTAAAATATATAACATTTGAAAGCACTTTGGTATCACCCCAGATTGAAAACAATAGAAAACATTCCATTTTGAAAACATACGATGTCAGCTAGAGACTGACTCTAGAAATTTTACTGTAAAGATAAACTTATCTTCACTTAAATTTAAGAAATATATATACACATACATATATACATATAATACATATGCATATTTATGCATCAATAATATATGTATGTATTCAAGCTATATTATAGGTAGATAAATATATAAAATGTATTTTAAGATATATATTTTTGAAAATTTTGCTGAATGTGAAATGTTTTAACACCATCCAATAAATAAAGACACTTTTAAAATATTCTACTTAAGAATCTTACTGGCTCCAACTGTTTGCCTACTTTGTCATAATGTTAGATTAAAACAGATATGTTCTGAAATACAAATTAAAACAAAATTTGCCTGAACCAAAATTTTGTTCCTCAAATCCCAACTGCCCATCACGTGAATGTCAGGGGGATTCAGGAAACACAAGAAGATGAGCAGCTTAAAATTAGAGTTTATAGAATTAGTAAGCCATCTTTTTAACAAGTACAATATTTTTCTCTGTAGACTTGAGTCTTAGTAATTTAGTCTCTTTAGTCTGGTCTTGGGAGGATTTGTACGCGAAACAAAAGCATTTTACAAAATGGTACAAGTCTTGGCCTGAGCTGCTGAGAGAAATCTTGACTTTGAACACGGCTGTATAAGAACGTGATCTTCTAGAGAGTTTAAAAAATTCACGAAAACCACTCCTGGTAGAATTTGCCCAGCACAGTTTTTACATGATTAGTAAATACTTATAAATGTAATACCCTCTTTGCTTCCTACACAATTTAAAATGCACCCCAATTAGCATATAGATGTAAAGATTGAGCAACAATAGCAGAAGCAATGATTTAGACTTGCTTTAGGCCCGACACTAATTTTTGCGAGTCCCAGAAGCAATACCCTGTTACCTTTTTCGTGTCACCAGTTTGTCTTCCTGAGCTATCCTGAACTGAACTTAAATATTTTGGTTTTGTTACATGTAGCTAACAAGTGTACCCATAACTATCTTTGTATCTAGAAATAATAGCACATTGAAGCAATCTTTACAAATAAAATAGGGTTTATTTTTCACATATTTTAAAATCTTCAAAATGCACATTTTTAGCTCAGATCTTTCTCTTGATTCCAGACTTATTTGTCTGACTGCTATCATCAAATATATTCTTGAATGTCTCCCAAGCATCTCCAATTTATCATGTCCAAAACTCACTTTTTAAAAAACATAAAAAATATCGTTTATTTAGTGCCTCCTAACTTCCAAGCACTGCATGCCAGCTGCCGGAGATATGCAAAACTCACTCTTGATCATATCTCCAAACCTGCTCAGACCCTGTTCTTTTTTCCTTAGTATATGGCATTACGATCTATCCAGTTGCCCCTGTCAGAAACCAAGGAGTCCTCTTTGACAGTTTTCTGTCCCTTATCTCCATGTCTAGCCTATTGCCAAATCCTGTTGTTTCTTTCTTCAAAATATGTGCCGGTCTCCTCCAGCGGATTCCTCACCCTGTGGCCTTTCATCCCCAGCACGGCAGTAGCTTCTTTTCTCTACCACCATTCTTACCTCCAACCTAATTAGTTCCTTGCCAGCATCTAAAAACCCATTAAAAATGCAAACTGCAGGATGTTGTTTCTTTATACAAGGGCTCTTTACTCACTTAGAATACAATCCTAACTGCTCACCACAGGCGACAATGCCATGGCCAACACCCACTCTCACCACCACAATCCCAAACACCTCTCAGACTTGCTCTCCAGCCCCTGCCTTGGGGGCCCCTGGTCATGGGTTGAATTGCTCTCTCCCCTGCTGCAAATGTCTGTTCAAATCCTCACCACTGGTACCTGTGGATGTGATCTTATTTGGAAATAGGGTCTTTGTGGATGTAATTAGGATGAAGTCATTAGCATGGCCCTAATCCAATACGATCAGTGTCCTTATAGAAGGGGAAGATGGCTATGTGAAGACACACACAGGGGAAGAAGAGCACGTGGCCATAGAAGCAGAATCAGCATGGTGCAGCGGCAGGCCAAGGAAAGCCAGGGATCCAAAGACCACCTCTGCTAGGCAGTGGCAAGGGTAAATTCTACCCGAATCTTACAGAGAATGGCCCTGTTGATATGTTAATTTTGGACTTGGAGCCTCTGAATTATGAAAGAATAGATTTCTGTCATTTCAAGGTACCAAGTTAGTGGTACTTTATTATATCCACAGCAGGAAGCTAACGTATCGTCTTTTCTGTTTTCCAGACACATGAAATTTTTCTCTACCCTAAGCTTCCACCCGCAGGGTTCTCACTGCCTGGGGCACCTTCACTCTCATTTTGCAAACCTGAATCCATTCTTTCTGGTCTTTCCTTAAATGTTACTTCCTAAAGGATGCCTTTGGCCTGGCGCAGTGGCACATGTCTGTAATCCCAGCACTTTGGGAAGCTGAGGCAGGCCGATCGCTTGAGCCCAGCAGTTCAAGACCAGCCTGGGCAACAAAGGGAGACTCCGTCGCCACAATAAATAAATAAATAAATAAATAAATAAATAAATAAATAAATAAGCCAGGGTGGTGAGCATCTGTAGTCCCAGCTACTCAGGAAACTGAGGTGGGAGGACCACTTGAACCCGGGATGTTGAGGTTGCAGTGAGCTGAGATTGCACCACTGCACTCCAGCCTTGGTGACAGAGTGAGACCCTGTCTCAAAAAAACAAAACAAACAAACAAAAAAAACATGTTTTCTTTGGCTACTGCACAGGAAGGTACTGCTCCCTGTTTATCTTCTCATGGCAGTCTCCCATCATTCCACCCTTAGGAACCATCCAAACTCACAAGCACAATCTGGTATATGAGGTTCTTTCATGCTGGCTCCCTGGTGTGCACCCCTCAGACCCTCCTCTGGCTGTGTCCTCAGACCACATGCGCTTCCAGACTCCCTCACACCTCCCTATTATATTTTCCCAATAAGCCTGTCAACTGCTGATTGTTATCAGTCACCTCACACACTCACCCATATACGTAAGGGTCTTAAATACACGTATAATTTGCAACAACTGTTCCTTCATTTCTAGACTGGTGATTACAGGTATGTAGGAAGTATTCAATAAATAACTATTTTCAGGAGGAATGAATGAACGAGTGAATGAATGCGAATTAGTTCCTCCAGGATTTCTTTTAAGTCTTGCAAATTGGCCAGGGCTTTTTTTTTTTTTTTAAATAACCGAAAATGAATTATCAAAGCATTTTCCTTTCCTTGAAGTGAAAAAGCCATCTAAGAAAAATCAGTTGTTTCCACAATGAGTTGCAGTAACACAACATCCAGCAGAAAATGAGAAATCAAGGAATTTGCATTCTGATATTATACTCGAGTAAGGGAAGCACCTTGTTTTGTCAATCAAAGCTGTTCACATTGTTGATGAATGATAAGTGTCTGGTTTGAATAGAATAATTACCCACGCTTTCAAGGAGTGACTGCTTTGCTGAGGTAGGTGCTTCCTGGTTTTGTTTTTGTCAGAAACATGGCAGTCAGAAAAGGCTGTTTCTGCTCATTATAAATCTGTCATTTTAGTACAAACTTAAAATCCCTGGATATTTTCACAAGTGGGATTCTTGAATGTTTCCAAGTTTCAAAGAGTTCAGTTTAGCTCAAATTGTATAAAACAGTATGAGGTCATAGATCGCCTTAGCTAAATTGTCACAGGCATAAAGCATTCCTATAGTACAGTCATAGTGGGGTTTTGTGAATGTTCATATAGTATTAACACACCAGCACTGAAAGCATGCAAATGATAAGTAAAGGGACACAAGTACTTAGTTTCCAATATATATCTGAACACAGGATTCCATTTTTTGTTCAAATGTGTGATGGGATATTTTACAGTGTACTTAAACTATTGGGTGAAAAACATCAATATTCAGAAATATTAAGACAAAAATTTTATGTTTGTGTGTGTGTATAATAACCATTTGTTTCCCAGTCTGCACAATAGTAACTACAGGCACCACTGTGTGTGTGTGTGTGTGTGTGTGTGTGTGTGTGTGTGCATAATGGATTCATAATCTAGTTAAAAGACTCAACTTTCACACAGCTCAACTGAAACGTTCTCCTGAGAATCTTCAGTTAGCTGAGACCTAACGTTCCCAATTACGAGGCTGTGTTTTTCTGTCTATCAATACACTACAGTTTCGGGTGGAACTCAAATAAACCGTTTAGATGCAGTTCAGAAAAGAGAACTGGGTCTGGCCACGACTGAGCGTGTGTTTAACATGTGTCAACTGTCGGGTGTTTAATAGGATGTGAAGGGTCAAATGCGTGGCACCTCTCCGTTGTTGGGGACGTTCCTCAGAGAGGCAATGTGTGCTGACTCGAAGGAGCAGATTGGATTTCTGCTGGTGAATGTCACTGTTGCTGTGCCCACTGCCAGGTGTGGGGAACCAGGTCTAGAGCCAGAGCCCAGCAAAGGAGCCTTTACAGGATGGCTGAGATCTAGGGTGATCACACTCGCTGGACGAATCTCTGAGCATTATTAGGGCCACTCCTACTAAAGGATGATGGTACGTCAAGAGAGAGGGGGGCTGTGTTTTGAGTCTTTCTTCAGAGGACCAGTCGTTCATCCAAACGCACAGTTTGCCATTGCTGTGGCCACTGAGAAGGCACCATGAGATGCTGGTTTTCCTCTGAAGCTTGCTGCTGGGTGCTTGCCTCGAACTGCGAGTCACTGTGGAACTTCGAAAGTCCCAACATAGTGAAACCCTGTCTCTACTAAAAATACAAAAAATTAGCTGGGTGCAGTGGGGGGCACCTGTCATTCCAGTTACTTGGGAGGCTGAGGCAGGAGAATTGCTTGAACCCAGGTGGCAGAGGATGCAGTGAGTCGAGATCGTGCCACTGCCCTCCAGCCCTGGTGACAGGGCGAGACTCCATCTCAAAAAATGAAATAAATAAAAAAAAAGTGGGATAATTCGGCCACTTCTGAGCCCATTCTAGACTTCACATTCTTCTCCTGGCCTTGTGAAGCAGAAGCTTGACCTTTGTGGATGGAAACCGAAGCTAGTTTTGTGCTGCTCTTGTCACTTGAGAAGCTCACCCCATTTGTGTTCTGGGGTTGTTAATTCGGGTCATGCCTCAGCTCTCTGTGGCTTCACCTCCAAAAAAGAAACTGACACATACTTCTATGAAGCAGAAAAGAGAAGCAGGACTGACTCGCTACATGACAGAAGTATGCGATCTTAAGAGATGGTCTAGAAGTTCTCATTTGCTAGAGCTCTAAGGCTGCTGGAAGGGAGTAAAATTCTATTTTAAATGACACGAAAATCATCTTTTTTTTTTTCTGCAGGATTACATTTGTCACACATAAAAATACTATTCTTAGTCCCCAGCATGATCCATTCATTGTTTTATAGACCCAAAGTCCTCTAGCAAGGATTACAAAACCACATCATTAAATGTTCGCAAGCGCTGCTTCTGCATGAATCTGACAGCTGTGGAATCATCCACAACTAGGCCATGTGCCAGTGAACCCGCATGTGTGGACAGAAAGAGTGCACGCAAAGGCGGGATTGTTTACGTGCATTTTCCCCTCCTGATCTGCCTTTTTTTCTGCTAGAAAAATATACCTAATAGGGTAAGAAACAATGTCTATTTAACAGATGCTCTTAGGAGAGGGAGACAAGAGACCTCAGGTCCAACCCCAGTTCTGCCGTTTCTTGTTGCTGGAACCTTGGCAACTCCCTGAACTTGTTCAGGTCTCAGTTGCATCTTCTCTGGAGTCTAGAAGCTTCCAGTGTGAACATTAATAATGTGTATTGTAATGTGTCTGTAAAGTGTTTGCAGGAGAATTATAAAGATTTTCATCTAGAGAGTGAGATAATCCTTTTTGGTTGTTTTGGAGGGCTCCGGCCATTTTGGATGAATACACAGAGTGGTTAATTAGGTTGCCTCCATTAACAACATTATAGCACAGCAAATGTAGGCAAAGAAAGGCAGAGATGTTGAGCCCCTACCAAGGGCTGGGCATTTCTCAGCTCAGTAAAGCATTGCACAATTTGAAAGTTAGATGTTACTTTTTAGAGGTAAGGAGAATGAGGCTCAAATAAGCTCGATAAGTTGCCCACACATCTCACAACTGCTACTGTTGGTGGATTTGAATCTAGATTTTCCCTCTGTGCGTGCTGCCACACTGACCAGCCAAGTTGCCTCTGACTTTCGTGTGTCAAAGGAGGATGCTTTCACCAAACAAGACAAAACAGGTATCAAAATACCAAGGTGTCCCATCACAGGAGGTCTCGTGGCCTTAATATTTTGATCTGAGCAAAGAGATCTTCTGGCTTCTGGAATTATTCCCTTCAGCTCCCTAAGGACTAGCGTTGTTTGCTATTTGTGGGGAGCATGTTTGATCATCTGAGAATGTGCTTTGCTGCATGCCTTGAAAGAGGAAGCCATGTCATGATGTGGAAACAGAAGAGCCGGTTCCAGTGTCCAGCTTCCTCCAGTCTGCCCCTGATTGTGTCTCCTTTGAAACAACCAGACACCAAAATACTCCAGAAGGGAAGCAGCACTGAGAGAGGGCCTTATATTCTTTTAAACGGATCTAACTGGGTCTTGTTAGGTGCTGACAAATATATACTAAACCCCAACAGCACAAATTCATTGATTCTTTAACATAACCTAATATTCCCTTTTTCCACCCTGCACATGTAAGAGTCTATTCTGGAATCAGAAACTTGCCCCAGTAAAAATCCGTAACAGAGCAGGAGGTGTGAAAGGTGGCTGCAAACTGGAAGGAATGAATGACTCACACAAAGCATCTCTGAGAATTATCGATACATGGGTTTCATTAGTGAGAGTTATGACTGTTCTTAGAGACCCATTAGTTCCCCAATGAAGGGCTTGTGAAGTTCCTTACATTTTGACAATTCTTCACAGTGAAAGATGTTGAGGAAAGATGTAGGAGCGGCTGACTTTCACTGGAGAGTTTGCCTCACATGCGGCAGAATATGAAGTTACCTAACTCTTTAGGTAAACCAATAACAGCACCAAGTAAAGTTAGTAGCATTTTAGACATTAACAAATTATTCACTCATGCATGTTTTCAACTATGAACAATCTCATTGTAATTCAAAGGATCTCAGATAATTAGATGTAATAGAATCTGGTGAATACTTAGTAGCTTTCTAATTCATTGTATTTGGTTGCAATTTTGTGGGCAATTACATGTATTGAGGTTTTGGATGCCTGAAAGTCCAAGTATGTTTTTGGTATTGAAGCAGAATTAACATAAAGTGATTAAGTGGCATGAATAAATTTGCAAATAGATGATAGGTCATTGAGTAGAAAATATATCAGTGGAAGAAAAGAAAAATGGGGAAATAAGAAGGACGGCAAGGGGGTGAAGTCCAGTGGAAAAGCAACATTTAAGGGGGTATGGTCAAGCTATAAGATAACAGTTGTTAATTCCCTGAGGACTGTGTTTTTTCTTATCAGTGTGACGTAAAAGGAGTGACAGTATCACACTTCATTAATAGAAGAGAACGTTAAACATAAGGGCAATGTTAAGTTATGTTATTAAATTTTAAAATGAGAGTAATAAACAAGGGAACCTAAGGAATAGCAAGTCTAATTTTCCGTAAGGTTTTCTGGAGAATTGGCTGGGTAGAAAGGAGAGCAGCTGACATGCTGTGGACAAGTAGGGGCACCAGGGCAAGGAAGGGGCTGGCGGTGAGCAGTTTGGGTGGAAAAAGTTGGATCTTCTTGCAACTCTGAGTAGTTTAAGTGACTTTGCCACCGGCTGCCCATATCAAACCTCCTGATCAGAATTTTTTAGTACTCACTTTGCAGCTAATAGTTGAGTAATAAGAAGCTATTTAAAGGGAAGGATGTGAGAAAACCTCATATAGTTAAAAAATAAAAAATAAGACCAAAAATGACTACCTCCAAAACCCATTTTCAGAATAAAGTCCTGAAGTTTTATTCCTGGAGATTTTACTTTCAAAGCTGTCAAAAATATTTCACTGCTTATAACTGAAGTAAACACAGCATTTTCTGCCTGGGTGCTACAGTAATATCTGTGAAATCAAGGTTGAATTGTGCTAGTTACAGATGAATGTGTGAAGAATACATAACTCCTAATGTAATTTTAGGAAGTTTGTGCCCTGCCTCTTATAATTTCTTGTATCATGTTCCGGGAAATGCCATATGGCTAGGGATACATATTTGGACCTCTTGCCTTTGTTAATCACCAGCTTCCTTCTGACCCCGTGTACTGAGCACATTCTATGGCAACTCTTCTTCCGTCAGTGAGTTCCGGGATCAAAGACTCGCTCCTCTGTCGTTCGAGGGCAGAGGATGTTATTTTACCAGCCTGTTTGAAACTGAGCACTCTTCAGCGGCAGCATCCCTTGAGAAATATCAGAACGCAGCAGTGACCCCAAATCACAGGATTAACTATATCCATGAGTTATCTTAGAAAACAATATGTACACACTGGGAATAAAACTGCCCTGCCATGATTTCGCCTTTTACAGTGAACATGTGGCTGTGGAATACAGAGGAAAGGAAGTGAAAAACTAACATACTTCTAACAAGCATCTTAGAAAAACCATTTTGGTCTTCTAAAAAGGAGGAAAGATTACTTCATTCTTTCAGTCAATACAGGAGGACTTTTATCTAGGAGAACCTCTAATCTTTTCTTTAGGAGAGGTTCTTATCACTAATAAGCAACAGGCATTGCATCAGGCAAGCCAAAAGGTAAGGGAGACCACCCTTATCTTTGAGAGCTGTATAAAAAAGACAGAGAGCAAGCAGAGACTACTCCTTTCCAGCTCCATTGAGTAGGTACCCCAAGAGCAATGGGCTGTCCTCATCCCCACCCATACCTACAGGGAGGAAGACGCAGCACGGCCTCTGGTCTTTTCCTCTGCAAGTACATCCCATATCATGTCATGGATCAGCCAAGGTTGTTCCAGCACCTCTCTGAGCTCATGAGCCAATCTCATCAACCTGATTCCCAACTTCCCTTCTACTTTATGCCTCTTTCATGTAGAATTCTTGTCTTGCTTCTCTGCGCCTGGGCATCACTCGATAGCCACCCCTGTCCTCCATTACGTAAGGACGCTGACTTCCTCGTGTTCATCTGTTGCTTGTCTTCTCTGGAACTAGCAACTTACACCACATGCTGGAGATGAGACAGGACCTTACTATGATGACCGCCTGTTCCCTGGTAGGCTCTCTCTCTGCTGCTTACTCCATGTCCACATCAAAGTGTTGAGTCTATCCCTAAAACAGCACCTTCTGTTTCTTCCCCATCTACGTGTCTCTCAAGTTCTTCCCTGTCTCTTCTCAACACCTACTAGCAGCATCCCCATCAAGTCCAGGCACACATTGTCTGGCTGGTGGGGCTGCCCCATCCCAGGCCACAGACCAGCTGCTCCATGTTTGACTCAATCATCATTCACAGATCCCCAAGTCTCCCTTTGGCAAATAAACCTGGTAGAGCTAATGATAGTTGATCAATTTTAATAATTTATTGTGATTTTTTTTCAACTACAGAGAGATAATATTTTATTTATCTGGCGGATTATAGAAATGCTTCTGTTTATTTTGCCTTATTGGGAAACTACTTTGAGAAACTATTTTGGTGTAGAAGACAGTGCTGGAGGGAGTGAACTGGAGCCAAGGCTATGGAAGAGGGATAAAGCTAAGCTGTAGAGTGGGAAGCAGTCTGCCTGGGCTCCACTCTGTCCGCTGCCCCTTGCTTGCTGAATGGCCCTGGTTGAGTTATTTTATCCCGCTATATCTTGGTTTCCCAATCACTAAAGTTTTCTCATAGTGCTGTTGTAAATATTAAATTAGTTAACAGTTATGAAATATGTAGAATCATGATTTTATCACTAATTAAAAAATAAATATATCTTTGATGCTGAATAGTTTTGAAATATAAGGAAACCCCAAAACATATTACCTAATACCTCTTCCCCAGGAATGTTAATATTTTGCATACTTTTAATCTTATTTGTTATAGGGATTTATGTTATGTTCAGAGCAAAATGACATCACTATACATACCGTGCATTATTTTGATTTTTTGACTTTAAATTTTTTTCTTAGCAATGTACTATCCACTTTCTAAGTAAGTTATTTGTATTATGTACAGTGTATTCAGTTACAAGTAACAGAAAGTGACAAAAACTGTCTTAAACAATAAGAAGTGATTGGCTTATGTAACTAAAAGGGAGAGGGATTCTTTATTACGATATTATGATTAGACAGACATTGGCTTTATTACTGATACTCCTGAATAATCTCTATATTCAGAGTCGTGGGAATGAATACCTTGTGCTTATTGGTTCAGCTTTATTTATTTGCTAAACCAGTTCCTGTGGCAAGTGAGATGGGGGTGTGCTGATTGGTTGCTGGGGTTACTCTCATGTCAATGGCTATAAAAAAAGGGGGAGAACTGAGTGGGTTCAGGGTATATATATCCACAGTGTCCCTTTTTGTATTTTTAAAAATATTATTTTTATCAATGGACTAGTGTTCATAAAATTCAATCACTGTATATTCTTAAACAGTCTAATTTCTGAACACTTATAAAGTTTTCTGATATAAATAATGCTATAGTGATAATTCGTGGGCACATTTCTTTCTGCTTCATTATTCATTGCTCCTATCTGTATTCTTGTTCTTTTTTTCTCCTTTCATGAGTTTGTTCTCATTTCCTACAACTGTTATTCATATCCTCAAACTTTCTTTAGTTTGACACTTTATTTTGCACAGCATCCTCCCATGTATTTTTATCTTTATGGAAGCTGAGAAGGATAGTAAAAGGCATATGAGATTCCATAGCAGGTGGACTTTGACTCATATTTGAACTCTGCCTGTTAATAGAAGTCTGACTTTGGAAAAGTCATTTGATTCCTATGAATATCATTCAGTTTTCTTAAAATACAGGTGTATTAGTCTGTTCTCACACTACTAATAAAGACATATGCAAGACTAGGTAATTTATAAAGAAAAAGAGGTTTAATGAACTCACAGTTTCGCATGGTTGGGGAGTCCTCACAATCATGGCGGAAGGTGAATGAGGAGGAAAGTCGCATCTTACATGGTGGCGGGCAAGAGAGCATGTGCAAGGGAAAGTTTTGTAAAACCATCAGATCTCGTGAGACTTCTTCATTATTATAGGAATAGCACAGGAAAGACCCACCCACATGATTCAATTACCTCCCTCCGAGTCCCTCCCTTGGCACATGGGAATTATGGGAACTGCAATTCAAGATGAGATTTGGGCGTGGACACAGCCAAACCATATCAATGGGCAACAGGCAACAAAAGTAAAATTAAGTAAATTGAACTGTATCAAAATTTAAAACTTCTGTGATTAAAAAATCATAATCAACAGAGAGATAAGGCAACCCATGGATAATAGAAAATATTTGCAAATGATATATCTGATAAAGGGTTAATATCTATGCTATGTAAAGAAATATACAACTCACCACCAAAAATATAAAATAAAATAATTTAAAAATAGGCAAAGCTATTGAACAGACACTTTCCCAAAGAAGATATAGAAATGGACAACAAGCATGTGAAAAGATGCTCGACGTCACTAATCATTAGAAAAATGCAAATCAAAACCACAATGAGATACTACCTCATACCTATTAAGGTGGCTACTATGAAAAACAAAACAAAACAAAACAAAAAAACAGAAAATAAGTGATAGCAAGAATGTGCAAAATGTAAACCCCTGTGTACTATTAGTAAGAAGGTAAAATGACAATGGTGTGGCTGTTGGGGAAAACAGTTGACTGTTCCTTAAAAACTTAAAAATATAATTATAATATTGTCCAGCAATTCCATTTTGGGGCATATATCCAAAAGAATTGGCCATGTGAGGTGGCTCACACCTGTAATCCCAGCATTTTGGGAGGCTGAGGCCAGAGGATAACCTGAGGTCAGGAGTTTGAGACCAGATTGAGCAACGTGGAGAAACCCTGTCTCTACTAAAAATACAAAATTAGCCAGGCGTAGGGGCACATGCCTGTAATCCCAGCTATGTGGGAGGCTGAGGCAGCAGAATCACTTGAACCTGGGAGGCAGAGGTGGCGGTGAGCCGAGATCATGCCATTGCACTCCAGCCTGGGCAACAAGAGCAAAACTTCATCTCAAAAAACAAAAAATAAAAAAAGGAAAAGCAGGGTCTTGTACACTCATGTTGATAGAAGCACTATTCACTGTTGTGAAAAGGTGGAAGTAACCTAAGTGTTCATTGACAGATGAATGAATTTTTTAAATGTGGCAATTATATATAATACAATATTACTTAGCTTTAAAAAGAAAAAGAATTTTAACACATAGTCTAACATGGATGAATCTTGAGATCATTACACTAAATGAAATAAGCCAGTCATAAAAAGACAAATACTGTATAATTATACTTGTATAAAGTACCTGGAGTAGTTAAATTCATAGAGACGGAAAGTAGAATGTTGGTTACCAGGACCTGGGGTAAGTGGAATATGGGCCTTTGTTTAATGAGTAGAGAGTTTCAGTTTTGCAAACTGAAAAAGTTCTGGAGATCTGTTTCACAATAATGTGAATATACTTAGAACTACTGGACTCTACACTTGAAGATGATTAAGATGGTGTGTTAGGCTGTTCTTGCATTACTATCAAGAAATACCTGATACTGAGTAGTTTATAAAGAAAAGACAGTTGGCTGGGCGCGCGGTGGCTCATGCCTGTAATCCCAGCACTTTGGGAGGGCAAGGTGGGCAAATCACGAGGTCAGGAGTTCAAGACCAGCCTGACCAACATGGTGAAACACCGTTTCCACTAAAAATACAAAAACTTAGCCAGGCATGGTGGCAGGTGCCTCTAATCCTAGCTACTTGGGAGGCTGAGGCAGGAGAATCTCTTGAACCTAGGAGGCAGAGGTTGCAGTGAGCCAAGACTGTGCCATAGCACTTCAGCCTGGGCAACAGAGCGAGACTCTGTCTCAAGAAAAAAAGAAAAGAAAATAAAAGTTGTTTAATTGGCTCATGGTTCTGCAGGCTGTGCAGGAAGCATGGTACTGGCATCTGCTTGGCTTCTGGTGAAGCCTCAGTGAGCTTTCAATCATGGCAGAAGCTGAAGGGGGAGCAGGCAGGTCACATGGTCAAAGCAGGAACAAGTGAGGGGGGTGGGAAGGTGCCACACACTTTTAAATGACCAGATCTCCTGAGAACTCACTATCATGAAAATCAGCAGCAAGTTATGAGGGATCCGCCCCCATGATCCAAACACTTCCCACCAGGTGCCACCTCCAGCACCAGAGATTACAATTCAACATGAGATTTGGGTGAGACCAATGTCCAAACTCCATCAGATGGGATATTTTATGTTATGTGCTTTTATTTGTTTGTTTATTTATTTATTTGTTTATCTTTTTTTTTTTTTTTTTTTTTAACCATAACTTAAACAGACTATACAATATAAAAACAACTGATCTGCCAGGTGTGGTGGCTCACGCCTGTAATCCCAGTACTTTAGGAGGCCGAGGCAGGTGGATCACAAAGTCAGGAGATGGAAACCATCCTGGCTAACATGGTGAAACCCCGTCTCCACTAAAAATACAAAAAACTTAGCAGGGCGTGGTGGTGGGAGCCTGCAGTCCCAGCTACTTGGGATGCTGAGGCAGGAGAATCACTTGAACCTTGGAGGTGGAGGTTAAACTGAGCTGAGATCGTGCCACTGCACTCCAGCGAGACTCCATCAAACAAACAAACAAAAACTAAAACAAACAACAAAAAAAGTGATCATTTCTGATTAAGACAAAAGTTTGATTATGTTTCCTACCTTATTGAAATAAAAATGTTCCATCAGTTAAGAAAAATGGGGACAAGTCTACCAGTCGGACAGGGCACAGAATCAAAGGGATGACACAGTGCCTGGGTTCTTCTGGGATCAATAAAATGCATGATTGCTGTTATCTTTCTCTCTTAATTTTTTTATCCTCTTTGATTCATATTTCTTAGTTTTAATTTTCCCATTTTTAGCATCCAAAAAAAATCTAGTCCTTCAAAGAGTGCAGTGACTTCTGTTGTGGTGGTGGTTGTTACTGTCAAAGGGAAGAGCATGGTTATAGTGCATTGGTTCCTTCACGTGAGAGGCGGCACGCACAAGCATTCTCAGCCTGCTCAAAACAACTCTGAAGGAAATAGGGGATTCCTGCTCCTAACAGCATACATGCAAGCTCCCTGCCTGAGTGGCATTAAGTGAAGCCACATATAACCTTTCAGATGAGACGGAGCAAAGGCAGCTGAACAAGAACATTTCAACAAACCATAAATCTTAGTTTAATTGGAATTTTAAAGTACTCGAAGCAAGGGAAAAGTGACAGAAAAAGAAGTAAAACTAATATGATCAAGCTGAAAGCAACTCTGGTCACCAGCGAAGACACTTAACATTTTCAAGGGAAATGCTTCTGGATAATGTTTCCTGGAAACCAGATGGGAAGTTAGATTAGCTGTTTTCTCCCCCAAATAACTTGTGTTTTTGTCGTTATAATGGAACATTTACAGAAAACCGACAATAGGCTGGCTTTCTCGTCGGCGTGGGCCTATGTGAAATGGTTCTTTCTCGTTGGCGTGGGCCTATGTGAAATGGTTTTTTCTTGTCGGCGTGGGCCTTTGTGACAATGATAAGGTGATTACAGGATTAACCCAAGTCTTTGGTCACATTAAAGGTTAAGGATGGAAAGAAGGACAGGAAAGGACACAAGAGACAAACATGACAGATTAAAGGCAACTGAGCAATAAAATCCACCTAAAAGTACAATCATGAGATAGGAGGAGAAATGATAGCCAAAACTGCTCATGTTACCATCACACTTTATTAATATAACAACTTCTGGGATTCGTGTGTTCCACAGAAGTGAATTTCTAGGTCACTGAGACTAACAAAATTGCCAGATTAATTTTCTATTTAACAATTATTTTTGCCGGATGTGGCAAAAAATGCTCTTCATATTTCTCTAACATTCCTAAAAAGATAGATGATTAATCGATTTTCATCCTTAATTATTCAAAGGAAACTTTACCAGCATTTATTAAAATTATCGTGAGTATACATTTCCTAAAGAGGATACTTTTGGGAGTGTAAGGGGCACATTTAGTGACTGTGCAGAAACTCAGGTGCGATTGGACTCTGTCCCAGAAGGCTGGAGTGTGGTCAGTCTATAATTCTCTGCTGATATAAGTACTGCGTTCAATTTTGTCGTCCAGCATCTTTTACCCTTGAGAAACTGGGTAGTCACGTTGCTGGCATCGAACAGCCTTTATGTCCCAAGTTTCTTCTAGTTATTTGCTTCAAATATTGGGCATGCAAATGGGAAATCAGATGGCCAAGCTAGTTTCAACATAATATTACACAAGGGTCGTGTCTCACAGTCAGAGTGGAAAAATAGGAGAAATTATTCTATTACGTGAATAGTGTCGGGTATTTCTACTCAGGATTTGAATCCAGGGGAGGGATTATATGTCTCTGCTTAAGTAGCAGTGTTAACCAAAACGTACATTTCTGAAATCAAATGCAAAAATCAGGTGTCACTTAATCCATAAATTATGTTTTGTTTCACTAAGGTCAATTTGATTCTTATGATTTACTGTAAGGATAAAGAAAGCTGCTGCGGGTTCCTCTCCTGGGACATTTCAGTGGTCACAGGATGTGCACTAGTTGGCAGTAGCCCTTAGTCAGTGTTTGCATAGCATCATATAGTCTTCCTCTGAATAAGTGGGGATGATAGCCATAGAGAGAATTTCCAGGACATACACCACGATTACAAGGTGTCAGACACCCTTCTAAGCACATTACATACAACAGCACACGTCAATATGGATACACATGTGGATTCATATTTTACTTGAAATGCAATTTTAAATCCCAGGTAACATTCATTAATCTTAATTAATATTATGAATAATTCTATAGTGAACATTCATCCCAGGATGGTGGGAGTCGCTCAAGGCAACCGCCAATAGCTGTATCCCAGGGAAATCCCAGTCAATTGGAAAGCCTGGAAGTAAAACACACTGGAAGTAATGGGGAATCCCCTTTTCGAGGAGTCCCTGACCCTGTTGGGAATGTCAGAACTCAAGCAGCCTGAGTAAATCCTGCCTCTGTCATCAACATTTCAGGACAGAGATACAAAGAATTCAACCCCTTAAGATGTTTACCATTAATTATTTTTACTTTACTAAGATAGGCACTTAATCATTTGCATGATCATGTGCTAGACAAGTGTTGGCAAGAGCCAGCTGACATTACACCTGTTTTTAAAAGCAAGAGAGGGGTGAATGTACTCTGCAGATGCTGTACTCATCTTTCCATTACTTTACATCATACAAAGGCATTCACTTTGTGTTTATACAAGATGTGGTTCTGCAACTTACCTCTCTTTCTTTCTTTTTTCTTTTAGTAAAAATCTGACTTCAGTAATCCATGTCTAGGTTACCAAATATAGAGAGAGACTAGTGATTTTGCCACTCAGTAAACAATTATATTTTAAGAAAGAGGATTGTGTCAGGGTAAAATACTTTTGTGAATCCAAAGCTAAAATATTTAGGGAAATAACACATCATACATTGTGTTGTACAAAGTTCAACTCCTGTTTTCTCCAGCAAATCCATCACAGGACAAGGAGGAATCAAACACAGCATGTTCTTTATGCACAGTAGAGTCAGGCAATTCTGGTAGCTAATTGGTCATCTAAAGTAAGTGACTACTTAATATACACAATCTTTGCCCATTAGTGTATTTCAGTCCAAACAGAAATTAAAGACAGAGATGGCTGTGTATGGGAATGTGCGACCTCTAAGATGACTGGATATACATCCTGCATGTAAGCCACTGGATGGAGAAACAAGTTATTATTTACACCAAAGAGGGAAGCACTCACTTTGGGTTTTGCAATGAGTGACTTTTCCCATTCCCAAGCATGAGTCATGTCATGTCATGTCACTATGTGAAGTGGCCAGGGAGTTGCCATCCAAGCTCGCCGTGGGAAGGCATTCCCTGGGTGGAAGACATGGACCTTCCTGAGTCTTTGAAGCAGGAGGGAGTGTGCTTTATAGTCATGGAAAGAGGAACATTCCTAGAGGCAGGTGTGGTGCTAGGAGGGGGAGAAGCTGTGGGAGGACTGGTAAGGATGGTAGGTGGAGCATGGTCAAGGAGGAACAGGGCTCCTGAGGATGCTTTTGTCAGTTCAATGGTGTTTCCGGGTCATAATACCAACCTGTGATCTCATGTTCCAACATCAGCATTCCTATGTAAACTAAACTTAGTAATAATTACTATTTTTTTTTTTTTTGAGACAGAGTCTTCCTCTGTCACCCAGGCTGGAGTGCAATCTTGGCTCACTGTAACCTCCACCTCCCAGGTTCAAGCGATTCTTGTGCCTCAACTACCCAAGTAGCTGGGATTACAGGTGCATACCACCATGCCCAGCTAATTTTGTATTTTCAGTAGAGATGGGGTTTCACCATGTTGGCCAGGCTGGTCTCAAACTCCTGTCCTCATGTGATCCGCCCACCTTGGCCTCCCAGAGTGCTGGGATTACAGGTGTGAGCCACCACACCTGGCCCCTAAACTTAATTATTTTACATAGGTATACATCTTTTATTGATTTCAGAGAATAGGGTAAAAAAGCCATCATCTCTGAAAAAGAGCAAATAGAGCTAGAGAATCGTGTGTGAAGACAGAGAATGGGAAACAAAGGGAAAAACATGAACTTCTGAACAGCAGGGTCTACACCCCAGATCTAGGAAAACAAGAATTTAAACCAGCAATACTTCATTCTTTTATTTTTCTATTCATGATTTCATTAGCAATTAACTCTAAGCGTTATTGATTTCTTATTTTATGCAAGGTCACCTGGACAATTTCCATTAAGACAAGAAGATTAATTAAAACCATTCTACAAACTCAGATTTGATAAGTGTTAAAAACAAAAATATCTTAGGTAGTTATGAAGTAGTATGGAGAAGGAACAAAATATTTTGAAAGAAGCAGGCACAATTGTTGATTTTGCCTGTGAACTAGATGAAGGCTTTTCAGACATGGCACAGTACTGGGCATGGAAGGGTGAGGAGGAGTAGGCAGCTGTGGACAAGGAGGGTTGAATGTCCTAGTGCGCCTCACACACTGCAGGGTTTGGAATCTGGCCTCTGGTTCTTCCTAGTCCTGGGACTTGGGGGATTTACTTAATCTTTCTGTCTCAGGCTTTTCATCTGTGAGAACAGGAGGTGGTAACAGAAGGTACTCTGGAGGATTATTGTCTGAATTAAGAAAGACAATAAGTCAAGAAAATAGCAGAATGCCCAATAAACAATCTGCAAGGTTATCATTAAGAAGACATCCTAGGACACAGAGCTTGGTTTGCACAAAGGCAAGCTCCTGAAAGGTCCTGGTGGGTTTGAGAAACACTAGCACTTTGCAGAAGCCAGGGCTGAACCAGGAGAACTAGGTGGTGACAGACGTCAACGTGGAGCTGAGACCTTCCAGCATGGGCGCAGTGGGAAGCCACTGGTTGAGCGAAAGTGGAAGGGGATGTGGCTGCAGGTACCCGTTGTGAGGACACCCTGGGGCATGGACGAGGATGGTACTGGAACACGAAGAACCCACGCCCAGAATGCCAGCTCTCTAGGCTGAGATTCTATTGCAGTCCAGGGCTGGGATTATGAGAGTGGCAGGGGCGAGAAGAGGCAAGGTTATGGAGCCATGACTGAATTAAAACCAAGAAAACTGGGTGACTTTTGAATGTGGGGTAAGAGAAGAAAACCTTGTGGGTGACTCTGACGTTTCTTGCCTTTGTGACAGAGTAGCTCATAGTACCATTAACAGAAAACAGAATTTGGAAGAGAAAATAATGAAGGAGGAAGGAGAAGGTGCTTTTGGGGGTGGGGGGTCAAGTTAATAAGCTTGTGTTGCCATCTGGACATCAAAAGAGAGACACTCAGGGGTCAGTTAGACATAGCATCTGTGGACCAGAGTCATCACCACCCAGATGGTGGTTAAAGTAGGTGGTGTGTGTCACTGAATTCCCCGTGGACTAAATGCAGAGGAAGCCTCCTGGGGACACCATGGTTGCAGGGTCTTGCTTTAATCTACCAGAGCCAGCAACACTCTTTCTGTCTCATGGTGAACTTTCTTATCTTCTCCTAGTGTTTGTGTCTTCTGATTTTGTAACTCTTTCCCTGTCACACCCCTCAGAGCGGGTATTCTGGCCCTTCGCTTTCACCTGGAGCACAGTGTGTATTTTCGTCCTCATGTGCTGCTGTCAGATACTCAGGGAAACTGGATCACCTGGTCCAGTAGAGCCCGTAGGACCCTTAGGTCATCGGGTAAGAGATGGGGTCGGCACAGAAAAAGCTAAGATGCCTGAGAAGGAGAGATAGAAATATAAAGCAATAGTTGAAGATGGGGTGTCTTGACAACCAAGAAAGAAGAATGCTTGTAAGGACGGGTCAAAAACAGCTTCAGTGAAGACACACTTTTCCTTCATCTAGATTCTCTGAGCTCTGACCTGAAGCTACAAGTATTGTAATCTCTGTTTATTACATGGGATGAGAAAAAAGTAAAAGACTTCTCACCTTTATAGAAAGGTTAGCTTCAGAAACAGTTACTAATTTATCTCAGTGTATCCTCTCAATAGTGGGTTGCCTCGTGACTTAGTTTTAGAGCTTGAGTTTCCTTGTGAGCAAGATCAGAACAAGACTTTTCCCACTGGACTGAGTATTACATAATGTAATTTATAAATACTAATATAGACTCTCGAACACAGTAAGCACATAAAACACAATTTGTTTCACTTTTTTCTTCCCACTTTTTTTCCTCATCCTTCAACTACTTTTAGGACATTTCTGGGTCTGAAGTTTTGACTATTCCCATAACATGGTCTGAAATACTCACTGCCCCTGAAACATACTGTGAAGGCCCTAGCGTTGCCTGCTTGCCAGGCCTTTTCTGTGATTCTAGGAGGTTCACTGGGGTGGTGACAGGAGAGTTTGGGTCTCCTGAGTACATAAATGCCCCTTTGACAAGAGGTTCTTGGTGGTACATAGCACATGGAAATATTCTGTTATGTTGGTTTGCAAAGCGGTTTGTTGACTGAGAATCTTAGACTTCAAAATTCCCTTATTTTTATAATTGAGTTATAAAATAATAATGAACTCAGTGAAAACTACCACTAAGTGGTGTTTAACACACATGACACTATTACACTCTGCATTACACTAAGTTCTTTACACAAGTGATTTCACCTAGTTTTTCCAACAAACTTGTAAGTAATGTCATGCACATTTTATATAGGGGAACAAAAGGATTTTAGAGTTTGTAAAGTAACGAGTTCAAGGTCACACAGCTAAAACCTACCAGGTACTAAAAAGGCCAGGTCTCTCTCACTCCCACACTGGTGTGGTTGTATATCCCTGCTTGCCTGTGCTAAGGCAGGATTCTGGAGGCATCTCTTCACATATAAAGAGCTTGAGAAACTGAATAGATAGAACTTGATCACCAGTTTATTTCCATCATTTAGTTCCAGTAGCCTCGTTCATGGGCGAACATGACGGTTTCACGGAGTTACTCTCTGACTTCATTGCTGAATTGCTGCCTTTGATTGGCTGTGTTGTGAGAGCTCCTGAATTTCCTGGGATGTTGTTTTCCTTATGCTCTCTAGTTTCAGATCACTGGGAAAAGGACACTTAGTGTCCCCCAAATTCAATCTTATACTTATTTAGCCCACAGAGTTTCTGTGAAACTTAAATGCCGGTGAGGTGTCCTTTCAATTGCAAAACATCAGAGACATGGAAAAAAATTATTATTCAATCAATAATTTGATTATTCAATAATTTCAATAGTTTTGATGGCTGAGTATGTCATATATCAGCACTTTTCATGCTACCCTAAGTAAATCAATAAGGTAATAGTCATACTTAGCTAAATAGTGTTGAGCTCTAACCATGTGCTATGCACTATGCTAAGAACTTTACCTGAATGAGTTTGGATATTTTCCACACCACCCTGTGAAATAGGCAATATACAAATCTCAGTGTCACAGATGGGGAAACTAGGCTCCAAGTGCTTACGAAATGGGACAAGATCATCTGGATATGAGTCCTGGATGTCCACCTAAGATGGTTTTGGTTTGTTTGTTTGTTTGTTTGTTTTCATCTATCCTTCTATTAGTGCTATGTCTTATTTGTTAGATGATGCTTATTTCACTTAAAAAGCAGAAGCAAAACTTTGCAAATCAGATGTCCAGGATTTCATTTTCTCATGTGATATTTCAAACTTTCAGCTACATTCTATCCTGAGCCAATTTTAGCGCGTATGTATATTTGTTCAAAGTTCAGTGGCGTTTTCTTCCTTTTTCCTTCTGACCAGGAACCTACGATACAGGTACTGTTTTGTTTGAGGCAGAAACAGTTTTAGCAACAGTCGCTAATGTCTCCTTACAGGCCAGGGAACTCTCAGACAAGTCATTGTCCTGGAGTAGAACATATATCTGAAATACATCACTCTGAATGAGAAAGAAATGGTACAACAGGCAAGAAATCTGAATTTGATTAGTGTAGTGATAACAACTCACTTTCCGGACAGATTAAATGCAATTAATTCCATGCTCCCTAATCAACCCGTATATAGGTATCAGAATTCTCTCTTCTGTGACAGTTTTTGATGGGTAAGATAATGTTTTTATGTAATTATGTCTTCTGTTTTTTATATTTGATCATTTAATAATTTATTCATGCTTTAAAAACTCATGCGTACAGCACATTTACAAAACACAAAATAAGACTTTAAAATAAATCTTTAGTGGTCAAGGGCACTTCTGACCTGTTTAAACACTCCAGCTAAGATTTTTAGACCAATGTCTAGAGATACAACCAAGGCTAACTGCAGCATTCCATGCTTCTGAAGCAGATATTCTCCGGCCAAATTCAGTAGAAGAATACAGCTTCTGAGCTTTCTATACTTAGGGCTTCATAGATCCATTGTTAGCTACAGAAATATAGCACGAATATTTTTTCTCTCAGTAGCTAAAAGCCCTCTCACTCCCCTCTCCAGTGAAAAAGAAGAAAACTCGTTGTCTCTACATATAAAAATTTTATAAATAAGTGTATCTCATATTACACTTCATATTCAATAGGTGCTATGCTAACAAATAAGCTCTAAATACTTTTTTTAAAGATCTGTCTAACAATAATCAGCTCACGCCTGTAATCCCAGAACTTTGGGAGGCAGAGGTGGGCAGATTGCTTGAGCCTAGGAGTTTGACATCAGCCTGGGTGCCATGGCGAAACCCCGACTCTACAAAAATGCAAAAGTTAGCCAGGCATGATAGTGCATGCCTACAGTCCCAGCTACTTGGGAGATTGAGGTGGGAGGATCACTCCAGCCCAGGAGATCCAGGTTGTAGTAAGCTGTGATTATATCACTGCACTCCAGCATGAGAGACAGAGCAAGACCCTGTATCAAAATAATAATAATAATAATAGTAATGATAATAATTAAAAGAAGAAAAAAATAGCTTTTTGAAAGATTCCAGGGAGAAGAACTTTGTGGAAGTATGCTCACATATTTGTGTATGTAGCAGGGAAGCAGGGCTCGGTTGTCTGTAGGTGACACAGACGCTAAAACAATATTCAGTATTACGGGTTCAGGACTGTGAACCCATAACTTCAACATCTGTACTTTTTCCACTAAAATGTGCAAGCTATCTTACAACTCAAATTTTCATAATTGTGTATTGAAAATGATGCAAATTAATATGTGCACCTCATCAGGTCATAGATTTGAATTATATTTTACAGGAATCTACATTTTAATTTAAAACCAAAAGTTATTGGACTTTTTGGGGGGGTGAGGTCTTTATGTTTATTAGTGACTTTAATGAGTCCCATAAATTACTGTGAGATTCCCCGGTGTTTTTCTGGTCTAGATCCCTCAGAGGTCTAGGTCACTTTCACACTCAGAAATCAATCCTAATTATAAGCAGAGGTTGTAGCATAAACAACAGGAAATTGGCTTAGTAAAAGTAATCTGGTATTTATTAAAGGCCTATAACATCGCAGGCATTATGCTAGTAGGCCCTTTACCTAGATTATTTCCCAGCCAATTAGGTATAATCCGTGACATTTTAACGGGGAAGGATACAGGCCAAGAGGTTGAAGTTGATTTACTCAAGGAAACAGACTGAAGCGTGGTAGAGCTGGGATGCAAGAGCTGCTATCAGCCTGGCCTTGCATGTCATGACTCTGGTCTTGCCACCTCTGCTCTTACCCACTCCCACCACCTCCGTGTTGTTTAGATACTGCTGAAGACTCTCACTGCAGGCTTGCCAGAAATCTTGTTCCTTAGTATCTAACTCTGCTTCTGACCTTGCATAAGGTGGCTGAGTCTGTGTTGTGGCTCACCTTGTTGGACCTAATCCATATCTGTCCAGTCCAAAGGTGCCCACCCACTTCCCCCGGGCCTTGCTTTAATTCTTGGGATATTACATTTGGCCTGCCATGTGAAGGTCTTCCCATTTACTTTTTGAATAAGTTGTATTCTACTAATTCCATCCCCCAACCTCTGTGTGTGTGTGTGTGTGTGTATGAGAGAGAGAGAGAGAGAGAGAGAGAGAGAGAGAGAGAGAAAGAGAAAGAGAAAGAGAGAGACAGATCAGTGAACAAACATCACCTAGATGAACTTTCTTATGAACCTGAGAGTGTCCTTGGTTGGCTTCCTGGGCGTCTATGTAAGCACTGGACTTTATGAGCTTCCCATGTAATGCCCACCCTACGTGGCACACGTACCTCCTGGCCTTCTGCACAGGTCTGGAGGTTGCTCTCATGAGCCAGGTGGGGCCAGTATTGCCTCTGGGCCTGGGCAAGGCTGAGCTTGCTGTAGAAGGCAATGGGTGTGTAGCAGAGGAAGGCAGCACCTAACCCAATGCTCAGACCTCCAAATAGGATTCAGTCCCAGACCTTCTACCCAGCCTTCCTTCTTCAATTGCTGCCCAAACTTCAGCATGATAAAATAACCAAGAGCTCATCCTTTCTGACATTCTTCATTTCCGTCCCAGCGATGGACATTGTTTATAGAGGAATATGTCTGCATCAAGTTAGAGTTTAAGAAGGATCCTGCCTGTGCCTTTCACATACCGATGGGTATCGTCCTGAACTGCTGCAGGCATCCCGCAGCCATTAGTGTTAACAGATGCTGTGATAATAATTCTTGAAACTATTGCTCCAGGAGTGTTCCTTTGAGTGATCTCACTCATCAAGATGAAGACCATAAATTTTGAGGAATGTTAAACAATTAAATTCCTGACCTGTCTGTGACTATGGGAACTAAGTGCTGTTTACAGGTAGGGCCCTGAAGTTCAAAGAAAATCAGCCCTGCAGCTTTTGTTTTTCATCTGCATGAGTTAAAGCTGAGCCAACCTACTGTGCTTAGTGAGGTGCAAAATGAGGTCTGAAGAGTCTTTCCAATCTCAGGCTGCCTGCTTGCCCAGTGACACCTATTTATTTCAGCTTGGGTCAGTACCAGAAGCCAAATTGTCATAATCCATGAGGGAAGGTTTGCAGTTCTTGTGGAACTCAGAAGGACATAGGAAGTGGAGGGGACTCCAAAAGGGATCATGATCCAAGTAAGAAAAGAGAACAAGACAATTGAAAAAATAGTTGAGAGAGAAGGAAAGAGAGACACAGAGAGATGAACACCCTGATTTGACCTCCTCTCCAGCTATCTCACAGTCACACAAATTTACTTAATATCCAAGGAGCTGAGTGTGCTCTAGAATAAACACTAAGGGTCGAGTGGCATGTGTGTGATTTCACCTGTTTGTCTTTCTCTAATCCCCATATCAATTCCTAATTGCCTTAAATTCAGGAATCACGAGAAAATATATTCTCTATGTTAAAAAAATCCTTCAGACTTACCATGTGCCCTTGATGTAGAAGAGTTACTTTCTAACTAATTATTTGGGAAAGCTATATTTTGTGTCAGTGCATAAATGAAGAATAAAAAACATGGCGAAGAAGTGTAAGTTTAAATTCAATGTAATTGAATCATTTTACATAATTTTATTGTTACAAATGTACATTACAAATTCCATGATTCCACACTACAGTTTACTGAGCATATACTGTAAGTCACTGATTGCACCAGCGAATTGCTACAGGAATATTAAAACAAAAACAAAAATGGTAAAGATGCGGCGCTGGCATGAACAAGTTTACCAGCTCATCAAAAGGCATGATGAGAAAGGAGTTAACTGTCAATCAAGGCCAAGCATGATAATGTACCCGAGAAAGGCTTCAAGATCAGAGGGGGAAATACCTTTGTGTCCCACCAGTTGCAAAATCTGGGCTCCCCATGGTCAGTGTGTGGGTAGTGCTTACTGAGCTTCTGCTGTGGGCTGGTGCTTTATGTAGCTGTTTCATGTCTACCCTCATGTACAGGTGAGAACACTTAAGCCCAGGAAGATTTTATGAAATCTTGCAAAATCTCTAGAAGCTCACCAGTCTATGCAAGTCTAAAAACTCTCCGGTCCATGTCTCCCTGTAGACCTACACCCAGCTCGGGCCCTCTCCCCTCCCCTGACCATACCGTAAAATTGGCTTTTGTCCAGGTAACTGGGAAAACAGTAGCACAGAAGTTATGTATTTATCTCCTGGTGTTAATTATATCTTTAAATTGACTCTATTTCTTGAAAATCATTTAATTGCTTCAAATAACTTACCCAAAGATATATTCAGTCTTGATGATTTGCTGTCTCAATTCCACCCCATTTATCTGGCTCAGTGTAGGTTATCTAGAGTGCAATACTAAAATTTATTTATCTATTTTTCTCTATCCATTTTTTTCATTTTGTTTAATACAGAATTTTGAGAACTGAAGCAATTTTTCAATAACAATTCAAACCAAATAAATGTTATTAAATATTTATATAATTTAACTTTTGTTCAACTCTCTAGATAATTTGAATGTTACTAAAATATCTAGATAACCTGTTTTATTAAAATATTTAGATAATCAAGGCAACGTATTTCCACATGAAACTAAAGTATCTGTATATTACCTTACAGGTGAAGTACGTGTTATCTAAACAAGTTTAGAAAGTTTAAGATATCTGAATCATGGGATCTGGTACTAGTCTGAGTTCCAACCCTGACTAGCTGCGGTCACTATGAACACTTTGCTAATCCCGATGCAGTACATCTGAGACACTCTGAAGGGCATGATAGGGCAGATAAGATAATGTATAAGAAAGGGATTGGGGTACTGCCAACCACCATCGAGAATCAGTCCCCATCACTGGCCTCAACAACAGTCATCTCTGATGTACTATTTTACTGTCCCCCTCCTAAATCACAGCCCACTGGTTGACACATCCCTGATGAGTGCTGGACACACCTGCTGATGGCTCTGATCACCTTAGACATCTAATGAGCCAGATACTTGTCTGTGCCAGCCCTCTTGTACATGCTGCATTCAGCATCTGGATTTTTGGTGCCGTGCCAATCTTAATGAAGTTGTCTTGTTGTTTTCTAAATACCTTTGGACACCTAAGGGCATAATGACTGAGCCAGGGTGTGTGACAGTGATAAAATGTGGCACAGGCTGGATGAGCTGTAGCATGAGGCAGGTTTGACATGAAATGATGAGATTTGTTGCAGTCTAATCTACTTCTTTTGCTCCTTTAAGAAAGGATGGGGCAATGGGAGACTGCTGGCTGTTTGGCATCGACTCACAAGAATTGCACGTCTATGAGACAACATTAATTTGTATTGCATGACTCACATTGCATAAAAACAGGTTTGTATTCAAGAATCATGCATTCTCAGTTAATTAATCGCCCTTGTAAATGTTGGGGTGGATTATTGGTTAGTCACACACGTTTCTTTTTTGTTCCCAGAAAGAAGGCAGGTGTGCCTCTCTGGCTCACTGTATAATTTTTTATGCCTGAATCAGCCTTGTACGCTTCTGCCATTCTCTGCACCCCTTTCATTAAGCTCTGTCTAAATACTGAACTGTCCAAGTGTGTTATTGTAAATCAAGACTATCCACAAGTATTTCAAAACTGACATTTCATGGCTTGAAAAGAATCTAATCCAATTCCCTTTCTTTCAGAATACATGGAAGAAGAGACAGAGTGACTAAGGAAGTGGCCCCAGGTCACACAATTAATGACAGAGCCTGTGATATCTAATGAGATCAGCCCCTTCATGGGATGCGTGGGGTATTCGCGGCCAAAAGAAAATAACAGATTTTTGCCCCTTATCTACATAAGATAAACCCACATTTATGAGAAGAAAAGTTTCAACTCCTGAGAAAAATAGTTTTTGTGATATTTGTTGAATAATTAATAGGTGTGTAAATGAAAATTGTACAAAAGAATATTCAAATTCATGTCCAAAATGATTAAGAGATTTATTTCAAAATTTTAGCATTCATTCAAAGATACCCTTCTATTTATCTTTAAAAATAATTGGTATGTTAAAATTACTCAAGTTTATCTTGATGCTGCTTTGAAAAATAAAATAATTTATCATAATGCCATTTTCAGAGTGGGTAATTTTTCTGCCTCGCAGACATTATTAAAAGCATTTTTTAAGATAGACAACTGAAGCAAAAGGAAGAATAGATAATAGAGTTTATCAGAAGAAAAATATCTAAGACTTGGATCACTTAATTTCCAATATATATTCAAGTATTTATTTCTACAGAAAAATATTTTGGTACTAGTGATTCTCAACTGCAGTGTGGATCCTTTATAGTGTCTCTCATTATTTCAAAGAAAAGGCATTATCAATATAATTTATTAAATACAATTCAGCTTTTTTTTTTCTGTTTTACTTATAAAATGAATACACAGAACCTTCTAAGCTGATGTGAGAGAACCTCTAGAATTGGCATTTCTCCCAAGCCAGCAGATCCCAGAGAGAGTCTCAGTTCCAAATAGGTTATAGGCCCTTTTTTTTTTTTTTTTTTTTTGAGACAGACTCTGGCTCTGTCTCCCAGGCTGGAGTGCGGTGGCGCGAACCCGGCTCACTGCAAGCTCCGCCTCCCGGGTTCACGCCATTCTCCTATTCTCCTGCCTCAACCTCCCGAGTAGCTGGGACCACAGGCGCCGCCACCTCGCCCGGCTAATTTTTTTTGGTAGTTTTAGTAGAGACGGGGTTTCACCGTGTTAGCCAGGATGATCTCGATCTCCTGACCTTGTGATCTGCTCTCCTCGGCCTCCCAAAGTGCTGGGATTACAGGCGTGAGCCACCATGCCCTGCTGAGGCCATTTTTTTTTAAACCAAAAAGAAAAATGTCCTTAAATGCAATTTGAAACTCCTGACTGACTGCAAAGGCATCACTCAAAGCATCAAGGGATCAACTCAGAGGCAATCCACATGATTTTTTGTTTCAATTGCTTTACAATTTTTAATTTATTTTTATTTTTATTTTTATGTTAAGTTTCAGGGTATATGTGCAGAACGTGCAGGTTGGTTACATAAGTATATACATGCCATGGTGGTTTGCTGCACCTATCAACCCATCATCTAGGTTTTAAGCCACATTATTTTTATATTATTTTTACAAAGGAGATTACCTATGGAAACTGCCGTTCAGAGGACAGACTGCTAGGAGTTGAATTGTGTTACCCAAAAAGATACATTGAAGTCCTTATCCCCAGTATGTGGAAATGTGACTTCATTTGGCAATAGGATCTTTGCAGATGTAATCAAGTTAAGATTAAAGTGGGCCCTAATTCAATATGATTGATGTCTTTGTAGGAAGAGAAGAGCCATAGACACCCAGGGAGAAGGCCATGCAGTGATGGAGGCAGAGAGTAGAGTGATGCCGTTGCAAGCCAAGGAGCACCGAAGACTGCAGACCACAACCAGAAGCTAGGACGAGCCAAAGAATCTGCTAAGAGTCTCAGAAGAAGCCTGGCCCAGCCGACACCCTGATATTAAACTTCTAGACTTCAAACCTATGAGAGAACACATTTATGTTACTCTAAAGAACTCAAATTGTGGTAGACTATTACAGCCACCCTAGGCAACTTGTACAGATTTTGATGGATTTTTTAATACACCACATACAGTAGCCACCTCAGAATGCACAGAGCAATAAGTATGTATACTTTTAACAATTGCAACGTCATTGAGAGTTTACTGAAAACCCTTCTATTTCAGTAGAATTCTGTAGTATATTCAATATATTAAATGTTTCATTTTGAAATTATTAGTTTATTTTTACTTCTGTAAGCTTTAGATTAACATTACATTTTAAAGCTTCAAGTTTTCAGATTTGAAATAAATATCTGCCATTCACCAGAACACTCCTAAATTGGGACATCTGTCTCCATTGATTTTTTCAATGCATTAAACACCCAATATTGCCTGATGTACAGGACAGCTGTTTCTTCCGTAGCTATTTACTGCTTTGGATATTCGGTTTTATCACTCTGCAAATTTGAAGAGTACTGTGACATAACCACTGCATGATGTTATGGGTTGAATCGAATCTCCTGAAGAGGTCTGTTGAAGTAGTAACATGTAGTATCTCAGCACGTGACAATCAGAAGCTAAGAGAAGTGCATAGAACAGATTTTGTCTTAGAACCTTCCAGAAAACCCAACCAGGCCAACACGTTGATTTCAGACTTCTTGTCTGCAGAACTGTTGGAGAATAAATACATTTCTGCCATCTTAAGCCATTGAGTTTATGGTACATTGTATGCCAGCCTTAGTAAATAAATACATATGTGAAGTATGAGTAGTCTTTGACTGATGGTAAGTGCCTTATTTTTTAAAAATGAGAAGTAAATTATGAAAGTCATTGACCTCTCTCTTTCCAAAAGCATAATCCTAAATACTAATTTTCTAAAAGGTACAGAAAATGCCATTTTCAACTGGTTGGTTCATAGAAGGCTGAACAATAATCATTGACTTATCTGTGCAGTCAAACTGTGAAGAGTGTGAGGTTTTAGCATTTTATGGGCCAGAGATGAGAAACAAGGTTATTTGAGTGCTTGGTCTTGTATGTGCGTACAAACAAGTAATATTCACTAGTTTTATGCTCATTGTCTCAATAAGATACCTTGAACAGTTATAAACATGGAAAGAAAAATTATTGTTTCTCAAAACAACATTATTGTCAAAGAAAAACATTACATTGAAATGTCCTGTGCTAGTGATGGTGTTTCCATATTGCTGAAATATTTCCTACAGCCTGTATCTTACCAACAGCATTAACTCTTCCTCCTAGAAAGATCTGCCCTGTGGCATGCAGCCAGCGTCTCCTTGACAGGCCTACTTACCCTCTGGAGTTTGCCATCTTGGTTTAAGGCATGCGATGACTTGTGATTTGAGTAGTCCATCTAAATACCTCCAAAGGATTTCAAATTTAGATTTTTTTCTGAGTTTAGAATTTTCTCACCCACTAAAGCATTTGTTGACCATACCTGTTTCTCCTTTTAGGTTGTGAGTTCATTAAGGACAATGAATGGAGCATTTCTTTTTATCTCCAGCACTAAGGATAGTGCTGGGCACATGGTTCACAGGGAGATCAAAGTTAGATGAAAGGAAAGTATCCATTCTAATGGCTACAGTTACAGGAAGGGAAGCTGGGAGATTTTTAAAAGGTTACATTTTCTTTCCTTTCCTTTTACATTTTCTTCCTTTCCTTTCCTTTCTGTTTCTTCCTTTCCTTCCCTTCTTTTCCTTCTGCTTCTCTTCCTTGCTTCCCAGTAATTCTTTTCTTCCTTGCTTCCCAGTAATTCCCAGTAATTTCTTGCTTCCCAGTAATTCTGTACTTTCTTTTAAATCACAGTTGTTACAATATTTGCTAAACTTCGATGGTTACCATTATTAACTAAATTTTGTTTTATTAATATTAAACCAAAACCAATATTCATGTTAAATATTAATATTAAACTCATGCAAAACCAAACAAAAAACTTGCTTAAAGGTATTACCTCAATTCTGTACAGAAAAAAATGATCATGATTGTTGTATCAAAAAGTAGCAGAGGCTTGTGACAGCAAGTTTGGATGGGCTTGCAAGCCCTTCTTAAATTTGTCATTTGCACAGATTATAGCAATGTGAATGCGTAGGTGTCTATTGTCTAAAAGAAGTCAAGAAGATGCTAGGTAATACAAAACACTCAATAATGAGGTTTTATCATTTTTTTCTATACAAAATTACTTATTTTACTGTTAACGCATTTTTGTTGGAGTTTGTTTATTATTCTTGTATGCGAAATGGTACATTATAAAAAAAATCAAGTAAGAAAACATTCTTTGCCAAAATTGTAGGCTCAAATTGGTCATTCTTTTCAGATGAAGAGGTAATTAGAACTATTTCTAGTTTTTCAAAAGACATTAATTTCTTGGTTTTGCTACATCAAGTGTAAGGAGATTACCTTAAAAAGCTCTCGTCACAAGAACAAAACAACACATCTTTTTAAATACTTAAGAGAATGTAACCAAGATTCTAAAATGTGACAACAGGAAGATATTCACTGAAGAATGAAAATTACTCCATGGAAAAGACTAAAAATGGGGGTGGAAGAAAATTATTTTTCTGCTTTTCTTTTAAATGAGTTTCTTTTTAAAGGATAAGCATTTTGTGTAGTGATCTCTGTTTCTCTTTCTTTTTGTTTTCATTCTGTGGCTCTTTCTGGGCATGATTGGCTTTTAGTCCTCTGAAAATCTATAATTGAGAGATAAGAGGGATGAAAAATGATCTTCTATTTTTATAATTGTCTATTGTATATAATAGACAGATAGTTGGGGCGAGTTTGAGATCAAAGCCAGCAAGAAAGGCATGGATGATGGCACAGAAGCAGTTTTGAAAACTAGCCAATCAATAAGTCAAGCGGATGTCAGGATGGAGCTGAAAAGAGGCTTTCCCTGTTGGAAGGTCGGTGATACCTACTCATCAGGAGATGGGTTGAATTGCAGTGTATGGGCTCTGTGAGGTCAGCGATGGATCTGTGAGGTCTGCCATGGATGTGCATGTGCAAGAGTTTTGATCGGATTCTTGTACTTTTATAGCCCCATATTAGTGTAAAAATTGATAAAAAGTAGCTCAGAATATGCTGAGGTATATAAAAACAAAAAGTTCAAGGAGTTTCGACTCAGCTTGAGTGACTAAGTCTAGGGAGATCCTGTTCAAAGGAATACAACATAAGTTTAAGTAACTG